>NC_069501.1:607006144-608206144 GCF_027579735.1 Bombina bombina | reverse complement strand
AACTAAAAAGTTGCACAAAACACATGAAAAATATGTTACAAAGTACAGTTACTCTCATAATAATACTATCTAATAAAAATAATTAAAAAAAATATTGTACATAAAAGTTTTATAAGGGCTCAAAGACAGGAGGTCTCAGGTTTTCGAAAAAAAGGCTGCAAAGGGCTTTATTGAGATAGATTCTTATACATGTCTAAAGATGTATATGTGTGTATATATATATATATATATATATATATATATATATATATATATATATATATATATATATATATATTTATATGTGTGTGTGTGTGTGTGTGTGTGTGTGTGTGGTTATATAAGTGTAGATATGCATTTATATGTGTATATATATATTTGCAGCCATATATACACATATAAATATATATGTATATACACACACATATATATATATACTGTATATATATATATATATATATATATATATATATATATATATATATATATATATATATAAAATCATGTGTGTGTGTATATATATATATATATATATATATATATATATATATATGTATTTTATACTGTACCAAAAAAATCAGCAATATGTAGAAATATTTATTTATGAATAAATAGAACATATTCTGTAACATGAAGAACACTGAAATGTGAAATATTTATATTTTCATGACCGGTTAGCACACATGACAATATGCTATCAGTTTTGCACGAGAGTTGGTTGTTAGTTATTTTTTTCCACTTTTTTTTTCTCCATTGTATTCTATGGGGGAATAACTGAACAGGCACGCAATGTTTTAACTTCTGCTTTTTGCGCTTGTTGGGTTAGTGCTCAAATTAAACAGTTTATTTTCAACTAGTAATATGAGCGCAACCCAAAGAGCGCAAAAAGCTTACTTCTAGCAAAATTAACGCTTGAGTGTTCATTAGCGCTCCACTTGTAATCTGGCCCAAAGTCTCTAAATTATATTTGAAACACTTGCAGCAAGAAAATTTTATTTTAAACCAACAAAATCTACTAAATGAAGGAAATTAAACCTATGACCTAAAAGTTTTTTTTTAAAAAAATTAATTTAAAAATTTCCATATCCACCTAACCCAAGATCAGATCTAAATGGGCCTGTAAGCCATTTCCGAGCCCTTTACTCACATCTGACCTCAGATTAGATTCATCTCTGGTCTAAAAGCTATTTTTTAGAGGGTATTGCATAGAATATGAGTTAAAGGAACATACAAATGATATTTTTGGAGTTTGCTTTTAAAAGAGGGTATTTTGTATGTATTTTTGTTTGTTTCATAAAATATTGTTCCTGTGTTGAAAAATAAACTTTCTCTGTTCCTATGCCCATGGGTGTGTATATGCACTTACTGCCATAACTTGTTTTTATGAACCCCCCCCCCCCCAACATTTTAACAATTAATTATCACTTTTGATTTTAAAAAAAAAAATAAAAATATTTTCAACCCAAAATTTCTCATTCCTTATTTTCAGATTTGGAAAGGTGACGCACATTTTATTTACTGTTGTGCAAGCTGTGGCAATTGCAATTGGCATTAAAAAGTAAGGTATGGTATTTTTATGTTCTTGCTGTGATTTATTATTGTAGTTTATGGCAACTATATACTGCTATGCAGATGTTGAAGGGTTAATAATGTAACCCTTGCTTGTGTAATTCGGTACAAAATTTCTCATGTGTCCTTATTTTCAGATTTGGAGAGGTGACACACATTTTATTTACGGTTGTGCAAGCTGTGGCAATTGCAATTGGCATTAAAAAGTAAGGTATAGTATTTTTATGTTCTTACTGTGATTTATTTTTGTAGTTTATGGTAACTATATCCTGCTATGCAGATGAAGGGTTAATAATGTAACCCTTGTTTATGTAATTCGGTGCAAAATTTCTCATGTGTCCTTATTTTCAGATTTGGAGAGGTGACGCACATTTTATGCAAGCTGTGGCAATTGAATTTGATTTTAACCTTATTAACCCCTTAATGACCACAGTACTTTTCCATTTTCTGTCCGTTTGGGACCAAGGCTATTTTTAAATTTTTGCAGAGTTTGTGTTTAGCTGTAATTTTCCTCTTACTCATTTACTGTACTTACATATATTATATATCATTTTTCTCGCCATTAAATGGACTTTCTAACGATACAATTATTTTTATCATATCTTATAAATTACTATAGAAAAATTATAAAATGAGGAAATAATGGAAAAAAACACTTTTTCTAACTTTGACCCCCAAAATCTGTTACACATCTACAACCACCAAAAAACACCCATGCTAAATAGTTTCTAAATTTTGTTCTGGGTTTAAAAATACCCAATGTTTACATGTTCTTTGCTTTTTTGCAAGTTATAGGGCAATACATACAAGTAGCACTTTGCTATTTCCAAACCACTTTCTTTCATAATTAGCGCTAGTTACATTGGAACACTGATATCTTTCAGGAATCCCTGAATATCCCTTGACATATATATACAGGGAGTGCAGAATTATTAGGCAAATGAGTATTTTGACCACATCATCCTCTTTATGCATGTTGTCTTACTCCAAGCTGTATAGACTCGAAAGCCTACTACCAATTAAGCATATTAGGTGATGTGCATCTCTGTAATGAGAAGGGGTGTGGTCTAATGACATCAACACCCTATATTTGGTGTGCATAATTATTAGGCAACTTCCTTTCCTTTGGCAAAATGGGTCAAAAGAAGGACTTGACAGGCTCAGAAAAGTAAAAAATAGTGAGATATCTTGCAGAGGAATGCAGCACTTTTAAAATTGCAAAGCTTCTGAAGCGTGATCATCGAAAAATCAAGCGTTTCATTCAAAATAGTCAACAGGGTCACAAGAAGCGTGTGGAAAAACCAAGGCGCAAAATAACTGCCCATGAACTGAGAAAAGTCAAGCGTGCAGCTGCCAAGATGCCACTTGCCACCAGTTTGGCCATATTTCAGAGCTGCAACATCACTGGAGTGCCCAAAAGCACAAGGTGTGCAATACTCAGAGACATGGCCAAGGTAAGAAAGGCTGAAAGACGACCACCACTGAACAAGACACACAAGCTGAAACGTCAAGACTGGGCCAAGAAATATGTCAAGACTGATTTTTCTAAGGTTTTATGGACTGATGAAATGAGAGTGAGTCTTGATGGGCCAGATGGATGGGCCCGTGGCTGGATTGGTAAAGGGCAGAGAGCTCCAGTCCGACTCAGACGCCAGCAAGGTGGAGGTGGAGTACTGGTTTGGGCTGGTATCATCAAAGATGAGCTTGTGGGGCCTTCTCGGGTTGAGGATGGAGTCAAGCTCAACTCCCAGTCCTACTGCCAGTTTCTGGAAGACACCTTCTTCAAGCAGTGGTACAGGAAGAAGTCTGCATCCTTCAAGAAAAACATGATTTTCATGCAGGACAATGCTCCATCACACGCGTCCAAGTACTCCACAGCGTGGCTGGCAAGAAAGGGTATAAAAGAAGAAAATCTAATGACGGCCTCCTTGTTCACCTGATCTGAACCCCATTGAGAACCTGTGGTCCATCATCAAATGTGAGATTTACAAGGAGGGAAAACAGTACACCTCTCTGAACAGTGTCTGGGGGGCTGTGGTTGCTGCTGCACGCAATGTTGATGGTGAACAGATCAAAACACTGACAGAATCCATGGATGGCAGGCTTTTGAGTGTCCTTGCAAAGAAAGGTGGCTATATTGGTCACTGATTTGTTTTTGTTTTGTTTTTGAATGTCAGAAATGTATATTTGTGAATGTTGAGATGATATATTGGTTTCACTGGTAAAAATAAATAATTGAAATGGGTATATATTTGTTTTTTGTTAAGTTGCCTAATAATTATGCACAGTAATAGTCACCTGCACACACAGATATCCCCCTAAAATAGCTATAACTAAAAACAAACTAAAAACTACTTCCAAAACTATTCACCTTTGATATTAATGAGTTTTTTGGGTTCATTGAGAACATGGTTGTTGTTCAATAATAAAATGAATCCTCAAAAATACAACTTGCCTAATAATTCTGCACTCCCTTGATCTAGGCCCATTTTGGTATATTTCATGCCACCCTTTCACTGCTAAATTTGATCAAATAAATTAATCGTTCACATTGTCACAATTTTTTTCACAAACTTTAGGTTTCTCACTGAAATTATTTACAAACAACTTGTGCAATTATGGCATAAATGGTTGTAAATGCTTCTCTGGGAGCCCCTTTTGTTCAGAAATAGTAGACATATATGGCATTGGCGTTGCTTTTTGGTAATTAGAAGGCCGCTAAATGCCATTGCGCACCACACGTGTATTATGCCCAGCAGTGAAGGGGTTCATTTGGGAGCATGTAGGCAGTGAGGTGCACTCATTGGAGGCAGGTGAGGCAGTGCCGCACCTGCCATTTGGGCCAAAATAAAAACAAATAGAGATTTTTATTTAAAAAAAAAAAAAGTGAATTTTTTTTTTTTTTTGACTTGTCAAAGTAATATTGCGCAATAGAGAGGCACTGGGTTCTGGTGTTTCTCTATTGCGCAATATTTCTAGTGTGTTTGATATCTAGCTGCTCTGCAGCATCACCCGGTGGTGATTTGCAGGAGCAGCGCGGCAGAGAAAATAACTATATGAGGCATCTCTCATGAGGCCTCGACTGTTTCCTGGGAGACCGGCTCACGCTCATCCAATCAACACTGGTTTTACTGTTGATTGACTCCCTGGCCCTGCTGCACTAGTACTGAGACGGAGGTTTTCTGTGCATGCGCAAGGGAAGAGCAGCGCGGCGGCGGCGGGAACAACAGCCAGTCACAGAGTGCCACTCATTCCTGCTTGACACCTCTGAGCCAACAGCCAAGTAGCGAATAGTGGAGGACTCGGAGTAGGCTGCCCGATCTCTATAGACTCTCTGCTCTCTCACACTGCAGACACCGCATATCGCAGCTGCTGCCCCTGCCTGACCGCGAGGACCTGTCGCTCAGCTCAGCCTGAGTGTCACCGCAGTACCGCACTCATCTGCTGAAGGAAGGAGCCAAAGTGGGGTCACACTGAGTCTGTCACACTCACACAAGTAAGTCATAAAGAATGACAGCCGTGTGTGATAGTGTGATGATCTCAGTAGCTAGTGTACTAGTACAGCCTGCTGCCTGTAATAATATTATATCATATAATATTATGTATATATATTTTTTATTGTGAGGCTTGGGGTTAACGTTGTATAACTTGTAAGTTGGAAACTTGTACTACAAGTGTACAACTTACAAGTTATACAACGTTAACCCCAAGCGTCTTGTACAGAGAGACAGAGAGTATACTGTAAGTTAAAAAAATACTGGGTCTGGACCGGGTAGTGGTGGGTGCCTGCCTAGCCTGCCCCCCCTCTGCTTAAATTTGAAGTGCCTGTGTGTTACTGTGTTTTCAACTAGGAACACTCAACACTTGTGTTGTGAGTGACGCAGTCTGATCCTCTTATTTGCTTAGTTAGTAAATGTATTTTGTGTATGACCCGGTCAGTGTTGTAAGTAGTTACAACACTGACCAGGTCATACACAAAATACATTTATTAAACTTTCAAGTTGCTGGCTATGCTTATGCTATCTATATCTAAGTAGTATGTTGTTGTTTCACTTCCCAACTTTGGCTGCTTAATAAATATATTTTAATGAGCAGCCATCTTGTGATTTAGTGCTGTGCTTATTTGCTTAATAAATGTATTTTGTGTATGACATGGTGGTCAGTGTTGTAACTTAAGTTACATTTATTAAGCAAATAAGCACAAAATCACAAAATGGCTGCTCATTAAAATATATTTCTTATTTTAATATATTTATTAATAGTAAAAGTTACACCACTGACTCAGTAGTGTAACTTTTACTATTATAAATATATTAAAATAAGAAATATATTTTAATGAGCAGCCATTTTGTGATTTTGTGCTTATTTGCTTAATAAATGTAACTTAAGTTACAACACTGACCACCATGTCATACACAAAATACATTTATTAATCAAAACTTGCAAGTTGCTATCCTAATACTAAGCTGTAACAGCACCAGGATATGCGGGCGCGCTATTATTGTGTATATGGTGGCGCCTGGTGGACTTCACTGGACTCTGATGACGACGGTGACATAACATAATTTATACTGAGACTGACTGACTCTGAGACTAACTGTTGACCTGTATTAATGTATTTATATTTATTATGGTACTACTGGCCCTGCCGCCCTGGCCGGTTGTTGTTGTGTTAGTCTCTTTCCTATATTCACTTATTGTAGCTACTAATTCAGATTAAAGTTATCCATATCGTGCTTGGGAATGCATTGACATTTATGCAACAGTCCCCTGTGTCTCTTTCCCCCTCCCCTGTGTCTCTCCCCCCTCCCCTGTGTCTCTCCCCCCTCCCCTGTCTCTCTCCCCCTCCCCTGCATCTCTCCCCCTCCCCTGCATCTCTCCCCTCTGTCTCTCTCTCTCTCCTCTCTGTATGCCTCTCTCTCTCTCCCCTCTGTCTGTCTCTCTCTCTCTCCCCTCTGTATCTCTCTCCCCTCTGTCTCTCCCATCTGTCTCTCTCTCCCATCTGTCTCTCTCTCTCCCCTCTGTCTCTCTCTCTCCCCTCTGTCTCTCTCCCCCCCCTCTGTCTCTCTCTCTCCCCTCTCTCTCTCTCCCCCTCTGTCTCTCTCTCCCCTCTGTCTCTCTCTCTCTCTCTCCCCTCTGTCTCTCTCTCCCCTCTGTCTCTCTCTCCCCCTCTCTCTCTCTCTCTCTCTCCCCTCTGTCTCTCTCTCTCTCTCCCCTCTGTCTCTCTCTCTCCCCTCTGTCTCTCTCTCTCTCCCCCTCTGTCTCTCCCCCTCTGTCTCTCTCTCTCCCCCTCTGTCTCTCTCTCTCCCCTCTGTCTCTCTCTCCCCTCTGTCTCTCTCTCTCTCTCTCTCTCTCTCTCTCCCCTCTGTCTCTCTCTCTCTCTCTCTCTCTCTCTCTCTCTCTCTCCCCTCTGTTTCTTTGTCTCTCTCTCCCCCTCTGTCTCTCTGTCTATCTCTCTCTCTCCCTGTCTCTCCCACCCCCTCTGTCCAATTTTCATCTAATATCTAATTTCCTTCATTCTCTTGATATTCTTTGTTGAAAATCATATATAAATATGCTCAGTAGCTGCTGATTGGTGGCTGCACAATAGATACCTCATGTGATTGGCTCACCCATGTACATTGCTATTTCTTCAACAAAGGATATCTAAAGAATGAAGGCATATCCTAGCCAGTGCCTCACCTGCCTCTGACCTCACTGCACGTCACTGCATGTAGGGAGCTCCTAGGGTTAATTTTAGCTTTCGTGTAGTGTAGTAGACAACCCCAAGTATTGATCTAGGCACATTCTGGTATATTTCATGCCACCATTTCACCGCCAAATGCGATCAAATTAAAAAAAAGTTACATTTTTCACAATTTTAGGTTTCTCACTGAAATTATTTACAAACAGCTTGTGCAATTATGGCACAAATGGTTGTAAATGCTACTCTGGGATCCCCTTGGT
The DNA here is from genome assembly GCF_027579735.1 of Bombina bombina. Classification (NCBI taxonomy): domain Eukaryota; kingdom Metazoa; phylum Chordata; class Amphibia; order Anura; family Bombinatoridae; genus Bombina; species Bombina bombina. Next base: position 608,198,650 of record NC_069501.1, on the reverse strand, counting down.
TCATAAATAGAAGACATATATGGCTTTGGCATTGCTTTTTGGTAATTAGAAGGCCGCTAAATGCCGCTGCGCACCACACGTGTATTATGCCCAGCAGAGAAGGGGTTAATTAGGTAGCTTGCAGGTAGCTTGCAGGGTTAATTTTAGCTTTAGTGTAGAGATCAGCCTCCCACTTGACACATCACACCCCCTGATCCCTCCCAAACAGCTCTCTTCCCTTCCCCACCCCACAATTGTCCCCATCATATTGAGTACTGGCAGAAAGTCTGCCAGTACTAAAATTAAGGCTTTTTTTTTTTCTATTTTTTTTTTAAATAATTGTGTAGCTCTGATGGACACCCCTAAGCCCCCAACCTTTCTGATCTCCCCCAAACAGTTGTCTAACCCTCCCCCACTGCCTATTTACCACCATCTTGGATACTGGCAGCTGTCTGCCAGTACCCATTTAGCCCCAAAAACAACCTTTTTTTTTTCTTTTAAATACATATAATTTTTCCGTAATGTAGCAGCCCCCCTCAAAACCCCCCTCCCTCTCCCCCTCCCAGATCCTGCGATTTGTATATTTCCCCCTCCCTCTCCCTCCTTCTTCTTATTTTTCATTGGTGGTAGTGGTTGCTGCTTGCGCATGCGCACACACTCACGCGCCCACCCCACAAAGGCCCCCCTGCATGCTCCCTGCATCCAGCGTGCACATTGCACAAATAGGAACCGTGTGCCGGGTAGCGATGGGCCGCCCACCCGCCAATGCTGCCACCCACCAACGATGTTCCAATCAGCACCATCGCTATCGGTGCAAAGAGGGCCACAGAGTGGCTCTCTCTGCATCGGTTTGTAAAAAAATGGTATTGCAGGATGCCTCAATATCGAGGCATCACTGCAATACCATAAAAGTGGCTGGAAGTGATCAGGATCGCTTCCACCACTTGAAAGACCAGAGGACGTGCAGGAACGTCCTTGGTCGTTAAGGGTCTTTTTATGTAGGACGTTCCTGGCACATCCTCAGTCGTTAAAGGGACACTGAACCCAAATTTTTTCTTTTGTGGTTCAGATAGAGCATGCAATTTTAAGCAACTTTCTAATATACTCCTATTATCAAATTTTCTTCATTCTCTTGGTATGTTTATTTGAAAAGCAAGAATGTAAGTTTAGATGCCGGCCCATTTTTGTTGAACAAACTGGGTTGTCCTTGCTGATTGGACAGCACCAATAAACAAGTGATGTCCATGGTTCTGAACCAAAAATGTGCTGGCTCCTTAGCTTAGATTCCTTCTTTTTCAAATAAAGATAGCAAGAGAACGAAAAAAAAATGATAATAGGAGTAAATTAGAAAGTTGCTTAAAATTGCTGCTCTATCTGAACCACGAAAGAAAAAAATTGGGTTCAGTGTCCCATGCTCCAACATGACTCCTTAATTTGGTATTTTCAGTTCTTTAGTAACTTGCAACTAATGGTTAAACAATTAAGGCTGGATTACAAGTGGAGCACTAAATATCGCTTGCGTGTAAGCGATATTAGTGCTCCACTTGGTAATACCAGCGCACGATAATGTGCGCTGGGATTACAAGTTAATGGCACATGTTCGCATTGTTAGGAAGCATTGCGCTCACAAGACCGTGCTTCCATAGGCTCCTATGGGAGCCTCGTTTTGATGCTCTCATATCAGAACCTTTCTCAACGAAGGGGATAAGTAGCTCAGCGATGAGCAGCATTTTTATATATTTATGTATATGCTTATATACACATTTTATGTGTTAATATGTATATTTACACACATTAACACATAAATATACAGGGAGTGCAGAATTATTAGGCAAGTTGTATTTTTGAGGATTAATTTTATTATTGAACAACAACCATGTTCTCAATGAACCCAAAAAACTCATTAATATCAAAGGTGAATAGTTTTGGAAGTAGTTTTTAGTTTGTTTTTAGTTATAACTATTTTAGGGGGATATCTGTGTGTGCAGGTGACTATTACTGTGCATAATTATTAGGCAACTTAACAAAAAACAAATATATACCCATTTCAATTATTTATTTTTACCAGTGAAACCAATATAACATCTCAACATTCACAAATATACATTTCTGACATTCAAAAACAAAACAAAAACAAATCAGTGACCAATATAGCCACCTTTCTTTGCAAGGACACTCAAAAGCCTGCCATCCATGGATTCTGTCAGTGTTTTGATCTGTTCACCATCAACATTGCGTGCAGCAGCAACCACAGCCTCCCAGACACTGTTCAGAGAGGTGTACTGTTTTCCCTCCTTGTAAATCTCACATTTGATGATGGACCACAGGTTCTCAATGGGGTTCAGATCAGGTGAACAAGGAGGCTATGTCATTAGATTTTCTTCTTTATACCCTTTCTTGCCAGCCACGCTGTGGAGTACTTGGACGCGTGTGATGGAGCATTGTCCTGCATGAAAATTATGTTTTTCTTGAAGGATGCAGACTTCTTCCTGTACCACTGCTTGAAGAAGGTGTCTTCCAGAAACTGGCAGTAGGACTGGGAGTTGAGCTTGACTCCATCCTCAACCCGAAAAGGCCCCACAAGCTCATCTTTGATGATACCAGCCCAAACCAGTACTCCACCTCCACCTTGCTGGCGTCTGAGTCGGACTGGAGCTCTCTGCCCTTTACCAATCCAGCCACGGGCCCATCCATCTGGCCCATCAAGACTCACTCTCATTTCATCAGTCCATAAAACCTTAGAAAAATCAGTCTTGAGATATTTCTTGGCCCAGTCTTGACGTTTCAGCTTGTGTGTCTTGTTCAGTGGTGGTCGTCTTTCAGTCTTTCTTACCTTGGCCATGTCTCTCAGTATTGCACACCTTGTGCTTTTGGGCACTCCAGTGATGTTGCAGCTCTGAAATATGGCCAAACTGGTGGCAAGTGGCATCTTGGCAGCTGCACGCTTGACTTTTCTCAGTTCATGGGCAGTTATTTTGCGCCTTGGTTTTTCCACACGCTTCTTGCGACCCTGTTGACTATTTTGAATGAAACGCTTGATTGTTCGATGATCACGCTTCAGAAGCTTTGCAATTTTAAGAGTGCTGCATCTCTCTGCAAGATATCTCACTATTTTTTACTTTTCTGAGCCTGTCAAGTCCTTCTTTTAACCCATTTTGCCAAAGGAAAGGAAGTTGCCTAATAATTATGCACACCAAATATAGGGTGTTGATATCATTAGACCACACCCCTTCTCATTACAGAGATGCACATCACCTAATATGCTTAATTGGTAGTAGGCTTTTGAGCCTATACAGCTTGGAGTAAGACAACATGCATAAAGAGGATGATGTGGTCAAAATACTCATTTGCCTAATAATTCTGCACTCCCTGTATATATGTATATAAGCATACAGTATATATATATATTTACATTGCTGTCTATGAGAACACACAGTGTCCTTTTTTTCTAATACTACATTCCCACCAATTTTAAAGACCCAAGACTGCCTACTGCAGTTGTTATTTTTTATTTTTTTTAAAAGTCTAGAGTTTTAGAAAATTAACCAGAGATCGGATCTCCGTAGATTGGATCTCTGCTTAATTTACTGAGCGCTACCGATTGTCCGCGAATGTGCAGGGGGCAGCATTGCACAAGCATTTCACTAGAAATACCCACAGCATATGCGTAGCGAATCATGTCTGCCCGTTATTTGATAAATCTAGCCCCATATAAGTATGATATATATGTATGATAAGGACTGTGGAAAATTTAATTAATGTGAGAAATAAATCTGACCATGTATAAAAATATATATTTTTTGTATTCTTCACAACCTTGAAGTTGAAATACTGCTTTGTGTTATACCAGGGGTCTCAAACTCAAATTACCTTGGGGCCACTGGTCAAATTTTCTTCTCCCATGGGGACCGCTTCCAAAATTAAACTACACACACTCACACATACACACACCCACACAGATACAGACTCGACTGCTTTGCTCCTCTGCTGCCAGACCCTCAAACAGCTATGGCGCCAATTGTGGCATGCTGCACACTCAGGGGCTTATATAGAGGCATGGGCCTGGAGCTGCAGCTCCTCGCACCCCGGCATTATGGTAATCAGCCCACAGCTCTCAGTTATGGGGAGCAAGTGAAGGGCCACATTGTAAACAGTTTGTGGGCTGGAAATGGCCCGCGGGCCGGTACTTTGAGGCCCCTGTGTTATACCATCTGTCAAATTCACTTTTCTAGATCTAGAAATTATAGTTCTGCTTTAGGCTAAACAATCGAGACAAGGTGCTCACATTTATATATTTTTTTTTTATTTTACAGGCCGGTGCCAAATTTAACATCATAGCAGAGGACATCATCTTATATTTTTTTGTTCTGTTAAAATTATTGTTTGTCTTGTAACTTAGGCCGTTATTTTGTTTTTTTAAATGCCATGTTTAAAATGTTATAATCACTGGAAAATTTGCAACTAATAAAAGTTTGAATTACTTGTGTAAGAGTTAATGGTGTTTTTTTGAGTGATTTTTAAAACCCTTTTTAATTCACATTTTTTATCTTAATATAGTATTGAGGTTAACCCCTCACATTAACCATAAAGGCAAAAATGAATTCAGTTCTATAAAAGTATGAAATCAAGAAAAAATGTATATGATTGTCAAAGTTTACATTCTGGCTAGGTTTTTTACACACAACTTCAGTTAGTTGTATAAAATGATAATTTTTTTTATTTAACTAACAGAAATAGATAAAAAAATAATTGTAAACTAATATTCAGAAATAATAAAAACAAATTATCAAGTAAAAATGTAAAATCCTTATTTTCCAAGTTTTATTATATTAAAGCAGGACCCAATTCATACAACGGGTTAGATTTCAGACCCCCACCAAAATCGCTGTAAGTGGAACAAAGAAACATAGACTTCTTTATTTGTAAATGCATATAAAAAGATAATGAGATGTTTGCATTTTCATATAATATGTGCACAATAAAACTAGACCTTATACATATACAGTACACTTTATGCTGTCAAAAACCACTGAAATAGAGGTACAATCATTAAACATATCGAAAATGGGCAGAACTGACAATGGCTGTACAAGCAGAATAACTTAAAGCCTGTCCTACTGTAACTGAGATAATTATATTTGTGTTATAACACTAATATTAGAATACTTCAAGTAATATATTACCTGACATAGTATATTCTCTCAGATAATATATAGCTACAACTCTGAAATTCATTAAATTCATACAAATAACTTACATAAACAAACTTTTTAAGAAAAAAACATTTTTTTATTAACAAATTATTAATTTGTAATTATTATTTACAGATATAACAGTAAACTTGCAGTGCTCTTGTGGCAGACACTGCACTTAATTGTGACATACATGCCAGAGATTTGCCACAGTCTAACAGCACTCTTACTATTGAGTTGTCTGAGATGTGCAACAGAATTGCAGAGCCCTTGCTATCAACTTTTCAACATATTGAAGGAGATTTGCAGAGCTCTTGCTGTTGGCTTGTCAGAAAATTGCAGGAAAATTACAGAGCTCTTTCTGTTGACTTGTCAGAAAATTGCAGGAGACTTGCAGAGCTCTTACTGTTGACTTGTCAACCATTAAAAGGAGACTTGCAGAGCTCTTGCTGTTGACTTGTCAAACATTTGCAGGAGAATTGCAGAGCTCTTGCTGTTGACTTTCCAGAAAATTGCTTCAAGCCTGCAGAGCTCTTGCTGTTGACTTAACAAATATTTGCAGAAGATTTGTAGAGCTCTTGCTCCTGACTTGTCTCAAAATTACAAATTACTCTTTGCTAGAGACTTGCTATGAAAAATTGCTGCAAGTTGAAAAAGTGTCAACTAGAACTTGTGCAGCAATTATGACAAAAGAAATGTATAGGAACAGCGCTAAAAATGCTTAAAAATAAATACAACCAAAGTAACATAAGTATTTTATTAGAAACAAGGCTACACTGCCTTAAAAACAACAAGCCATATACCTGCTACTAAATATTTAGGTGACCGGTCACTTAATCTAAAATGCTAATTCAACATACATAAAAATTATATTAAAATAGCGTGGAAAAAAGGCTATATATACATATAATGTGCATATCCTATATTTTGTAAGGTTTATGTGTTAGGATATGCTCACGTAAATTCCAAATGTTAACTAGAGCAAGTATTACATACACAAAAGTGCTGGATCTAAATGACGAATTTCTCTAAAGTCTTTTATGCCAAGCTGTAGCGTATTGGTAAAGTTCAAGTATTTGCCTTTGAAATTGTAGGAAATGATTCCCTTATATCAGGTAAGATATTGTGATATAACTCAACAATGTCACTTGATAATCGAACCCCCCACTATGCGGGTATAAGGGAAATATGTATAGGGTGTCTTTGATGGTGTTGAAATATTTCTCACTTGTTGGTTAACTTAGTCTTTAAAGTGTAAAAGCACTTACATTAATCCTCCAATGTATATCCGTATCTTACCCGCCTGGTTCAGTGGTATTCTTTACACACACCTCCCTCAGCGTGTGCTTCTCCACTTCTCTTACGGGTTGCGGCATTGCCGTTCTGCGTTGCCATTCCTATCACGTGTATAGTTTTAACCACGTGTGGTCCTCCAACCAATTGGAGGTAGTGAAGAAAGTCTAAAGAGCTTCTTCAACGATATGAATGGAAACAAAGTTGGGATTAAATTTACATTAAATCATAGTAAGGAAAAATTAACCTTCCTAGACTTGGACATACTCATTGAAGATAACACTCTTATAACAAAAAAACACTTTAAAGATGTAGATGCGAACAACTACATACACGCCAAAAGCTGTCATCTAAAAGGATGGATTGATAACACCCCAAAAGGGCAATTTATACGTATTAAAAGAAATTGTACGAAAGTTATTGACTATGAGACACAAATTCAAATATTAGAAGAGAGATTCAGAGAGAGGGAATATGATGAAAGAGTATTAGACAAAGCAAAATTTGAGGTGGATAGAAAAGATAGAAGCACAATGCTTAAAACAGATACCAACAAAAAAGAAAATAAAATAAATATGAAGGTACCTTTTATAACCACATATAATCAACAACAGAAACAGATGGAAAGAGTAATACGTAAACATTGGCATTTAGTAAGAACAGACCCAATACTTGGGAAAGAAATTACTGAAAAACCTACCTTTATATATAAAAAAGCAATGTCTCTAATAAACATCCTTACCCCTAGTGAATATAAAGGAAAGAAATTGACTTTAAGAGAAACAAACCTTAAAGGAAAGAAAATATGTGTTTTTTTCCCTTGTTACATTTGCAAGGCGTGTGAATCTAGCAAAAAAGTAAGGAAATTTACGTCCACAAGTACAGGGAAGGAATATGAAATTAAAGATAGTATTAGATGCAGAGACAAAGGAGTCTTATACATATTACAATGCTCGTGCAAACTCCAATACTTGGGAGAAACGACGAGACCATATAGAGACAGAATAAGGGAACATCTAAATAACATCAAAAATGGAAAATTAGAGTCTCGCTTATACGATCATTTTAAACACATTCGCAATAACAGCATTAAGAATATTACTTGTTGGGAAGTTAAAAAGGTCCAAAAAAAATGGAGGGGGGGAGACTATCAAAAACTAATTTTGAGAAAAGAAGCTGAACTCATCCATGAATTGGGGACTATGTACCCATCAGGACTAAACTCCGAAGTTGATTTGACCCCTTTTCTATTAGATTAGAATGATATGATGTAAATAGAACAGCTCAGAAGAATAAATCTGTAGCTGAGATATAATACCCCTGATAGTCTTTAAATACAATTAATACATGGAGGTATATTCAGACGGAAGAGGTGTAAATTATAAAATGCAATAATAAATATAATAAATTACAGGTTCTTTTGGTATACTGAACAAATATATAAGAAAATACATGTAGAGGAAATAAAGGGGAAGTATTACTTCTTAATATTTGTAGAGTTTATAGACTGGCAACACGACTACACTCATGCCTCTTATTGTACACAAATAAAATATGTCAGAACAAGCTTTAGTACTCATCAGTGGCAGCAATGTCACCCTATATGTAATATATATCAAAATGCCGTTTCAATGAACATAAATATTTTATGTTGTAAATAATGAATGCAAATAATAAATGCTTTAATTTTAAATGAGAAATATGCCATTAACTTGTTTTTTATGTAGGGTTAGGAGCTTACATCTTGAACTAGTTTTGTTTTTTAAAAGTCAAAAAGAATGTATATGATACAAATACATAATGATTAGATTTGATCAATAGAAGAACAAATATAACATCTTTTCACGGATTTGGTGAGATATCAATGCAAGGAAATGATGGAAAGGTGTCCACCTTTATGTATAGAAGAAGATTCCACCTTAAAAGAATTGGACCAATCGAAATTGAGAGGAGGTTATTTAAAGGCTTAACTGAAATCAGCCCTTTATCTTGAAAAAGCCTTGCAAAAAGTGAAACATGTTGATTCAAGGGACTTTATATTCAGTAACGGATTGAGAAAAATAAAAGCCTACACTCTGCGCAGAGTTAACCGTACCCTCAATATTACAAAGTCCTCATTCACAAAAAGCTGATTTTCCGAAGTCCTCATTGGTTAGAGGACCACACGTGGTTAAAACTATACACATGATAGGAACGGCAACGCAGAACAACAGAACGGCAACGCCGCAAGCCGTAAGAGGAGTGGAGAAGCACACGCTGAGGGAGGTGTGTGTAAAGAATACCACTGTACCAGGCGAGTAAGATACGGATATACATTGGAGGATTAACGTAAGTGTTTTTACACTTTAAAGACTCAGTTAACCAACAAGTGAGAAATATTTCAACACCATCAAAGACACCCTATACATATTTCCCTTATACCCGCATAGTGGGGGGTTCGATTATCAAGTGACATTGTTGAGTTATATCACAATATCTTACATGATATAAGGGAATCATTTCCTACAATTTCAAAGGCAAATACTTGAACTTTACCAATACGCTACAGCTTGGCATAACAGACTTTAGAGAAATTCGTCATTTAGATCCAGCACTTTTGTGTATGTAATACTTGCTCTAGTTAACATTTGGAATTTACGTGAGCATATCCTAACACATAAACCTTACAAAATATAGGATATGCACATTATATGTATATATAGCCTTTTTTTCCACGCTATTTTAATATAATTTTTATGTATGTTGAATTAGCATTTTAGATTAAGTGACCGGTCACCTCAATATTTAGTAGCAAGTATATGGCTTGTTGTTTTTAAGGCAGTGTAGCCTTGTTTCTAATAAAATACTTATGTTACATTGGTTGTAGTTATTTTTAAGCTTTTTTAGCGCTGTTCCTATAAACTTCTTTTGTCATATTTTATACCTGGTAGCATTTGGGGTAAGCTATCTATTGGTACAGCCTAGATAACTATTGGGGTAGCGCTGTGGGAATCTCATTCTTTTTGTTGTGCAGCAATTATGCTGCAAGAAAACACACTTGCCAGTTCAAACTTGCAGCAAGTTAAGCAGACTTAGGGCTCCATGTACTAAGCCATCAATTAATCCGACATTGTAGACACGGATAAACTAGCCGTTACTAACCGCAGGTGAAATGGTGTCCGCTGTCACTATCTACTAATAATCCACCCATAAATAGACACGTCTACCCAACCGCGAGCAGTGGCGGATTATTGATAAATTTGACGCCTCCCTCGCAGCGAGTAAGCTAATGTACTTAAATGTCAGTAGAATTGGATGGCCAATTATTAACACGTGACATGCAAGGTGTCAGAAACGTCATAGTAGTCGCCGGAGAAGAATTTTGCTACTATAAAAGTGCAACTTTTCTAAACAACTGTATTATTGTTCCAAATTTTTTTGAACAGTGATTACAGTGTGTTATTTTTGTAATATTTATTTACAAATTGGATATGGCTTCATCTGGATCTGATACCACTTCAAAATCCAAGAATCCTCACTTTTCTTATCAGCAAAATGTAGTTTTGATTGATATGATTATTGACTCTTATGATTATTTGTTTAGATGTCATGTCAAACAGACTAATTTATCAAGGAGGAAGATGATCTGTCAAAGGATAAGCGATGCCGTTAGTGCCCAGGGTCCTGGAAAAAAAGGATGTCGAACAGCTGATGAAACGTTATAACGACATCAAACGTTTCGCCAAAGTTAAATTGGCCAGAGAAAAAAATTCTGCACATGCTACCGGGGGTGGACCAGCATATGTGGCCGACTTAAATGACTATGAGCAGAAGCTTGTTCAGCGTCTAGGACCTGAGATCATCACCGACATAACGGATGATTGTGACAGTGATTTGAGTAATAATTGACGCAAAATGTTTGTTAAATAACGATAGTTCAGTGTCTCCACTATTATATGGATGAAAAATAACCTTTTCTGTCTTCTTACTAAATAAATTATCTGCTTCCGTACGTGAATCCGCACATAGGCCCCAAATATTTTTGAGTCTTATCAATTATGGCGCATTTAAAAAAAAAGATGTATTTTTATAATAAATATATATATATATATAAATGTATATATATATTTATATTTATATATATATAAAATAAAAAAAAGTATAAATGGGATTGTACAATAATGGGGTTTCTAAAATTATCTTTTTTTTTAAGCTATAACGGGAATATAAGAAAAATGTTGATATGTATCTATTGTATTTTTCATGCATAAAATAGTGTATTAAAAAGATAAAGATTTATGCTGTAATAAAACAACATTTTTATGATGCCTATAAACTTTTTTTTTAGCAGTTGATTATAAATATAGGGGACAACTATTAATGTGATCCCTAAAGATAACACCCATGTGTTCATTTACAAACCAGTATTGCATTGAAACTCCTTCAAGAGATAATGACAATATAAATAATCAAATTATTCATGTTGTGTAACATGGTGTGTTCGACATTAATCATGAAAGAAAAAATTTTGTTTTCATATCACTTTAACTTTTATCTCAGCATATTCTGACTTCCCCCTGATCACATGCCTTTGTAAATTTATTATCTATTGACTTCCATGTTGCAGTATTTGAGTATAGAATAGTAGTTTTAACAGCTTTCAAAATTAGTTATAAATAATATCTATTTTTCTGCTTTCTATAGATATCCTTTGTTTGAGGCATAGTGATGCACATGGTTGACGCAGTCACACGAGTCATCTATGTGCATCAACCAATGATCATTTACTGAACCTATGTAGATATGCTTTTCATCAAAGTATATCAATGGAATAAGCCAAAAAGATAATACAATTAAATTAAAAAAATAATGTTGAAAAAGCATGTTCTTTTGAAATCATGATAGTAAAATGTTTTTTTCATGTCCCTTTAATGATTGTGCCAGCAGTCACTGCTGTGATCATAGTATTATTACCAGTATTAGCTTTCAGTTTAAACTACAAATAAAAACAAATTGAAAAATGTATTAATAAAAATATATATTTTTAAAATTTATTTGAAAGCTACACCGACACCACAAGCACAGCCTGAGATGAGTACCAATGAAACGCCCACTTCTTCCAGATCTTCTGCAGCTGTTTCAAAACCATCTACCAGTGCAGCTCATGGTCAATTTATACGGTCCACATCTACTGTCACACACAGTTCTTCATCTGTGGATACACTCCTTGATGTAAGGACCAGCACTCCAGAAACAGGTGTTGGAAGAGGAACTGGTAAGTAAATTATTTATTTAAATCAAAATTACAAATTATCACTTTCATTTTTTTTTAAATTAAAATAATTGTTCCCAATGAAAAATTAAAATGGCGTGTGCTATCTCTTTCATCTATCGAATCCAAAAATTTCATTCCAAAATATATATGTATTTTTTTAACAAATGTACAATGTTAGTATTGACAGAATCTAGTTTGAGATCGTTTAGAGATGGAATGGCATTTGAATGACAAATACCAATGATCTGAGCTTTTCATTAAAGGGACACTGAACCCAATTTTTTTCTATCATGATTCAGATAGAGCATGCAATTGTAAGCAACTTTCTAATTTACTACTATTATCACATAAATTTAATTAGCAATATAGAGAGGACCACAGGGACATGCAGAATGTTATTAACAATAATATTGAACGTTGGGCAGCCATTTCTGAAAAAAATATTGAAATTGAAAAAGAAAAAACTGAAATTGAAAGTCAAAAATAAAATCTCCAAAGAGAAATGTTTCAGTGGCAGAGGCAGATGGACGAAGAAAAAACCCAGCAAATAAATAGAGCATTAAGCCTCACTTAAAGAACATTACAATCACTGTTGTCTATTTTAAGTGAAAGGGAGGGTACAACAGACCCCAAAAGACCAAGGCTACAATGAACATTTTATTTCTTATTTATACCATCAATATCCATAAAGTTGTATTTTCTGTTAACTGTTTGCAGACATATATTTTTTTTTTTGTTTGTTTTGTTTTTTAGGTTTAAAATTTTATTTTTTAATAAATACAAAATTGTTTTTGCCAAAAAAATATCCTTTATTTACAGAAACTCTAAATTCTGATGTACTGTTGATTGTTCAAAAAAAAAAGTATTTGTCATTTTTTCATTGTCTTATGAAAATTATATTCCAAATAAAAAAAAAAAAATCACAGAATTAAACCAAATAACATATTTTCGGTCTAAAAAATCAACTTGCTCCAATAACATTCCCAAAGTTGCCCTAATTTTAGAGATTTTTAGTTTAACATTATCTTCAAGACAACTCTGAGTACTTTTGTCTTCAGTTTCAGTAGTTGATTTTGAAGATACATCTGCAGAATAGCAAAAGCAAAACAATTAGTATTTAAATTTAAATATCCATATTCAATGTATCATATGGTTATTTCTTCACAATTATTACCTCCTGCTGTTGTATTATCGATTTCATTGACTATATTGGCTTCTACACTTATGTCCACTCCTTTAAAGCTTTCATCAGACCCTACTCCTAAAAATATGCAATATGTATTAGTTAAAACTTTTTTTTCTTGGTTTTAAGAGTTATGAGTATGAAACATACCTTTATCTACCATCATTGTTCTTAAAACTTCTATTCTTGGTTGACTATCATCTGAACTCAAGCCTTCAAATAATGGCACACTATCAGGATTTTGAAAATCATCGATTTCATCCCTATTTTCTAGGTCTTCCATGGTAATATCTATGTGAAAGTAATAACAAAGATAAAGATAAAAAACTATTGAAGCCAAAAACTTAAAAAATAATAATTATATGTTAACTAACAATTCATTACCTGTCTGTGTTTTTATGAAAAACTTGATATGGATTGGGATATAATTCAATATCCAATAGTGTTAGTGGCATAGGTGGCGATAAGGCTTCACTCAACATTGACCAGAGGTAGCATGGTGGCTGTTTACACTTTATTTTCTTACTTCTCATAACTATAAACATATTTATATAAAAAAAAATGGAAGTACAAAATTAAATTATAAAAATTTATAAGAATTTCTCGTGTTAAGTGTACCCACAGCAGAGCTGCTATATAGCTCCTCCCCTAACTGTCATATCCAGTCATTCTCTTGCAAGCCTCAACCAAGATGGAGGTCGTAAGAGGAGTGTGGTGTTTTATACTTAGTTTATTCTTCAAATAAAAGTTTTTTATTTTTAAATGGTGCCGGAGTGTACTGTTTATCTCAGGCAGTATTTAGAAGAAGAATCTGCCTGCGTTTTCTATGATCTTAGCAGAAGTAACTAAGATCCATGGCTGTTCTCACATATTCTGAGGAGTGAGGTAACTTCAGAAAGGGAATGGCGTGCAGGTTTTCCTGCAATAAGGTATGTGCAGTTAATATTTTCTAGGGATGGAATTTGCTAGAAAATGCTGCTGATACCGAACTAATGTAAGTAAAGCCTTAAATGCAGTTATAGCGACTGGTATCAGGCTTATTAATAGAGATACATACTCTTATAAAAGTGTATTTTAAAACGTTTGCTGGCATGTTTAATCGTTTTTTATATATGTTTGGTGATAAAACTTATTAGGGCCTAGTTTTTTTCCACATGGCTGGTTTGATTTTTGCCTAGTAACAGTTTCCTTAGGCTTTCCACTGTTGAAATATGAGTGGGAAGGGCCTATTTTAGTGTTTTTCGGTGCAGCTAAAAATACTGACACAGACATTCAGCCTCTTCCTGCATGATCCAGGACATCTCTGGAGGGCTCAAAAGGCTTCAAAGTCGTTTTTGAGGGAGGTAAAAAGCCACAGTAGAGCTGTGGCAGTTGTTGTGACTGTTTGGAAAAAAAAACAAAAAAAAAAACTTTTTGTCTTTTATTATTCAGTTTTGGGTATTAAGGGGTTAATCATCCATTTGCAAGTGGGTGCAATGCTCTGCTAACTTGTTACATACACTGTAAAAATTTTGTTAGTGTAACTGCCTTTTTTCACTGTTATTTCAAATTCTGACAAAATTTGTGTTTCTTAAAGGTGCAGTAACGTTTTTTATATTGCTTGTAAACTTGTTTAAAGTGTTTTCCAAGCTTGCTAGTCTCATTGCTAGTCTGTTTAAACATGTCTGACACAGAGGAAACTACTTGTTCATTATGTTTGAAAGCCATGGTGGAGCCCCATAGGAGAATGTGTACTAAAAGTATTGATTTCACCTTAAACAGTAAAGATCAGTCTTTAACTATAAAAGAAATATCACCAGAAGATTCTGACGAGGGGGAAGTTATGCCGACTAACTCTCCCCACGTGTCAGACGCTTCGCCTCGCGCTCAGGGGATGCACGCTAATATGGCGCCAATTACATCAAATTTAAGCTTGAGAACCTCCGTGTGTTGCTTGGGGAGGTATTAGCTGCTCTGAATGACTGTAACACAGTTGCAGTACCAGAGAAATTGTGTAGGCTGGATAAATACTATGCGGTACCGGTGTGTACTGATGTTTTTCCTATACCTAAAAGGCTTACAGAAATTATTAGCAAGGAGTGGGATAGACCGGGGGTGCCTTTTTCCCCACCTCCTATATTTAGAAAAATGTTTCCAATAGACGCCACTACACAGGACTTATGGCAGACGGTCCCTAAGGTGGAGGGAGCAGTTTCTACTTTAGCAAAGCGTACTACTATCCCGGTTGAGGACAGTTGTGCTTTTTCAGATCCAATGGATAAAAAATTGGAGGGTTACCTTAAGAAAATGTTTATTCAACAAGGTTTTATTTTACAGCCCCTTGCATGCATTGCGCCTGTCACGGCCGCGGCGGCATTCTGGTTTGAGGCCCTGGAAGAGGCCATCCATACAGCTCCATTGATTGAAATTATTGACAAGCTTAGAACACTTAAGCTAGCTAACTCATTTGTTTCTGATGCCATTGTTCATTTGACTAAACTAACGGCTAAGAATTCCGGATTCGCCATCCAAGGTCGTAGGGCGCTATGGCTTAAATCCTGGTCAGCTGACGTGACTTCGAAGTCTAAATTACTCAACATTCCTTTCAAGGGGCAGACCTTATTCGGGCCTGGTTTGAAGGAAATTATTGCTGACATTACTGGAGGTAAGGGTCACACTCTTCCTCAGGACAGGGCCAAAGCAAAGGCCAAACAGTCTAATTTTTGTGCCTTTCGAAATTTCAAGGCAGGTGCAGCAACAACTTCCTCCGCTTCAAAACAAGAGGGAACTTTTGCTCAATCTAAGCAGGCCTGGAAACCTAACCAGTCCTGGAACAAAGGCAAGCAGGCCAGAAGCCTGCTGCTGCCTCTAAGACAGCATGAAGGAACGGCCCCCTATCCGGCGACGGATCTAGTAGGGGGCAGACTTTCTCTCTTCGCCCAGGCGTGGGCAGGAGATGTTCAGGATGCCTGGGCGTTGGAGATCATATCTCAGGGATATCTTCTGGACTTCAAAGCTTCCCCTCCACAAGGGAGATTTCATCTTTCAAGGCTATCTGCAAATCAGATAAAGAAAGAGGCATTCCTACGCTGTGTGCAAGACCTCATAGTTATGGGAGTGATCCATCCAGTTCCACGGACGGAACAAGGACAGGGTTTTTATTCAAATCTGTTTGTGGTTCCCAAAAAAGAGGGAACCTTCAGACCAATTTTGGATCTAAAGATCTTAAACAAATTCCTCAGAGTTCCATCTTTCAAAATGGAAACTATTCGGACCATCCTACCCATGATCCAAGAAGGTCAGTACATGACCACAGTGGACTTAAAGGATGCCTACCTTCACATACCGATTCACAAAGATCATCATCGGTTTCTAAGGTTTGCCTTTCTAGACAGGCATTACCAATTTGTAGCTCTTCCCTTCGGGTAGGCTACAGCCCCGAGAATTTTTACAAAGGTTCTGGGCTCACTTCTGGCGGTTCTAAGATCGTGAGGCATAGCGGTGGCTCCGTATCTAGATGACATCCTGATACAGGCGTCAAGCTTTCAAGTTGCCAAGTCTCATACAGAGATAGTTCTGGCATTTCTGAGGTCGCACGGGTGGAAAGTGAACAAGGAAAAGAGTTCTCTATCCCCACTCACAAGAGTCTCCTTCTTAGGGACTCTTATAGATTCTGTAGAAATGAAAATTTACCTGACGGAGTCCAGGTTATCAAAACTTCTAAATGCTTGCCGTGTTCTTCACTCCATTCCGCACCCTTCGGTAGCTCACTGTATGGAGGTAATCGGCTTAATGGTAGCGGCAATGGACATAGTGCCATTTGCTCGCCTTCATCTCAGACTGCTGCAATTATGCATGCTGAGTCAGTGGAATGGGGATTACACAGATTTGTCCCCTCTGCTAAATCTGGATCAAGAGACCAGAGATTCTCTTCTCTGGTGGTTGTTTCGGGTACACCTGTCCAAGGGTATGACCTTTCGCAGGCCAGATTGGACAATTGTAACAACAGATGCCAGCCTTCTAGGTTGGGGTGCAGTCTGGAATTCCCTGAAGGCACAGGGATCGTGGACTCAGGAGGAGAAACTCCTTCCAATAAATATTCTGGAGTTAAGAGCAATATTCAATGCTCTTCTGGCTTGGCCTCAGTTAGCAACACTGAGGTTCATCAGATTTCAGTCGGACAACATCACGATTGTGGCTTACATCAACCATCAAGGGGGAACCAGGAGTTCCCTAGCGATGTTAGAAGTCTCAAAAATAATTTTGCTAGGCAGAGTACCACTCTTGCCACCTGTCAGCAATCCATATCCCAGGCGTGGAGAACTGGGAGGCGGATTTTCTAAGTCGTCAGACTTTCCATCCGGGGGAGTGGGAACTCCATCCGGAGGTGTTTGCTCAGTTGATTCATCGTTGGGGCAAAGCAGAGTTGGATCTCATGGCGTCTCGCCAGAACGCCAAGCTTCCTTGTTACGGATCCAGGTCCAGGGACCCAGAAGCGACGCTGATAGATGCGCTAGCAGCGCCTTGGTTCTTCTACCTGGCTTATGTGTTTCCACCAGTTCCTCTGCTCCCTCGACTGATTGCCAAAATCAAACAGGAGAGAGCATCAGTGATTCTGATAGCACCTGCGCGCCACGCAGGACTTGGTATGCAGACCTAGTGGACATGTCATCCTTTCCACCATGGACTCTGCTTCTAAGACAGGACCTTCTGATACAAGGTCCTTTCAATCATCCAAATCTAATTTCTCTGAGACTGACTGCATGGAGATTGAACGCTTGATTCTATCAAAGCGTGGCTTCTCTGAGTCAGTCATTGATACTTTAATACAGGCACGAAAGCCTGTTACCAGGAAAATTTACAACAAGATATGGAGTAAATATCTTTATTGGTGTGAATCCAAGACTTACTCATGGAGTAAAGTTAGGATTCCTAGAATATTGTCTTTTCTCCAAGAGGGCTTGAACAAAGGATTATCAGCTAGTTCCTTAAAGGGACATATTTCTGCTCTGTCTATTCTTTTGCACAAGCGTCTGGCAGAGGTTCCAGACGTCCAGGCATTTTGCCAGGCTTTGGTTAGATTTAAGCCTGTGTTTAAACCTGTTGCTCCCCCGTGGAGCTTAAACTTGGTTCTTAAGGTTCTTCAAGGAGTTCCGTTTGAACCCCTTCATTCCATTGATATTAAACTTTTATCTTGGAAAGTTCTGTTTTTGATGGCTATTTCCTCGGCTCGGAGAGTCTCTGAGCTATCTGCCTTACAATGTGATTCTCCCTATCTGATTTTTCATGCAGATAAGGTAGTTCTGCATACCAAACCTGGGTTTTTACCTAAGGTGGTTTCTAACAAGAATATCAATCAAGAGATTGTTGTTCCATCGTTGTGCCCTAATTCTTCTTCAAAGAAGGAACGTCTTTTACATAATCTGGACGTAGTCCGTGCCTTGAAGTTTTACTTACAAGCTACTAAGGATTTTCGTCAAACATCTTTCCTGTTTGTCGTTTACTCTGGACAGAGGAGAGGTCAAAAAGCTTTGGCAACCTCTCTTTCCTTTTGGCTTTGGAGCGTAATAAGCCTAGCCTATGAGACTGCTGGATAGCAGCCCCCTGAAAGGATTACAGCTCATTCTACTAGAGCTGTGGCTTCCACCTGGGCCTTCAAAAATGAGGCCTCTGTTGAACAGATTTGCAAGGCTGCGACTTGGTCTTTGCTTCACACTTTTTCAAAATTTTACAAATTTGATACTTTTGCTTCTTCGGAGGCTGTGTTTGGGAGAAAGGTTCTTCAGGCAGTGGTTCCTTCCGCTTAATCCTGCCTTGTCCCTCCCATCATCCGTGTACTTTAGCTTTGGTATTGGTATCCCACAAGTAATGGATGATCCGTGGACTGGATACACTTAACAAGAGAAAACATAATTTATGCTTACCTGATAAATTTATTTCTCTTGTAGTGTATCCAGTCCACGGCCCGCCCTGTCCTTTTAAGGCAGGTCTAAATTTTAATTAAACTACAGTCACCACTGCACCCTATGGTTTCTCCTTTCTCTGTTTGTTTTCGGTCGAATGACTGGATATGACAGTTAGGGGAGGAGCTATATAGCAGCTCTGCTGTGGGTGATCCTCTTGCAACTTCCTGTTGGGAAGGAGAATATCCCACAAGTAATGGATGATCCGTGGACTGGATACACTACAAGAGAAATAAATTTATCAGGTAAGCATAAATTATGTTTTTTTTTACAAATTTGAAATTATGCATGCTACTACAATTTTATTAATAGTATTTTTTTATCAAGAATTTAAATTTCATTCTACTAACACAGTTATGCATGTTTATTTTTCTTAGAATTAAATTTAAAATCTACTATCATTGTTCATGAAGTTCATTTGTAAAGACTAATTACAATTATATTTTACTCTACTAACACAGTTCTGCATGCTTACTTTTCTAACTTTTTAAAATTGTATATACTAACATTGTTAAAGTGCCACTCAAACAAATGGTTTTCTTTCCTGATTCCGATAGAGCATGTCATTCTAATAAAATTTCTAATTTACAACAATTATCAATATTTTTTATAGTTTAACTTGATATATTATTTTTAAGAGCAGGAATGTAAATCTTAAGAGCCAGCTCATGTTTTGCTCAGCCACATGGATAGTGCTTGCTTATTGGAGGCTTCCATTTCCCAAACAATAAGCAAGAAAGGTTCTCAAACAAAAAATGGGCTGTTCCTATGCATCACATTCATGTATTTTAAATCAAGATAGCTATAGAACAAATTAAATTTTGTAAAAGTAGTACATTAGAAAGTGTCTTAAAATTGATTGTTGGTTCTGAATCAGGAATTTAAAAAAATGTTTTGTGTCCCTTTAAGCTTGTTCCTTTTTTCATAATAACTAAAATTGACATCATCTACTAACAATGTTCAGCATGTTTACATTAGGGGATACTTATATATAATAGATAAATTTCGGTTTAGTGTTCTCTGACAGTCAATTTTTTTATTATTATGTTGAATATAAACATAGATGAAAGGAAACACAATTTTATTATGTAAGGATAATGATAAAGCATCCAACTATAACCATCTATACAATTTGATACTCTAATGATTTAATAATCCTCAATATCACATACTTCTAAATTCAAAATAAAAATAAGATTGTAGATTATTCATCAATGTCCTGTCTCACTGCCCTTACACCCCCAATACATTTAGGAAAATATTTATCCATGGCATAAACTAATATTATTAATTTGCCAGCACCAAAAGGTTTAGGACACGACATGCTTGACGATGACATCATTAATCGTTAAGTCAATCATTAGTGCATTGATCTCTATATGCAGCAAAAAAAAAAGTTTAAAATATAATGCATATGTAGATTTATGTATTTAGTTAATGTTTGTAAACAAAGAATATTAATAGAATGTTCAATAATAAAATATTATTACGTTTAAGTAGAAAGGTTTAATAAAGTCAATTTTTTAAATGAAACATTTGTGTACACATAATGCCATTTGTGAAAAATGTATAATTTACTCCTATTGTCATGAAAAAAATGGAATGAAAGATTAATAATAGAACTAACAAGTATTTGGTTATAGGAGTAAATTAACAATTTAAGATAAATTGCTTCTATGTTTATAGTTATTAAAAATGATATTTTGTTTAGAAACAATTTCAGTGTTACATATGTGTATATATATTTTTGAATTTATTTTTGTTTACATTAGTTTTTTAAAACTATAATATATAATTTTTTACTATTGTTTGCCAGTTTGTAATAAAACAATTGATTTTGCATTATTTGTTGAGAATTTTTTTGGGCTTTCTTTATTTTCAATTTTTAGCCCAACTATTGTCACTATTTGCTTACTACAAAATTCTAATTGGATTAATGTTACATAAATATATATGTACAATGACAATGTTTAATCTATATGAGCCACAATAACTTTAAAAACTATTGAAGGGAAAGCAAAGTTAATAAACATAATAAGTTATAAGAGTAAGCCCTGAAGGATTTTTGAATTTGAATATGGCTCCAGCTAGGAGCTGTTAAAACTTTAGATTAAAATAAAACAAAGCAAATTACCTTGTTAAAGTCTTTAGAAAAGTTGTTTAAAATAACAACTCCTATCTGAAAGCATAACATTTTACTTTGGAATAGCCTGTCGTTTGGTAAGTCTACAATTCAATGAGACAATACAATGAATTACCATCAGCTATTGAGGTATTACATTAAACAAATCACATTATGTAAAAGAGTTAGAGAAGCTATAGACAGTAGTGTGATGTCACAAAAACAATATATTATCCTCAAATTATTGTTTGGAATGACTTTGATCATAAATTTGATTTATAATTAATATTTTAAACCATTGATAATTGAATAGCAACAACTTGATGTAATTATATGTTTATCAACAGTGATTTTTAATACCCTTAATTATAAATAAAATGTGTATTTATTTTCTTTTAATTATAATACAAACATTTTTTAATTTATATTGTCTTTTTATGAGAAACATGATCATTTTTTTTCTTTACGTGTTCTTTTACATCATATTATATTTGTTTTTAAAAATAGAGTCGAAGACAATTTAATAAAGGAAATTATTTATTTATTTATCAACTTAAGACATAACATTTAATCATCAAAATATTGTTCTGAAACCATGTCCCTTGTTTCCATACCACGCCTATTAGGTAGTTCTATACATATTTCTTCGGCAAAATCTTCAGCATCTATGGTATTTTCTTCCTCTAATGGGCAGCCTCTTTTAATTGCTATATTGTGCAGTATGCAGCAAACCAATATCATTCTTGCAACTTTCTCAGGTGCATACTGCATAGCGCCACCAGAACGATCAAGACATAGAAACCACATTTTCAAAAGACCAAAAGTCCTCTCAATTATCCCCCTGGTAGATCGATGTGCTTCATTGAAACATACTTGATTTCTGGTCTGTGGGTTGTTATAGGGAGTCAACAGCCATTCTGTACATGAGTACCGTCCATCTCCTAATAGGACATAAAAGAAATATAAATATTAATATAAAAATAATTATAAAGATTGAGAACTAATACAATACAAATTAAAAATATACAACACTTTACACTTTAATTACAGTCGACACATTTGGCGCAATTTATGTACATGGAAATTAAAAACTACAAATTAGACACCAGTTATGCTTACCTAGAAGCCATCCTTCAGGCGTATCTCCACCCTCGAACTTCCGGTATAAGCCAGTCTGCCTTAAGATGTAAGAATCATGACATGAGCCTGGGAAGTTTGAACGGACACTGATTATCCTCATATTGAGGTCACAGACCATCTGAACATTCAAGAAATGGAAATGCTTTCTATTCCTATAGATCTCATCACGAGCTTGAAGTGGTCTTACAGCAACATGGGTACAGTCTATGGCCTCTAGGACATTGGGCATCCCAGCCATCCTATAGAAATTTGACTTTATAGATTGCCATTCTTCTGGGGTAGATGGCAAACAAACATATAGAGGAAAAATAATCATCATAGCCCCTATGACTTTTGATAAGTGGCATGAAAAAGCAGATTGACTCATTTCAATAATGACGCTAGAAACTGCCTGAAAGGATCCTGTTGCCATAAAATGCAATGCATCTAAAAATATCAATAGTCCCGGAATAGCTCGTGAATGAGCCGTCATCGGCTTCAAATAATCTTCAATCTCTCGATACAGGTGTAATATGGATTCACGATCAAGCCGGAATCTTTGTATGATCTCTCGGTCAGAAAGGCCGTGCAAACCAACCCGTGGAAGGAATACACAGGGTCACAAACTCTCTTTCTTCTAACCAATCGATTAGCGACGTTTCCAGTATTCTGTCTTCTAGACCGGATTTGCATCACACGGAGAATAAACAAATACAGAAGTGTCTCCATAGCTTCTGAAATCAAGAATGTAAGTACAATGCTGATATTACTTTATTATTACTATTATTATCGGTTATTTGTAGAGCGCCAACAGATTCCACAGCGCTATTAACAAAGGCAGAGTACAACAAAACAATTATAGGGATGAAATGGGTAGAGGGCCCTGCCAAGAGTTGCACTGTTGTAGTCAGCTCTTGAGAAGGTGATCAACAAACAGCTGGACTCTTAGGATTACATGGTAAGGGGGTTCAGGGGATAGCAATGGAGGAGAGGGACTGGTATAAAGAAAGGTTAGCATAGGTTGTATGCATCCCTGAACAGTAGAGTCTTTAGGGAGCACTTGAAGCTTTTAAAACTAGAAGAGAGTCTTGTGGAGCGAGGCAGAGAGTTCCACAAGATGGGAGCCAGTCTGGAGAAGTCCTGTAAATGGGAGTGTGATGAGGTGACAAGAGAGGAGGAGAGTAGGAGGTCATGAGCAGAGTGAAGGGGACAGGAGGGAGAGTATCTGGAGACAAGGTCTGAGATATAGGGGGGAGCAGTGCAGTTGAGGGCTTTGTATGTCAGAATGAGAATTTTGTGTTTGATCCTAGAGGCAAGAGGAAGCCAGTGAAGAGATTGGCAGAGAGGTGCAGCAGATGAAGAGCGATGTGTAAGGAAGATGAGTCTGGCAGAGGCATTCATTATGGATTGTAAAGGAGCTAGGCGGAAGGTGGGGAGACCAGAGAGGACAGAGTTGCAGTAATCGAGGCGGGAGAGAATGAGAGAGTGGATTAAAATCTTAGTTGTGTCTTTTGTAAGGAAGTGTCTAATTTTAGAGATGTTTTTAAGGTGGAAGCGTCAGGCTTTAGCCAATGACTGAATGTGAGGAGTGAAAGAAAGATCTGAGTCAAATGTGACCCCGAGACATCAGGCATGCGGGGTAGGGGTAATGATTGAGTTGTCGACAGTTATAGAGAGATTGGGGTGGAGAGTTTAGAAGAAGGGGGGAAAATAAGGAGCTCAGTTTTGGAGAGATTTAGCTTGAGGTAGTGAGAGGACATCCAGTTAGAGATGTGAGAAAGACAGTTAGTGACACGGGTTAGCAAGGAAGGAGAAAGGTCTGGTGCAGAGAAGTAGATTTGGGTGTCATCAGCATACAAATGATATTGTAAATCATGGGACTTTATAAGGGAACCTAGTGATGACGTGTAGATTGAGAAGAGAAGGGGACCAAGGACAGAGCCTTGCAGTACTCTGACAGAAAGTGGTGACGGGGCAGAGGAGGCCCCAGAGAAGGCTACACTAAAGGTACGGTTTGACAGGTAGGAAGAGAGCCATGAGAGGGCTATGTCACATATGCCGAAGGATTGGAGGGTTTGGATCAAGAGAGGGTGGTCAACAGTGTCAAAGGCTGCGGACAGATCAAGGAGGATAAGCAGAGGGAAGTGGCCTTTTGATTTTGCTGTAAGTAGGTCGTTGGTAACCTTAACAATTGCTGTCTCTGTGGAGTGATGGGGACAAAATCCAGATTGCAATGGGTCAAGGAGGGAGTTTATTGTAAGGAAATGGGATAGGTGTGCATACGCTAGTCTTTCGAGAAGCTTTGATGCAAGAGGGAGGAGGGAAATAGGGCGGTAGTTGGATGGGGAGGTAGGATCAAGGGAAGGTTTTTTGAGGAAAGGTGTGACCAGTGCATGTTTCAGTGAAGAGGCAAATATACCGGTGCTGAGGGAGAGGTTGAAAGTGTGTGTGAGTATAGGGGTAAGGGTGGCAGAGAGGGAGGGGAGTAGCTGTGAGGGGATAGGGTCAAGGGGACAGGTAGTGAGGTGAGAGCACAGTATAAGTGCTGAAACTTCTTCCTCAGTAACAGGGGAGAATGAACTAAGTTTAAGGTTATGTGGGTTGTGGTTGATTGAGAGCATTTGAGGGGGTGAGAGAATGGAATTATGTTGACAGCTTATTTCACTTCTGATGGAGTCGATTTTGTTATTGAAGTGGTTGGCAAAGTCTTGAGCTGACAGAGAAGTTGTATTAGGAGGTGGGGGAGGGCGGAGAAGAGTATTGAAAGTGGAGAACAAACGTTTTGGGTTTGAAGAAAGATTAGAGATAAGAGTAGAGAAATAGTGTTGCTTATGGAAATTAAGGGCAGAGTAGTAGGAGTTCAAGATAAATTTGTAATGTTGAGAATCAGCTGAAGATTTTCTCCAGTGCCGCTCAGCAGTACGGGAACATCTGCGTAGGTATCGTGTCAGAGGAGTATGCCAGGGCTGAGAATGAGTGTTTGATTTCCGAGCTATGGTAAGAGGGGCGAGATTGTCAAGGACGGATGTAAGGGTGGAATTATAGTGGAAGATAGATTATTTTTATTATAAAAGGCAGATATTACTGCCTTATATATATGTCTAGACTGGCGTCTATATTGACTTTCCTATGCTTTTGTACCTTGCCCGCCACCTAAAAGTTGGCAATGCAAAAATAACGAGTTGGGAGTGGAAATTGTAGCGAGCGGACAAATAGATTTTTTAGTACATTTGTTTATGGCGAATTGATGGTCAAATGTGTCTAATTACAGTGAAAAATGGAGTGGTAGCGAGGTTTGGCAGATAAGTACGCTCGCAATTTTAAATATGCGGGTTTGAACATAGTTGACGACTTTGTACATATCAGTTTGTGAGATTTTTTGCGGGTAGCTCGCTGACTGCTTAGTACATGGAGCCCTTAAAGTGAAATATTGCTACAAGTTTGTGGCAAGTTATCCTTGCTATCTGGGATCATATATCATATTGTTATCACTTTGTGTACACAGACTTGCTTCCTTATCTTATATTTGTCTGGAAAACTAAAGCTCAATACATAGAGAGAACGATGGAAAATTATAATTGTATTAGTTAACTATCCTGCACCCCACTGTGAGTTTAATTTCTTCTGCTGGCTGTGTTTACTTAGGCTAATCAATAGCTGAGACTCCAGTATCAAAACTTTCAGTATAGGTTGGGATACTACAAGCTAAATCAGCTATTTCAAATGCCAAAATAGGGGTAAAGGAGCTCATTGTAAACAATTTAATACACTCCAGCAGGTAAAATGGATCATTGGGAAGAATTTAAATGGTAGAATTTTTTTGGTGAACTGTCCCTTTAACTAGGGTGATTTTGAAAAATACACAAATCAATACAGACCTAAGCTGTGGATTTTAAACCATGGCCTGTAAATAAATGGGGTTCTAAGCAAGTCTGCTCGTTAGTGAAATACAAATGAGACTAACGAGAATATAAGTCTTCATAAACAAGCATTCATGCAAATTAAAGGATAAGCAATTGCAACAATGTAGTAAACATATATCCAATAAGGGGTCATGTAGCAAGAATGGGTAATGACATCCAGACTGTGAGTGGCTAAAGTGAGATTCATTGGTCAAAAGGTCATAATAGGCGGAGTCAGCTGGTCCATAAAGAGTCATGGGAAATGCTGCCCCCTCACCCTTTGAGAAAGCCAGTCAGTGGCAAAACATGTCAGGGGACAGAAGGGAATCTGTGTAGATTTTAATGTGCAATGAGCTGCTGGTAAATCTGCTTAACACAAACCAACATTGATAATAATATTCTAAGTGGACACACTGCGAATGTATGTGCGTGCCTACTGTTAAATTATAACTAGATGTGTTGGAATGTGTAGCATTTTATATCTATAGATGTCCATGACTGTAAGCAGAGGTGATTAAGCTAGTCCCATGAGCAATATTTCAATGAGAGCAGTTACGCAGGAAGACAGTGAATGCAGCATATAATATTCTAATGATTACATTTGTCTCTTAAATGATAGCAGTGAATATAACCGAATGTATTTTATTAGTTGGCATTTAAAGAGCCTAATTTTGATATTGCAGACAGATAAGCTTTGCAACCAATACAATAAGGTTATTACTTAACTCTGCTATTCTACTTCCTTTTAACAACATAATTGTTGCACTCTAGTGTATTTCACTAACGAGCAGACTTGCTTAGAACCACATTTATTTACAGGCCATGGTTTAAAAACCACAGCCTAGGTCTGTATTGTGTATTTTTAAAAATCACTGACGATTAACACAGGGTTTACTTACCAGCTTTATCTCATTTGTGTTTTTTAAGTGTGTGTGTTTTACATTTTTTAATCATCTTAATCATCTTAACCACTGTTGCAATAAAGGTTCGTTAAACATAGAATTACTCTTAAACTAGTTGATGTGAATACAGCACAAAATAGTTTCTTAAAACCCTTATCTAGCAAATAATTCTACACTTAAATTTTTTTTCAAAGAGTTATATCAAACAGTGGCCTAGATTACGAGTTGTGGATTAGGGTTAAAAAGCAGCGTTGGCCGGTCCCAACGCTGCTTTTTAACGTCCGCTGGTATTACGAGTCTTGCAGGTACAGGTGTACCGCTCACTTTTTTGGCCAGACTCGGAAATACCGCAAATCCACTTACGTCAATTGCGTATCCTTTATTTTCAATGGGACTTGCATAGCGCCGGTATTATGAGTCTGACCAAAAGTGAGCGATAGACCCTCTCCTGTCAAGCCTGGTACCGCATTTAAAAGTCAGTAGTTAAGAGTTTTACACTACAACGCCGTAGCATAAAACTCTTAACTAAAGTGCTAAAAAATACACTAACACACATAAACTACCTATTAACCCCTAAACCGAGGCCCCCCACATCGCAAACACTAAAATAAATATTTTAACCCCTAATCTGCTGAATTTGCCAAAACTATAATAAATATATTAACCCCTAAACAGCCGCACTCCAGCATTGCAAACACTAGTTAAATATTATTAACCCCTAATCTGCCGTCCCTAACATCGCCGCCACCTACCTACATTTATTAACCCCTAATCTGCCGCCCCCAACGTCGCCGCCACTATATTAAATTTATTAACCCCTAAACCTAAGTCTAACCCTAACCCCCCTAACTTAAATATAATTTAAATCAATCTAAATAAAATTACTACAATTAAGTAAATAATTCCTATTTAAAACTAAATACTTACCTATAAAATAAACCCTAAGCTAGCTACAATATAACTTATAGTTACATTGTAGCTATCTTAGGGTTTATTTTTATTTTACAGGCAAGTTTGTATTTATTTTAACTAGGTACGATAGTTATTAAATAGTTATTAAATATTTAATAGCTACCTAGTTAAAATAAATACAAAAGTAGCTGTAAAATAAAACCTAACCTAAGTTACAATTACACCTAACACTACACTATAATTAAATAAATTAACTAAATTAAATACAATTAATTACAATTAAATAAAATTATCTAAAGTACGAAAAAAAAAACACTAAATTACAGAAAATAATAAAGAAATTACAAGAATTTTAAACTAATTACACCTAATCCAATCCCCCTAACAAAATAAAAAAGCCCCCCCCAAAATAAAAAGCCCTACCCTACACTAAATTACAAATAGCCCTTAAAAGGGCCTTTTGCAGGGCATTGCCCCAAAGTAATCGGCTTATTTACCTGTAAAAAAAAATACAAATACCCCCCCCCAACATTAAAACCCACTACCCACACAACCAACCCTACTCTAAAACCCACCCAATCCCCCCTTAAAAAAACTAACACTAACCCCCTGAAGATCACCTTACCGGGAGACGTCTTCACCCAACCGGGCTGAAGTCCTCAACGAAACCGGGAGAAGTCTTTATCCAACCGGGCAGAAGTGGTCCTCCAGACGGGCAGAAGTCTTCATCCAGACGGCATCTTCTATCTTCATCCATCCAGTGTGGAGTGGGTCCATCTTCAAGACATCCGACGCAGAGCATCCTTTTCTTTCCATGGCCGACAACTGAATGAAGGTTGCTTTAAATGACATCATCCAAGATGGCGTTCCTTCAATTCCGATTGGCTGATAGAATTCTATCAGCCAATTGGAATTAAGGTAGAAAAAATTCTATTGGCTGATGCAATCAGCCAATAGGATTGAAGTTCAATCCTATTGGCTGATCTAATCAGCCAATAGGATTGAGCTGGCATTCTATTGGCTGTTCCAGTCAGCCAATAGAATTCCAGTTCAATCCTATTGGCTGATTGCATCAGCCAATAGGATTTTTTCTACCTTAATTCCAATTGGCTGATAGAATTCTATCAGCCAATCGAAATTGAAGGGACGTCATCTTGGATGACGTCATTTAAAGGAACCTTCATTCAGTCGTCGGCCGTGGAAAGAAGAGGATGCTCTGCGTCGGATATCTTGAAGATGGACCCGCTCCACGCTGGATGGATGAAGATAGAAGATGCCGTCTGGAAGAAGACTTCTGCCCGTCTGGAGGACCACTTCTGCCCGGTTGGATGAAGACTTCTTCCCTTCTGCCCGGTTGGATGAAGACTTCTGCCCGTCTGGAGGACCACTTCTGCCGGGTTGGGTGAAGAAGTCTCCCGGTAAGGTGATCTTCAAGGGGTTAGTGTTAGGTTTTTTTAAGGGGATATTGGGTGGGTTTTAGAGTAGGGTTGGTTGTGTGGGTGGTGGGTTTTAATGTTGGGGGGGATTGTACTTTTTTTTTCAGGTAAAAGAGCTGATTACTTTGGGGCAATGCCCCGCAAAAGACCATTTTAAGGGCTATTTGTAATTTAGTGTAGGGTAGGGCTTTTTTTATTTTGGGGGGGCTTTTTTTATTTTGTTAGGGAGATTAGATTAGGTGTAATTAGTTTAAAAATCTTGTAATTTCTTTATTATTTTCTGTAATTTAGTGTTTGTTTTTTTGTACTTTAGATAATTTTATTTAATTGTAATTAATTGTATTTAATTTAGGTAATTAATTTAATTGTAGTGTAGTGTTAGGTGTAATTGTAACTTAGGTTAGTTTTTATTTTACAGGTAAATTTGTCTTTATTTTAACTAGGTAGTTATTAAATAGTTAATAACTATTTAATAACTATTCTACCAAGTTAAAATAAATACAAACTTGCTGTAAAATAAAAATGAACCCTAAGCTAGCTACAATGTAACTATTAGGTAAGTATTTAGTTTTAAATAGGAATTTTTTAGTTAATGATAGTAATTTTATTTAGATTTATTTAAATTATATTTGTTAGGGGGGTTAGGGTTAGACTTAGTTTTAGGGGTTAATATGTTTATTATAGTGGTGGCGACGTTGGGGCGGCAGATAAGGGGTTAATAAGTGAAGTTAGGTTGCGGCGACATTGGGGGCAGCAGATTAGGGGTTAATAAATATAATGTAGGTGTTGGTGATGTTGGGGGCAGCAGATTAGGGGTTCATAATTATAATGTAGGTGGCAGCGATGTCCGGAGCGGCAGATTAGGGGTTAATAATATAATGTAGGTGTCAGCGATGTCAGGGGCGGCAGACTAGGGGTTAATAAGTGTAATATTAAGGGTGTTTAGACTCGGGGTTCATGTTAGGGTGTTAGGTGTAGACATAAATGTATTTCCCCATAGGAATCAATGGGGCTGCGTTAGGTGCTTTACGCTGCTTTTTTGCAGGTGTTAGTTTTTTTTTCAGCCGGCTCTCCCCCATTGATTCCTATGGGGAAATTGTGCACGAGCACGTTGTACCTGCTTACTGCTAACTTAAGCAGCGCTGGTATTGAGGTGAGATGTGGAGCAAAATTTTGCTCTTCGCTCACTTTTTTGCGGTTAACGCTGGGTTTGTAAAAACCTGTAATACCAGCGCTGTAGGTAAGTGAGCGGTGAGCATAAACTGCTTGTTAGCACCGCACAGCCTCTAATTCAAAACTCGTAATCTAGGCGAGTATTATTCTATCTAGTTTCCAAATTAAAAATCCAATCAACTTCCTACGGATCCAATAATAGCTCTGGTTCACATACACATACTGGTGTTAGTATAATCTATACCCTAAATGTATAATAGTTTTATATAAGAGTTATGTTCTAGCTTAAACAACCTTGAAATGGATATAACTGAATGTGGATCTTGAACAGATCATAAAGGGACATTAAATGCCTTTTACTTTTGTGTAAAAATTTTTATTTTACCAAATCCCTAGAGAGGCCAAAAAGAAAATTCTGTAACCTGTAGGTTTTCTTCAAAATTCTGAAAATACATTAAAACTCGGCAATCAAATGTTATTTCTTGTTTTCAAATGTTACTTTAATTTTTGAATGTTCATAATTGTAACGTTCGATTTAACAAATACTATTCAGAAGTTCAATAGTTCATGTGGTAGGGAATTTAGTAAATTGATACATAATAGATACAAATATATCAGTTCAAATCTTTCCATTTAAAAAATTGCATAATTTGAATATTGCATTTAAAGAGAGCATTAGAAATACTATTGCAAATATATAGATTTGAATAGTGATGTTGCGAACATAAAATTTTGCGCCCGCGAACGGCAAACGCGAATTTCCGCAAAAGTTTGTGAACGGGCGAACCGGGTGAACCTCCATAGACTTCAATAGGCAGGCGAATTTTAAAACCCACAGGGACTCTTTCTGGCCACAATAGTGATGGATTCAAGGGGAACACCTGGACTGTGGCATGCCGGAGGGGGATCCATGGCAAAACTCCCATGGAAAATTACATAGTTGATGCAGAGTCTGGTTTTAAGCCATAAAGGGCATAAATCACCTAACATTCCTAAATTGTTTGGAATAACGTGCTTTAAAACATCAGGTATGATGTTGTATCGATCAGGTAGTGTAAGGGTTACGCCCGCTTCACAGTGACAGACCAAACTCCCCATTTAACGCACCGCAAACAGTCCATTTGCACAACCGCAAACTCCCCATTTGCACAAGTTTGGATACCAAGCTAGCCATGTCCGTTCCTTGTCCTCACTGATGTCATTGAAGGTCTCTTCCTCCACCCAGCCACGTACAACACCAAGGGTCCCCGAAAGGTGACAACAAGTCCCCTGGGACGCCTGCTGTGTTTGGTCTTCCACCTCCTCAAAGCCACCTTCCTCCTCTGACTCCTCTTCTTCTGACTCCTCTCTCTGCGTTGCCTCTCTCTGCATTATTATAAGGTGTGTTAAGTAGTACTATTCCTATCAGTTTAATCCCTGTTACGTCCCCTATCAGGAGACGTGTATATGGCATCGATTTTAGGAACCGGGAGATGGAAAAAGATGCTTGGTCAGTCCTCCTACTTCAAATTTGGGGCACTGCGCGTGCAATCTAATATGCCACCAGATTGGAGTGGTGTGTTAAATAGTACTATTCTTATCAGTTTAATCCCTGTTACGTCCCCTATCAGGGGACGTGTATATGGCATCGATTTTAGGAACCGGGAGATGGAAAAAGATGCTTGGTCGGTCCTCCTACTTCAAATTTGGGGCACTGCACGTGCAATCTAATGTGCCACCAGATTGGAGTGGTGTGTTAAATAGTACTATTCTTATCAGTTTAATCCCTGTTACGTCCCCTATCAGGGGACGTGTATATGGCATCGATTTTAGGAACCGGGAGATGGAAAAAGATGCTTGGTCGGTCCTCCTACTTCAAATTTGGGGCACTGCGCGTGCAATCTAATGTGCCACCAGATAGGAGTGGTGTGTTAAGTAGTACTATTCTTATCGGTTTAATCCCTGTTACGTCCCCTATCAGGGGATGTGTATATGGCATCGATTTTAGGAACTGGGAGATGGAAAAAGATGCTTGGTCGATCCTCCTACTTCAAATTTGGGGCACTGCGCGTGCAATCTAATGTGCCACCAGATAGGAGTGGTGTGTTAAGTACTACTATTCCTATTAGTTTAATCCCTGTTATGTGCCTTTTTTTTTGTTTGGTTTTTGAAGCCACAGTGCAGCACCAGAGGCCAGAAAAATTAGGCATGTACACATGCCTGAAAAATTAGGTATTTTTGCAGCCGCTGCTGTAGCAGTGGCCAGAAAAATTGATGTTTGTTTCCCAGGCAGAAAGTGCCCTAAAACATTGCAGCTTGAACCCTAGTTGGTGGCGGATAAGTCGTGTAAGTCATCCGGCATTCAGAGATAAAATACAGCAGCGTGTGGACCATTTTTAGCCCAAGGCAGCTCATTTCATCAGGCCTTTTTTAGTCTAATGTATCGGCCACTATCAGTCCCTTCAGGATCCATCCCTCATTCATCTTAATAAAGGTGAGGTAATCTAGACTTTTTTTACCTAGGCGACTTCTCTTCTCAGTGACAATACCTCCTGCTGCACTGAAGGTCCTTTCTGACAGGACACTTGAAGCGGGGCAGGCCAGAAGTTCTATTGCAAATTGGGATAGCTCAGGCCACAGATCAAGCCTGCACACCCAGTAGTCAAGGGGTTCATCGCTCCTCAGAGTGTCGATATCTCCAGTTAAGGCGAGGTAGTCTGCTACCTGTCGGTCGAGTCGTTCTCTGAGGGTGGACCCCGAAGGGCTGTGGCGATGCGTAGGACTTAAAAAGATCTGCATGTCCTCCATCAACAACACGTCTGTAAAGCATCCTGTCCTTGCCGGCATGGTCGTGGGAGGAGGAGGATTACTTTCACCTCTTCCCCTGTTAGATTCCCGTTGTGCTGTGACATCACCCTTATACGCTGTGTAATGCATACTTTTTAATTTATTTTGGAACTGCTGCATCCTTTCCGACTTGCGGTAATTCGGTAACATTTCAGGCACTTTCTGCTTATACCGGGGGTCTAGTAGCGTGGACACCCAGTACAGGTCATTCTCCTTCAGCCTTTTATATGAGGGTCCCTCAACAGGCACGACAGCATGAAAGACCCCATTTGCACAAGGTTGGATGCCATGCTACTCATGTCCCATTCCTTGTCCTCAGTGATCTCACTGAAGGTATGTTCTTCCCCCCAGTGACGTACAACACCACGGGTACCAGATAGGTGACAACGAGCACCCTGGTATGCCTGTTGTGGTTGGTCTTCCTCCTCCTCCTCAAAGCCACATTCCTCCTCTGACTCCTCTTCCTCACAATCCTCTTCCAGCGTTGCCGCAGGTCCAACAAGCGATGCAGATATGGCTGTTTCTGGTGGTGATGGTGACCACAATTCTTCCTCTTCCTCTTCACGCTCATCTATGGCCTGATCCAGCACTCTTCACAGGGCACGCTCCAGGAAGAAAACAAATGGTATGATGTCGCTGATGGTGCCTTCGGTGCGACTGACTAGGTTTGTCACCTCCTCAAAAGGACGCATGAGCCTACAGGCATTGCGCATAAGCGTCCAGTAACGTGGCAAAAAAATTCCCAGCTCCGCAGAGGCTGTCCTAGCACCCCGGTCATACAAATAGTCGTTAACGGCTTTTTCTTGTTGGAGCAGGCGGTCGAACATTAGGAGTGTTGAATTCCAACGTGTCAGGCTGTCCCAAATCAAGCGCCTCACTGGCATGTTGTTTCGCCACTGGATATCTGAAAAGTGCCCCATGGCCCTGTAGGAACGCCTGAAATGGCCACACACCTTCCTGGCCTACTTCAGGACATCCTGTAAGCCTGGGTACTTATGCACAAAGCCGCCAACAAATTTCTTCCATTGTCACAAATCACTTTGCCGATCTCCAGTTGGTGCGGAGTCAGCCACTGATCCACCTGTGTGTTCAGGGCGGACAGGAGTGCTGGTCGGGTGTGACTCTCTGCTTTCAGGCAAGTCAACCCCAAGACAGGGTGACACTGCCGTATCCGGGATGTGGAATAGTACCTGGGGAGCTGGGGGTTGCCGTTGATGTGGAGCAAGATGCAGCAGCAGAAGAGGACTCAGCCAAGGAGGTTATGGAAGAGGATGGAGTAGGAGGAGTAGAGGAGGTGGCAGCAGGCCCGTCTGCAAGTCGTGGCGGTGTCACCAACTCCTCTGCAGAGCCACGCATTCCATGCTTGGCAGCCATCAGCAAGTTTACCCAATGCACAGTGTAGGTGATATACCTGCCCTGACCATGCTTTGCAGACCAGGTATCAGTGGTCAGATGGACCCTTGCCCCAACACTGTGTGCCAGACATGCCATTACTTCCTTTTGCACAATCGAGTACAGGTTGGGGATTTCCTTTTGTGCAAAGAAATTTCGGCCGGGTACCTTCCACTGTGGTGTCCCAATAGCTACAAATTTTTGGAACGCCTCAGACTCCACCAGCTTGTATGGTAAAAGCTGGTGGGCTAAGAGTTCAGACAAGCCAGCTGTCAGATGCCGGGCAAGGGGGTGACTTTGTGACATTGGCTTCTTACGCTCAAACATGTCCTTGACAGACACCTGACTGTGGCCAGATGAGCAGGAACTGCTCAAGGCGAGAGACGGAGTGGCGGATGGTTGAGAGGGGGCAAGGAGGACAGCAGTGGTTGACATGGCTGAAGATGCTGGACCAGGAGGAGGATGGCAGCTTTGAGTTTGTGT
Source organism: Bombina bombina (assembly GCF_027579735.1). Lineage (NCBI taxonomy): Eukaryota > Metazoa > Chordata > Amphibia > Anura > Bombinatoridae > Bombina > Bombina bombina. Next base: position 608,163,540 of record NC_069501.1, on the reverse strand, counting down.
GCTGCTTGTACTCATGTGTTGATCCCATAGGCGTTTGTGATGTGGGATCATGTGCCTTCGCAAAGCAGTTGTACCTAGGTAGGTGTTGGACTTCCCACGACTCAGTTTCTTTTGGCACAGGTTGCAAATGGCATCGCTGTTGTCAGAGGCAGACACACAACCAATGCCACACTGCTGAGCTCTGCAATGACGGTATTCTGGTGGTGGCAACAGCATGCTTTGATTGGCGTGCTGTCTGGCTGACCCCGGGTGCTGATGCATGCTGTCTGACTGTGCCACTAGCTCCTTGCGACGACCTCCCCATGCTTCCAACTTGTCTCCTCCTCCTCTCTGTATCCCCATCTGAACTTTCCCCCTGTTCTTCTTCTCTTCTAGCGGGCACCCACGTGACATCTACAGACTCATCGTCATCATCAACCACTTTACTTGTATCTGACAACTCAGCAAAGGAAGCAGCAGCGGGTACAACATCATCATCATCACACCATACGTCCATGTGTGTAATGCTGCCTGACTGAGACATATCCCTGTTATCTACATCCTCTGGCAATAATGGTTGCACATCACTATCACTCATTTCTACCAACTGATGTGTAAATAACTCCTCTGACAGATCAAGTGAAGCGGCTGTGGTGCTAGTGTTGGTGGTGGGGCAGGCGGGCGAGTGGTAACTTGAGAGGTGCCCGAAGCTAAGCTGGAGGAGGATGGTGCGTCAAGGTTCCGAGCGGAAGCTGTAGAAGATTGGGTGTCCTGTGTTAGCCAGTCAACTATGTCCTCAGAACTGTTCAAGTTCAGGGTACGTGACCTCTGAACACTGGGCATTATTCTAGGGCCAAAGGGAATCACAGCACCATGACCACGACGGCCCCTGCGGGGTGGCCTGCCTCTGCCAGTCATTTTTTTTTGATTAGTGGTACTATGCGTGCAAGCTACTGTGACAACAGATATGAGTGGCACTGTGCACTGTCTGACAAAAGTTGGCAGAGTAGACTCTGTAGGCCTGACACACACGCTTGCAGACAATAAACTGCTATTCAATCTATTACAGTCAAAATTGTATTTTTTTTTTTTAAATGTACACTACTGTTACACCAGATATGAGTTGCACTGGTGTGACACTGTGCCCTGGCAGGCACTGAAATGCACATGCATGAAGGAAACTGACTGCTATTATTTCACAGTCAAAAAAGTGTTTTTTTTTTTAAATGTACACTACTGTTACACCAGATATGAGTTGCACTGGTGTGACATTGTGCCCTGGCAGGCACTGAAACGCACATGTGTGAAGGAAACTGACTGCTATTATTTCACAGTCAAAAAAGTGTTTTTTTTTTTTAAATGTACTCTACTGTTACACCAGATATGAGTTGCACTGGTGTGACATTGTCCCCTGGCAGGCACTGAAACGCACACGTGTGAAGGAAACTGACTGCTATTATTTCACAGTCAAAAAAGTGTTGTTTTTTTTTAAATGTACACTACTGTTACACTAGATATGATAAAAAGGGGCCCAATGGCACTACTGAGATGTTATAGGGAATATAAACGTTGGTGCTGTGTACTGGTTAATGAGACAACAAAAGAAGATCAAAGTCTTCAGAAAATGTACACATTTATAGCACTCAAATTCCCTGAATGTAGAATATGACTGAGTTACAATTGGCAGGTGTACAGGAAAATTTAAAATATAACTTTTATTTATTATTTATTTAAAAAAATCTAGAACAATACACATTAAAAACACAGGAATAGTGTTAGCTCAAAAGAGGAGAGAGTGGTAATAGGGGTTTGGATCACCGACTTAGCAGCGATTAATCCTTGCAATTTGCAATTTATCAGGACGTTGTAATAATGAAAACTGAGAGTACATCTATGGTTCCTCAATCAGATGGTTGATCCTTGTTTATGTATCACAAGGGTCAAGTACAATAATTACTTCAGGCACTATTGTTGATTACAGGGTGGTTTAACATGAGAGACCATGCATGGGTAGTTAGTATGATACAACACTTATGTTAAAGTATATGATTATGGCATATTTGTGATATACCATGTACTTGGTTTGACATTTGGTATTTTTGGATAGTCTAAATATCATACATCATGCATGAATATTTCCTCTGACGTTCCTATTTGATTATTTTGTGACAGTAATAATTTTTACAACTTGCAATTGTTGCGGTATAAACCCAGGGTGGTAATTATTCAGAACAAATATATCTCTATCAGGATTAATGTACCAACTAAATGACCAGGACTACTGTTTATATTTGTAGTGATCAATGTGAAGTATCCCTGTATTAATAGATATTTATATCTCTTAACAATTCCTGAAATTAGCCTAGGACATTGAACAGGTGGTAAATTAAATCATAGTATATTACAATGCGTTCTGAATCACTAATATTGGGTTAAATTAGTGTCTAAGGGTTAAATTGTCCTGTTAATATATATTCCCCATACATTGTACCAATATTGCTGTGTATTGCTATTGTCTGCAAATATTGCTTCTCACGATTTGCTAAGCTGTTATGATAACTGTCAGAGACAGATCAGGTTTGCTATATACCTGGTCCCTGGTCTGTTAACAACACGTGTGAAGGAAACTGACTGCTATTATTTCACAGTCAAAAAAGTGGTTTTTTTTTTAAATGTACACTACTGTTACACCAGATATGAGTTGCACTGGTGTGACACTGTGCCCTGGCAGGCAGGCCCTGAAACGCACACGTGTGAAGGAAACTGACTGCTATTATTTCACAGTCAAAAAAGTGTTGTTTTTTTTAAATGTACACTACTGTTACAACAGATATGAGTGGTGGCACTGGGCAAGTGGGCACAGTATACGCTGTGAGCCTGACACACAGGCTGGCAGGCAGGCAACTGCAATTAGATTACAGAGGGAAAAAAAAAAGCAGACTGATGTTCTAGCCCTAAAAAGGGCTTTTTGGGGTGCTATCCTTACAGCAGAGATCAGATGAGTCCTTCAGGACTGTAGTGGACACTGAATACACTAGCCTAGCTATCGACTTCCCTATTAAATCAGCAGCAGCTACACTGTCCCTCCTCTCACTAAGAAAGCAGCTTCTGAATGAATCTAAAATGGATGCTGTCCAGGAGGTGGGAGGGTCTGGGAGGGAGGGTCTGCTGCTGATTGGCTGGAATGTGTCTGCTGACTGTGAGTTACAGGGTCAAAGTTTACTCAATGATGACGAATAGGGGGCGGACCGAACATCGCATATGTTTGCCCGCCGTGGCGAACGCAAACAAGCTATGTTTGCCGGGAACTATTCGCCGGCGAACTATTCGCGACATCACTAGATTTGAATTTTTAAAATTCAAATATTGCATAATTAGAATAAAATTATTAGAAAAATTTGAATCGAACATTACAAACAAATTAATGTGTTAAATTTTGTTTCATTTTTTGAATATTGCAAAATATTCGCCAATACCGAGTTATTGTTTTCCACACTGGGTTATAGAATTTGCTTTTTTACCTTACTGTAAAGCATGGGACAAGCACAAGAAGTGATTCCTGTCCCTTCAAATGCTATAATCATCTAAATGTAATTTATCATGAATTTGTAGACATAGCAGTGCAATTAACTTACAGCTTTATATAAAGTTAAAACAAATCTAATGAAATTACAGTTCTACTCCCCTGTAGGTGTTTTTTTACCAGCATTCCCATCCACCGCTCTCCTTCATAGCACTGTTAGACAGTTCATTCAGAAGTGTGCGCTATCAATATTGCTGGTCTGTACTTAGAATAGCACACAGTCTGGTATCACAAGTGAATGGTAAAACCGAATTACCTGAGAATGTTTCATGCGGCTGACATCTCTTTAGTGCTCCCTATACTTTCAATGGATAGCACGACTGCTAAACATTGGTCATATTTAAACTTTATACTTATGTGTTGGTTATATAGATATAGAGATCTATATTTTAAATATATATATATATATATATATATATATGTATATATATATAAATAAATAACAAAAATTCTGAGTTAAAAACAAAGGGCAAAATTACAAGTTTTGCAGTACGGCTATACCGCTGAAAAATTGGCCTTTTTGAGCGGAATGGCGGGTCTCCCATATTACAAGTTGCGGCAGTACAGCTATTCCACAAGCCTTTTAGCCTGTACCACCACTCTCCATTCCGCACTCAAAAAATGGCTTTTGTGTGTGGAATTTTCAGGTCACCCATATTACAAGTTGTACAGTCAAGCTATTAAAATAGTGTTATAGCTTATACTGCCGCGATCCATTCCGTGATCAGAGACCAGTAGTTATGGATTTTGAAAAACAAAAATGTTTCACAAAATGTTACAAAGTACAATAAGTACACACCCATAAACTACCTATTAACCCCTAAACCGCCATCCCCCCACATTGCAAATACTTTATTAAACTTAATAACCCCATATCTGCCACCCACTCACATAGCCAACACTAAAATAAAGTATTATCCCCTAAACCGCCGACCCCCCAAATCGCAACTACTATAATAAAGCTATTAACCACTAAACCGCCGGCCCCCACATTGCAACTACTATAAAAAACATAATTCAAGAGGTTGTGGCACTCAAAAAATGTTTTTGGAATAATTTGTTTTAGGTGCAATGTGCATGCAGCCAGTAGTAATAATATATACACATAGAGAAGAAAGGACTAATGATACAAACTCAAAAGTCAAAGAATGGCAAGGCTGCACCAATGCATATTGTAACAAATCTTGTATTTATTGTGAGAACAAAAACGTAACACTTAATGCCATATTATGAGTAATAAATACAAAGTATCACGTCACATAAAGTTCATGGAGTGAATAAACTCAGGTATGATCAAATTGCTGACAAACCACAGTATAGGGAGCACTTAGTGCATACAGCATGCTCCCAACCTGACTTCAATTAGTATACTGGTTTAGCGAACAAACAGGGGAGCACTTAGTGCAACAGCACACTCTAACAGTTCAAAAACAAGAGTTGATATTAACACAATAAATGTCCACATCCAAATGCTGAGAAAGTTCCAGTGCAATTATATTAGTTGAGGATCAAACTCAAAGGAATTATACTTGTGTGCAGCGGAAAAAACAGTGAAATAACTTCGCTTGCAGAAGTATCTTGTGATTAGTGATCCATCCACCGGTATTAGGAAGGCTGCTATCGATACCAAATACCACTGTGATGATGCGCCTTAAGCGAAGCACAAAGATCCCATAATGAAACTGTGCAGGGTAATCGGTAGTATCCAGGAAACCTTGTTGCGTAACAGTGTTACAACTTTGGTTTGCTGCTGATGACTTTCACTCCAGAAGCGATACTTGTTAGCATAACAGACCATTAAGTTTTTACCAAACAAACACCATGTGTATTGTGCCGATGATGCGTTTCGCCCCTCCCACTTAGGGCTTGGCCAGGGCTTCGTCATGTAGCTGTCATTGAGCATGAAAGGCTCTTTTATATCTTACATTCAATTTTTTCTTGTGCTTTCTTAAAGCTGTACAACAAACTTTTGGTGATACAAACTTATTGACAAAGTATAAATGAATCAGGCTGGTTACTTAGAAAGAAGCAACAACTTGACGATAATATCAATTTAAATCAGTTCATTTATTTTCTCTACTTATACTGCTAAGACCATCACAGCTTATACTAAGCTTATTAGTAGAGAAGAGAAAAGAACAAACCATAAACCAAAATTATACATTACGGTTCTTTCAAACACATTAATGAGTAATCGATTATAGGTAACAGGCATATTCAATTGTTTAATTTAACCCCTTAGGGGCTAAGATTTGCAATCTATACATCCATTTTGATTCTTGTTGGAGAAGAATTTGGTCATAATTCCCTCCTCTTCTCTATATTTTAGGATGTTCAATGCCAATAACTTTTAAACAGGAGTAACTGGCATCATGACATAAAGCAAAGTGCCTAGCAACTGGACTATCAAAAACCTTATGCTTGATGTCATTGCTATGCTCCATAACTCAGTCTTTTAGCTCCCTCCCAGTTTTCCCAATGTAAAATTTGGGACAGGAGCAGGACAATAAATAGATGACCCCTGATGTGTTACAAGTTATCCATTGTCTAATTTTAAACAATTTATTTGGATTAGTACCAAATGTTTTTGTTCTTGTATATGACTACAGTACGTGCACTTGCCACATGGATGACACCCAACTCTTTTTTGTAAATTACTTAGCCAGTTTTCTGGGGATAAACTTCTTTCAAATTCAGAATGCACTAGAGTATCTCTTAAACTAACTGCTCTTTTAATATTTCAAAAATAAGAAAATCTACATTTATCATAATACCCCCTATACAAGAGGTGCTTATGACTCTGGAAAAGATAATTCTGACTGTGAGTTAGATAGAAGCCCAGCAAATATTAGAGCTGCAATTGAGTCAAGTGCCCCTTTAGAAGAAGGACCAGGTGAGGTGGGAGGGGGAGACACAAGGCGAGGTACAGAATATCACAGGCAGAGAGGGAGAGGCAGGAGCAGAAGACCCAGAGGTGGGTGGGACAAGAGAGTATTAACGAGGAATCAGAGGAGACAACCTTGTTACTAGGATCACCTCCTCTCCAAAAAGACAAATTAACAGTTGTTAATTTTTCCAGATTCAAATTGTCGGTTGGTCATATTGAAGTTTTAGAGAAGGGATTATCCTTCTGCCCCTCCGCAGGTTTAGACAAATTTGAGTTCATCAAAGACCTACATCTATTTTCACATAAAGTAACCCTTAATAAGATAATGAATAAAGAAGGCAAGAATATAACTTTGGATACAAAAGAGGATGCGGAAACTTTAAAAACCTTAGCATCCCTAATAGGAGAGGAGGAAGAAATGGAGCCCCCCCAGAATCTACAAATTAGGTCTGATTTAAAACCAAAATCCAAATATATGCCTCAATTATCTTTGGCCCCAAGTGTTCCCACTTTTGTAAAATTTGTGGAAGCAGAAATTGAGCAAATCACATACACAGGTATAGTCAAAGATAATTTGACCAAATCTCAAAGACACGCCTTAAGAGAACTTTCCAGTATAACTGACATAATCATAAAAAAATCGGATAAGGGTGGCAATGTGGTCCTTATGGACCAAGACTTTTATATAAGGCAAGTTAAACGATTATTGGATGATCCTTTACAGTATATGAAAGTTACACAATAGGCTTTCTATAAATCTTGTGATGAACTTGGTTTTATGTTAAACAATGCTAGGTTATCTGGTCTTATTTCTAAAAAAGAATTTGATTTTTTACTTAATTCATTTCCTATTATACCAACCTTTTACTGTATCCCAAAATTGCATAAAGATATTAAAAATACCCCGGGTAGACTGATTGTTTCCATGATGGGGGGTCCAACAGAAGGCCTAAGTAAATATGTAGATAACTTTTTGAAACCATTTTTACCCACCTTGAGTTCATACGTACAAGACACGAATTATGTCTTGCGTAAGATCTACAATGTGAAAATTAGTGATAATGTTCTCTTTGTGGCTTTAGATGTTGAATCTCTTTATTCTTCAATTCCACATAATGTTGGTCTAGCGGCTGCCAGATATTTTTTGGAGTTGAGGGGAAAAAAAGTACAACAACACACTGAATTAGTTTTAAAATTTCTTGACTTTGTTCTTACAAACAATACATTTACATTTGATGGTAGATTTTTCAAGCAGATTAGGGGCATGGCCATGGGAGCTACATGTTCGCCCACCTACACCTGTTTACATCTTGGCCTCTGGGAACTGCGAGATGTTTTTCGTGGTTTGTCAGATTGGGTGGACGCACATGTGCTCCTATGGTTACGCTATGTCGATGACATTCTTATACTGTGGGATGGAACTGTTGAGGAAGTGGAGACTTTTGTGACAAAGTTAAATCAAAATCCTTACAATATTTATTTAACTCACCAAGTGAGTAGTGAAAAAATAACTTTCTTAGATTTAGAAATCACAAAACAGAATGGAGAAATACACACTGAGGTATTCCGCAAAGACACTGCCACAAATAGTTTGCTCCATGCCACTAGTCATCATCCAAACAATCTAAAGGATGGCATCCCAGTGGGGCAGTTTCTACGTTTGAAAAGAAACTGCTCCACTGAAGCCTCTTTTGAAAGACAGGCAGAAGAACTTGCTGGGCATTTCAAAGCTAGAGGATACTCAAATAGAAGCATTAGAAAAGCTTGGGTTAGAGCATGTTTAATTGATAAACAGAAATGGAACAAAATGCAAAAAAAGTGATGAAGCTGAAATGGTGCGTTTGATTACCCCCTATAACTGTCATTGGGGTAATTTGCAGCACATAATGCGTAAACATTGCCATATTTTGCATACTGATAAATCATTACAGAGTTTCCTTTCCCCTTATCCATTATTAACTGCCAAAAGAGCAGTTAGTTTAAGAGATACTCTAGTGCATTCTGAATTTGAAAGAAGTTTATCCCAAGAAAACTGGCTAAGTAATTTACATAAAAGAGTTGGGTGTCATCCATGTGGCAAGTGCACGTACTGCAGTCATATACAAAAAACAAAAACATTTGGTACTAATCCAAATAAATTGTTTAAAATTAGACAATGGATAACTTGTAACACATCAGGGGTCATCTATTTATTGTCCTGCTCCTGTCCCAAATTTTACATTGGGAAAACTAGGAGGGAGCTAAAAGAACGAGTTATGGAGCATAGCAATGACATCAAGCATAAGGTTGTTGATAGTCCAGTTGCTAGGCACTTTGCTTTATGTAATGATGCCAGCTACTCCTGTTTAAAAGTTATTGGCATTGAACATCCTAAAATATAGAGAAGAGGAGGGAATTATGACCAAATTCTTCTCCAACAAGAATCAAAATGGATGTATAGATTGCAAAGCTTAGCCCCTAAGGGGTTAAATGAAAAAATTGAATATGCCTGTTACCTATAATAGATTACTCATTTATGTGTTTGAATGAACCATAATGTATAATTTTGGTTTATGGTTTGTTTTTTTCTCTTTTCTGTTTTCTACTAATAAGCTTAGTATAAGCTACGATGGCCTTAGCAGTATAAGTAGAGAAAATTAATGAATTGATTTAAATTGATATTATCGCCAAGTTGTTGCTTCTTTCTAAGTAACCAGCCTGGTAACAAGTATCGCTTCTGGAGTGAATGTCATCAGCAGCAAACCAAGGTTGTAACACTGTTATGGAACAAGGTTTCCTGAATACTACCCATTACCCTGCACAGTTTCATTATGGGATCTTTGTGCTTCGCTTAAGGCGCATCATCACAGTGCTATTTGGTATCGATAGCAGCCTTCCTAATACCGGTGGATGGATCACTAATCACAAGGTACTTCTGCAAGCAACGTTATTTCACTGTTTTTTCCGCTGCACACAAGTATAATTCCTTTGGGTTTGATCCTCAACTAATATAATTGCACTGGAACTTTCACAGCATTTGGATGTGGACATTTATTGTGTTAATATCAACCCAGGTTTTTGAACTGTTAGAGTGTGCTGTTGCACTAAGTGCTCCCCTGTTTGTTCGCTAAACCAGTATACTAATTGAAGTCAGGTTGGGAGCATGCTGTATGCACTAAGTGCTCCCTATACTGTGGTTTGTCAGCAATTTGATCATACCTGAGTTTATTCACTCCATGAACTTTATGTGAAGTGATACTTTGTATTTATTAGTCATAATATGTCATTAAGTGTTACTTTTTTGTTCTCACAATAAATACATGATTGGTTACAATATGCATTGGTGCGGCCTTGCCATTCTTTGACTTTTGAGTTTGTATCATTAGTCCTTTCTTCTCTATATGCATATACTATAATAAACATATCAACCCCTAAACCGCTGGCCCCCCACATCGCAACTACTATAATAAACCTATTAACCCCTAAACTGCCACCCCCTCACATTGGGACACACTAAATTAAACTATTAACCCCTAAACCTAACACCCGCCTAACTTTAAATTAAAGCTACAATATAACTATCTTAGAATAAATAAAAACTTACCTGTGACATAAAAAACTAAGCTTAAACTATATATAAACTATAGATAAACCAAACAGAAATATTTTAAAAAAAGAAAAGAAACGAAAAATTAAAAAATTTTTACAAAATTAAAAAATTCTAACACTAAGAAAAAATAAAAAAAACTATCATTACAAAAAAAACACTAAAATTATGAAAAATAAAAAAAATCTAAGATTACAAAAAATAATAAACAAAATTATCCAAAATAATAATAATTAAACATAATCTAATACCCCTAAAAAACAAACAAGCCACCCCAAAATAAAAACACCCCCTAATCTAAGAATTAACTACTAATAGCCCTTAAAAGTGCCTTTTTTAGGGCATTGCCCTAAGTTAAACATCTCTTTTACATTAAAAAATTACAAAGTTCCCCCTAACAGTAACCCCCCCCCAATCAACCGCCCCCCCAAAAAGACCTGTCTAAAAAAGAATAAGCTCCCCATTGCCTCAAAGGGCAATCAGCTGTTTAGTGCCCATTAAAAAATAAAAATGCCCTATTCTAAAAAAAAAAACTCCCGAAAAAAAAACCCATAACACTAACTCCAAAAATATGTACTCACAGTTCCTGAAGTCGGGACATCCATCTTCATCCAGGAAGTGACAAGTCTTCATCCAGACAGCAACATCTTCATCCATCGTAGGGGCATCTTCTATCTTCATCCCGGTGCCCCGGAGCTGAGAAGAACCGGCAGCGACGACAACATCCAGCACGGAGCCTCCTCTTCATGCGATCTCCCCCGTATACTGAAGATTGAATGCAAGCTACCCCTTTTATATTTGTATTAGATTAGGTTTAAATTTTATTATTTTGGATAACTTCGTTTATTATTTTTTGGAATTTTAGATTTTTTTAATTTTTCGAAAATTTTTGTTTTTTTAATTGTTATTTTTTTTTTTTTTTTTTTCATAGTCTCAGGATTTTTTAATTCTGTAACTTATTTTTTTTATTTTTCATTTATAGTTTAAGCTTAGTTTTTTTTATTTCACTGGTAAGTTTTTATTTATTTTAAGATAGTTATAGTGTAGCTTTAATTTAAAGTTAGGGGGTGTTAGGTTTAGGGATTAATAGCTTAATTTAGGCCTAGATTTAGAGTTCGGCGGTAAAAGGGCTGTTAACGCTCCGCGGGTTTTTTTCTGGCCGCACCATAAATTTAACTCTGGTATCGAGAGTTCAAACAAATGCTGCGTTAGGCTCCAAAAAAGGAGCGTAGAGCATTTTTACCGCAAATGCAACTCTCGATACCAGAGTTGCTTACGGACGCGGCCAGCCTCAAAAACGTGCTCGTGCACGATTCTCCCATAGGAAACAATGGGGCTGTTTGAGCTGAAAAAAAACCTAACACCTGCAAAAAAGCAGCGTTCAGCTCCTAACGCAGCCCCATTGTTTGCTATGCGGAAACACTTCCTACGTCTGCACCTAACACTCTAACATGTACCCCGAGTCTAAACACCCCTAACCTTACACTTATTAACTCCTAATCTGCCGCCCCCGCTATCGCTGACCCCTGCATTACACTTTTAACCCCTAATCTGCCGCTCCGTAAACCGCCGCCACCTACGTTATCCCTATGTACCCCTAATCTGCTGCCCTAACATCGCCGACCCCTATGTTATATTTATTAACCCCTAATCTGCCCTCCCTAACATCGCCGACACCTACCTTCAATTATTAACCCCTAATCTGCCGACCGGAGCTCACCGCTATTCTAATAAATGTATTAACCCCTAAAGCTAAGTCTAACCCTAACACTAACACCCCCCTAAGTTAAATATAATTTTTATCTAACGAAATAAATTAACTCTTATTAAATAAATTATTCCTATTTAAAGCTAAATACTTACCTGTAAAATAAATCCTAATATAGCTACAATATAATTTATAATTATATTATAGCTATTTTAGGATTAATATTTATTTTACAGGCAACTTTGTAATTATTTTAACCAGGTACAATAGCTATTAAATAGTTAATAACTATTTAATAGTTACCTAGTTAAAATAATAACAAATTTACCTGTAAAATAAATCCTAACCTAAGATATAATTAAACCTAACACTACCCTATCAATAAAATAATTAAATAAACTACCTACAATTACCTACAATTAACCTAACACTACACTATCAATAAATTAATTAAACACAATTGCTACAAATAAATAAAATTAAATAAACTATCTAAAGTAAAAAAAATAAAAAAGAACTAAGTTACAGAAAATAATAAAATATTTACAAAGATAAGAAAAATATTACAACAATTTTAAACTAATTACACCTACTCTAAGCCCCCTAATAAAATAACAAAGCCCCCCAAAATAAAAAATTCCCTACCCTATTCTAAAATACAAATATTACAAGCTCTTTTACCTTACCAGCCCTGAACAGGGCCCTTTGCGGGGCATGCCCCAAGAATTTCAGCTCTTTTGCCTGTAAAAAAAAACATACAATACCCCCCCCCAACATTACAACCCACCACCCACATACCCCTAATCTAACCCAAACCCCCCTTAAATAAACCTAACACTACCCCCCTGATGATCTTCGTACCTTGTCTTCACCATGCCAGGTTCACCGATCCGTCCTGGCTCCAAGATCTTCATCCAACCCAAGCGGGGGCTAGACATCCACTGAAGAAGTCCAGAAGAGGGTCCAAAGTCTTCCTCCTATCCGGCAAGAAGAGGACATCCGGACCGGCAAACATCTTCTCCAAGCGGCATCTTCTATCTTCTTCCATCCGATGACGACCGGCTCCATCTTGAAGACCTCCAGCGCGGATCCATCCTCTTCTTCCGACGACTAGACGACGAATGACGGTTCCTTTAAGGGACGTCATCCAAGATGGCGTCCCTCGAATTCCGATTGGCTGATAGGATTCTATCAGCCAATCGGAATTAAGGTAGGAATTTTCTGATTGGCTGATGGAATCAGCCAATCAGAATCAAGTTCAATCCGATTGGCTGATCCAATCAGCCAATCAGATTGAGCTCGCATTCTATTGGCTGATCGGAACAGCCAATAGAATGCGAGCTCAATCTGATTGGCTGATTGGATCAGCCAATCGGATTGAACTTGATTCTGATTGGCTGATTCCATCAGCCAATCAGAAAATTCCTACCTTAATTCCGATTGGCTGATAGAATCCTATCAGCCAATCGGAATTCGAGGGACGCCATCTTGGATGACGTCCCTTAAAGGAACCGTCATTCGTCGTCTAGTCGTCGGAAGAAGAGGATGGATCCGCGCTGGAGGTCTTCAAGATGGAGCCGGTCGTCATCGGATGGAAGAAGATAGAAGATGCCGCTTGGAGAAGATGTTTGCCGGTCCGGATGTCCTCTTCTTGCCGGATAGGAGGAAGACTTTGGACCCTCTTCTGGACTTCTTCAGTGGATGTCTAGCCCCCGCTTGGGTTGGATGAAGATCTTGGAGCCAGGACGGATCGGTGAACCTGGCATGGTGAAGACAAGGTAGGAAGATCATCAGGGGGGTAGTGTTAGGTTTATTTAAGGGGGGTTTGGGTTAGATTAGGGGTATGTGGGTGGTGGGTTGTAATGTTGGGGGGGGGTATTGTATGGTTTTTTTTACAGGCAAAAGAGCTGAAATTCTTGGGGCATGCCCCGCAAAGGGCCCTGTTCAGGGCTGGTAAGGTAAAAGAGCTTGTAATATTTGTATTTTAGAATAGGGTAGGGAATTTTTAATTTTGGGGGGCTTTGTTATTTTATTAGGGGGCTTAGAGTAGGTGTAATTAGTTTAAAATTGTTGTAATATTTTTCTTATCTTTGTAAATATTTTATTATTTTCTGTAACTTAGTTCTTTTTTATTTTTTTTACTTTAGATAGTTTATTTAATTTTATTTATTTGTAGCAATTGTGTTTAATTAATTTATTGATAGTGTAGTGTTAGGTTAATTGTAGGTAATTGTAGGTAGTTTATTTAATTATTTTATTGATAGGGTAGTGTTAGGTTTAATTATATCTTAGGTTAGGATTTATTTTACAGGTAAATTTGTTATTATTTTAACTAGGTAACTATTAAATAGTTATTAACTATTTAATAGCTATTGTACCTGGTTAAAATAATTACAAAGTTGCCTGTAAAATAAATATTAATCCTAAAATAGCTATAATATAATTATAAATTATATTGTAGCTATATTAGGATTTATTTTACAGGTAAGTATTTAGCTTTAAATAGGAATAATTTATTTAATAAGAGTTAATTTATTTCGTTAGATAAAAATTATATTTAACTTAGGGGGGTGTTAGTGTTAGGGTTAGACTTAGCTTTAGGGGTTAATACATTTATTAGAATAGCGGTGAGCTCCGGTCGGCAGATTAGGGGTTAATAATTGAAGGTAGGTGTCGGCGATGTTAGGGAGGGCAGATTAGGGGTTAATACTATTTATGATAGGGTTAGTGAGGCGGATTAGGGGTTAATAACTTTATTATAGTAGCGCTCAGGTCCGCTCGGCAGATTAGGGGTTAATAAGTGTAGGTAGGTGTCGGCGACGTTGAGGGGGGCAGATTAGGGGTTAATAAATATAACATAGGGGTCGGCGATGTTAGGGGTAGCAGATTAGGGGTACATAGGGATAACGTAGGTGGCGGCGATTTGCGGTCGGAAGATTAGGGGTTAATTATTTTAAGTAGCTTGCGGCGACGTTGTGGGGGGCAAGTTAGGGGTTAATAGATATAATACAGGGGTCGGCGGTGTTAGGGGCAGCAGATTAGGGGTACATAAGTATAACGTAGGTGGCGGTCGGCAGATTAGGGGTTAAAATTTTTAATCGAGTGGCGGCGATGTGGGGGGAGCTCGGTTTAGGGGTACATAGGTAGTTTATGGGTGTTAGTGTACTTTAGGGTACAGTAGTTAAGAGCTTTATAAACCGGCGTTAGCCAGAAAGCTCTTAACTCCTGCTATTTTCAGGCGGCTGGAATCTTGTCGTTAGAGCTCTAACGCTCACTGCAGAAACGACTCTAAATACCGGCGTTAGGAAGATCCCATTGAAAAGATAGGATACGCAAATGGCGTAGGGGGATCTGCGGTATGGAAAAGTCGCGGCTGTAAAGTGAG
Organism: Bombina bombina; assembly: GCF_027579735.1. NCBI lineage: Eukaryota > Metazoa > Chordata > Amphibia > Anura > Bombinatoridae > Bombina > Bombina bombina. The sequence continues at coordinate 608,148,412 of NC_069501.1, read as the reverse complement.
CGTTAGACCCTTTAATCACTGACTCCAAATACCGGCGGTAGCCTAAAACCAGCGTTAGGAGCCTCTAACGCTGGTTTTGACGGCTACCGCCGAACTCTAAATCTAGCCGTTAGTGTTTTTAGATGTGGGGGCCAGCGGTTTAGGGGTTAATAGGTTTAGTTTAGTAGTTGTGATGTGGGGGGCCGGCAATTTAGGGGTTAATAGGTTTATTATAGTAGTTTCATTGTGGGGGGGCTGGCGGTTTAGGGGTTAATAGGTTTATTTAGGTGTTAGCGATGCGGGGGCGGCAGGTTAGGGGTTAACTTTATTTAGTGTTAGCAATATCGGGAGTGGCGAATTAGGGGTATTTAGACTAGAGGTTTATATTAGGGTGTTATGTTTTTACATAATCTTCATGTCCCCTTAGACATCAATGGGGAATGCGTTATAGTGATTGCCATTCCGCGATTGCAGGTGTTAGTTTTTTTCTAACACTTTCTCTTAATTGATGTCTAGGGGGGAAATGTGCAGGAGCACGTCAAGTTAGGCCTTGGCTTTTGTGCGGTATTGAGCTTAACGCACCATAACGCACATAAGGGTTTTGTGTAACTAGTAATGGCAGAGCTATGTAAAGTGCGGTACCGCTACATTTTTAGCATTATTTACGCACCAGGTTTTGTGCACAACTTGTATTCTTGGTGTAAGGTATTTCAACTATTTCTTAACGCACCTTCAGCTTAGCCCACTTTGGGCTCTATTTATTAGGCTGCAAATGCTGCTTTGGAGCCCCAGCATCTCAGGCTCGCACAAGTGAGCCTGAAATGCTAGTTATGTAACTGCAGTTTTAAGATCCAGTCCGATCAGGTTGATTGACAGCTCCTGCTTGTATGTGATTCGCCGCATGCAAGCAGGGAGCGGCATTGCACAAGCATTGGACTTTGCAATGTTAAAGGACAACTAAACATAAATTGTAAACTACATGAGTTTGAACCTTCATATCTAAGAATTATTTTGAAATAAAAACTGCAGCTTTATTTTGTCAAATAAGTATATTGTTTTATGTTTATTCATTTTACTGATTTCCCTGTCCCCAGAACAAAATAATCCTTGCTAACCAATCACAAACTAATACTCAGATATAGCACAAACTCTTTTTGCACATGTGCTGTTGAGAGAGACTGGGTAAGCCTACCCTTATTTCTTCCCTTTAGGTGGTTTAGCACTGATTCAACTATTGCAAATAAGGATTCTCTTGTCATGATTGTTGAAGCAAAACAGATAATCCCCCTTTTACAAACATGTGACTGCTGAGAATCTTAGGCGGGAAGGTGAAGTAAACAAAAGCTTACATAAATTGCCTAAAAGTGTTAACCCAAACCTCCCTGGGAGAAAGCAAAGCAAGCACATTTTTTTAGATGTATTTTACAGCAAAAGGGGGAAAAATCAATAATAAATGTATATTGCAATAATGTTTCACTTGCAATAATGAAACATTTTATGCATTGTTGAAATGTCAAGTTTAATGGTCCTTTAAATGCGGGCAGTGGATGCTGCCTGTTTAACGTGAAGCTGGACATACAAGGTTCATGATAAGAGAAGCTTGTCTTCCCAGCAGTTATACTTTGTACTATGAATTTGTGTGAATAGGAATAAGAGTGCTATTGATTTAACTTGAGCAAACATAAATTGTACATTTCCCAATAATGTTTAACCACTCCACTTTGCGCTGCCAATGTACTCTGTACATCAGCTGTCTGTAGTACTTCCAAGGCTGTAGAAGAGAGGGTCTCACTGCGGAGTCAGGCAGATATAGCGCGGCCTCACTGCTGTCATGCTCCTACAGTCCTGGAAGCGCTATGTCTGTCATACCCTGTAATACCTTTATCATTTCCAGAGTCTGTGCACTTGACAAGCTATTATCAGAAGTTCTTAAGATTTAATTAACAAATATATTATAATGGCACATGTAAGACACTAATTTATTTATTTACCAATAAGGGGCAGCATATTTCCAAAACTACCAATCCTCAGGGAAAACATTGCATTGTGGAGCTATGTGTTTAAGACCTTTTTGAGGATTAAAGGGACATGAAATCCAAAATTTTTCTTTCAGGATTTAGGTAAAACATACAATTTTAAACAACTTGCCAGTTTACTTCTATTATCAAATTTGTTTATTTCTCTTGGTATCATTTGTTGAAGAAGCAGCAATGCACTACTGTTTTCTAACTGAACAATCGGTATATATATATGCAGCCACGAATCAGCAGCTAGAACCTAGGTTCTTTGCTGCTCCTGAGCTTACCTAGATAAACCTTTCAGCAAAGAATAAGAAGAGAAGGAAGCAAATTACATAATAGAAGTAATTTGAAAGTTGTTTTAAAATGGTATACTCTGTCTAAATCATGAATGTCTAATTATGACTTTACTGTCCCTTTAAGAACATAGTTATCTGTAAGCAATGCTTAAAGAATAAAATGATCTAGCACATTAGAGCATTTTATTACTGTTCCTTTATGTCCCTTTAATGGAAAGTCTGAAGCACAGATTTATAGAATGAATCACTGCTTTACTAGTAAGCTGTTTATCTTAAAACTTAAATAATAATGTACTGAATGTAAATAAGTGCACAGTAGCACAAGACTAAACATAATCTATGTTTTGATAAGAAAAAGGAAGCAAATCATATATCTTTTTTAGGTAATATTTAATAATTGAGGAAAACACTAAACTGACAGACAGATTAGAGTTTAAGGGCTATCTGCTACTGATTATTATTATTATGATTTGATATGTAATGGACACCATGCTTTTTATTACATTAATGAGGATCTAGACATAATCTATTTCAGATGGATGCATTGTAAATTAAAGTTACATTAGATGTGGATATCAGGGCATTACTGATTTGTTCTCACAACAGTACGAAAACGATGTGGTTTAAGCACTAAAAAATCCTTTATTCATGGTCACCTCTCTTCATCTTATAAAAAAGATGGAACACTTTTTCTACCCAATGTTCCATAGCACTAATAGTTCTATTTATTGATTTTAAAAACACCATCGATTGCATTTGATTAAAGATATGCAGGCAATGCAAGATAAATTAAAGCTCTGATATATTATCCTGAATTCGAGAAATATTGTGACAAATTTGAGTAAAATGTGAACATTTCAAAGTGAACTATAACATTTTAAAAAGCAAGAATTATTAAAGGAGAAATGGGTCTAGAATAAATAAAGTTTATATGGGTAGACTACTAATACTATTGCAATAAAATCAGTCTAATAAGTAAAAAAAAAAAAAAAAAAAAGAAAAGAAATGTTTCCTTTAGTGATTTAGAGGCCCATTTATCAAGCTCCGTATGAAGCTTGTGAGCCCGTGCTCCATAACCCTGTCCGCCTGCTCTGAGCAGGCGGACAGACATCGCCACAATTCAATCCGATCGAGTATGATCGGGTTGATTGACACCCCCCTGCTGGCAGCCGATTGGCCGCAAATCTGCAGGGGGCGGCGTTGCACCAGCAACTCTTGTGAGCTGCTGGTGCAATGTTGAATACGGAGAGCGTATTGCTCTCCGCATTCAGCGAGGTCTTGCGGACCTTAGGTCTTGCGGACCTTTGATAATTCGGCTTCTTAGAATTTATTGAAACTGAGGTAATTGGATAAAGCAAAGCAAATATGTTTTCTTCAGAAAAAAAAATCAAGTCACAAAACTGGTATGTGTCTTAATAACATTTACTGAAGGTCATGATACTTTTTACATTTGTGTGAAAGTTTTTGTGTGTTCAGAATTTACACACTATTACACACTAATTTTATAGCAACATGCATTTTCACTATTTATAGAATTTACACACTATTACACACTAATTTTATAGCAACATGCATTTTCACTATTTATAGAATTTACACACTATTACACACTAATTTTATAGCAACATGCATTTTCACTATTTATAGAATTTACACACTATTACACACTAATTTTATAGCAACATGCATTTTCACTATTTATAGAATTTACACACTATTACACACTAATTTTATAGCAACATGCATTTTCACTATTTATAGAATTTACACACTATTACACACTAATTTTATAGCAACATGCATTTTCACTATTTATAGAATTTACACACTATTACACACTAATTTTATAGCAACATGCATTTTCACTATTTATAGAATTTACACACTATTACACACTAATTTTATAGCAACATGCATTTTCACTATTTATAGAATTTACACACTATTACACACTAATTTTATAGCAACATGCATTTTCACTATTTATAGAATTTACACACTATTACACACTAATTTTATAGCAACATGCATTTTCACTATTTATAGAATTTACACACTATTACACATTAATTTTATAGCAACATGCATTTTCACTATTTATAGAATTTACACACTATTACACACTAATTTTATAGCAACATGCATTTTCACTATTTATAGAATTTACACACTATTACACACTAATTTTATAGCAACATGCATTTTCACTATTTATAGAATTTACACACTATTACACACTAATTTTATAGCAACATGCATTTTCACTATTTATAGAATTTACACACTATTACACACTAATTTTATAGCAACATGCATTTTCACTATTTATAACATTTACAGAGGACTACACTTTTAAAGTAATCAAGGCATTAATAGATTATAGAAAAGACTGAACCCCAACAGTTCCACACGCCACCACTATTTTTGCTAGCACACTCACATTTTAAAGTCTATGCAAGATTACAAGTGGCATGCTAACAGTTAAGAGTGAGAGATATTGTGATTATCACGGCCTTATGCACGTGCTGGATGTAGTGCTCTTATTACATGTTAAAAGTAAACGGGATTGCTTGAGCACAATTTAATTTAACGTTTTTCGGGATATCACAAGGGGGGGAGAGAGCAAAAGAGAGGGGGGAGAGAACAAAAGAGAGGGGGAGAGAGCAAAAGAGAGGGGGGAGAGTGAGCAAAAGAGAGGGGAGAGAGAGCAAAAGAGAGGGGGGAGAGAGAAAGAGAGGGGGAGAAAGAGCTAAAGATAGGGGGGAGAGGGGGAAAGAGAAAGAGAGGGGGAGAGAGTTAAAGAAAGAGGAGAGAGAGGAAAAGAGAGGGGAGAGAGCAAATGAGAGGAGGAGAGAGAGCAAAAGAGAGGGGTGAGAGAGAGAAAAAGAGGGGAGAGAGAGCAAAGGAGAGGGGCGAGAGAGAGCAAAGGAGAGAGGGGAGAGAGAGCAAAGGAAAGGGGGGAGAGAGAGCAAAGGAGAGGGGGGAGGGAGAGCAAAAGAGAGGGAGAGAGAGAGCAAAGGAGAGGGGGGAGGGAGAGCAAAGGAAATAGGGGAGAGCAAAAGAGAGGGGGGAGAGAGAGCAAAAGAGAGGGGGGGAGAGGGCAAAAAAAGAGAGGTGAGAGAGAGCAAAAGAGGTGGGAGAGAGCAAAATATGTGGGGGGAAGAGAGCAAAAGAGAGGGGGAGAGAGAACAAAAGAGAGGGGGAGAGAGCAAAAGAGAGGGGGGAGAGAGAGCAAAAGAGAGGGAAGAGAGAGCAAAAGAGAGGGGGGAGAGAGAAAGAGAGGGGGTGAAAGAGCTAAAGAGAAGGGGGAGAGGGGGAAAGAGAAAGATAGGGGGAGAGAGAGTTAAAGAAAGGGGAGAGAGAGCCAAATAGAGGGGGGAGAGCAAATGAGTGGGGGAGAGAGAGCAAAAGAGAGTTGTGAGAGAGAGAAAAAGGGGGGAGAGAGAGCAAAGTCAAGGGGCGAGAGAGAGCAAAGGAGAGAGGGGAGAGAGAGCAAAGGAAATGGGGGAGAGAGAGCAAAGGAGAGGGGGGAGGGAGAGCAAAAGAGAGGGGGAGAGAGAGCAAAGGAGAGGGGGGAGGGAGAGCAACCGAAATAGGGGAGAGCAAAAGAGAGGGGGGAGAGAGAGCAAAAGATAGGGGGAGAGAGGGAAAAAAAGAGAGGGGAGAGAGAGCAAAAGAGGTGGGAGAGAACAAAACATGTGGGGGAGAGAAAGCAAAAGAGGGGGGAGAGAGCAAAAGAGAGGGGGTGAGAACAAAAGAGAGGGGGAGAGAGCAAAAGAGAGGGGGGAGAGTGAGCAAAAGAGAGGGGAGAGAGAGCAAAAGAGAGGGGGGAGAGAGAAAGAGAGGGGGAGAAAGAGCTAAAGATAGGGGGGAGAGGGGGAAAGAGAAAGAGAGGGGGAGAGAGAGTTAAAGAAAGGGGAGAGAGAGCAAAAGAGAGGGGAGAGAGCAAATGAGAGGGGGAGAGAGAGCAAAAGAGAGGGGGAGAGAGGGCAAAAAAGAGAGGGGAGAGAGAGCAAAAGAGGTGGGAGAGAGCAAAAGAGAGGGGGTGAGAACAAAAGAGAGGAGGAGAGAGCAAAAGAGAGGGGGGAGAATGAGCAAAAGACAGGGGAGAGAGAGCAAAATAGAGGGGGGAGAGAGAGCAAAAGAGAGGGGGAGAAAGAGCTAAAGATAGGGGGGAGAGGGGGAAAGAGAAAGAGAAGGGGAGAGAGAGTTAAAGAAAGGGGAGAGAGAGCAAAAGAGAGGGGAGAGAGCAAATGAGAGGGGGAGAGAGAGCAAATGAGAGGGGGAGAGAGAGCAAAAGAGAGGGGAGAGAGAGCAAAGGAAAGGGGGGAGAGAGAGAGCAAAAGAGAGGGGGGAGGGAGAGCAAAAGAGAGGGGGAGAGAGAGCAAAGGAGAGGGGGGAGGGAGAGCAAAGGAAATAGGGGAGAGCAAAAGAGAGGGGGGAGAGAGAGCAAAAGAGAGGGGGAGAGAGGGCAAAAAAAGAGAGGGGAGAAAGAGCAAAAGAGGTGGGAGAGAGCAAAATATGTGGGGGGGGGGGAGAAAGCAAAAGAGGGGGGGAGAGAGCAAAAGAGAGGGGTAGAGAGAACAAAAGAGAGGGGGAGAGAGCAAAAGAGAGGGGGGAGAGAGAGCAAAAGAGAGGAAAGAGAGAGCAAAAGAGAGGGGGGAGAGAGAAAGAGAGGGGGAGAAAGAGCTAAAGAGAGGGGGAGAGGGGGAAAGAGAAAGAGAGGTGGAGAGAGAGTTAAAGAAAGGGGAGAGAGAGCAAAAGAGAGGGGAGAGAGCAAATGAGTGGGGGAGAGAGAGCAAAAGAGAGTTGTGAGAGAGAGAAAAAGAGGGGAGAGAGAGCAAAGGAGAGGGGCGAGAGAGAGCAAAGGAGAGAGGGGAGAGAGAGCAAAGTAAAGGGGGGAGAGAGAGCAAAGGAGAGAGGGGAGGGAGAGCAAAAGAGAGGGGGAGAGAGAGCAAAAGAGAGGGGGAGAGAGGGCAAAAAAGAGAGGGGAGAGAGAGCAAAAGAGGTGGGAGAGAGAGCAAAATATGTGGGGGAGAGAAAGCAAAAGAGGGGGGAGAAAGCAAAAGAGAGGGGGAGAGAACAAAAGAGAGGGGGAGAGAGCAAAAGAGAGGGGGGAAAGAGGGCAAAAAAGAGAGGGGAGAGAGAGCAAAAGAGGTGGGAGAGAGAGCAAAATATGTGGGGGAGAGAAAGCAAAAGAGGGGGGAGAAAGCAAAAGAGAGGGGGAGAGAACAAAAGAGAGGGGGAGAGAGCAAAAGAGAGGGGGTAGAGAGAGCAAATGAGAGGGGGGGAGGGAGAGCAACCGAAATAGGGGAGAGCAAAAGAGAGGGGGAGAGAGAGCAAAAGAGAGGGGGAGAGAGGGCAAAAAAGAGAGGGGAGAGAGAGCAAAAGAGGTGGGAGAGAGCAAAATATGTGGGGGAGAGAAAGCAAAAGAGGGGGGAGAGAGCAAAAGAGAGGGGGGAGAGAACAAAAGAGAGGTGGAGAGAGCAAAAGAGAGGGGGAAGAGAGGGCAAAAAAGAGAGGGGAGAGAGAGCAAAAGAGGTGGGAGAGAGAGCAAAATATGTGGGGGAGAGAAAGCAAAAGAGGGGGGAGAAAGCAAAAGAGAGGGGGAGAGAACAAAAGAGAGGGGGAGAGAGCAAAAGAGAGGGGGGAGAGAGAGCAAAAGAAAGGGGGAGAGAGGGCAAAAAAGAGAGGGGAGAGAGAGCAAAAGAGGTGGGAGATAGCAAAATATGTGGTGGAGAGAAAGCAAAAGAGGGGGGGAGAGAGCAAAAGAGAGGGGGGAGAGAACAAAATAGAGGGGGAGAGAGCAAAAGAGAGGGGGAAGAGAGGGCAAAAAAGAGAGGGGGAGAGAGAGCAAAAGAGGTGGGAGAGAGAGCAAAATATGTGGGGGAGAGAAAGCAAAAGAGGGGGGAGAAAGCAAAAGAGAGGGGGAGAGAACAAAAGAGAGGGGGAGAGAGCAAAAGAGAGGGGGAGAGAGAGCAAAAGAAAGGGGAAGAGAGAGCAAAAGAGAGAGGGGAGAGAGCAAAGGAGAGGGGGGAGGGAGAGCAAAAGAGAGGGGGAGAGAGAGCAAAGGAGAGGGGGTAGAGAGAGCAAATGAGAGGGGGAGGGAGAGCAACTGAAATAGGGGAGAGCAAAAGAGAGGGGGGAGAGAGAGCAAAGGAGAGGGGGTAGAGAGAGCAAATGAGAGGGGGAGAGAGGGCAAAAAAGAGAGGGGAGAGAGAGCAAAAGTGGTGGGAGAGAGAAAAATATGTGGGAGAGAGAAAGCAAAAGAGGGAGGGAGAGAGCAAAAGAGAGGGGGGAGAGAACAAAAAAGAGGTGGAGAGAGCAAAAGAGAGGGGGAAGAGAGGGCAAAAAAAGAGGGGAGAGAGAGCAAAATAGGTGGGAGAGAGAGCAAAATATGTGGGGGAGAGAAAGCAAAAGAGGGGGGAGAAAGCAAAAGAGAGTGGGAGAGAACAAAAGAGAGGGGGAGAGAGCAAAAGAGAGGGGGCAGAGAGAGCAAAAGAAAGGGGAAGAGAGAAAGAGAGGGGGAGAGAGAGCAAAAGAGAGAGGGGAGAGAGCAAAGGAGAGGGGGGGTAGAGCAAAAGAGAGGGGGAGAGAGAGCAAAATATGTGGGGGAGAGAAAGCAAAAGAGGGGGGAGAGAGCAAAAGAGAGGGGGGAGAGAACAAAAGAGGTGGAGAGAGCAAAAGAGAGGGGGAAGAGAGGGCAAAAAAGAGAGGGGAGAGAGAGCAAAAGAGGTGGGAGAGAGAGCAAAATATGTGGGGGAGAGAAAGCAAAAGAGGGGGGAGAAAGCAAAAGAGAGGGGGAGAGAACAAAAGAGAGGGGGAGAGAGCAAAAGAGAGGGGGGGAGAGAGAGCAAAAGAGAGGGGGAGAGAGGGCAAAAAAGAGAGGGGAGAGAGAGCAAAAGAGGTGGGAGAGAGCAAAATATGTGGTGGAGAGAAAGCAAAAGAGGGGAGAAGAGAGCAAAAGAGAGGGGGGAGAGAACAAAATAGAGGGGGAGAGAGCAAAAGAGAGGGGGAAGAGAGGGCAAAAAAGAGAGGGGGGAGAGAGAGCAAAAGAGGTGGGAGAGAGAGCAAAATACGTGGGGGAAAGAAAGCAAAAGAGGGGGGGAGAAAGCAAAAGAGAGGGGGAGAGAACAAAAGAGAGGGGGAGAGAGCAAAAGAGAGGGGGAGAGAGAGCAAAATAAAGGGGAAGAGAGAGCAAAAGAGAGAGGGGAGAGAGCAAAGGAGAGGGGGGGAGGGAGAGCAAAAGAGAGGGGGAGAGAGAGCAAAGGAGAGGGGGTAGAGAGAGCAAATGAGAGGGGGGAGGGAGAGCAACTGAAATAGGGGAGAGCAAAAGAGAGGGGGGAGAGAGAGCAAAGGAGAGGGGGTAGAGAGAGCAAAAGAAAGGGGGAGAGAGGGCAAAAAAGAGAGGGGAGAGAGAGCAAAAGTGGTGGGAGAAAGAAAAATATGTGGGGGAGAGAAAGCAAAAGAGGGAGGGAGAGAGCAAAAGAGAGGGGGGAGAGAAAAAAAGAGAGGTGGAGAGAGCAAAAGAGAGGGCAAAAAAGAGGGGAGAGAGAGCAAAAGAGGTGGGAGAGAGAGCAAAATATGTGGGGGAGAGAAAGCAAAAGAGGGGGGAGAAAGCAAAAGAGAGGGGGAGAGAACAAAAGAGAGGGGGAGAGAGCAAAAGAGAGGGGGGAGAGAGAGCAAAAGAAAGGGGAAGAGAGAAAGAGAGCAAAAGAGAGGGGGAGAGAGAGCAAAAGAGAGAGGGGAGAGAGCAAAGGAGAGGGGGAGGGAGAGCAAAAGAGAGGGGGGAGAGAGAGCAAAAGAGAGAGGGGAGAGAGCAAAGGAGAGGGGGAGAGAGCAAAAGAGAGGGGGAGAGAGAGCAAAGGAGAGGGGGTAGAGAGGGCAAAAAAGAGAGGGTTGAGAGAGCAAAAGAGGTGGGAGAGAGCAAATGAGTGGGGGAGAGAGAGAAAAAGAGAGTTGTTAGAGAGAGAAAAAGAGGGGAGAGAGAGCAAAGGAGAGGGGCAAGAGAGAGCAAAGGAGAGAGGGGAGAGAGAGCAAAGGAAAGGGGGGAGAGAGAGCAAAGGAGAGGGGGAGGGAGAGCAAAAGAGAGGGGGAGAGAGAGCAAAGGAGAGGGGGTAGAGAGAGCAAATGAGAGGAGGGGAGGGAGAGCAACCGAAATAGGGGAAAGCAAAAGAGAGGGGGGAGAAAGCGCAAAAGAGAGGGGGAGAGAGGGCAAAACAGAGAGGGGAGAGAGAGCAAAAGAGGTGGGAGAGAGCAAAATATGTGGGGGAGAGAAAGCAAAAGAGGGGGGGAGAGAGCAAAAGAGAGGGGGGTGAGAACAAAAGAGAGGTGGAGAGAGCAAAAGAGAGGGGGAAGAGAGGGCAAAAAAGAGAGGGGAGAGAGAGCAAAAGAGGTGGGAGAGAGAGCAAAATATGTGGGGGAGAGAAAGCAAAAGAGGGGGGAGAAAGCAAAAGAGAAGGGGAGAGAACAAAAGAGAGGAGGAGAGAGCAAAAGAGAGGGGGGAAAGAGAGCAAAAGAAAGGGGAAGAGAGAAAGAGAGCAAAAGAGAGGGGGAGAGAGAGCAAAAGAGAGGGGGAGAGAGAGCAAAGGAGAGGGGGTGGAGAGAGCAAATGAGAGGGGGGAGGGAGAGCAACCGAAATAGGGGAGAGCAAAAGAGAGGGGGGAGAGAGAGCAAAAGAGAGGGGGAGAGAGGGCAAAAAGAGAGTGGAGAGAGAGCAAAAGAGGTGGGAGAGAGCAAAATATGTGGGGGAGAGAAAGCAAAAGAGGGCGAGAGAGAGCAAAAGAGAGGGGGGAGAGAACAAAAGAGAGGGGGAGAGAGCAAAAGAGAGGGGGAAGAGAGGGCAAAAAAGAGAGGGGAGAGAGAGCAAAAGAGGTGGGAGAGAGAGCAAAATATGTGGGGGAGAGAAAGCAAAAGAGGGGGGGAGAAAGCAAAAGAGAGGGGGAGAGAACAAAAGAGAGGGGGAGCGAGCAAAAGAGAGGGGGGAGAGAGAGCAAAAGAGGTGGGAGAGAGAGCAAAATATGTGGGGGAGAGAAAGCAAAAGAGGGGGGAGAAAGCAAAAGAGAGGGGGAGAGAACAAAAGAGAGGGGGAGCGAGCAAAAGAGAGGGGGGAGAGAGAGCAAAAGAAAGGGGAAGAGAGAAAGAGAGCAAAAGAGAGGGGGAGATAGAGCAAAAGAGAGAGGGGAGAGAGCAAAGTAGAGGGGGGAGAGAGAGCAAAGGAGAGGGGGGAGAGAGAGCAAAGGAGAGGAGGGGAGGGAGAGCAAAAGAGAGGGGGAAGAGAGAGAGCAAGGGGTAGGACCACTGTACTACAAAAAATGGCCCGTGTGCATGGGCTTTAGGACTAATATATATATATATATATATATATATATATATATATATATATATATATATATATATATGTAGAAGTGCATTTGAGCCCTTTGCAGTATATAGAAGTGCATTGGAGCCCTTTGCAGTCACGTAGATGAAAACATGTTAATGCAATATTTATATTTAATAAAGTGTTATTCTGTGTATTTACGTAAATATTTTACATTTCAATGTTTTGCACATAGCAGAATATGTTCTATGTATTTATAAATATATATATATATATATATGTACTGCATATATATATATATATATCTGTATATATCTATACCTATATATAATCGTACAGATATATATATATATATATATATATATATATATATATTGTACAAAAATACTATCAGTATATATGTAGAAATATGTATTAATAAATAGAATATATACTGCTATGTGAAGAACGTTGGAAGGTGAAATGTTCATATTTTCATGTTGGGTTAGCGCACTTAAGAATATGTGATCGGGTTTGATTACGGGTAGGGTTTTTAATTTTTTTTATTTCTCCATTGACTTCAGTGGGGGAAAACATTAAAGGGACATTAATACCAATTTTTTTTCTTTCATGATTCGCAAAGAGAATACAATTTTAAACAACATTCCAATTTACTTCTATAATCTAATTGCTTTATTCTTTAGATATACTTTGTTGAAGAAATAGCAATACACATGGGTGAGCCAATCACACAAGGCCTCTATGTGCAGCAACCAGCCTATCTAGATATGATTTTCAGCAAAGGATATCAAGAGAATGAAGCAAATTAGACAATAGAAGTAAAATAGAAAGTTGTTTAAAATTGCATGCTCTTGCTGGCTGAGCTTTCGGAGGAGGAGCACAGGTGTATGGTCAAGCAAGACACCTGCTCTGATTTACCTTTCCTTCAAGCCTGATGGCGGGAAGGCTGCGCCCAAACCCTTAGACCCAGGGCGGCTTGAATAGCTAATACTAACGCTACCGGAATCTCAACTTAGTGCCACTTCAAAGCACTAAAACTGCATCTAGCAGCATCCTCAAGGACCCATAAAATCTATGCAAAACTTCTTGCTCTAAATGTTTGAACAACAGAACCACTAGCAGCCGCTACAATAAATAGCGGAGAAGCATAAAAGGGAGAACTCTCTAACACGCTAGCAATTAGTACATACAATATCTGTACTATCTTAAAATTTTCCCTCTATACTGCTGGTATCTGCATACGGCTTCCACCTAGCCCGAAGGGCAGAAGAATACCTGAGCTCCGGTCAAAGACTTGATTAACAATATAAAGGTCTAATATCATCTTGGACCCGGCTCTCTAAAAAAATATAGGAGATACCATTTTTACCTATCATCAGCGCATAGTGTCCCTCTCAACCTTACCGGATCTTGTAACTCCTACCTGGCTTGGAGTGAGAGTCTTTTCTCCTGTCGACTGGTGACTGACCCGAATGCTGCTCCCTGGATGCCTTGGCGCACATCGTTCGTAGAGACGAAAGGGAACAGAGGCGTAGGGATACGCTGAACGCCACTTCTGATTGGACCGGACTTCCCTTCCACCGATGTTGCGTGAGGGATCCGGATCCTAATCCTCCACTGCGCTGTTTGTCCGGACTCCGACAGAGGTGACTCTCCAGACGCCGGAGCTGAGCTCTCAGTCACCTACCGGGTAATCTGGCCTGCAACTACCCTTTCTCCTGCTTCACCGGTGCTTCCCCTCCCACCGGTGCTGCGTGTAGGGGAGGCCCGGCTTATTGGAGAAAATCTTATGGACACTGTATGCCCTGACCAGGAGTTGGTAAAGTATGCAACATATAAAATGACTTTTGCATGTACTTTCTCTACTGCTGCAATCCTATTGTTTGCCCGTTGGGATTAAGCAGATATGGACTACTAACAATTGAATTGCATAGGTTTAAGATGAAAAGCCCCTGCTAAAACCTAGAAACCTAAGTAAATTTTTTGGAAAGATCTATGATAAAATGAATGTATAGACTCTGTCAAAAATAACTCTCTCTCTATCACTGTCTATAGAGACCAGGAGAGCTTAGTTACAAATGTATTATTAGTAAAATAACCTGAAAGTATTACTCTATAAGAACACATTAACAACAGTTTGGTAATCTCTCTTTTTTAAAGTTGTTAGAAGTATATATAAACTATGCTAAATATACATTAATATCCTTAAAACTAGACATACAAAATCTGAGCAACATAATTTGCAATTTCGCCTGATTGTAAACCACAGTTATAAGCTTGGTATATAAGATCTTAAATATTGTATTAGTTTATATTTTACTGTTGCTTGAAGAGGCCTGTAGATAAGACACTCTAGATAACTATCGCAATAATAGTATACAGAAATACGAAGAGGAAGGAGAGAGAAGGGAAAGGGGAAGGAAGGGAAAGGGAAAAAAAGAAAAAGAACTATCCTCTTAGCACAGCAGTATTAACTTGCTATCAAATTCTTGTATATAGAAACTAGAGGAGCCTAACTATAAAATAGACTATCAGCAAGAAAAATTATTGGTCTATAAAGATATAAATATTGCAATAATAGTGTATAGATATATAAGAAGCTAACTGATTAATATAGTAATACCAACTTACTATTAAATAAAGAGATACAAGTATAAGCAAACATCCATTTTTTATTAAGAGGCTTAATTGACAGGGACAAGAGAGAAACACAGAGGGAATATAATCTTGGGGCTAACTCTGACAATACAGCTAAATTGGCTAAAACTACCCTTTACAGGTAAAATCTGCTAGAGATCAGTCTTAACTAAAATCAAAGAAACCCTAATAGAATCCAATCAAACACATTTATTTTAGTTAAGGGGAAGGAAAGGGAGAGAAAAAAGAGAAAAAAGAAAAAGTCTATTGAAATAGTATAAGGTCAATCCCTTGAGATAACATACCAGAAGACACTAATCTCTGTCCATACCCCTTTTTAGAATATAAATAAGGCACAGGTAAAGTGAGTCTCTGTCCTACCCCTTCTGTCCTCATATCAACGTAATAAATAGAGACTGGGTGTTTAGACAATCTTAAGAGCTGAATATTCTTCTAAGTCTTCAGCACAAAATTGATATAAATTCCTGTCGTGTGCTTGTGCCATAAAACACGAATATCCTAAATCACTGAGAATAAGTACAAATCTTTTTGCACGACTCATTCTAGGTCACTTTAAGCACTTATCACTATCACTTTAATTGATATATGGTCTTGGTTTTTCTCTCCCTTTTTTTTCTTTTTTTTTTTTTTTTTTTTTTTCCTTGCACCAAAACACCTACACATCCCCTAAAATAAACTCCACACGAGAAGAATACATAAATTCAATTCTTCTCGGTCTTAAAAGAGGCGCTCTCCTCCTTCATCCTATTTCCCTCACTCACTTGCTAAAACATTCTTCACAAATTCCTTATTTTTATTAACACAATAAGTGTGTAGCCTATGGACAAATTCTTATCCACTGCATCTAAGACACCATCACCAATTATGGCAGCTAGACACAGAGACAGGAAGCCTAAAAATACCCAGGATCCTGTCACTGAATTACAATCAACCCTGCATAGTGTAGTATCCCCCCCAGAATCTCTCAACTTACACAGTTTAGTTGGAAGCATTACAGAAGCTCTCACACCTAAATTTGAGGCACTTAGGACAGAGATCAAACAGGACATTTCCCTATTAACCCAAGAGATTAGGCAATTCTCCAATAGATTGCAAGAAATGGAGCAGAGAGTGTCTGATCTAGAAGATTTAACGACAGGACACAATTCTAATTTAGAAACTTCAAACAATAATATCCAAAAAATCCTTAATAAGTTGGAAGATCTGGAAAACAGATCTAGGAGAAATAACATACGAATAATTGGACTCCCAGAGGATAAACAATATGATGACTTATCTTGTTTTATATCAGATACACTTACAAAGGCCCTTGGAATCCCCTTAACTTATCATCCGATATTGGTGGAGAGAGCTCATAGACTGGGTACCTCTCACTCAGGTAACAAAAATGGCAATCGTCCCAGACCGATTATCGCAAGATTACTTAACTTTCAAGATAAAAGCATGATATTGCAATATTTTAGAAAAAACCAACCAATCCTCATAGATAAGACTAGGATCTTAATTTTTCAGGATTTTTCAGCCCATACAGCTGCTAAGAGAAAAGAGTTAGCCCCAATCTGCACCAAGTTTATACAGAGCGGCCATCGCGCCACTATAATATATCCTTCCAAACTTAAAGTAATAACCAATGATAAAACATATCTATTTGAGGATGTTAGACTGGCTGAAACTTTCTTTAACTCCCTGAATTCACAAACATAGTAAGAAATGATTCTGTTGTATAAAAGTTTAGTCCTTGAGACTAGGGTGCCCCCCTGGCCTAGGGTGATTCATGTTCAATACATGTATATGTACAGTGTTTTTTTTTTTTTTTTTTGTTTTGTTTTGTTTTGTTTTGTTTTTGTTTTTGTTTTGTTTTTGTTTTGTTTTGTTTTGTTTTTGTTTTGTTCTTCCCTTCCCTCTCCTTATTTTATTTCCCCCCTTTTTTTCTTCCTTCTTCCCCTTTCCCTTTACATAAATGGCGCAAGTGACAAATAATTTAAAAATAGTATCTTGGAATGTGGGAGGTATTTCAACCCCTATCAAACGAAAAGCGATACTTGCCTATCTTCGAAAGATCCAAGCTGACATTGGCTTTTTACAAGAAACCCACCTAAATTTAGAGGAATCTTTAAAATTAAAGACGCAATGGGTTAAAGAAGTTTTGATAGCACCAAGTATTGGGAAAAAAAGAGGTGTGGCTATACTAATTGGTAAAAGATCTGGGGTGACGGTTTTGCACTCTGAGGCTGATTCCGGGGGGAGATATATCCTGGTAAAAATAAAATTTTTAAATATAACTTATACACTTTGTAATTTATTTGGACCAAATATTAACGATCCAGAGTTTTGGAGCATGATCCAATCCAAACTTCTCTTATTCAGCGAAGGGCACTTAATACTAGGAGGAGATTTCAATATGGCACCAAACTGTCCCTTAGATAGATTAAGAAAAAATCTCAAACAGTTAAAGCAGAAAAAAGATAATTTAGACACTAAAATAATTAACCAGATTAAGCATAACTTAGCGCTACGTGATATTTGGAGAGCCCAGAACCCTGACGTCCAAGACTATACTTGCCTATCAAAAGCTCATAAAACCCTCTCTAGGATTGATCTATTTTTAATAGACCAATCCATACCTATATACAAAGTGAAAGCAGATATAATGCCAATTATTTTGTCTGACCATGGACCTATTTCCCTCGAGTTTCACTTTGATCACCCTAAATCGAAAATATCACGATTCTTTTTTCCTTATCATTTAGCAACAGACTCAAAATTTAAAAGGTGGATCAAGGATAAATTTACTGAATATCTTAATTTTAATGGCGAATATATAGAGCACCCAGATATATTTTGGGAAACAGCAAAGGCCGTGCTTAGAGGAGAAATCATTGCTTTTACTGCCATACTAGCTAAAAAGGTAAAATTAAAAGAAAGAGAAACAAATAACTATCTGGTCAATTCATATAATCATTACCTACTTGCAAAAACCCCCCTAAACTGGGCAAAGTACGTCCGTGCCAAATCTATTAGAGACACCTTTTTAATGACTCAAGAAACCAATAGAGAAATTAGGCTCCAGGCTAAATTATATAAATTTGGCAACAAATCGGGAAAAATGCTTGCCAAACTAGTTAAAAATGAAGAAAAAAAACCAATAATAGAAAGATTATCTCACAAGGGGAAGCAGATAACAGAACCAGAAGAAATTTTGAATATATTTACTGAATATTTTCGAAATATATACTCTAACAGAGGATATGATGCTTCTCAAGCCACAGAGTTTTGGAATAAAATTACCTGCCCCCTGGCCTCTCTTGAAGAAATAGCTATCCTTAACTCCCCTATCTCAAAAGAAGAAATAGAAAAGGCAGTCATTAATCTTTCCCTCAATAAAGCAGCAGGCCCAGACGGGCTCCCAAATGAATTTTATAAGCTTTTATCACCTGAAATAACGCCTTACTTGAGTAATCTTTATAACAAAATATATATCAATGGTAAGCCGGTCCTCCCCTCCTTTTCTTCTTCATTCACGACTCTGATCTTAAAAGGAGGAAAGGATCCATCACAAAAAGAATCATATAGGCCAATCGCCCTCTTAAATTCTGACTACAAAATCATGACTGCTATATTAGCAAATAGGATGCAATCTATTTTAATGAGAATTATTCACATGGATCAAGCGGGCTTTCTTAATAAGCGAAATTCCGCTGCAAAAATTAGAGAACTCTTGGTCACAATGGATTATATTCAGAATCTTCCTTCTTCTGAGGCGGAGAGAGAGGGCACCCCAGACTTAGCTATTCTGTCAATCGACGCTGAAAAAGCGTTTGACTCAGTAATCTTTAATCACATAATAACATCTTTATTAAAATTTGGGATTAAAGGAAAGTTTCCTGATTTCTTAGAAAATCTGCATCAACAATCCAATACACAACTGATAATAAACAACACTATCTCTACCCCTATCTCAATAGAGCGAGGGACACGACAGGGCTGCCCTCTCTCCCCGCTTCTTTTTGATATAGCCATTGAACCCTTAGCAATTATGATAAGAAAATCTCTTGATGGCATAAAAATTCGGAACTATGAGATAAAAACTGGACTATATGCCGATGATTTATTAATTTATCTCTCTAATACAAAATATAATATACCAAGACTTCTTTGTATAACAGATCACTTTAGTTCTTTTTCGGGTTACAAAGTTAACAAATCAAAATCCGAGATACTTTGGCTGAGAAGAAATAATAGTTCTATCTTTAGTACACCATTTACTGCAGTCTCTGAATCTTTCAGGTATCTTGGTATACATATACCAACTAACTTAAAAGATTTATATAAACTTAACATAACTCCTATACTAACTACTATAAAGGAAAAGTTAAAAGACTGGCAACATTTACCATTATCTATATCTGGCCGATCAGAATTATTTAAAATGATTCTTCTCCCCAAACTTCTCTATATCTTGCAAAATGTGCCCTTGATTTTGTTGGAGAAAGATACACGTTCTATTAATATGTGGCTTAGGCAATTCTTGTGGCAAGGGCAAAGATCTAAGATATCACTTGCTAAACTTACTGCACCAAGAGATTATGGAGGCTTAGCAGTCCCAAATATCAGATTTTATAATCTTAGCTTCTTAGCCCGCATCATAATGGATTGGATCTTTGCCAAGAACTATGTATTAAATAATGAGCTGGAACTCAACATCTGTGAACCCTACCTCCCATCTGCTATGATTCATTGTCTGCCAAAAAAGCTTCCAACAAAGATTAAAAATCTCAAAACTATATATAACCCTATTAAAGCTTGGTGGAAAATAACTAAGCTTTTAGCAATTACTAGTACTGCCACAAATCATCTACCTCTGATAGGAAACCCACAATTCCAAGCAGGCATAAACTCTGCGGTCTTTAATAGATGGCATGATAATGGCCTCAACAGGGTATTATATCTAATTAATGCTGATAGAAAATGTGTTAAAACCTTTGAAGATTTAAAAAATGAGTATAATCTTGACAATAAGGACTTTTTTGCATATCTGCAAGTAAGACACTTTATTGTTGAATTAACTAAAGAAGCGGGTTGGCATTGGACGTTAGGCAATCTGGAAAATTGGTTAATCTTAAATAAAAATGGGCAGATGTCTATAGCCCCATGCTATCATACACTTAGCATTAAAAAGAATACCCCCACCCTGGATAAGATGGCAGAGATATGGTCTTCCCTAATACCCCAGAGCAATATTGAAACAAAGACTCTTCAGTTGTCAATCAACAGAGTGGTAGCAACCACTTTGTCGGCTACCTGGCGAGAGGCGCACATTAAACTTTTGCACAGGGCCTATTTCACCCCGGAGAAAGGCCTCAGAGTGCATAATCAACAGTTTAGTAAATGCCCTAAGTGCTCTTATCCGGCAGCAAATCTTATACATATGTTTTGGCATTGTCCCAAAATCAGAGGTTATTGGAGTAAATTAGAATACTGGCTTAAAACTACCTTGAAAGCCGAAATGCTTACTTTATCACTATATCAAATCATTTTATGTCTAAATAGGGAAAATATTCATCAAAATAATGAAAAATTAATAAACTTGTCCATCCTAGCTTCCAGATATTTGATTTGTAAAAAGTGGAAAATGAGAACACTACCAACGATCACTGAAGTTAAAAATTATTTAAAAAA
Source organism: Bombina bombina (assembly GCF_027579735.1). Lineage (NCBI taxonomy): Eukaryota > Metazoa > Chordata > Amphibia > Anura > Bombinatoridae > Bombina > Bombina bombina. The sequence goes on along the minus strand of NC_069501.1, from coordinate 608,128,457 downwards.
ACAATGTGTAATAGAACAAAGAGGTGCAAGCATTGACAAGGAATTGGAGATAAAGAATTTTTTTAATAAATGGGCAGTGTTCATAAAGACACTCCATGAAAGTGAAATTGATTATTTGATCTTCCCATTTAAAAACTCAGAAATAGTTCTTCTTGGCATTTGGTAATCGGGGAGGAAAGATAGGGAACCATGAATATTTTGTTAGCTCGCCCCCTCTTCTCTCCAAAAGTGATTTTATTTTTTGTATGCTCCATTGATCATAAATAAAGAAAAGAAAAAAAAATTGCATGCTCTTTCTAAATCATGAAAGAAAAAATGTGGGTTTCATATCCCTTTAATGTTTCATATCCCTTTAACGCAAATGCGATATTCTAACTTCAAAAGCAAAAACAAGAGGGCGACCCCTAGTGCAGATCAATGATGAACCAGTAGTGGAAATCTGTTAGTGCTTACGAATGGATACTCACAGAAAGAATTGCACCCTGTAGTGCAAATGTAGCAAACTAGGAATATTATAGTGTCCTAGTGCACAAATCCACCCCAAAAGGCACTGTCGTGATGTCAAATGAACTTCAAATGTATAGGATGGACGTCAGGATGATAAAAAAGAGAAAGAGAACTCCAGTATCGATATAAAAATATTTAATTAAAAGGATAAAAATGAACATACACAGATCTACAATGACATCTGTTGTAAAATTGCTACGCGTTTCTAAGCGTTAACCACGCTTTTTCCTCAGGCAAATGATCATTTAATTATATCGATACTGGAGTTCTCTTTCTCTTTTTTATCTTCCTGACGTCCATCCTATACATTTGAAGTTCATTTGACATCACGACAGTGCCTTTTGGGGTGGATTTGTGCACTAGGACACTATAATATTCCTAGTTTGCTACATTTGCACTACAGGGTGCAATTCTTTCTGTGAGTATCCATTCGTAAGCACTAACAGATTTCCACTACTGGTTCATCATTGATCTGCACTAGGGGTCGCCCTCTTGTTTTTGCTTTTGATTTCCAGAATACAGATATTCCTTCTGCGTTTGGGAGGAGCAGCCCTCAAGCATAGTGCACAGTCAGCTGGGACACTGTGAAGTTCCCAGACCGCTCATCTAGGCATTACCTTTGCCTTCCCACATTGTGAGTATGCTTACTTTTGCATTATCTCCTATATAAAAATTGGCTACACTAGGAGGCGCCCTTCTCTTTCCTTTCTGATATTCTAACTTCGGCTTTTTGCGCCCATCGGGTTAGCGTGTGATTAAAAACTTTCAACTTGTAATACAAGCACTACCTGACGCGCACAAAAAGCTTACTTCTAGCAGAGTTAGTGCGTGAGTGGGAGCGATGAATACTGTTCCACTTGTAATCTGACCTTATAGCTGTATCCTGGTGCAATATTTGAGAATAACAACTGATTTACTTGAAACTTCAAATTATTAGCATTAATTTTTAAAAGTTATACTAATGTTTATGTTCATATTAGCAATTATATGACTCGCAAAGAAGTAGTCATCAATTTTATTACGTTTTTGGCATGTTTTCCCTCAAACCACTTTATAATGCATCATTTTCAATTTAACTGAGCTAATGTAGTCATATTAAGCCACAAGAGCAAATGTAGACTTGCCAACTTTTGCAAATCATACTTGAAAATGATTTTATCTATCACACAAAACATTTGCATTTTATCTAATTTTGCAAAATGTAAAGGGTTGGTTATATCTATAGATAATGTCTTTCCAAGTAATCAATTTAACCCCTTCACTGGAAGTTAAGGTTGCATTACAATGTACAGCAATGGTTTGAAGTGTTCTTTCAAAGGGTAAAAGATTATTATATGTTATTTCTCCCTGGTCACAGAGACACAAGAATAAATCTCTTGCTTGTTGAATCTTGAAGTCAGTGTTTCAGATTCCAGAGTCAGCAGAAGTATCTTTGTGTTTTTCTTAACCTTGGGACAGATTAAATCACTTCTCTCTGTGCTGCACAAAGTGGAGGAAACAACTTCACTGCATCTTTATTTTCTGCCAAGTCTCCTGGCTGCTGGCATTAATTACTGAGCAGAGCAAATCAGGATAACAGGATGATATGGGATCTTATCACAAGGGTGTGCGGACTGGCGGAAAGTCATTCTTCTGACTTTAGGCATTCATTAAACTGTTCAACACTAAATAAAAGCTTTTTGTCTGGACATGTATGCTTGTTCTGTGTTTTCTTGCTTTCTCTCTCTTTCTCTCTCTCTTACTCTTTCTCTCTATCTCTCTCTCTCTCTCTCTCTCTCATTGTGCTCTGTACCACGCTCCAAGAGGGGACAAAAAAGAAAAATCTGTAATCTAATATAGGCAACGTATGCAAATGACAGAATTTGCTTTTTTACTACTCTAGGGAGCATGGGACAAGTATATTCTAAAATGGATATTATGTGCTGAGAAAGGTCATTATTTCTACATGCATTGTGTATATCTACAATTAAGCACTGCATTGCAAAACATTGGTATAGAGGGATATTCTGAAATGGACTTTAACTTATATTTGTTTTTAGATTTTTTAATTTTTTGCAATCTAGGGACATAAGAATTGACTCAAGCATTCACAAGGTTTAATGTTGCAGGGTCAAGATTGTATACCCCTGTGACAAACAGGGTTAACCAACCTTGCACCAGTCACTTGTTTGCCACAGAAAGGGTTAACAGACCCTTTCCACTCTCAGAAAGGGTTAACAGACACCTTCCACTCTAACCAATCTGTCGCAGTCCAACCACTCCAGGCAAACTTTTTACTTAGTTCAAAGGGTGCAAGGGTTAACAACACTCTCTAGTCTTTCCTAGACTTAGAAAAAAAGCCCAAAACTGCCACCCACACTAAAATCTCTTTGAGCTGCTACCACTTAAGATTTATTATATGGGAAATCTTAAGGAAATCCCAGGCTAACAAATTAAATCCCAGAATAAAATTTAGCAAAAAATAACCTACAATCACAGTATAAATACTATCAATCTCTTTCAGTAAAATGGTTCAAATATTAGACAAAGGCAAAACCTAATAAATTAATTTTTTATAATGCAAAAAATGATGCACAGAGCATTTTTAATAAAAAGATGTTAACAAATAGAATTATACACAGTTTTAAAAATAAAAAAGAGAAATAATAGAACTAATACTTTCAAAGCTTGTATGTCTGTGCCAGGGAGATTGGCAAGAAAAGATTGTCACTCACGCTGTAACAGCCTCCCATGTGGAATGAACAACTTGTATTGTTAGGCACAATATTTTATACCTGTTTCTCTGATATCAAATTGCTTTACCGAACCTTCTTACAGAAGGCCCTTGGAAATATCCACCATCTCTTTTACGACATGTCATAAAGTTCAGTGTCTTTGGCTGAAATTATAGAACACCTTAAAACTTCTGAAATGTATATATATTTCATATACACTGATAGGCAATCCCTAACTGATGTTGTGAGGAGGATTTTGATACCAAACACCATATATTTTGCATTCTTTATATTTCTGAGGCATTATAACATATAAAAGTATGTATTTGCAGGACTGGTTGTCCTGTCAATGACCTCAGTGTAGTTCCTGGATAGAGGCATTGTGTTGCATCATTCTGTGCTGAAAGGTTGGGTGCAATAAACTGACTAATTAGACCATAAAGTTCTTCCTTGCAGTTTCTTACAAACTATTTATTAGGGTTCTGGATTATCTAAAGGAAAACACAGCAACAAATTTCTTCTGAAAAAAACAAATGTTTTTAGCGCACGAGCTAAAGAAAATTAACCCATTAGCATCTAAATCATGAGGTATTTATGACATCCCCCTTCTTGGGACAATGTAAAAACCTCAGCTTTCAAAGCTAAATAATAATACAATAATACAAGCAGGAATAATAAATAATGAATGTACATAGCTAAGTTTAATTTGGTTTATTAATAAAGATAGAGTTTGCTGGTATCCCAAATGTTACTTGCTTGTATTATGAAATTATTATTAAGGGCTATATTACGAATGGAGCACAAATTAACGCTCCCGCTTGAGCATTAATTGAGCTAAAATTAAGATTTTTGCATTTGTCTGGTTGCGCTTGTATTATGAGCTGAAAGTAAAGTTTTTTTGCTCTTGCGGTAACCCAACAAGCGCAAAAATCTGATGTAGGTATATCGCATGCGCATTTATGTATTCCCCCATGGAAGGCAATGGAGAGAAAAAGGGGGAAAAAAACTAACACTCAACTCTAACGCAAACCCGCATTTTCTCATTTGCGCTAACCAGATACGAAAATATGAATATTTATATTCCAATGTTCTTTGCATAACAGAATATGTTCTATTTATTTATAAATACATATTTCTATATACTGTATATCTGATGATATTTTGGTAAGAGATTGGCAAGAAAAGATGGTCACTCATGCTGTAACAGCCTCCATTGTAGAATAAACAACTTGTATTGTTAGACACAAAATTCTACCCATATATACCCATATATGTACATGATTATATATAGGTATATATATATATATATATATATATATATATATATATATATATATATATATATATATATATATATAGTAATACCTATTTACAAATACACGTAACATATTCTGCTATGTGCAGAATATTTGAATCTGAAATATTTATAGTAAATACAAAGTTAAATATAGAAAGTAGGATCTGCGCTTACAAAATTAAAGTAAAAAAAAAAAGCCAACAGATACAGGTGATTGTCTCCAAAACACCTTAAAGAACAAACAGAATACAATTTAGAACGATCAGTACCAGCAAGGGTACTTAATCAAACTAACATCTGTGATGCTGTAAAACAGCTAAACTATAAACTATATGGCCAAGTGAAATTGAAAAATAATATATATGAATATAATATATGCCATTATTTAACAAGCAGATCATCCTATTTTGAGGTCAATTTTGAAAGGAATAAAGGGAGGGGTTGGATAAAAAATTAATTATTTAATCAGTAACAAATAAAAACACTCAAGTGAGAATAAACAAATTTCAACCTTAAAATATATCAACCCTTAAAAATATCAAATATATCAATAATTATCCTCTGCACTCAAAAGTTCAATTAAGGCCATTTAAACTGCCTGAATTTAACTTTTGAGTGCTGAGGATCATTATTGATATATTTGGTATGTTTGGGGACTTGGCAGTGTCCTCGGGTCCTTCCTGCACCGCTCCAGTACTGTGCTGTTCTCATTTTTTCTTCCTTAAAAATATCAAATCATGCAATCATATATCGCAATGGCAGTAAATAATCAATCATACAAAGCAATTGATTAACAAATTAAAAACAATAAAATACTTCATAAAAAACACAAAATTCCATTTAAAACACACAAAATTCTATATAAAACATACAATACTGGCCTGATAATAAATTAATAGACTGAAAGGTGGAGTGGTCTATATTAGACACCCTACACAAATATAGTGTAGTAAACTAAAAACTGTTATTGCATTAATCAATCAATGTTTAGAAGAGAGACACAGTTTCCTAAAGTCTCTTTGATGTTAAAGTTGCTCCGGCATTCCAGGTGATTCCTATGCGGGAGAAAAAACAAACAAGACAAGATAAACTTGTCACAAGCAAGAAGATAGTTCCAAAAAAGGTGATTAACGTCTTACTAACACCAGATGGTGTCAGACAATTCCCAAAGCGTTGTCCAAGTTTTTGTTCTTAGCTCCTTGCAGCGGGACACTTATTCTTTTGGCACAAACCCCTGTGCAATTTCGGACAAGAACTCTGGCAATTTCGGCAATACCACCGTTGGCGTTCAGATACTATCAGCGTGCGAATAATAGCAAGTATGGATCCTCAAGTGGATCAAAAATAGAGCAATGTGTTTCGGCTTGAGAGCTTGAGAGTTTGAGAAAGGCGTATTACCCGAAACGTATTGTCTGACACCATCCGGTGTAAGAAAGATGTTAATCACCTTTTTTGGAACTATCTTCTTGCTTGTGACAAGTTTCTCTTGTCTTGTTTGTCTTTTCTCCCACATAGGAATCACCTGGAATGCCGGAGCAACTTTAACATCAAAGAGACTTTAGGAAACTGTGTCTCTCTTCTAAACATCGATTGATTAATGCAATAACAGACTGAGTTTTTAGTTTACTACACTATATTTGTGTAGGGTGTCTAATATAGACCACTCCACCTTTCAGTCTATTAATTTATTATCAGGCCAGTATTGTATGTTTTACATGGAATTTTGTGTGTTTTATATGGAATTTTGTGGGTTTTTTTGGTTTTTTTATCTTAAATTTTTATTTGGTTTTAGAAATAAAAGTAATACTTTGGGACACGCAGGACCCCTGCTCAAATAGACACAAACAAGGAAATTGGACACGCAGGTCCGGTTACAATTATTACCAAGACATTGATACATCACAAGTAAAATTTGTGGTGTAAATAGTTCACCTAGATTGAACCCTGATGTGGGCTCTGAATATGGGGAGGGGTTGATGCATATAAATTAAGGTTAATGCTCCAAGAAACAAAGTCAGTACACACTGCTTTTAATATATATGAATTTGACCGTATATATTATGGATAAGGTTCTATATCCACACCAAGGAGTAAATGTTTTCTTTAAAGAAAGAGCAAGAATATTAGGTGATGTCAGGGCTAGTTAAAGGAAATGACTGCTTAGTAACTATATAGGACCATTCTATAGCTGATGGATAACAATAGGGTATCATATGTGGGAATAATAACTAAAGAACGAGCGTTCCCAAATAACTGGTTGTCAATAGTGTTACCTACTTATAGAGTAGGTTATAAAAAAAAAACAAATCCCATAACCTCCAGAAATATGAAGATAAACACAAACAAGACCCTAAGTCTCTGGATCTCCTGCAAAAGGTTAAAAAAGCGAAGGAAGATCTAAACCAACACCTTATAAAAAATGCTCATAGACGGGCTCTAGCATTAAACGCAAAGTTCTTTGGGGAGAAGGATAAGGCAGGAAAACTATTAGCTAGGTCACTCAAGAAGAAAACGTTTAAGTCATTTATTAAGACCATACAAACCACGGACAAGCAACACTGCCACACTAGGGCCTAGATTTGGAGTTCGGCGGTAGCCGTCAAAACCAGCGTTAGAGGCTCCTAAAGCTGGTTTTGGCCGCCCGCTGGTATTTGGAGTCAGTGATTAAAGGGTCTAACGCTCACTTTTCAGCCGCGACTTTTCCATACCGCAGATCCCCCTACGCCATTTGCGTAGCCTATATTTTCAATGGGATCTTTCTAACGCTGGTATTTAGAGTCGTTTCTGAAGTGAGCGTTAGAGCTCTAACGACAAGATTCCAGCCGCCTGAAAATAGCAGGAGTTAAGAGCTTTCTGGCTAACGCCGGTTTATAAAGCTCTTAACTACTGTACCCTAAAGTACACTAACACCTATAAACTACCTATGTACCCCTAAACCGAGGTCCCCCCACACCGCCGCCACTCGATTAAAATTTGTAACCCCTAATCTGCCGACCGCCACCTACGTTATACTTATGTACCCCTAATCTGCTGCCCCTAACCCCGCCGACCCCTGTATTACATTTATTAACCCCTAACTTGCCCCCCACAACGTCGCCGCCAGCTACTTAAAATAATTAACCCCTAATCTTCCGACCGCAAATCGCCGCCACCTACGTTATCCCTATGTACCCCTAATCTGCTGCCCTAACATCGCCGACCCCTATATTATATTTATTAACCCCTAATCTGCCCCCCTCAACGTCGCCGACACCTGCCTACACTTATTAACCCCTAATCTGCCGAGCGGACCTGAGCGCTACTATAATAAAGTTATTAACCCCTAATCCGCCTCACTAACCCTATCATAAATAGTATTAACCCCTAATCTGCCCTCCCTAACATCGCCGACACCTAACTTCAATTATTAACCCCTAATCTGCCGACCGGAGCTCACCGCTATTCTAATAAATGTATTAACCCCTAAAGCTAAGTCTAACCCTAACACTAACACCCCCCTAAGTTAAATATAATTTTTATCTAACAAAATAAATTAACTCTTATTAAATAAATTAATCCTATTTAAAGCTAAATACTTACCTGTAAAATAAATCATAATATAGCTACAATATAAATTATAATTATATTATAGCTATTTTAGGATTAATATTTATTTTACAGGCAACTTTGTTATTATTTTAACCAGGTAAAATAGCTATTAAATAGTTAAGAACTATTTAATAGTTACCTAGTTAAAATAATAACAAATTTACCTGTAAAATAAATCCTAACCTAAGATATAATTAAACCTAACACTACCCTATCAATAAAATAATTAAATAAACTACCTACAATTACCTACAATTAACCTAACACTACACGATCAATAAATTAATTAAACACAATTCCTACAAATAAATACAATTAAATAAACTAGCTAAAGTACAAAAAATAAAAAAGAACTAAGTTACAGAAAATAAAAAAATATTTACAAACATAAGAAAAATATTACAACAATTTTAAACTAATTACACCTACTCTAAGCCCCCTAAAAAAATAACAAAGCCCCCCAAAATAAAAAATTCCCTACCCTATTCTAAATTAAAAAAGTTACAAGCTCTTTTACCTTACCAGCCCTGAACAGGGCCCTTTGCGGGGCATGCCCCAAGAAGTTCAGCTCTTTTGCCTGTAAAAAAAAACATACAATACCCCCCCCCAACATTACAACCCACCACCCACATACCCCTAATCTAACCCAAACCCCCCTTAAATAAACCTAACACTAAGCCCCTGAAGATCTTCCTACCTTGTCTTCACCATCCAGGTATCACCGATCCCTCCTGGCTCCAAGATCTTCATCCAACCCAAGCGGGGGTTGGCGATCCATAATCCGGTCCAGAAGAGGCTCCAAAGTCTTCCTCCTATCCGGCAAGAAGAGGACATCCGGACCGGCAAACATCTTCTCCAAGCGGCATCTTCGATCTTCTTCCATCCGGAGCGAAGCGGCAGGATCCTGAAGACCTCCAGCGCGGAACATCCATCCGGACCGACGACTGAACGACGAATGACTGTTCCTTTAAGGGACGTCATCCAAGATGGCGTCCCTCGAATTCCGATTGGCTGATAGGATTCTATCAGCCAATCGGAATTAAGGTAGGAATTTTCTGATTGGCTGATGGAATCAGCCAATCAGAATCAAGTTCAATCCGATTGGCTGATCCAATCAGCCAATCAGATTGAGCTCGCATTCTATTGGCTGTTCCGATCAGCCAATAGAATGCGAGCTCAATCTGATTGGCTGATTGGATCGGCCAATCGGATTGAACTGGACCGGATTATGGATCGCCAACCCCCGCTTGGGTTGGATGAAGATCTTGGAGCCAGGACGGATCGGTGATACCTGGATGGTGAAGACAAGGTAGGAAGATCTTCAGGGGCTTAGTGTTAGGTTTATTTAAGGGGGGTTTGGGTTAGATTAGGGGTATGTGGGTGGTGGGTTGTAATGTTGGGGGGGGGGTATTGTATGTTTTTTTTTACAGGCAAAAGAGCTGAAATCCTTGGGGCATGCCCCGCAAAGGGCCCTGTTCAGGGCTGGTAAGGTAAAAGAGCTTGTAACTTTTTTCATTTAGAATAGGGTAGGGAATTTTTTATTTTGGGGGGCTTTGTTATTTTATTAGGGGGCTTAGAGTAGGTGTAATTAGTTTAAAATTGTTGTAATATTTTTCTTATGTTTGTAAATATTTTTTTTATTTTCTGTAACTTAGTTCTTTTTTATTTTTTGTACTTTAGCTAGTTTATTTAATTGTATTTATTTGTAGGAATTGTGTTTAATTAATTTATTGATAGTGTAGTGTTAGGTTAATTGTAGGTAATTGTAGGTAGTTTATTTAATTATTTTATTGATAGGGTAGTGTTATGTTTAATTATATCTTAGGTTAGGATTTATTTTACAGGTAAATTTGTTATTATTTTAACTAGGTAACTATTAAATAGTTCTTAACTATTTAATAGCTATTGTACCTGGTTAAAATAATAACAAAGTTGCCTGTAAAATAAATATTAATCCTAAAATAGCTATAATATAATTATAATTTATATTGTAGCTATATTAGGATTTATTTTACAGGTAAGTATTTAGCTTTAAATAGGAATAATTTATTTAATAAGAGTTAATTTATTTCGTTAGATAAAAATTATATTTAACTTAGGGGGGTGTTAGTGTTAGGGTTAGACTTAGCTTTAGGGGTTAATACATTTATTAGAATAGCGGTGAGCTCCGGTCGGCAGATTAGGGGTTAATAATTGAAGTTAGGTGTCGGCGATGTTAGGGAGGGCAGATTAGGGGTTAATACTATTTATGATAGGGTTAGTGAGGCGGATTAGGGGTTAATAACTTTATTATAGTAGCGCTCAGGTCCGCTCGGCAGATTAGGGGTTAATAAGTGTAGGTAGCTGGCGGCGACGTTGTGGGGGGCAGGTTAGGGGTTAATAAATATAATATAGGGGTCGGCGGTGTTAGGGGTAGCAGATTAGGGGTACATAGGGATAACGTAGGTGGCGGCGGTTTACGGAGCGGCAGATTAGGGGTTTAAAAAAATATGCAGGGGTCAGCGATAGCGGGGGCGGCAGATTAGGGGTTAATAAGTGTAAGGCTAGGGGTGTTTAGACTCGGGGTACATGTTAGAGTGTTAGGTGCAGACGTAGGAAGTGTTTCCCCATAGGAAACAATGGGGCTGCGTTAGGAGCTGAACGCTGCTTTTTTGCAGGTGTTAGGTTTTTTTTCAGCTCAAACAGCCCCATTGTTTCCTATGGGGGAATCGTGCACGAGCACGTTTTTGAGGCCGGCCGCGTCCGTAAGCAACTCTGGTATCGAGAGTTGCATTTGCGGTAAAAATGCTCTACGCTCCTTTTTTGGAGCCTAACGCAGCATTTGTTTGAACTCTCGATACCAGAGTTAATTTTATGGTGCGGCCAGAAAAAAGCCCGCGGAGCGTTAACAGCCCTTTTACCGCCGAACTCCAAATCTAGGCCTAGTACAGAAATAGCAAATGCCTTCTCAAGCTATTATAGTAAGCTCTACAATTTAGATACACAGGACTCCACAAGTCAAAGTGAAATCATAGAGAAATATCTCTCTCATATTAAACTGCCCTCCCTAAATGACATTGACAAAACTAAACTGGGTTCTCCTATATTAAGAATTGAGGTACAAAACGCTATAAAACAAATGACCCCAGGGAAAGCCCCCGGGCCCGATGGATTTACCCCTAAATACTATAAGATTATGATGCCCTATATCGACATACATTTACTCTCTTTATACAATTCTATAGACAAGCATACTACTTTCTCGAAACAAATGTTAGAGGCCAATATAGCGGTTATACCAAAAGCAGGTAAAGACCCCACATGTACAGGAAACTACCGTCCAATATCCCTTTTGAACGTTGATTTGAAATTATATTCTAAGATATTGGCAAATAGGCTTAAAACCTACTTTACCCCATTTAGTTAAGGAAGACCAAGTGGGCTTCATCCCAAGTCGAGAAGCCGAAGACAACACCACCAGACTCCTTCAAATTATCCATCATACCTCATCCCAAAGGATGCCACTCACCCTATTGTCAACAGATGCCGAGAAAGCCTTTGATAGGGTGAGTTGGAAATTTTTATGGCTAACATTACTCAAATTCGGCATCCCTCAAATATTTATCGATAAGATCATGGCGATATATGCTTCCCCAAATGCTAAAGTGACAGTTAACAATACATTTTCTCACCCTTTCACCATCACTAATGGTACACGCCAAGGATGCCCTCTATCTCCCTTATTGTTTGCTTTGTCAGTAGAGGTCCTAGCTGCGAAAGTTAGAGAGAATCAGGAGATAGTGGGTATACAATTGGGACCTCACACTACCAAGTGCCTTCTGTTTGCAGACGACATTTTGTTTACCATTAGGGACCCCAGAACCTCAATGCCAGCATTAATTAAAACTCTCGACGAATACAAATTACACTCAAACTTTTCCGTTAACATGGAGAAGTCAATGATTATGACATCCCAGACTACTCCAATGGAGGACAAATTTATTCACGAGCAAACACCCTTTACCCAGGTGTCTCGTTTTACATACCTGGGTATTATAATCCAACCTACTATACCAGAAATAATTCAAACTAATTATCACAAACTAAAAAGACAGATTGATATTGAACTTAACACGTGGCATAGATCTGGACACCTTTCATGGCTAGGACGGGTCAATGCAGTTAAGATGACCATTCTTCCTAAGATCTTATACCTCATGCAAACACTGACTCTCGTCCCTTCTAATTCATACATATCTAATCTACAAAAGAGTATAAACAAGTTTATATGGGCTTTTTCCAAATCAAGAATTCCGGCACACACACTTTATCTACCAAAAGAGCTAGGGGGAATGGGGGTACCGAATATTTTGAATTACTATACTGCAATATATCTCTCCCGTATAGTGTCATGGAATCATTTACATAGTCCTAAGTTCTGGGTCGAAGTTGATAATTGCATTCTTGCTCATGTTACAACGAGTGAGGTGTGCTGGATACCTAATAGATATCGCCCTTGTACTGTAACCTATAACCCCTTAATTGAAGAAACATTAAGAATCTGATATAAATTAATAGCTAAGAATACTAACATATCAACACAATACTCTCCACTTCTACCGATTTTTAATAGGGACATACTTCCAGGACTGCACTCTAGTTTACCGAATATCACACAAAATAGAGTAGCTAAAACCCCGATCTGCTCCCTACTGAGAGATGGTCGACTTAAGTCAATGTTGGAAATAAGGGATGAAATAGGAGCACCTTTGAATTCGTGGTTTTCATATTTCCAGATTAGACACTTTATTTTTAATCATCCCCATAAACAAGATCTCTTAAGGGCCTGTACCCCCTTTGAGAGAATGTGCCTGCTCCCCGACCCCCCGCAACACTTAATATCATTAACATATAGGATATTAATAGGGTCAAACGCACAGACACCATCATCCTTTCGATCCCTATGGGAAAAAGAGCTAAATACGCAGATTGATGACCAATCCTGGAAAGATTGTTTTAAGCTAATTAAAAAGTCTTCTATATCTACAAGTATAGTAGAAACTAATTATAAACTTTTAACCAGGTGGTATTTAACCCCAGTAAGACTACATAGAATCTATCCAACTGCATCTCCATTGTGCTGGAGGAGATGTGGGAACCAAGGTACACTGTCTCATATCTGGTGGGACTGCCCTACCATCCGACCATTCTGGGCACAAGTTGAAAACTACATTTCATTCAAACTAAATCAAACAATAGTTCTTGACGCACAGACAATTTTACTTCACAAACTCCCACACCTACATTGCCAATACAAAAACAAACTACTTCAATTGATGATAAATACAGCCAAGAGACTTATACCACGCTTGTGGAAAAAAACAGAAAGTCCTTCTATTCAACAATGGAAGGTAGAGATTAAACATGTTATGAGTTTAGAAGAAATGTACTATAGTTTCAATAATAAGTCAGAAGATTTTACTAATATGCTCTTTTTGTGGAATCAAACCACGGATCCACCCTGTTAACTTGAGGTATTGGAATAACATATGAGATCTTGATGTGATGAGGTTTATGCCCCCCCCCCAAATATGTGTTATATCCTAGCTTTATGTTACCTTTCCCTCCCACCCCCCTACTCCCCCCCCCCCCTATCCTTATAGCTATAACCTGGTAAATGATGTTATTTACAAACTAGAAACTATTGTTATGGTGATAAACAAATTAAACTGATAATGCTGTTATTGAAATTATATATTCTGAAGAATTCTGTATATTGATGGAAATGATGTTTCAAATGTTTGAATATGTTTCAATGGAATTTATTTGACTTAATAAAAATATTTAAAAAAAACAAAACAAAAAAAAAAAACAAATCCCGAGACAAATGATATACACATTGTACTTAGCATGTCCTGTAGTCAGCACACACTGCACCTAGCACATGCACTGTACCTAGCACACACTGTACCCAGCACACACTCTGCCTAGCACACACTCTGCCTAGCACACACTCTGCCTAGCACAGTGTGTTTTTTATGAAGTATTTTATTGTTTTTAATTTGTTTATCAATTGCTTTGTATGATTGATTATGTACTGCCATTGTGATATATGATTGTATGATTTGATATTTTTTAAGGTTGAAATTTGTTCATTCTCACTTAAGAATGTTTTCATTTGTTACTGATTAAATAATACATTTTTTATCCAACCCCCCCCCCCTTTATTCCTTTTAAAATTGACCTCAAAATAGGACGATCTGCTTATTAAATAATAGCATATATTCCATTCATATATATTATTTTTTTATTTCATTTGGCCATATAGTTTATTGTTTAGCTGTTTAACAGCGCCAACGATGTTAGTTTGATTAAGTACCCTTGCTGGTACTGATCGTTCTAAATTAAATATATAGTTAAAGCCTTTATGAAAAAATAAATATGATTTTACATGTTTTTATCTACTTAACAGCAAAGTGCTCCAATGTCTATATATGTATACATATGTATTTATGTTTTTATATGTGTATATATGTCTGTAAATACATATATACACATATAAATAAATGAATACATATGCAAAATGCTCATCTATTCATATTTAGACATGTTTTATGTATGTGTCTCTATGGTAAAGCCCTTTGGGGGCTAGTTATCAAGCCGTCTACTTTTCTGGCTTCGCCGGCCCAATACGTCCGCCTAAGCTCGCCTACCTTCGCCGCCGCGGACCTTGAATACGTTCGCCTAAGTTATCAAATAAAGCTGTCAAAAAGCCGCGGGGCGATGAGCAGCGGACTGTGACAGTTATCACTCATCCGATCTCGCTGCCCTTCGGCTTTTTCCCAGCTTTATTGCTAGCCTGTCACTAAGCACTCACACTAAACTGCACTGTTCTACCCCCTATACCGGCGCCCCCCGGAGCCCCCCGCAACTAAATAAAGTTACTAACCCCTAAACCGCCGCTCCTAGACACTGCCGCAACTCTTATAAATGTATTAACCCCTAAACCGCCGCTCCTAGACCCCGCCGCAACTCTTATAAATGTATTAACCCCTAAACCGCCGCTCCCGGACACCGCTGCCACCTACAGTATACCTAGTAACCCCTATCCTGCCCCCCCTACACCGTCGCCCTCTATTATAAAATTATTAACCCCTATCCTGCTGATCCTGCACCTCTCCGCAACTAAATAAATAGTTTAACCCCTAAACCGCCGCTCCATGAACCCGCCGCAACCTATATTAAACCTATTAACCCCTATCCTGCCCCCCCTACACCGTCGCCACCTATAATAAATTTATTAACCCCTATCCTGCCCCCCACTACGCCGCCGCCACTGTAATAAAATTATTAACCCCTAAACCTAAGTCTAACCCTAACGCCCCCCTAACTTAAATATTAATTAAATAAATCTAAATAAATTAACTCTTATTAACTAAATGAATCCTATTTAAAACTAAATACTTACCTTTAAACTAAACCCTAATATAGCTACAATATAAATAAGAATTATATTCTAGCTATTTTAGGATTTATATTTATTTGACAGGTAACTTTCAATTTATTTTAACCATGTACAATAACTATTAAATAGTTATTAACTATTTAATAGCTTACCTAGCTAAAATAAAGAGAAATGTACCTGTGAAATAAATCCTAACCTAAGTTACAATTACACCTAACACTACACTATACTTTAATAAATTATTCCTATTTAAAAATAAATACTTACCTGTAAAATAAACCCTAAGATAGCTACAATGTAATTAATAATTATATTATAGCTATCTTAGGATTTATATTTATTTTACAGGTAACTTTGTATTTATTTTAGCTAGTTAGAATAGTTATTAAATAGTTATTAACTATTTAATAACTACCTAGCTAAAAGAAATACAAAATTACCTGTAAAATAAATCCTAACCTAAGTTACAATTAAACCTAATACTACACTATCATTAAATTAACTAAATAAACTACCTACAAATAACTAAAATTAAATGCAATTACATAAACTAACTAAAGTACAAAAAAAAAAAAAGCTAAGTTACAAAAAATAAAAAATTAAGTTACAAACATGTTAAAAATATTACAACAATTTTAAGCTACTTACACCTAATCTAAGCCCCCTAATAAAATAACAAACCCCCAAAATAAGAAAAATCCCTACCCTATTCTAAATTAAATAAATTTCAAAGCTCTTTTACCTTACCAGCCCTTAAAAGGGCCATTTGTGGGGGCATGCCCCAAAAAGTTCAGCTCTTTTGCCTGTAAAAGAAAAATACAACCCCCCCCAACATTAAAACCCACCACCCACATACCCCTAATCTAACCCAAACCCCCCTTACAAAAACCTAACACTAATCCCCTGAAGATCATCCTACCTTGAGTCGTCTTCACTCAGCCGAGCCACCGATGGAACTGAAGAGGACATCCGGAGCGGAAGAAGTTAATCCTCCAAGCGGCGCTGAAGAAATCTTCCATCCGATGAAGTCATCATCCAGGCGGCGCTGAAGAAGTCTTTGATCCGGCCGATGTCATCTTCCAAGAGGCGCTGAAGATGTCTTCTATCCGGGTGAAGTCATCTTCCAAGCCGGGTCTTGAATCTTCCTTCCGCCGACGCGGAACCACCTTCTTCACCGACGGACTACGACGAATGACGGCTCCTTTAAGGGACGTCATCCAAGATGGCGTCCCCTCAATTCCGATTGGCTGATAGGATTCTATCAGCCAATCGGAATTAAGGTAGGAAAAATCTGATTGGCTGATGGAATCAGCCAATCAGATTGAGCTCGCATTCTATTGGCTGTTCCGATCAGCCAATAGAATGCGAGCTCAATCTGATTGGCTGATTGGATAAGCCAATCGGATTGAACTTGAATCTGATTGGCTGATTCCATCAGCCAATCAGATTTTCCTACCTTAATTCCGATTGGCTGATAGAATCCTATCAGCCAATCGGAATTGAGGGGACGCCATCTTGGATGACGTCCCTTAAAGGAGCCGTCATTCGTCGTAGTCCGTCGGTGAAGAAGGTGGTTCCGCGTCGGCGGAAGGAAGATTCAAGACCCGGCTTGGAAGATGACTTCACCCGGATAGAAGACATCTTCAGCGCCTCTTGGAAGATGACATCGGCCGGATCAAAGACTTCTTCAGCGCCGCCTGGATGATGACTTCATCGGATGGAAGATTTCTTCAGCACCGCTTGGAGGATTAACTTCTTCCGCTCCGGATGTCCTCTTCAGTTCCATCGGTGGCTCGGCTGAGTGAAGACGACTCAAGGTAGGATGATCTTCAGGGGATTAGTGTTAGGTTTTTGTAAGGGGGGTTTGGGTTAGATTAGGGGTATGTGGGTGGTGGGTTTTAATGTTGGGGGGGTTGTATTTTTCTTTTACAGGCAAAAGAGCTGAACTTTTTGGGGCATGCCCCCACAAATGGCCCTTTTAAGGGCTGGTAAGGTAAAAGAGCTTTGAAATTTATTTAATTTAGAATAGGGTAGGGATTTTTCTTATTTTGGGGGGTTTGTTATTTTATTAGGGGGCTTAGATTAGGTGTAAGTAGCTTAAAATTGTTGTAATATTTTTAACATGTTTGTAACTTATTTTTTTATTTTTTGTAACTTAGCTTTTTTTATTTTTTGTACTTTAGTTAGTTTATGTAATTGTATTTAATTGTAGTTATTTGTAGGTAGTTTATTTAGTTAATTTAATGATAGTGTAGTATTAGGTTTAATTGTAACTTAGGTTAGGATTTATTTTACAGGTAATTTTGTATTTCTTTTAGCTAGGTAGTTATTAAATAGTTAATAACTATTTAATAACTATTCTAACTAGCTAAAATAAATACAAAGTTACCTGTAAAATAAATATAAATCCTAAGATAGCTATAATATAATTATTAATTATATTGTAGCTATATTAGGGTTTATTTTAAAGGTAAGTATTTAGTTTTAAATAGGATTCATTTAGTTAATAAGAGTTAATTTATTTAGATTTATTTAATTAATTATTTAAGTTAGGGGGGCGTTAGGGTTAGGGTTAGACTTAGGTTTAGGGGTTAATAATTTTATTACAGTGGCGGCGGCATAGTGGGGGGCAGGATAGGGGTTAATAAATTTATTATAGGTGGCGACGGTGTAGGGGGGGCAGGATAGGGGTTAATAGGTTTAATATAGGTTGCGGCGGGTTCAGGGAGCGGCGGTTTAGGGGTTAATACATTTATTATAGTTGCGGTGGGCTCCGGGAGCGGCGGTTTAGGGGGAAATAACTTTATTTAGTTGCGGCGGTGTAGGGGGGGTCAGATTAGCGGTGTTTAGACTCGGGGTACATGTTAGGGTGTTAGGTGTAGACAGCTCCCATAGGAATCAATGGGATGTCTGTCAGCAGCGAACTTGTACTTTCGCTATGGTCAGACTCCCATTGATTCCTATGGGATCCGCCGCCTCCAGGCTGGCGCTTTGAAAACCAGGTACGCTGGGCCGTAAAAGTGCCGAGCGTACCTGCTAGTTTTTTGATAACTAGCAAAAGTAGTGAGATTGTGCCGCACTTGTGTGCGGAACATCTGGAGTGACGTAAGAATCGATCTGTGTCGGACTGAGTCCGGCGGATCGAAGTTTACGTCACAAAATTCTACTTTTGCCGGTCTCGAGCCTTTGATAACTAAGGCGAATCAGCCTCGCCACAAATACGCTGCGGAATACGCAGCGTATTTGAGGTTGACGGCTTGATAACTAGGCCCCTATGTCTGCTTTTTTTTTCTAACGCCTAAGACCTCCTATCCTAACCCGGATGAGGATATAGCCAAAGATTGGAGTATACATATGTTTTGCTTAACCTCTTTGTAGAGATTTAACACATTATAAAATGAAGGCATTTATTTAAAATTAAAATGGTCTAACTAAATAAAGTGTTTTACTTAAATGCCCTTTTAAGTATTAATGCTTTACATTTTTATTATCCAGTTAGCATTCATTTTCAGGTCATGACCTCTTGTTCTTTCTCTCTCTCTCCCATTGACTGATACATATTTATATATTCCTCTCATCAGTGTCTACTTCTTAGAAACAATATACTGAGAAACTTTAGTATTTGCAGCTAAATTTGGGAACATATGATTCATTTTGGCTTTACATGAGGCAAACCAGTTTCTCCTGGGCGCATGATGAAGGTGGGAAAAGGATTGCAGTTTGCCTCATATGCAATTTGCACTCACAATAAAAAAAAAATCTCACGGCTGGGAGAGAGGACTCCAGACATATGGTATGGGCCTTTGACGGAATGATTTCATGCTTGACAAAGCTTTCCCATGCCGCAGAGAATCATTTTAACAAGTAAACAAATGAATGTTTAGGATCCCAGAGGAGTATTTGTTTAAACAGTTGAACCTGTGTTATTTTAGAATATTGCTTTTCAATTCATTGTTAATACTATAATGTTTCTGTGTGTATGTGTATATATATATATACACACACACACATATATATATATATATATATATATATATATATATATATATATATATATATATATATATATATATATAAAAATATATACACACACACACACATATATATATATATATATACACACACATATATATATATATATATACACACACACATATATATATATATACACACACATATATATATACATATATATATATATACACACACACACACACACACACATATATATATATATATATATATATATATATATATATATATATATATATATATATATATATATATATATATATAGTGCAGTCTGGATCCAGTGCTGGATACTTGAGACTGCACTTTGTTACTACTGCCTTTCCTTGCACGGGAATATGGAAACTATACAGGAGAATAATGAGCCTAAGACCTTTGGTTATTCTGATATGGAAGCCGCCAGGATCACCACTTTGACCCGGGGCTCCAGAGACTTTTTAAAATCCTCACCAACACAAACTGTGAGTAAAAAATTGGAGAATCTGGAAAAGAAACATGTGGCATTCGAATTACATGCGGTAACACTAGCTGAGTACCACAGGGTGAAGCGCATACCAAGAGGGTTGAGATCACACCTACGCCCCACTCTGATGCAAGATAATATAGAATACTGCAATAAATTCGAGATGATACTTAATAAGTGTTCATTTGATATAATGGTCTTGACGGTTGAATGTCTGCAGAGAGTGATTGAAAACCAAGGCACACAGATCGATATCATGAAACAAGAGCTTAAAGATAATTTACCCCTTGAAGAAATGGAACAGCTGCTTAAAAATCTTGATGAACAGATTAAAGACCTCAAACAAACTATCCAGGAACGCAAGAAAAAGAAATTCTCACGGGGCGAGGAGGATTACACAACTGTAACGGTTTACCGGTGGGGCGGGATCCGTCCGGCAGAACAAGTGGCACTTCCAGGTTCCGGATACAGGCGAAGACGCATGCGTGGAGGAAGTGTGCGCTCTAGCCCTCAGGGTTCATCGTCAGAATCGATGTCGGGGGAATCCGACATGGAGGCCTCAGGAAACGCCATGGGGGCCGCAAACACAGGCGACACAAACACAACAGCAGCGCTCCAGCAGAGGAAGAACGCAGGGAGAGGGGGTCGTCGTGTGACAACTCGCAGCAGCAACAGGCAATAATCAATATCTCTCAGGTACGAGTTACAAATGATTAATTGAAAGTCCTGAACAAAGGACTCTCCTATTGCCCACAACAGGACTATGACTATCTAGAACTGCAGAAAGATTTATATTGGTTCTTTAGGACCATCAAGTTAAAGAGTTTCTTTACAAGTGTATCACATTCTTCTCCAGAAACACCAGTTGTTAATGTTGATGTTAATGTTATGAAACAGTTGAAATTGAAAAAGTTTGGTTTATTCAACAAAAGCACATTTACCCCTACACAGGTAAGTGCTGGGGTCCAGAGCTTTATTAAATTGGTTGATAATGATGTTGCTGAAATTTGTAGAATACATTATGGTAAACACAAAAAGAGCCCTGTGGGACAAGGTTTATCTAAAACAGATTTTATGTCATTGAATGGATTAAAAAATAATAAACAGCTCATCATTAAGGGGGCGGATAAGGGAGGTGCAATTGTGCTAATGGACAAAAAATACTATGTAAATGAAATTAACACACAGTTATCAGATACTGATGTTTATAAAAAATTGTCTTCAAACCCAATATTTAACATCAAGAAAGAGATTGAGGGGTGTGTTAATAATGCAATTAAAAATGGAGTAATAGACAAAGATATTGCAAGATTTCTTTTAGAATCTGAGGATATAACTCCTGTCCTTTACACACTCCCCAAAGTGCATAAATGCTTAACTTCTCCCCCTGGGCGCCCCATAGTAGCCGGAATGGGTTCCATTTTATCTAAAGTTTCAATTTTTTTAGATAGAGCTTTGAGACCCTTAATATCTTCTAATTCTTATATTCAGGATACAAGTGATTTTATAGTAAAACTGCAGAACCTGTCTATTGATGGAGACAAGGGTATACTTTTTAGTCTGGATGTAGCATCATTATATACCTCCATTTCTCACGAGGCAGGTATTGGGGCGGTTGCTAAAGTTTTGAGTCAAAATTCCAACTTTTCACCATTACAACAAGAATTTTTAATCCAGCTATTAAGGATTGTGCTTGGGTGCAATTATTTTTTATTTGGTGATAATTATTATCTACAACTTCAGGGGACCGCCATGGGTTCCAATGTCGCCCCTACATACGCCAACATCTATATGAATATTTTTGAGGAATATTTTGTTTATAATCATCCATTATTTTTACAATATGGCGCCACCTGGTGGAGCTATATAGATGACATCTTTGGCATGTGGTTGGGCGACATTGGGACCCTGGAGAGTTTTATTAATGATTTAAACTCTGCTACCAGCAGGATTAAGTTTAAACTGATGTGGAGCGAGGAGAGTGTGGTCTTTTTGGACACTCGTGTATCAAAAACCTTACAAGGTTTATCTGTGGATTTATATAAGAAGGAAACAGACTGCAACACTCTCCTCCATTACACCAGTGCCCATCCCCCATCTCTTCTCAGATCTTTACCTAAGAGCCAGTTCCTTCGGGTAAGACGGATTGTGTCAAATGAAAATCTGGCTGAAAAAAGACTGAGAGAGATGGGTGATCGTTTTTTAGCCAGGGGTTACCCTAAGGATCTGATTGAGACTGAGTTAAGGAATGCCCTTGCCACATCTAGGCAGTCCCTTTTAACCAAAAAAAACAGTGTGGAAAAAGAAAAAGAAAAATCTGATAGATTGGTTTTCATTAGCCAATACTCTCCTTTAAAGGGACACTGAACCCAAATTTTTTCTTGAGCAATTCAGATAGAGCATGCAATTTTAAGCAACTTTCTAATTTACTTCTATTATCAATTTTTCTTCATTCTCTTGCTATCTTTATTTGAAAAATAAGGTATCTAAGCTTTTTTCTTGGTTCAGAGTCTGGACAGCACTTTTTTATTGGTGGATGAATTTATCCACCAATCAGCAAGGACAACCCAGGTTGTTCACCAAAAATGGGCCGGCATCTAAACTTACATTCTTGCATTTCAAATAAAGATACCATGAGAATAAAGAAAATTTGATAATAGGAGTAAATTAGAAAGTTGCTTAAAATGTTATGCTCTATCTGATTCACAAAAGAAAAAAATTGGGTTCAGTGTCCCTTTAAGTTTAAAAGTACAAAATATTTTGCTTAAACATTGGCATGTCTTGCAAACGTGTGAATCTGATGTTTTGGAATTTTGTAAACCATTTATGCCTGCCTATAAAAGGGGCAGAAATTTCAAAGATTCACTGGTTAGAGCTGATATTGGCCCTCTTAAAAAGAGGGGGGTACAGAGCTATATAGGCAAGAAAAATTGGGGTAATTTCCCCTGCCTAGGTTGCTCTAACTGCAACAGTATGATTAAAGGCCTCACCTTTAGCCATCCTAGAGATTACTTCACCTGTAATACAGAATACGTAGTCTATATGATTAAGTGTCCTTGCGGATTGGGGTATGTCGGGGAGACCAGTCATAGTATCCGCGAACGTATTGTTCAATATAAGAGCAGTATAAGGACTAAGAAATTGGATGCACCGGTAGCATGTCATTTTTTATCTGCTGGACATAACCTTAATCAGTTAAGATTCCAAGTCCTAGAACATATTCCAATTCCTAGAAGGGGTGGGAACAGGGTTAAAATTCTTAAAAGTAGAGAAATGTTCTGGATTAACAAATTGGGGAAATTATACCCAAATGGGATGAATAGGGATTTGGACCTGTCTGTGTGCCTTTAATTAATTACATACTATGTATAAATTGTTTAATTATTTTTTCTTTTTCTTCTGTTTCAGATGACTTTGGATTATGTTTGCTTGATGTATAGATATGCATGATTGTATTCCAATATATACTTTGTAGCTATGTTTAGCTTTAATGACATTGCAGTATATAACTGTGCTTTCATTATACCTTACCAGTGTACTAATATGAGGTTGTAAGGGGTTAATTTGTATTGTGCAGTTGTACAGGTGTGGGGGTGGGGCTTATGTAGTATTTAAGGTTGATTATATGTACAGTTTAGCCATACATGACTAAGGACTGTGTCCGAAACGTTGTTGTTTGAATTTTTGGTCTGGTTACTCCTCAAGCTGAATAAAGCTACTTGAAGAAAGAATTTGGTGGTGCTGCTTCATCTTTGTTTGTGCATATATATATATACACACACACACACACACATATAAATATATATACACATACACCTGCACACGCCATGAATAATTAGCCTTTTTTTTGCAATAGGAAATACCAAATATATATTCTTAGCTGTCCTTGTCATGAGTTCACATAGTTATGAAGATGAACTTGAAGAAAATATTGGATTGTAAGATTATTATGTTTTAAACTGCACAGCTTCTTTGGTAATTTATGAAAAACGTAGTAATGCTTGAACTCTTATCCTCAAAGGGTTAAACATCAACCTGGCAAATAATGATTCTCCATCTTGCCAGCTCTTATCCTCCCCTCGCTGCTTGTCCTTCATGTCAAAAGCATGATGGACGCTGCCAGCCTTTGGCTCTATATTAATTACAGGCAACAGGGAGAAAACAGCTAACAAGTTCTAGCAGTGCTTTTAACTCCTTCCTATTTTGAGGGCAATGCACACAAAATAAAAACCAACAAACTGATAAAATAAAAGAGCAGACTTCTGTAGGATTTGTATAATTTTTCTATGTTAAATGTGTTAAGCTCTTGACAATACATTCTGGTATCTAGTGAATGGCATATCTTGCCCAATTCTTTTTGAATATTTCATTTGAAATTCTAAAACTATAAGTCACTACTATCCTTGGTCATATTTATTTTTTAATCCAGTGATGTTTTGGTTCCTTTTCTCACTATACCTCACTCTCTCAATCTACCACTTTGAATAAGCCTGATTCTCACAAAATTGTTAGCATTCAGTGAAATCATCACACTAGCTGTTATGGAGGAAGTCTCACTTACTGTATTTCACCAAAGACAAAACAAGTCCCATTAAGTGGTGAACTGCCTCCCATAGAAAGCCCTTTGCAACTTAGAATCATGCAGGGGAAATGGAATTTAACAGATAGACAGGCAGATAAGTTGATGATAGATATATAGATATATATATATAGATAGATAGAAACACAGATAATATATTAAACAGAATCTCTACATTTTACACAATAGTGCACTTTGGAGAGTTCAACAATCTTGTAAATGGTGGTGACTTCCCATAGAAATATAGATATTGACGGCAGATAAGAACCATAGAACAAGCTACTAAGTTATTGTTCATTCCTGGTTGAATGCTTATCTTTTTGTTTTTAATTTAGTTTTGTGCTGCCCTATGCAATAGGAAATCTGCTGATCCATGAACCCTCTCACCCCTAACAATTTTAGCTAATATTTGCTTCATATATTTCTCTTAAGCAGAAGTTATGTACATACGGAGGTTTAGTTAGACAGTTAGGTATCATTGACATTAAGTAATAAATAAAACATTATTTAAGCAGAGGAGTAGAAAGGTACAATATTATGCAGCCACCCCTCAGAATTTTCTGTTCCCTGTAATTATTGATGTCCTAGCCCCAGGATCATTTCATATTCTTGGTATTCTTTGCTGAAGAGCATACCTAGGTAGGATTAGGATCCTGCAGGTGTTTTCAGCACTAGATGGCAGCAGTGTTTGCAATGTCCTGAGCCTACCAAGCTCTTTAGCAAACAATAATAAGACAATGAAGGAAATAATCACATGATCTATGTTATTCATATATTTTATTTTTATTTTTATATCCCTTTAAAAGAAGGAAACTCTACTAAAATACTGTATAAAGTTATTCAAGCTTCCCTAGTCGCTCTCTCTTTCTCTCCGTTGATGCGGATAGAGGCAGAAGAACAGATTCTACATAGGGAGTTACATTTTGTAACATCATGAAAAGGTTTCAAGTTTGATATAAATATTAATCTCTCTAAATCTGAGAGAGATTTTACTTTTTCTGCTGCTTAACAGGCTGATGTGGTTTCAAATACTATACTGTATATATATAATTTAAGAAGTATATTTAACCTTAATGTAAAAATTAAAATATTGACACATTTCTGAAACTTGTGGAAAAGGATGTAGATGATTTATTGAATGTACCAACTATAGGAAATGACAATTTAACAAGGAAGGACTGTCAGGCCCTCTTCATCGTAAAAAGCAACAAAAAATCATAATAAAATCAGCATTGTGATTATGAATTATCGATTCTAGACTAAATAATGAAATGTCTTACACAATTAAATGATGAACAGAGTTATGAGATGTTAATTTATAATCTTAGTAATAAATTCAATAAAAACGATTGATGGGGATACAGTATCAGTGGATCACAAGCAAGATGAGTTCCAATTGATGACATTTTTTTTTGTTTTCTTGGCAGTCCAATTATTTATATCAAAGACTCTTTAAACCAGCTGATTGCTATGTAAATAGATCTTTTTTTTTACATGAAAGTGTCATATAATGCAATCTTATTTCAAAGATTCTATGGAAAAGCAAATAAATCACTTAATAGATTCCTTTTTTGTGTGATTTAGAACAGAAGAAGAATTACTCACATTTGCATCTAAACTTAATGAGCTACCATAAACTGATACAGCAAAATGGAGCAATAATAATATCCAATTCTTGGGTATTGAGCAATATAATGAAATGGAAGATATGAAATACTAAACAGAGGTTTAAAGAAGGAGAATATCCAGGACCAGTTTTATAACATGCCCTAAAAGATACTCCACTGATTCTGTCTCATGAAAAGAACAAAAGGGGAATAAAAATTAAGACCAAGATTGTCCTTTGTAACTGATTTCAATAAAAAAGACATGGACATTAAAAATGCAGGGTGTAAACATAAGAGAGTATTACAGCTAGAAGTCAAATTGACATAATGGCCTCTATTTAACAAAGTCTGTCGGACCTGATTCGACAGTGCGGATCAGGTCCGCCAGACCTCGCTGAATACGGAGAGCAATACGCTCTCCGTATTCAGAATTGCACCAGCAGCTCACAAGAGCTGCTGGTGCAACCCGGCCCCTGCAGACTCGCGGCCAATCGGCCGCCAGCAGGGGGGTGTCAATCAACCTGATCATACTCGATCGGGTTGAATTGTGGGAAAGTCTGTCTGCCTGCTCAGATCAGGTGGACAGGGTTATGGAACAGCGTTCTTTAGACCTCTGCTTCATAACTGCTGTTTCTGGCGAGTCTGCAGGCTCCAGAGCTTGATAGATAGGCCCCCATGAGTAAAAAAACTGCCCAGGCAAGAGTATAGGGTAGTATCTGATGCCAACTGATCCTGTAGATAACTATGAGAAAAGTAGCACCTACTTCTTGAACAAACCACCTGGAATGCATAAACATTAGAGGTATATGACTTATAATAATATTTTTTAGGTAACAAATTCACCCACATCCACATAGGGGAAAAATTAAAAATTATTTTTTTTTTACTCAAAATATTTAATTTACTTTATCGAATGGCATATTGGAAATATTATTTGGGTAAAACTGAGTGGATGCTAAAGTAACAGATGGCATTGCATTGCTCCCGCAATAGACAGTCATTTGTAGAAGGTAAATCGGGATTATCGAATTGAGCACCTTACAATTGATTGAATAGTTATGTCTTCTTTTCATGTTTCCTCTAGTAGATAAAGAGTATAGTCCATTTTATTTGTTAAATATACAGGGATATTGATCATTTTTTTGACACTCGATTTTAGCTGCACGTGTAGGGTATACATTGTCGAGATTTACTTATGTTTGATTTCTTGAAAAAGTCCCTGTTTTGGAGCTCAACATTGATATTAAACAATAATGTCAAATACATTTTGTAATGAAAAAGATCTATATGTTGGCTAAAACGTAAAACCATATATTTTCCAGGTTCATTCTAGTCTGCTTCCAAGCACGTTTTTCCTTTGTCAATATTTTCTTTATGAATCTTTTTAAGAAAAAAGAGCTTTTAAAAAAATATCTCTGCAGACCAGGATTTTATGGAGTATGAAATTATTAAACGGATAGGAAGACAGAATAGATATTAACCAATAAACAGAAACTGAGTTACTGATGGCACATACACACACACAGACATCCATACATATGTAAAATTGCAGTAACTTCAATAAATCAAGGAAAATATTAAATATACAGTAGAGTTTAAAATCAGTGTCCACTACCACAATCTGTTTTTAATTCAGCATTTCTTAGAATATACAGTATTTCTCAAACACAAATATGTACATTTAGAAAATACTGTATGCTTGTTAGTATAAACTGAAAATCACCATTTCTCAGTAATTGGTATGACTACCATTTGCCTTAATGTCTGGCACTGATTCTTCAAATTTATGTAGAATATTATAATCCATATAGTGGAGTTGAGGTCCAGTGACTGTGTATGGAAAACCATGCAAGTTAGCACCACTTGCTATTCATTGGGGTTTCGATACGCCAACTACAGCTTTGATGTATATTTAGAATCATTGTCCTGCAGAAAATGAATTCTCTTCAACAAATCATTGATCCAGGAGTGATTGCATTTGTCTGTCTTTGAAAATGAGGGAAGTGTTCCCCATGTCATAGGATGTACAAAGGAGAAAGTAAAAGTGAGAGAACGAGATAGAACAGGTGAGAAAGATAAGGAAAAAATAAATAAGTAAATAAAAAGGGTTGGGTGTTATTTTATTTTAATGGAAATTTGAATGTTCTGAATATTGAATGCAACATTTGTATATTTAAATGTAATAAAACATTTTCAATAGATTTAATATGTAACAATCAATCTAAATGTACTGTAGGATATCAATATATAAAAAGTATTTAGCATCCCTCTAAAGGGAAGAAGAAAAGGGGATGCATCAATGCTATCTAGGAAAAGAGAGGCTATGAAATATACAGAAAGGGTGAGTAAGATAGAACGGTAAATCTATTGTGTTTAACTGGTTGGATAAGGCTGCTGCTTTAGCTGGCATGTTATGACAGTTTAGAGGAAAACTGCATCCACATTTAATAGATTTCACTGAAGCACCTTACAGACTGGTGTCCAAAGGCTGCATTTTCAGCCTGTCAGATGTGACGGCCTCCTGACGCATCTATTCACTGAGTGATCAGAATAGGAGACAAGAAGCAGAGGCCAGAGGGAAAATGTGTGACAGGGAAGAGAAGAGAAACACAGAGTGAGAGTGAAAAAAAGAGAGTCTGAAAAAGGAAATAAAGAGACTACAAGATTAGAAAAGATGGGGAAGGATTTATGTAGAGGGCAGAAAGAAAATCTTACTTTAATATGTGCACAGTGTAACAAACATCTCTTTAAACATGCAGATAAACACCGGTCAATTTACTTAAAAAAAAAGTAAATTATCACTCCATGGTTAACAATTAACTGTGGTGAATTAATTGACTTAAATGCCATCTATTTAAAGCAGCTTTAGTTTTCTAAACTACTGTTTGAACATTGTGTATTTATAATTCACATCGGAAAGGTTTTATTTTTATATCTGTAAAGGTTTTATTTTTGTATCTGGTTGTGATGGAAACTTTATTTTTAAAGATAACAACAACAAAAAAGAAAAGTGGGGATTGAAACAGGCTGAAATACTATAGTAGGTGTTCTGTAAAAAAAATAAAATGAATATGAAAATGATTATGAAAATGAGTATGAAACCCATAAAATAGCACAATTTACAAGGTTTTGCAAGTCAAGAACAGATTAGGAATACACCTTTTGTAAAGTATTATTGAATCCATGTTCCTGGCCTACATGGTTGTGGCAAATTAAGAAAAAAAAGAGGCGAATGTTGTACGCTCCACTGAATTTCACCATACTCCCTATGTAGAAGGAAAGGAACTGAAACAATATTCATTTGTATTTTACAGCAAAAGCAGGCAAAATAATAATTCAGTATATACTGCAATAGTGTTTTATTTCCCTTGCTTAAACATTTAACAGAGACAATGTGGTGCGCTAGATATTTTTTTTCACTCTTGCTCGCTCACATGACGGGTTTAAATACATATTACAAGTTCAAAGTAAATTGTTAGTAAGGGTAGCGAAAACCGATGCTTGCTAACTTCAGCACATTGGATATCACGACTGTGTTAACTTTTTCCATAGACTTCAATGGAGCACTCTTAAAAAAAAAAAAGCCTAACGCTTATCGTTCGCTTTCATGATTCAGACAGAGCACTCAAATTTAAACAACTTTCTATTCTAATCTTTTTATCTAATTTGCTTCATTCTCTTGGTATCCTTTATTGCAAAGTAGATATTGATAGGCTCAGGAGCTGGGAGCTAGCTACAGATTGGAAGCTGCACATGCCTCTTGTGATTGGTTACCCGATGTGTTCAGCTAGTTCCCAGTAGTGCATTGCTGCTTCTCCAAGAAAAGATTTCAAGAGAATGAAGTAATATTGCTAATAGAAGTAAAATGGAAAGTTGTTTAGATGTATACTCTAAATCATGAAAGAAAATGTTTTGGTTTAATGTCCCTTTAAATATTAAAAAATATTAAAAACGATTTTACATATTTTAAGTTATTTGAGTGGAAAAGGCTCAAAAGTGTATATATATGTACATTTATGTATATAGATTTGTATACATGAGGCTTTATTTGTGTTACATATATTTAAACACACACATATATATATATATATATATATATATATATTCATCAGAGCCCTTTCCAGTTAAACACCTTGTCCTACACCATACACCTTTTAACCTTAATATATTTTTTTTGTAAATATTTATTCAAATAATCTATATCAGAAACTGTATATATGAGTGTAACAGTTTATTTTAATGAACTTAAGTTGTGTTTGTGCGCTAGGTCTTCAGTTGCGCTAACCCAACAAGAGCAAATTATCTTTGCGTTTGAGCGCACATTGGGCAAGATTACGAGTGGAACGCTAACAATTACACATGAAAAGGGGTTTGTTGCGGGTGTTTGCGGGCATCGATTGACCGTTAATATTACAACTTGAAATGAAACACAAACACTTGAGCCCAATCCCGATTTACTCTAGAATGATTACCGTGTTCTCAGAGCTCTGGTTAACTGTTTAGTGAAACAAAATGTATCATTAAAAATACATTAAAAAGTACAGTTACACTTATTATATAACACAATCTAATAAAATTATTTTAAAAAAATTGCACAAAATATTTATAAAGGCTCAAAGATATGAGGTCTCAGGTGTAAGAAAAGAAAAAGCAGGCAAAGGGCTTTAACATTAAGATACATACATATACATGTCTAAAGATATATATGTATGATAATATATATATATATATATATATATATATATATATATATATATATATATATATATATATATATATATTTGTGTACATATATATTTATGTATTTATATGTGCATATATGTATTTACAGAAATATGCAAATAAAACATTTTTAAAAAACGTAATAACCGGATCATTTTTAGTGTGGCTGGCATCCCTTTAGCTTGCACCATACTTTCTATGTATATCGCAGCTTCACTTAAAGGAATAGTCTAGTAAAAACTAAACTTTCATGATTCAGATAGAGCATGCAATTTTAAGCAACTTTTTATATTACTCCTGTTATCAATTTTTCTTCATTCTCTTGCTATCTTTATTTGAATGTAAGCTAAGGAGCCGGCCCATTTTTTATTCAGCACCTGGGTAGCACTTGCTGATTGGTGGCTACATTTAGACACCAATCAGAAAGCCCTACCGAGATGCTGAAAAAGAAAATAAGCCGGCTCATATTCTTACATTTATGGAGTTTTTGTTGTTGTTTTTGTAATGCTTTTTATTGAGGTAATACATTAAATACAGTAAGTGAATTATATATATATATATATATATATACACATATAAAGATCTACATGGAAACTTATGATATGGCACTATTTAACCAATAGTAAAAAGAATATTTTAAGCTATAGGAGACCATTGTAACTTACCAGTTATATCTGGAATCTTAGCATTCAGTGACTAGTAAAAATCTAAACGTAAATGATCTCAACCTAGGTTTGTACCCGTTCCCATAACATTGGAGTGCAATATAACTTACAATAATTCAAAAAGAAACATAGAGACATCTAAATTATTACAACCAACTCCCATCAACCGGGCACGGGCCCTATACCCAGCGATAGGAAGATTTAAAGAACCAGATATCTTTAATTATTAAGAAAAAAGACACAGTGAGTACAGGTATACCCCAAAAGAGAACGTTGCCTCACTCACACCCTTTTCATAGCACATAAGTACCTAACTCTGAGGGATGGCTATACTACCTCTCTAAATGAATAATCTTTAAGTGGGCTAGGAACATCTAACAATTTCTTCATATAAATTCCCCAAATAGCAAAGTACTACAGAGATCTAATTATGGTTGGAGGTTTTTCTAACTTAGGCAAAAATCAGGAGCTTAAAGGATCGCCATGTGGTATATTGTACAAGTAGAGACCTAGATAAATAATAGTGCTCAAGCTATGGATCCAAAATTATCCCTTTGTAAATTGGCTAATAGAGGACAAGTGTACAACATATTTAAACATTAACAACTAAGAAAACTAACATGTCTAAATCTTCTTATGGGTGGTTATCATGTACATACTAGTGTTAAACATTAACCCTGAGCCTAAACATCATTGGTGGCCTTTAGCAATGAGAACACATATAAAATCCGACTAATAGAATCATTATATACAGTGCAAAACACAGGCTTTTCGAGTGGGAGACTACAAAGTACTTATGTAAACATATATGCTCTAACCTACTCCTGATTTGCTTAATGTCCGTTCCGCTTGTTGGATTATTGTCCCCGGCACTTCAGGGCCATTGAGTGAAAATCTGAATGTAAGGGCAAAGCTGGGTAGTAGCAGGGGGCTCCAGTAGTAGGAACTCAGTTCTCCGCAGCTAGGGATCGCCAATTTGTTGAGATGTTGCGATTGCGAAGGGGAGACCCCTAAGTCTTTATCAGTTACTACATCGAAGATGTGTATCATCGCAGACAACCTTATCTTGCTATATCGGTAAGCTGGTGCCTCCCATAACTCGTCCTGCACATCTGTTGGATCCTCTAACATGTCGGGAAGATATTCCTCGGTCCACTCTTGTTGGGCCAGCACCTTGGCTGCTTGCTCCACATCACACTGTATGCCATAAGGTAGGGAGTTAGATACCCGAGATCCACACTGCTGCTTTACCTCTTGGTCATCAGCAGTGCCAACAGATTTCCTTGTCAGGTCAACTCGATCCCCAATGAAAGGAATTTTCTCTTTATTTGTAGCTCTGCCCGTTAAACAGTGTAGCCCCTTATCGCCGCTGTAAATTGAACTGCCTGTGGGCTGAAAGAGGACAAAATGGCCACACATATACTGATTAATGTGTGCAATCGTGCAGTCACCATGCTGTGTGGTAAATCCACGGTGTCCACCAGAATCTGTAGATAGGTTGTCCAGATTATGCCATACTGTGTCTGCACAAATCTCACGCAAATCCTGCGTTAAGCTATGGAAATGGTCCTCAATGAGTTGTGACATTACGGACTCCAATTTGTCCAGGGCCTCCAGCATGGTTGTATGTTTGGCAAAATCCCGGAGCTAATAAATTTAGTTTGATCTCCCAAATTCACTTAAAACACACCTAGATGTGTCAGGGGTCCAATATTAGCGTATAACAGGGATCTGCAGATATATAAACCCCCTTTTTATCAAGTTAAAGCCGGGAGCTCTTCAGAGATGTGTCTTGTTCCTTAAGCGGTTAGCTCCGCCCCCCACATTTATGTTTTTTAAAATAAAGATAGCAAGAGAATAATCTGAGGAATGAAAGTTTAATTTTGACTAGCCTATCCCTTTAACATTGGTTATGATACAAGTATATTACAAGTTGAAAGTTATATGTTGTGCGTGAGCACAAAACATAGCAGTACTAAAAAGTTAGCCCAACTTGAGACCTGAAGTAAATTGTTAGGAAGAAATAAAAGTATAACAAAACACATGTAAAATATATTAAAATAAAGTATTACAGTCATGTATATACATAATAAATATAAAATATCAGTTTATTATGGAAATAAATGTATACAATGTTTTTAAAGCGGGATATAATACATGTTAAGGTAGTTGACAGGGAAGGGTTTAAAGATGTTTTTATATGTGTAAATATGTATGCACACATTAAAACGAAAAGCAAACAGGCACAGCCCGACTCAAGTGTAAAACATTTCATACAAGGTAAGTGTGCACAAGTCAAATGGCAACTTACAAGCTTAAAGAAAGATAAAATCAATGATAAAAGGCCAACAGGTCAGGTAGATTCAATCCCTCCGGTCCTCGCTATACATCGGTATTTCTACTAAGTACCTTTCCACCACAGCCGCAAGTCTAGAATCAGGCACAAAAGATCCTTGGTAGCAGGTCCAGTGGATGTAACTAAGTTCTCTACGCGTGCACACATACATACATATAAACACATATAGTGATGTCACGAGCCTAAAAATTTCAGTTCGCGAATGGCGGACTCGAACTTCCGCAATAGTTGACTTCAATAGGCAGGCGAACTTTAAAACCAACAGGGACTCTTTCTGGCCACAATAGTGATGGAAAAGTTGTTTCAAGGGGACTAACACCTGGACTGTGGCATGCCGGAGGGGGATCCATGGCAAAACTCCCACTGAAAATTACATAGTTGATGCAGAGTCTGGTTTTAAGCCATAAAGGGCATAAATCACCTAACATTCCTAAATTGTTTGGAATAACGTGCTTTAAAACATCAGGTATGATGTTGTATTGATCAGGTAGTGTAAGGGTTACGCCCGCTTCACAGTGACAGACCAAACTCCCCGTGTAACGCACCGCAAACAACTGCAAACAGTCCATTTGCACAGCCACGAGATAGATAGATTTGATAGATAGATACATAGTTTACATAGATCAATAGATGCAATATACATTTGATAGATACAAATTACATAGATCAATAGATGCAATATACATTTGATAGATACGAATTACATAGATCAATAGATGCAATATACATTTGATAGATACGATTGATATGAATATGTGGTGATCAAACGATCCAAAATAGAGGAGCACCAGGCTAATTCGGTTAGAGAATGCTACGCTATCTGTATCTATGTTGTTCAAGTGAGATGTTTTAAATGACAGCCGAAAAGCTGAAATAAAAGTTAAGTTTTATTTAACCGAATTAGCCTGGTGCTCCTCTATTTTGGATCGTTTGATCACCACATATTCATATGCAAACTGGGGCTTGGAGAGTGAGCACAGGTTACACAAGGTACGTCAGACCAAATGTGGAAAGGAGGTTTTCCCGCAGTATACGGTGGCACAAGTGGAAGCTGAATGGGTGAGAGACAGAAGCAAGTTAAGTCACAGCCGTTACTGTGTTGATCGAGGAGGAAGCCAAAGCTGAACAGAGCTTTAACGGATTTAAAGATATACAGACCGGCATTTGAAGAGGCTCCTGTGGACCGACAAACAGACGAGGCGTGACTGTCAGCGTACATTCCGCCGAGAGCAGGTAAGACAAAAGCTGATTAAAGTAAAGACTACCCTGTTTTGTTGCCACAATACATTGTTACAATTTAAAAACCAGAGTGAATCCCAAATGGCTCATTAGAGCGACGCAGACACAGTGGGAATTCCGTAAACATATGTTTATTGAAGGAAAAGGACAGAGTCTTTTGGTGCTTGGACTTTTTATTTTGTTCGTTTGTGTGAATTGTGAAATCAGATACGATTGATAGTTAGATAGATTTGATAGATAAATAGATAGATTTGATAGATATATAATTTCACAAACAGAGAATTACAAGACGTGCGGCCTGGGACCCATGGTAAGGTTCCCAGAGGCAGTGCAGCACCAGGGGACATGTATATGGCATGGATTTTAGGAACCGCTAGATGGAAAAAGATGCTTGGTCGGTCCTCCTGCTTCAAATTTGGGGCACTGCGCGTGCAATCTATTGTGCCACCAGATATGAGTGGTGTGTTAAGTAGTACTATTCTGATCAGTTTAATACCTGTTACTCCCCCTATCGGGGGAGGTGTATATGGCATGGATTTTAGGAACCGGGAGATGGAGAAAGATGCTTGGTCGGTCCTCCTACGTCAAATTTGGCCGAAACACAAGTGGCTGGCACACACGCTGGCAGGCAGGCAACTGCAATTAGATTACACTAGCAGACTGATGTTTCACAGTCAATTTTTTTTTAAAAAAAAATATTTACACTACTGTTACAACAAATATGAGTGGTGGCACTAACTTGGCAAGTGGGCCTGGCACACACGCTGGCAGGCAGGCAACTGCAATTAGATTACACTTGCAGACTGATGTTTCACAGTCAAAAAAGTTTTTTTAAAAATATTTACACTACTGTTACAACAAATGACTCTGAGTGGTGGCACTAGTTGGCAAGTGGGCCTGGCACACAAGCTGGCAGGCAGGCAACTGCAATTAGATTACACTAGCAAACTGATGTTTCACAGTCAAAAAAGTTTTCTTTTTAAATATTTATACTACTGTTACAACAAATATGAGTGGTGGCACTAACTTGGCAAGTGGGCCTGGCACACACGCTGGCAGGCAGGCAACTGCAATTAGATTACACTAGCAGACTGATGTTTCACAGCCAAAAAAGTTGTTTTTTTTACAAAATTTACACTACTGTTACAACAGATATGAGTGGTGGCACTTAGCAAGTGGGCCTGGCACACACGCTGGCAGGCAGGCAACTGCAATTAGATTACACTAGCAGACTGATGTTTCACAGTCAAAAAAGTTTTTTTTTTAAATATTTACACTACTGTTACAACAAATATGAGTGGTGGCACTAACTTGCAAGTGGGCCTGGCACACACGCTGGCAGGCAGGCAACTGCAATTAGATTACACTAGCAGACTGATGTTTCACAGTCAAAAAAGTTTTTTTTAAATATTTACACTACTGTTATAACAAATATGATTGGTGGCACTAGTTGGCAAGTGGGCCTGGCACACACGCTGGCAGGCAGGCAGGCAACTGCAATTAGATTATACTAGCAGACTGATGTTTCACAGTCAAAAAAGTTTTTTTTTAAAATATTTACACTACTGTTACAACAAATGACTCTGAGTGGTGGCACTAGTTGGCAAGTGGGCCTAGCACACACGCTGGCAGGCAGGTAACTGCAATTATATTACACTAGCAGACTGATGTTTCACAGTCAAAAAAGTTTTTTTTACAAAGTTACACTACTGTTACAACAGATATGAGTGGTGGCACTTAGCAAGTGGGCCTGGCACACACGCTGGCAGGCAGGCAACTGCAATTAGATTACACTAGCAGACTGATGTTTCACAGTCAAAAAAGTTTTTTTTACAAAGTTACACTACTGTTACAACAGATATGAGTGGTGGCACTTAGCAAGTGAGCCTGGCACACACGCTGGCAGGCAGGCAACCGCAATTAGATTACACTAGCAGACTGATGTTTCACAGTCAAAATTACACAGGCAAAAAAAAAAAAGATGTTCTAGCCCTAAAAAGGGCTTTTTTGAAGTGCTGTCCTTACAGCAGAGATCAGATGAGTCCTTCAGGACTGTAGTGTACACTAAATACACTAGCCTAGCTATGAATTTCCCTATAAAATCAGCAGCAGCTACACTATCCCTCCTCTCACTAAGAATGCAGGATCAGAATGAATCTAAAATGGCTGCTGTCCAGGAGCTGGGAGTGTCTGGGAGGGAGTGTCTGCTGCTGATTGGCTGAAATGTGTCTGCAGACTGTGAGATACAGGGTCAAAGTTTACTCAATGATGAGGAATAGGAGGGCGGATCGAACATCGCATATGTTCGCCCGCCGCGGCGAACGCGAACAAGCTATGTTCGCCGGGAGCTATTCGCCGGCGAACTATTCACGACATCACTAAACACATATACGTATACATACACGCATACAAATATATATATATATATATATTGCTATATTGTAGATGTTGAAAACCGCTCTTAGTGCAGGATCGCACGCAGGGTCACAGTATATCCAAATTTCTCTTGTAGACCTTTATTTTCACATTACATGCGACGTTTCGGCCTTCACAGCCTTAATCATGCATGATTAAGGCTGTGAAGGCCGAAACGTCGCATGTAATGTGAAAATAAAGGTCTACAAGAGAAATTTGGATATGATTAAGGCTGTGAAGGCCGAAACGTCGCATGTAATGTGAAAATAAAGGTCTACAAGAGAAATTTAGATATACTGTGACCCTGCGTGCGATCCTGCACTAAGAGCGGGGTTCAACATCTACAATATAGCGGCCGCTATAGTTCATCTGTCAAGTTATCCTGACCAATAGGATTTCCCTACAGAGACGACGCCTCCCGATCAGTGACGTCACGGGATACGCATACGCCTCACGGAGGTGATTCTTAATACACGGACGGTACACCTAAAGGTAAAAACGGGTTTGCATTAACCCGGCTCTGATTCTCATTTGATCTCATCTGAGGACTTTAGTTTTTATGCCGACTTCCTCCTCGTAATATTGAGACAAGGTTTATATTGGCAACAGTAGTCATTTATTTTAATTTTGTGTTTTTACATATCGGAGACGTCCAATTTTTAAATACCTCTATGTTTTTTCATTTTATTTTTGCAGGATATGTATTTCTATGATTGTTTGATTAAATTATATTTGCGAGTAAATTTATCTTTTTTTATCTCATTTTGTTTGCATAGCATATTATTTTATTCTGTTTTCATTTTAGCACCTTTAGCTTTTACAAGCGCTTCTCCTGTTTTTTCATTCTATAACAGAGGAATCCCTCTTTCCTCAGTGAATAAAGTATTACAAGGGGACATTTCAGTACTTAGAACGTACTGACAATCAATACAGCAGCACTGCAAATAGCAGCTAAATATATGCAGTACCTGGCTGATGTGTAATAAAAATAATTTTAATTAATAAGATACAAAGTAGAGACTTCCGGTGGACGGCGTTAGGAAATGGCAGCAGAAGTTTTCAGCTCTGAGGGAATCTGTTTTTTTGCCCATTGAACCTAGCCATCCTCTTCTTCCTTGGCATTTCGGATGCCCGGATACTTTAATGGATTCAGGAGTACATTTTACCTGAGCCCCGGAAGGCGAAGACCGTGAATGTTTCAGACAGACACTGTGTGTAAAAACAACGCAACCATCTTGGAATGATGGGAGATTGCAGAAACACGATTCAAAAGATTTGATCGGATTGTTCATACCGCTCCTAGATGGCTTGGATGCCTCTTGTTTAACCCTTTGTGAGGAGATTAGAGCAACTAGACAACGTACTCATTTTTTGAATGGCATCTGTGATTCCTATAAAGTTGGCCACATGGAAACTGATTAGTCATCATTTATTGATTCACTGGCTGAGGATGGCCTAAATATTCAACCACAGAGCAATTACTGTAATAGCCATACAATCGCCGTGGAGACGGAGATCTTATATCATACATTTATTCTTGCACCGGCTTACATGCAAACTGCCTCCAAGGTCTCAATCTTATACCACAAATTGGATAACCCACAAGAATTTCAAACACACTTGGCTCAAGAATCCGGTGATGAGTCAGTCGAGCGAGAACACGCTACTAGCAAAAGTGAAGAGCTCCCTCATCCTATCCTAGTAGAAGAGTGGGACACAGTTGTTTTCATATGTATGGCACAGCTGGGGGAGCAGCTAATGTTTTCCTTATTACAGCTTGATTTTGAACGCCTTTGCTGGAAGGGATACTCAAGGGTTTGCTCACCTACCGGTGTTGGATGATCCTGTTCCTGTGATTTCGCTCAGACAGGGTATTGCTTTGGTTCTATCTTCAGAAAAGGCACCTTAATTTACTCTAGCTGATGTGCCAATAACACTATCTCTGAATAAAACAAGACCCTGAATAAAACAAGACCCTTTATATTAATAAGTTAATACGGCATGCTCATCATAATACCTGCTAACGTTATATTTCACAATTTGGATTTGCCCTGCTTATTCATTTATTACAAAAGTATGTGACTTTAAAAAAAAAAAAAAATCTCTGTCTTTGTAACAGATCTATATGGCTTATACTCACATGTAACTTTTAAGTCTCCTCATGCTCGTTTTGGAAGGAAATACCTAGGAGTCTGTCCATTGTTAGTTTTAGCCCTGTTGGTCTTTATTGTTTGGAATTCAAATTTGTTTAATTTTCACATTTTATGTTAGAGATGGTACATCTTACTAAGTCTGTGACAAGCAATATGTTAATTAGCTATAACACCTGGGTAAAGTCATTTGTAAAAGCAAGGATCCAACATAAAAAGGAGTCCAGAGTGGTGTTATACTAGTTGTATTTATACTCTCTTATCCTAGTGATAGTTATTATATAGTCTCTTAGA
The DNA here is from genome assembly GCF_027579735.1 of Bombina bombina. Lineage (NCBI taxonomy): Eukaryota > Metazoa > Chordata > Amphibia > Anura > Bombinatoridae > Bombina > Bombina bombina. The sequence continues at coordinate 608,088,388 of NC_069501.1, read as the reverse complement.
CTCCATAGCCATGGTACAGCTCTGTTTGAATGGGGATGAGTATTATTTTGCTGAACCTATACCACTAACTATTTATCCACTTTGCCCCTCTAGCACCTGAGACCGTATGTTAAGTCTATTTCCTATTATATACTTAAAATCATAGTTCACTGGGATGCTGACCATAAGTGTTTCTTTACTGGGATTCCATGTGTGACATTGAGAGTATTTACAATATTCTGCTCGTGTGCAAAGAGATTATAATTTGTATTTTAATTTTTTGTATTCTCATATATTTACATGTCCACTTTACGCATGCAAGCTGATTTTGCTTAGTAGGGCCATTTCTTTTCACTTTGTATATCCCTCATAAATGAGTTGACAATCTACCTTACAGATAATCACATATAGATGCCTGGCTCTACATTTTCTCTGAACTAGCTTATTCGCCTTATTTTTTTTTAAGTTGTGCATTGTGCATCATCCTACGATAACTACATATAGTTAACATTCTTCTAATTATCATGAGTCAATTGATTTGAGTTCTATACATGATGAGACAAGGAGTTGGCTCATTGCATAACTGCCTGCCAGTCTTATATAATAGCAGTAAATTCTGCATTCAAATCTTACGGCCCTAAAATTTGGTGACTAAGGATTGGGAATTTAGCAACCTAACTTCATATATATCCTATGATTAAAACATAGTCTAACTCTGCCCTGTTTCTGTAAACTGTCACCAACATTTGAATATGTTATTGTTGCTTTGTCTGTTTTGTTTTGTTTTGTTTTGTTTTATTTTCTTTGTTTGTTTGTTTGCTTGCTGTTTAATGTTTAAAAAACAAAAACAAATGAGACATATTGGTTCTGTCCCCTGGACCTAGACATTACATTATACCTAAGCCCATTGTATATGTAAGCAGAATCTCTCTATGTGGATACAGGCTTAATTTCAGAAACAATAATGTAGAATACATCCTGTTTGGGTATCTTTTCATGGGTGAAATATGTGTATTTTTGTCATTTTTTTTTACTTTGCTCCTGTGATAAACACATTGTTGTATTATAGACCTTCCTAGGGGAACCAATTGTATAACTGTATACTGTATTTATTTCCTGTCTTTCAATAAAAAGAAATTAAAAAAAAAAAAAGATACAAAGTAGATAAAATAAATGTTAGCAAATATGGTCTAAAAAAAGTGCACTATAAACATACAAATAAAAACATACAATACAATACAAAATCCAGAATTGGTCAAAAGTCCGTAATTGGTCAAAACTTGTTCGCAAAGACCAAAATTAAGCAAGCAAGTCCACCAGGCATTAAATTAATTAATTAGTATTGCGGCAAGGGCAGGGTGGTGGTGTTGAGATGTTAGTTTGTTGTTAAGGTGCAGACGTAAACAACAAAAGAGACAAAGAGGTCCTTTTAAACAGACGAGTAAAGTTCAATGGCAAAAGGTGCACAATTTTACTTACACCAGATACCAAGAGTCGGTCTCCTATGTCCGTCAGGTCCTTCCAAACTGGAACTGCTCAGCTGTTTAGCCTTCCAAAACCTCCTTGGCGTATTTCTTAGAGGCACAAGTATGGCCATGTAGGAGCAACGCGTTTCAGCTGTTAACAGCCTTTCTCATGCTCTATCGATGTAACAGATCTATGCGCTACTTATATCCAGGCAATTAAAGGGACATATTTCAATTATAAGTGCATAAATAAAGGGACATATTAAGAAATGCAAGTGCATAGCTAAAATACTAATGAGTGGTTAAACTGGTGGAATTTAATTTGTTTGATTTCTTAAAGAAACTTTGACTTTAATATTATGCGCACAAAACGTTTTTTTAGGAGCGCAAAAAGAAAATATATAGGCATTAAATAAGTGATTTAAAATGCAGCAATAAATAAGTGATATTAAAAGAAGCATAGATTTGTTATTACATTATTATATACAATTACAAATATATACAATCAAACACATGATTTTATTTTTAGCTCTCATAAGAACCAAAATAAAATTTACATAAAAATGATCACAATAAAACCTAATGTATATAAAGGAGGCTTAATAAAATGAATCACAACCCAAATTTTAAATAAAGACCTCGAAGGGATAGCATAAATACTGTATAAAAAATCTAAAAAGATATCTAAAAAGATATCTTATAGAAAATGAATTAATCTTTAAGATGACAATCTAAATCTAATTCTAAATTGAGACCTTGAGGGGTGAGAGTGCCAAACTGAAATATCAATTTTCCCTCCCTTTTAAGAATTTCATTATGTGGGTCCCCACATTTCCAATGTAATGAACATTTGTCTATTCCCATAATTTAAAACATTTAAGATCAGCATTATTATAGGTAGAGAAATGTTTAGGAACGGAAGTTCTTTGTTCCTCTCTTTATCGTGGTGCTCATTGCTCAATAGACAGGATATGTTCCCTTATCCTGTCACATAGGGGTCTTTCAGAATCCCCTACATATTGAACACCACATTTGCATTCTATTACATAAATAATGTTTTTTGTCTGTCTGTGCATTTAATCATATGCTGTATTTTATAGGTTTCACCTGTGACATTGGCTTTTATTTCTTTTCGTTTCATTGCATATTGGTAAGACTTGCATTTATGACAGGGGAAAAAACTTTTATATCCTTCCCCCACAAATCTTTGTCTGTACCTTTCTGTTTTTTTCATCAATGAGATATATATTTATCAATATCTGGTTTATTTAGATATGATAGATAATCCTCATGATCTCTCTCAAACTTCTTGATTTTTATTGCAAAAAGATCTTCTTTTATCTTATCCATAAGTTTCTTTATTACTTTTTCTTTATTTTTATATTCCTCAAGGTCTTTATATTCACTTATTTTTTTCTTGTAAATTCTTTATTTCTATTTCTAATTTCTTTAAGATCTCTCCTCTATATTCTTTTAATAGTTTCATTAAATTAAATGATGCCTCCTCTAATATATTATTCCATTTAGTTTTGAAACTACTCATTACTAATTTATCTATGCACTTGTAATTCTTAATATGTCCCTTTATTTATGCACTTTTAATTTAAATATATCCCTTTAATTGCCTTGTCATGTAAAAGGTGAGATATCATTGGAAGCTATTTGCACACATATATACAGTATATATTGAAATATATATCATATATGAAGTTAATGGTATCAAGTTATTACTGTATGTTTCACTGCACAGAAAAAATGTTTACTCAGACCTCCTGCTGTTCAGAGTTTAATTAAACAGGACTTCTAAAGAACAAACATTTGTCCCAAACTACAGAGAGTCTATATTCAATACCTTTGCTCAGATCAAAATCTATGATTTAAATAATTGCCCTAATAAAAGTCCAAATAGATAATGACCCCATGCAGGAAAAACAGCCGTCCAGTCTGAGACCAGCCCTTGAAGCCCAAAGCTCTACAGGAAAGATACACATTACACTTAAATGCTAGTCATTTCTTCAATCTTACCTACAGTACACAACTTCCCCCAGACAAACTGGAAATGTAAATCTTGATTTTAAAAGGGGAAATTAGAACTTCATATAAAATTAATTGTTATAATGTTAAAATCTATTTAAAATATCCTTAAGATGCAAAAATGTTTAATTTATAACTAATTTGTGTTTTCATGCATTCAAAATAACACTATCAAGAGATGTACAAATATGTGGGCTATATTTATATTGAAAAGGAATGAGACTCCAATAAGCATATGTTAATATAGAATTGGTAATATACACATGTCTGGTCTCAAATTGTACGTTTTCAATGGTATTAGATGGTCCCATATATATTGAACATAACTTTTATTAATGCTGGAAATTATAGGTTTGTTTAATGAACATATTGAGGTATATATCAATTAAACTGTTAGCAATATTTGATAGTGAAACTGTTTGACAGTGCCTGCTGCCACCAATAGGTCAGAAATGGTATTGCAGCCAAAAGGGGTTGACTGTTATTAAAATACATGCATTTCCAAGAGCCAATGAGATGTTCAGCACCGATAAGGGCATATCCGAATATTCACCAATGATTAGAATAGAGGTGGGCTATATGATTTGACATAAAAGCTTGATGCATAGGAGAAAAAGAGAGACTTTGCTGGAATTTTGACTGACTGACAACCGCTGCTTTTGGAACACAGTCTCTATAAAGCAAAATTTGGGCTAACCTTTCTTTATCCATAATTGCAATACCTGTCATATGAGGTGAACTGGATGAATCTGGAAAATCTGAACACTCATCTGGTTATGTAGTAATGTATACAGTTGCTCTATATTTTTAATATTTAAATCAAGGTATTCTAAAGCTATAGTTTAATTGAAGCCGGCACTTTAAAGACGTACTTTGTATTTTAAATCTATGTTCCATAGTCTGGTGTAGTTTAGAACTAGTCATATTAATGCTAAAATATTTTAATTGCTAGAGTCAATCATACTTATTGTGAAATCTCTTAGAAATTGCATATAAATTGGTTATTGTGTTAATAATATACAATTTCTCTGATGGTTATATGTTCAGCATTAGAGTTATTGGCTAATTATAGACTATTCTGGTATTATCATTTGGGGTATTTTAATGCAATTCATTGTGAGTAAGGTTCATTTTAGAGATATAATTTGGTTTGCTTTGTAAAGAATATTGTAGTAGCATAGACATATAATTGGTTCATAATCTAGTTTCTACATAAATATAATTCAAAGTGTCTATAAAGGTAACTAATCTAGAATTAAGGAATAAATATTGATTTCAATAAATATATTGTTACGTGTATACATTTTATTGGTTGGATACTGCTGAGATAATATATACAACATTTTATTGGAGGTTACTGCTAAGATAATAATAAATAATTATTGTGTAACCTAGTCATATACTAACAGCCTGGATATAAGTAGCACATAGATCTGTTACGTAGATAAAGCTTGAGAAAGGCTGTTAACAGCCGAAATGCACTGCTCCTATTTTTGATTCAGTTCGGCCACTGTAGTCCTATACGGCTTACACGGCCATACTTGTGCATCTGAGAAATACGCCAAGGAGGTTTTGGAAGGTTAAACAGCTGAGCAGTTCCAGTTTGGAAGGACCTGAAGGACGTAGAAGACCAATTTTTGGCATCCGGTGTAAGTAAAATTGTGCACCTTTTGCCATTGAACTTTACTCTTCTGCTTAAAAGGACCTCTTTGTCTCTTTTTGTTGTTAACGTCTGCAGCTTAACAACAAACTAACATCTCGACACCGCCACCCAGCCCTTGCCACAATACTAATTAATTAATTTAACACATGGTGGACTTGCTTGCTTAATTTTGGTTTTGCAAACAAGTTTTGACCAATTACGGACTTTTGACCAATTTTGTATTTTGTATTGTATTGTATAATTTAATTTGTATGTTTATATTGCACTTTTTAAAACCATATTTACTAACTTTATTTTATCTACTTTGTATCTTATTAATTAAAATTATTTTTATTACACATCAGCCAGTTACTGCATATATTTAGCTGCTATTTGCAGCGCAGCTGTATTGATTGTCAGTACATTCGAAGTACTGAAATCTCCCCTTGTAATGCAGTTTTTATGATGCAAGCAGGCATTTTTCAATGAACGCAAATCAGGAAAGTAGCAGCAGAATGGACTGACAGTTTCTTTCAACCCATAAGTGGAAGCCAGTGACATTTTCTAGCCAAACAGCATTCTTGGGGGTGGGGCAAAAGTCAAAAGGTGATTTTTAACTTATTGCAGAGCTGCTCAGAGAACTGGAGGAGGCTTTGGACCAACACATTTGGAGGTTTTGTCACAGTAGCATTATGCATAGCAAAGCTGGTAATACTGCTAGTTTTTTAAGTGGGTCAGTCAAACATAATGTTTGTGTTACACTGACCAAAGGTTGTGACCCAAACAATCAAAACAGAATTCCAGCCACTGATGTTCTTGTGGCACCTGTGGTAGCTGGGGAAGGAAAGGGTCTGTGGCTGCATTTTTTTTTTTTTAGAAAAAGTCTTATTTAGATATTACTAAAGAGGAAAATAAATATGATTTGGAAGATTTAATGAAACCATAAAAGATAAATGTCAACGTAAAGTGAGCAGTGGAGAACTTATCTATGGAGACATGTATTCCAACTGTGTACTGTAGTTTACTACTGATCATAAGCCATCAAGAACTTTACTAACTACAAAAAAAGAATTTATTTTTCTGCATATTTTTTTAATTAAAACTTTTTTTAAAATAGTATAACTATTAAAAAAAAATAACTGAGTGCAGTTTCAGAACAAACAGACTCAGTACAATAAAACGTATAGTGCAAAGCCAGCAGCCGCTTACCTATGCAACAAAAGGGTTAATTGTTTTTTAAAATTAAAGGGCATCTGAGAGTTAGTGGTTGTGCGGTTACTAAAAATCTGCTTTAGGTCTTGCGTTAGGGTTAAAAAGCAGCGTTGAGAGGTCCCAATGCTGCTTTTTAAAGCCTGCTGGTATTACGAGTCTTGCAGGTATAGGTGTACCGCTCACTTTTTTTTTTGCGACTGTAAAATACCGCAAATCCACTTACGTCAATTGCGTATCCTATATTTTCCATGGGATTTTCCTAACGCCGGTATTACGAGTCTTCATAAAAGTGAGCGGTACACCCTCTCCTGTCAAGACTTGTACCGCATTTAAAAGTCAGTAGTTAAGAGTTTTATGGGCTAACGCCGTAGCATAAAACTCTTAACTAAAGTGCTAAAAAGTACACTAACACCCATAAACTACCTATTAACCCCTAAACAAAGCCCCCCCCCCCACATCGCAAACACTAAAATAAAAATTTTAACCCCTAATCTGCCGAACCGGACATCGCCGCCACTTTAATAAATATATTAACCCCTAAACCGCCGCACTCCCGCCTCGCAAACACTACTTAAATATTATTAACCCCTAATCTGCCATCCCTAACATCGCCGCCACCTACCTACATGTATTAACCCCTAATCTGCCACGTCGCCACCACTATATTAAATGTAATAACCCCTAAACCTAAGTCTAACCCTAACACCCCCCTAACTTAAATATTATTTAAATAAATCTAAATAAATTTACTATAATTAACTAAATTATTCCTATTTAAAACTAAATACTTACCTATAAAATAAATTACCTCAATTAAATTAAATTAATTACAATAAAATAAACTAAAGTACAAAAACCCCCCACTAAATTACAGAAAAAAAATAAAATAATTACAAGTTTTTTAAACTAATTACACCTACTCTAATCCCCCTAATAAAATAAAAAAAGCCCCCCAAAATAAAGAAACAACCTACCCTATACTAAATTACAAATAGCCCTTAACGTCCAACTGAAGAATCCAAGATGGTGTCCCTTCAATTCCGATTGGCTGATAGAATTCTATCTGCCAATCCGAATTAAGGTAGAAAAAATCCTATTGGCTGATGCAATCAGCCAATAGGATTGAAGTTCAATCCTATTGGCTGATTCAATCAGCCAATAGGATTGACCTGGCATTCTATTGGCTGATTGGATCAGCCAATAGAATGCGAGCTCAATCCTATTGGCTGATTGCATCAGCCAATAGGATTTTTTCTACCTTAATTCCAATTGGCTGATAGAATTATATCAGCCAATCGGAATTGAAGGGACGCCATCTTGGATGACGTCATTTAAAGGAACCTTCATTCTTCAGTTGGACGTCGTTTGAAGAGGATGCTCCACGTCGGATGGCTTGAAGATGGACCCGCTCCGCTCCAGATGGATGAAGATAGAAGATGCCATCTGGATGAAGACTTCTGCCCGTCTGGAGGACCTCTTCTTCCTGGCTTGGATGAAGACTTCTGCCCGTCTGGAGGACCACTTCGCCCGGCTTCGTAGAGGATTTTGGCCCGGTTGGCTGAAGACTTCTCAAGGTAGGGTGATCTTCAAGGGGTTAGTGTTAGGTTTTATTAAATGGGTATTGGGTAGGTTTTTGAGTAGGGTTGGGTTTGTGGGTGGTGGGTTTTAATGTTGGGGGGTATTGTACTTTTTTTTTACAGGTAAAAGAGCTGATTACTTTGGGGCAAGTAGGGGTAGGGCTTACTTTTTATTTTGGGGGGCTTTTTTATTTTATTAGGGGGATTAGAGTAGGTGTAATTAGTTTAAAAAACTTTTAATTATTTAATTTTTTTCTGTAATTTTTTTTGTACTTTAGTTTATTTTATTTAATTGTAATTAATTTAATTTACTTTAGGTAATTTATTTAATTATAGTGTAGTGTTAGGTGTAATTGTAACTTAGGTTAGGTTTTATTTTACAGGTAAATTTGTATTTATTTTAACTAGGTAGCTATTAAATAGTTAATTACTATTTAATAACTATTGTACCTAGTTAAAATAAATACAAAGTTGCCTGTAAAATAAAAATAAACCCTAAGCTAGCTACAATGTAACTATTAGTTATATTGTAACTAGCTTAGGGTTTATTTTACAGGTAAGTATTTAGTTTTAAATAGGAATAATTTAGGTAATTGTAGTTATTTTATTTAGAATATTTTAAATTATATTTAAGTTAGGGGGGGTTAGGGCTAGGGTTAGACTTTAGGAGTTAATAACTTTAATATAGTTGCAGCAACATTGGGGGTGGCAGATTAGGGGTTAATAAATGTAGGTAGGTGGCGGCGATATTAGGGACGGAAGATTAGGGGTTAATAAATATAATGTAGGGTTCCTGATGTTGGGGGTAGCAGATTAGGGGTTAATACATATAATGTAGGTGGCGGCGGTGTCCGGAGCGGCATATTAGGGGTTAATAATATAATGCAGGTGTTGGTGATGTCAGGGGCGGCAGATTAAGGGTTAATAAGTGTAAGATTAGGGGTGTTTATACTCTGGGTTCATGTTAGGGTGTTAGGTGTAGACATAAAATGTATTTCCCCATAGGAATCAATAGGGCTGCGTTAGGAGCTGAACGCTGCTTTTTTGCAGGTGTTAGGTTTTTTTTTCAGCTGAATCTGCCCCATTGATTCCTATGGGGAAATCGTGCACCAGCACGTTTAGCCAGCTCACCGCTACCATGAGCAGCGCTACCACGAGCAGTGCTGCTATTTCACTTTTCTGCGGCTAACGCCGGGTTTAGAAAATCCTGTAATACCAGCGTTGTCTGTAGGTGAGCGGTGAGCTTAAACTGCTCGTTAGCCCCGCACAGCTTTACCGACAAAAACTTGTAATCTAGCCGAAAGGTTGTTAGTTGACGCAATACCATTGTGTTACTGACACTGCAAGAGTAAAACCATATGGCGCTAATTTAATGGATGACAAGTATGTGCGGTAATGGGATAGTGTAGACACAGTAAAATAGTTGACACAATAACATGGATTTATTGACGCTGCATGAGTAACACAACATTGCACTAATTCAACTGACAATTATATATGGTATGGAAAATTAGTGGTTGATTATGTATGTATGTGACTGTGTTTTTTTTTTGTTTGTTTTAATCATTTGTAATCAAAATAGAAAAAAATGATTAAAGGGACATAAATAATTGTTATTTTCATGATTCAGATAGAACTTTCCATTTTTCTTCTATTTTAAACTTTGCTTCATTCTTTTGGTGTCCTGAGAGATAGTTGAACCATCTGGTAATCCAATGACAAAAGGCATGTATGTGCAGCCACCAATCAGCAGCTAGTTCCCAATTGCTGAGCCTATCTAGATATGCTTTTCAACAACAGAACTAAGCAAATTAAATAATAGAAGTAAATTAGAAAGTTGTTTAAAATTAAATGCTGCTCTATCTGAATCAGGAAAAAAACATTTTGGATTTTATGTCCCTTTAACAAAAACATGACCATTTCCGGCAGAGAAGGCCATGAGAAATGCAACCAGAGCATACATTTGTAAGCAACTTTTAATTTTATTTCTATTATAAATTTTGCTTCATTATCTTATTATCCTTTGTTGAAGGTGCAGCAATGTACTACTTAGAGGGAGCTAGCTGAACACATTTTTAAGCCAAGGAGAAAATGGCATATCTGTGCAGCCATCATCCGCTAGCTCCCTTCCTGCTTCTGAGCCTCAGCCTACCTGTAGGTACCTTTTTAAACAAAGGATACCAAAATCAAGATGCAAGTGAAAACCAGGATAGCTTTGTAGCATGCCCTATATAAGTATACAGGGAAATGGAGTTAAAACAGTTGTGCCATTCGACCTCCAGATGTTATCGCTCCTGATTCTTTCAACTTGTAATTCGAGCTCAAGAATAGGACCGCTATTGATTTAATTTGAGTTCTGTTAGTACTGAATAGTGCTAATATTTTGAACTCTACTTGTAATCCAAGCTATAGTGTTTTAAAGTGATATGGTATATAACATGTTGATGAACTGGGAAGGTCTCAAAGGTGTATATGTATGTGTATGGATTTCTTTGTGTCTATGTGTATATATATATATATATATATATATCAGGGCTCAAAATTTCCACTATTTACTAGCCATTGGCGAGTGGAAATTTAATAGTGGCGAGTAAAAGTTAGTGAGTGAAAAAATGTACACTCCTATTGCAGCATTGACAAACACACATTTTGGGCTATATGCTAAACATATTATCTGAAGGAATATTATATATCCTAGAAAGGACAAGAATATGTTATTCCTCTAGGGCTTTAGGAACACCATTGGTGCTTAGACTGTTACTTCTGAGTGGGGAAATGGGGGGCAGAGAGAGAGAGAGAGAGAGAGGGACGAAAAGTAAAAGTGGAGAAGAAAATAGCATTAAAAACTGGAGAAAAAATCAAGAGTAAAAAGATATGAGAGAGGGGAAAGAGAAGATATGACCTGAGAGATAAGGGAGAAGGTAAAAAGAGAGATTGAAGAGAGAAGGGAGGGGAGAAATATAGGTAAGAGATAGATGATGAGAATAAAAAATAAAAAAAAATAAAAAAAGCTCCAGGTCTGCTATCACCTTCCATGACTGTATCTCCATTCTCTCACTTCAACAAATTCGTATTGTCTTACTAAGAACCACCAAGTTGATGTTGCTAACTGCTATGCACTTATTTTTGTTAAACTATTATTGTATCTAGCATTATTTAATTTAATGTATAAAATAAAAAAAATTAAAAATGACTGCACAATAATGTGTTTCACAATACCAAAACATGCAAAGAGGGGGTGGAGTAGTGGGTGTGGGCAGGTAATGGGTGTGGGCAGGTAATGGGTAGGATGGCCTGGCTAGTAACTTACAACCTGAAATTTTGAGCCCTGTATATATATATATATATATATATATATATATATATATATATATATATATATATATATATAAGCCCATACATATGTAAACATACATACACACATGCAAATCCACATATACATGTATACTTTTGAGCCCTTCCCAATCCAACACCATATCATATACCAAATCACTTTAAAACAATGATAACAGCACTTTTTAATTAAGTTTTGTTCTTTCCTCAGTAAAAAAAATTGTTTTGATGTGTATACCCATAAAGCCTGCACCACAAAGCCTCAAAGCCATCTTGATAACATTTCCCATAAAAGTATGTTAATTAAGTAACATGAATATCTAGAAATACTTGATTTTAGTCAGTATTGACCTTCATTGTAATAGAGAGGCATACAAATAGATCAATGGCCTGTATCCAGTACTAGATTAAGGAGACTTGACAATACTAGCACAAAGTTCTGCCACTAGGATGTTGATTGTGTTTTTGTTTTTTGTTTCCCAGAAGGATAGAGATGTTAGGAGACTACCAGCTAATTTGTCGGAAACATTTAAGTCCAGATTTCAAGTGGCGTATTCATTTTTTGTGTGTGCTAGGCATACTTTAGAATTTTCTTTTCATTTATGTATTTATATGTATATATAAGTATATATTTTTTTGTAATCTATCTATGCCTATATATTTCTATATTAATATATTGAAAGAGAGAGATAGAGTCTCTACAAATACACATACAAATGCATATAGAAATATATATTTAAAAATAAATATATAATATGATATATATATATATATATATATATATATATATATATATATATATATATATATATATATATATATAGTTAGCCGGTAGCCCAGCACTCCAACCTTTCAGGTGTATTCAATACCTGGGTACTATCCTATACTAATGCACTCTGGAGAGCGCAGTAACCCGATCCTCTTCTTGCCAGCACTAATATTTTTGTGCTGTACTGTTGTAATCTTGGCCAAAATGTTTAGTTTCCTGCACTCATTGTAGTGAACATTCTAGCCTGCAGCAATAAGCTATGGTCTGCACAAGTTACTATAATAAATAGCTTTATAATTTGTATAGGGAGTACAAGAAATAAAGACACAAACTGAAACAGAAGGATTCAATTACCATTCTCTATACAGAGCTTAAATCTAACAGGCACTTTGTTGGAAACGGCAAAGAACTGATTAGTTGAATGGGGGAGTGTCTGAGAGATTGAGAATGAGAATTCCAAAAGCGGTTATTGAGAGGCATTTGTCAGAGAGAAGGTGGTGGCTAGGGGTATTTCTAGAAACAAAGGGACACAGTGTTGAAAAGGAATTTGTAAAGAAGAGCTAAAGTTTTTAAATTTAATCCCGGGATGGGATTTAAATTTAATCCCGGGACGGGATTTAAATTTAAGTCCCGGGACGGGACTTTCTTGATAAAGTCCCGTCGATCGGGACAAAACGCATTGAAGAAATATACAAGTTTGCTACTTTTTTGTCCCTAAGAGGGAACCGTAGCTTATATCCTACTGCCAACAGCCGAGAATCTATGCTGAACGCCCCAAAGACGTCACCTTCCCACGACTACAGAGCGGGATTGGAAGAACGGTTAACACAGCTTGAGGCTTGGGTATCCCGATACCTTATTATCCAATACCGGAGTGATCCTGAGTGGACATCAGGGGGATACGTTTGGCAGTCGGCCTTGATGTGAATAGTACATCTATCTATCTTGTGAGTGTTTTTAATCCATTGTGCTTGTTAAAATAAACTGTTATACACTACATTTGAGTCGGCGCTTGTGTTTATTGTGATTATCGCTATATATTTTGGGGTGTATCGATAGCGCTTTACTGTATATTTTTATATACATCTGTCTTTCTAGAGATTGGGTAATAGTTATAAAGGGAAGCAAAATGAATGTTTGAGTTTGTTTCATTTGGGATAGAAATCAGTTGTTAGGGAGATGTAGAAGAAATGGGTAAGGAAGAGAGGGAATTTGTGGTGAATCATAGGATCAAGATGACCATTCATGAGATGATAGGATATCATTAGAACTGACACCCTACAATCTGTTACAGTTGAGAGTAGTGATTAGACTGTAAGTAGGTTGATGAGCAATGTTTGCAGTATGCACTAACAAGCAAGGAAATAGGTTTCTGATGGAAGTAGATTTTTGTCTAAGATTAAAAGTCAAAGTTGTGAGACTAAATGGGTGAAAGTATTAGAGCAGGTGCAAGTCCTAAAACTATCAAATTGGTATTTGATCTTAGAAGAGAAGAAGTGAGAAAACTAGCTAGTAAATTGAAAGGAGTTTATAACTTGGGTTTTCATGAGACTATATGAAAAAGTGGCTTAGAGGGGTTTCAGGTTATAAATGAAGGAAGTAGACTAAGCACATGAAAGAACATCAAGGCATTTTATTTGCATAAGTTTGTGTTGCCTCAATCTTTTGTGTCTATGTAAAGAGGGCACAAGTTAACAGATTGTCAACAGAAAAAGAAAACGGAATATTTGAGCATTGAAAAATTGTTGAGAAATGGAAGAACACATGTACAATAGAGTATTCAGCACAGTGTATTTTGGAAGTTGCCCATTGTAAAAAGTAAAGGGAATAAGCCAGAGACAAAATGTTAAAAGCAGCAGGAGGAATTAGGTGTCTGTAAGAATGCTGACATCACCTAGGATGTGATTTCATAGAGAGCAATTTATCACTGCAAAACACTAAGGGAAGGTAGTACATGGACAAAAAGTGTAAAAACCAAAAGGAGATAAATGAGAGGCATGGAAGCTGCACAAGTTGGACAGTATAATGTGGAGAACATAGTAATATAGTAGAGGAGGTTGAATAAAGTCCGAAGTCCATCAAGTTCAACCTATACAAAACTGAAATACTTACAAAATGCTCCAGTGGAGCTTAAATTAATCCCATTAAAAAGGTGTCCCTTAACACAAGCAATGGTATCCCTGTATTCTGTTTCTAGTCATAAATTTATCCAAACCATTTTTTAAATGTATCTAAGATATTGACATTCACTACCTCCTTGTCAGGGTACCAGGGATCAGACAGAGACATGAAATGCTAAAATAATCACACCTTTATTAAATAATAACAAAAACGACAAGCCAGGAGTCAAAGCCAGAGCTTGTAGTTAGGCGAGCCGGGTCAGGAGCAAAAAATCAGCAGATTCAGGAACAAGTCAGGAATCAGGAACCAGAAGGGAAGTCAAACAAGCCAGGTTATACACAGGATCAGGAACATAGGAACTGGCAAAGAAGTCTGAGACAAATCAAGGGCAAAGGCAGACTGAACTGAGGCACCTTAAATAGTAATTGATGAAATCATAATTCTGGGACTGCAACCTTTCTCACTGATGATGTTGGCCTTAAGAGGTTGCCTAGGCGCAGTGAGCAGCGTTACACACTCTGCAGCAGGCATGGAGAGAGACAGGGGAGTAAAAATGGCATCCAGCAGAAAATAACAAACGAAAACAAGGTAAAGCCCTGACACTCCTTTGGCAATGAGCTCCACAATTGTATTGCTCTTAAAGTAAAAAAAACGTTTCAGTTGCAGGAGATTAAATCTCCTTTCCTCCAGCCTTTAATTGTGACCTCTTGTCACAAACAATTTTCTTGGAATAAATAGAGCTTCTGCCATCTCTGTGTATGGGCCTTGAATATACTGTATTTATATATATAAAGTAATCATGTCACCTCTCAAGTGCCTTTTTTCTAGAGTAAACAGACCAAGTTTGGCTAACCTCACCTCATAGGTTAAATTCTCCATTCCCCTTATTAGCTTTGTGACTCTTCTCTGAACTTTTTCTAGGTCTGCTATGTCTTTTTTTTAGATCGGACCCCAGAACTGGACTCCATACACATTACTACTCCCATATCCCTTCTTTCTCTGTTTGGCTAAGTCTAGTCCCATTTAAATAATACATTGCTTATTTTTACTTCCAAAATGTAAAACCTTGCATTTTCCCGTACTAAATCTCATTTTCCATTTACCTGCCCATACTTCTAATTTTTGGAGTTTCATTGTAACCCAAGTTCATCCTGCTCTGATCTAATGATGATACACAACTTACACAACTTTGTATCATCCGCAAAAATAGAGATGTTGCTATTTAATCCTTGCTCCAAGTCAGTTATACAAATATTAAAAAGAACAGGGCCAGTACTGATCCTTGGTGGACTCCACTGATTACCTTTGTCCAATCTGAGTATGATCCATTAACTACTACTCATTGCTCCCTGTCTTTTATCTAGTAATTTATCCATGAGCTAACATTTTCAGCTATTCCCAGTCCATTAATTGTGTACATTAATCTCTCTTGTGGCACTGTATCAAATGCCTTTGCAAAATCTAAGTATATCACATCAACTGATTCCTCTTTATCTATATTTTTACTTACTTTCTCTAATCTAATCTAATTATATTAGTTTGACATGATCTATTTCTCATAAAACCATGCTGATTTGAACTCATAATCTTGTTTATATGAATATACTCATCAATATAATCCATTATAATCCCTTCAAGTATCTTTCCCAATATTGATGTCAGACTAACTGGTCTATAGCTTCCTGGATAAGCCTTGCTTTCCTTTTTGAAGAGTGGCACCACATCAGCTTTACGTCAGTCCTGGGGTACTATGCCTGAGGAAAATGAGTCTTGACCATATAAGTTTATAATCACTGCCATTTTTGCCTCCAGGCTTGTCAGTGTGGCTAAGGTGAAAGATACCAAAAGAGAGTTTAACAGGCAAAATAGTGTCCGAAGCAGAGAGCCAGGCTTCAGTTATTTATAAAAAATTAAGAAGAACAGAGGGGCGCCTCATGTGATGTATCGTCAGGTGAAAACACAATGAAATCAAAAGATAGCCAAATGGGTACTCATATACTCCAATAACACACTAATGTGTTGGCAGGGAAAGGCTGCAGATTAATAAAGGTGTGACAGCTCACCCATTCAGTCACGCTCTCAATGATGTGATGCTGGAAAATTAATGGATGCACAGAAGAGCAGCACTACATGTGCAGACCATTAAGAGTATAAACAGCAAAATTGTACTGGACATAAAATGGGTACTCACATACTCCAAAAGCACACCAATGTGCTGGTAAGAACAGGCTGCAGATTTAGGCAGGTGTGGCAGCTCACCCCAAGGCACAGTCTCGAATGCTGTGAGGTAGTAGGTACAATAGTCCAGAGTAAACTTGCACCAAATGTTAGGATTACCTCTTGTGTAAAGTGTCAGGCAGAAGGTAGGTAGAGAGATCCACTCACAGATGATTTAAAAAAAATTTAATTTATTAAAAACATAAAATTAAAATACAACAACACACAGGTTTGTTGTAGCAGGTGCATCAAGGGGTTAACAATGTGGCCCCCAATATTTGCAACGCGTTTCTCGGTTTACAAACCGTTTCATCAGGCATATAATCATATATTATATGCCTGATGAAACGGTTTGTAAACCGAGAAACTGTATTTTTTAACAACCTTCAACACTTAAAACCCATTTTGGCATGTCTTGGCTGTTTATATGGCTTGCTTTAATGATAAACATTTTGCGCACACTAAACATAAATTCTCAGATCACATTTTTAAAATATGAAATTTGTACACTTCTTAAATATGGTCAGCACAGTGTTTATTTATGATTGCTTGAATATTTTCATATCACACCAAAATTATATTACATTTTTAATAGTAGTGCCATGAATTGATATCAATTAAGAGAAAAAACTACACTCAAACACATTTGTTAGACATAATTAATATTGAGTCAATGTTTTCATTTTGAATATCTGTGTATATTTTCCTTCAGTGCTATAACAAGTGTTATGAACCTATCTAGGAATCACAAATGTGTAAATACCTAATTAGTGCAGTATAGAACCTGAATGTATTATATGCTCTTCCCACGCTCTGTATTTATCATCTGTATTCATATCTCAGGCCAAAGATTGCTAAATAAAGTTGCAGATGTACAACTTTATTTAATTGTACCTATCAGTCTAAATATGTTATAGAACCTTTTATGAGTGTTGTGCCAAAGTAATACTACAATGTGACCATGTGTGCCAACCTAATCTTTTGTATAAAATGTGAAAATAAAGAACAAGTTCTTATATAATAGTAACAATCAATAATAAAGACCAAACGTCTTATTAGACTCCTATCTCTGCTGCCATTATTGTACCCATATATCCAAACGCGATATGTTACTGACCCCTGGTACAAGATGTCTTTTTTTTGTGTGGTCTTGTCCAGAGTACTTAGGTTGGTCATGTGGAATTTGGATATTGAAAGCTCATTCAATGACAAAAATGATATCTCGGCCCAGTGTAACCTGCTCAGAAATCCAGGAAACCATTCAATATGCATTAGCACAAATCTGTGACTATTACACTGCTAAAACTGTGATTTTTCTAATATAGATTCTGGTTTGTTTTTTTATTAGCTCACGTCTCTGTTTCAAAATGTCTGTGTAATTTTAAATGTAATATATTTTTCCCTAAGTAATAGACAAACTTGAATTTTGTTGACCTTGCAGGTCCATTGCAGTTACATTAGGGTAAATTCTCTTTGTCAGTTTCCCATTTGTATTACCTACAAAAAAGGATTTTAAAAATGTCATTGGATTTTCTGCTTTCTGTACTCTAAAGTTGCTTTGCTGAATGATTCAAAATATAAGGATTTGAGCTCTCTGACCCACAAAACGTTAGAACAACTTGTGATTGCAGTACTTTCGCTTGACTGTCATTCTCTGAAGATGATTTTTATCATTTAGGGCTATTACGAGTGGAGCGATAACAGTTATGCGCAAGCGAAAAGGGTGTTTGTGCACGTCGGGTTTAATGCTCATATTACAAGTTGAAATTAAACACAATCACTTGGGGGGATATCTATCAAACCGTCAACTTTGTTGCATTCGATGGCACCAATACGCTCGTCTAACACCGCCTAACATCACGGCCGTGGATCTGAATACGATCTCCATATTTATAAAAAAAAGCCGGCAAAAAGCCCAGCACCAAGTATGGCAATGTGGGGGGCTGGCGGTTTAGAGGTTAATATGTTCAGTTAATGGTAGTGATGTGGGAGGCCAGAGGTTTAGGGGTTAATACGTTTATTTACGTGGCGGCGGGGTCCGGGAGCGGCGGGATAGGGGTTAATAACTTTATTTAGTTGCAGTAGGGTCCGGGAGCGGTGGGATAGGGGTTAATAACTTTATTTAGTTGCAGTAGGGTCCGGGAGTGGTGGTATAGGGGTTAATAACTTTATTTAGTGGCAACGGTGTTGGGGAGGCAGATTAGGGGTTTTTAGACTTGGGGCTTATGTTAGTGTGTAAGGTTTAAACGTTACTGGTTTTCAACCATAGAAATCAATGGGATATTTGGCACAATTGAACATAAGCTTTCGCTGCTTTCAGACTCCCATTGATTCCTATGGCATCCACAGCCTCCAGGGTGGCAGATTGAAAACCAGGTACACTGGGCCAGAATAGCTGCGAGCGTACCAGTTAACTATTTGATAACTTTGAAAATTCGTCAATTAGTGCTGAATGTATATTTGGAACATCTGTAATGACGTAAGCATCGATCTGTGCTGGATTGAGACCGGCGGATCATATGTTTCGTCACAGATTTCATCTTTTGCCGGTCTTTAGGCTTTGATAACTAGGCCAAATCAAGCTCGCCACAATTACGCTGTGGAATTCCAGCGTATTTGCGTTTGATGGCTTGATAAATATCCCCCTTGAGCTCAATTATAGTTAATGAGTGTCAGGTAAACATGACCTCAGAACTCTGGTTAACTGTTTTGCAAAACAAAAAAGTGTCTCAAAAACACATAAAGAATCCATCACAAAGTACAGTTACACTCATAATAACATCATCTAATGAAAATTCTTAAAAAAAAATATAGCACAAAATGTTATAAGGGCTCAAAGATGTAAGGTCTCAGGTGTTAGAAAAAAAGGCAGGCAAAGGGTTTTAATATAGACATACATACATATACATGTGTAAAGATGGAAATGTATGTGTATATATATATATATATATATATATATACTAAATAAGTGTGTACATATGTATTTAAATGTATATATATATATATATGTATATATATATATATATATATATATATATTTACAGACAAATATACACATATAAACACATAAATACATATTCCTCTGTTGAAGTGGTGACTCACCACGAAATGCGTAATGCCACGCCCACCTTACGTCAGCGATCAGCTCTGTCTGTTTGTTTGCTCCGTGTAAGCTATCTCAAGAAACTTTTTCCTACAGTTTGTGCAAACTTTCATTGAAAGTAGCCCTTAGACTCTTTGGGACAACAGTGTTACCAAGCCACAGCAGTGAACCGGATGACCGGTAAAATACCTCACTATTCTCATGAGAAAGGAACATGACTGTTGCATTGATTACAGCTGACTATCGCAACTGCTTTAATCCTTATGTGCCTTTACATACCTCACATTGTTTGAGGTCCCATTCTGTGAGTAGACACCCTACAGTTTTTTTTATAACACTTGTGTTTTGTGTTTGTTCAAAATAAATTGATTTGCACTATGTAGGTGCTCTTGTGCGCTACCTATCTTCCTTGTTTATAGATTTCTACCCTACTCCGTGAGATAACGAAGGATTTACAGGACTCAGCAGCCAGGACCTACTTGTAAACCTCACCACTGCATGGGAGCTTCACTTATCCTTTTTTCTACCATTATTGTTGTATTGAAATTGCCATTTGTGACACAGGTAAACCAGTGTCTGTATTAGTTTATATTTGTCAACTACTAGTTAATGTGGATTATTATTAATACAAACAGTTAATTTGCATAATAACTACATTTTTTTTTTTTTTAGCTATAGAGTGCGCAGTTCTGTGTTTTGAATACTTGCTGTATTTCAAAATATATAGCTACATAAATACATATGTGCACACACATATAGACATATAGATATGTGCTTCGGAGCCATTTGCAGTTAAGTAGATGAAAACATGTAAAATCATATTTATGCAATATTAATTTTTAATAAAGTGTTATACTGTGTATTCACTGTAAATATCTCACATTCCAATGTTCTTTACATAGGGGAGTATGTCCTAAGTATTTATAAACAGTTATTCCTATATATATATATATATATATATAAAATTATGTGTATACAGTATACTGTATAATTGTGTGTATATATATATATATATATATATATATATATATATATATATATATATATATATATATATATATATATATATATATATATAATGCTCCACTTGTAATCTGGCCATTAATGTTGCATTTCTTGCTTTTACTTAGACACTTTACAATATGATTAGGCTGACCATATTGCCGCTTTAAGAAGGAACACATATGAAAAATACATATGTGAGGGTTCTTATACAAAACCATTTCTTTAAACAGCCATGAAAACAGCCCTGACATATGTATTTTTCATAGGTGTCCCTTTTTAAAGCGGCAATATGGTCAGCCTAAATATGATACAATCATTTCTGTTTTCCAGCTCAAAAAAACCATATCAAAAGGTACAGGTGTGTCCTGTTCAACCAATACAGTGCTGGAAACTGACCATTATCTATGAAATAGTCTGACTCTATTTAAAGTGTTTTAGTTACGAGTTTTCATGTTCACATATCATGCTTATGCTGTCTCATATTCATAAAAGCATTATGGCATTTTCTCTTTATGCTCTTTCAGGCTTATTTTTAAATGGTTAAACAGATAGGACTCTCAAATCTTTTTAAATCTTACGAGCACTTTTAGTTTCAAAACTACTTTGGCACAGAACAAATTATTAAGTGCCATCACTCAACTCTCACGGGAGATCCCTCTGACTCCAATGAAATAGAATTCAATTTGTCAATTTGATCACCATGAATTTTTATTCGTCTTGATTTTTTTAAGATATTAATCTCCAGGAACTGTAAAGCTTCACAAAAAAAGGGACCTGGTATATGCAATTTACCTTGTTTTTTTAGATTAACTTTTAAATCATTACTAGCATCATTAGTACCTTTTGTGATAGTCTTTCACATCATCTGAAACAGTTTACTTACCCCGCCAAAACATTTTCCGGTGAAAAAGTGTGAGAAAGAGTAAAAGATTTAGGGCCAGTTTACTAGTGGATCGCAAAATTGCGCTTTCACAAGCACAATATTTTCTCTCAACTCATAATACCAGGGCACACAATTGTGCGCCGGTATTAGAAGTGACCTCATGTTCGCATTGCATGGAAGTTTTGCGCTCACGAGAGCACGCTTCCATAGGCTTCAGTAGGAAACACGGCATGGGAACATAGCGCAGCAAAGGGGGTAAGTCGCTCAGTGATGGGCAACAAATTGGAATATATTTTATATGTGTATATACACATATTAACACATAAATATATATGTATATAAGCATATTAACACATAAATATATATGTATATACACATATTAACACATAAATATATATGTATATAAGCATATAGATATATATATATATATTTAAAGGGAACACACAGTCCCCATAGACCCTAACACCCCATACCTACCATCTTTAACCCCTGATAACTGCTTCTTGCAGTTATTTTATTAAAACATAAAAATGCTACCATTTTTTCTTTAATAAAAACTACAACACACTTTATTTTGGGGGCAATTGGGGCACATTTTGAAAATTAACAAGAGATCTGATCTCTGGTTAATTTTTGGAGCACTAATAACCAACCACTTGTAATGGCTGGTTGTTTATCGTGCGCTCGAAATGGGTGAATTTGCCAGTTTATGGGCGCGTTAAATTAGCGTTCCACTTGTAATCTAGCCTTAATTAGTTGGATTGAGTTAAAGTCACTATACATCAATGAGAAGTGACCTTTAAATCCCTTTGTGCTGCGGTTTGCCATTCTAGAAATTATAAACATTTTGCAGGAAGAGTATTTCATCCACCTATAATTAACTCTCAGCTAGATTACGAGTTTTGCATTATGAGCATAATGCTGCTTTTTCCCTACAGCTGCTATTATGAGTCTTGTAGGTATAGGTGTACCACACATTTTTTTGCCCGTCACGCAACGTCAGTACCACACTTTAGGAAAAGTACTTTTTCAATGGGACTTCCATAGCGCCGGTATTACGAGTTTTGCCTGGGAGGCCAAAAAGTGAGAGGTACACCCTATAACCACAAGATTCGTACCGCCATCTAAAGTCAGTAGTTATGAGTTTTACGTTACAAAGCTGTAACATAAAACTCATAACTAAACTGACACAAAGTACACTAACACCCATAAACTACATATTGACCGCTAAACCTAGGCCCTCCCGCATCGCAAACACTAAAATAAAATGATTAACTCCTAATCTGCTGCTACGGACATAGCCACCACTTAAAAAATGTATTAACCCCTATTCCGCTGCTCCCCGACATCGGTGCCACTATAATAAAATTATTAACCCCTAAACCGCCGCCCATCCGGAATCGCAAACACTATTTAAATATTATTAACCCCTAATCTGC
Source organism: Bombina bombina (assembly GCF_027579735.1). Lineage (NCBI taxonomy): Eukaryota > Metazoa > Chordata > Amphibia > Anura > Bombinatoridae > Bombina > Bombina bombina. Next base: position 608,065,608 of record NC_069501.1, on the reverse strand, counting down.
CATCGCCCACTCCACCGCTATAATAAACCTATTAACCCCTAAACCTAACCCTAACGTAATCCTAACCCTAACAACAGGAGAAAAAATGACAGGCACTGCAGACCAGGTTAATATGCATATAAAAAGTCCCGTTTATTCAAAGATAAAGAAGGTAAATACCAATCCAAGAAGTAGGAGACCAGGGTAAAGGTAACTCACAACAGGTAAGGGTGACAGTTGACTGTCTGACGCGTTTCGCGCCCCCTACAGGCGCTTACTCATAGACACAATACAGGTAACACTGAGATGCTATAAATACACATTTAAACAATCAATTAAGAATGGGAATTAACCCAATGAAGCCTAAACTAAAAAACATAGCTAGGATCAGTGTATGTTAATACTATAGCAAGCAAGAACATATTTGTATGAATAGGAAGCTAAAAAAGGGAAAATATACAAACTAAATGTATGTATCTAAGTGCTCTGATCTATAAATCTTATTATTAAATTATCCAAATTTGTTCCGCAAATATATATATATGATCTTAAGGGCATTAGACAAAATCTAACTTATATATTAATAAGAAACCAGAGGACAACAAGAGAACAAGACAATTAATCAATACAAACCAAAATAAACCTAAGTATCTATTGTATAAAAAATAGTCTGAAGGATGAACTAAGATGAAATATAAGCATCCTTTTATATAAGAATACTGTGTGTAAAACAAAAAACATATTTAAATATTATTTACACAATCTAGATCCCTACTTTTGTAATTATATATACAAACATATTATGGTTAATATCTTGAACATTAAAAAAAAAAGGAAGATAATAACAATGGAATGAAGTATACATTTACATAATGAGTAATTAAATATCAGTTATACTATGTGTCATTGATAAAATAGTCAATGTCACATTCTCTGTTAATGCCCATTGGGCTTCTGGTTTGGAGCTGCAGGATCCAATAGATCTCTTTCCTTTGTAAAATGGTATACCTGTTACCACCTCTAGGCGGCACAAGAGCTATGTCAATAATACTGATAGATAAATTTGCTATATTTGTAAAATGTTCTCCATTGAAATGATTTGCAACGGCAGATTCCTTGACATAGTTCCTAGTGTCCCTGAGGTGTTCACCAAACCTTCGTCTGACCTCTCTAGAGGTCTGACCAACGTATTGGCATTGGCAAAGATTACATGTTAAAAGGTACACAACAAAGGTTGTACCACAGTTTGCATAAAAGCTAGTAGTGTACCTTATGTGTGTACTGCTGCTTTCAAATTGGTTGCCCAATGTGACTGAAGAACACATACCACAGTTTCTACTTAGACATTTGAAACTTCCATGTCTATTCAACCATTGTGTACCCCTCAAGTTTTTTCTAACTACCTGACTAGGTGAGAGGCTACGAGCTAAAGTTTTCGGCTTTTTTGCCACAAATCGACAATTCTGAATTAAAGGAGCTAAGATGGTATCCCCTTGAAGAACATGAAGGTGTTTTTTAAGAATTTTGGCTATCTTATCATATTGGCTACTAAATTCAGTAGTGAAAACAACAGCTTCACCGAAAGAATTATTGCATGGTTGCCGTATGTTAGTATCATAGGTTTTAATCTCAACTCTGCATTTTTCAAGAGCTACTGCACTGTAACCTCTAGCAATTAATCTATTTTTAAGTTCTAGAGACTGTTTTTCATACGTCTCTAAAGACTGTGTATTCCTTTTTAATCTTATAAACTGTCCTCTAGGGACAGCTTTAATAAGATGGCTAGGGTGTTGAGAGGTAGCATACAGAATTGTGTTACCTGCACTAGGTTTACGGTATGTTTTGGTGTATGCTCTGTTGCCCTCACTGAATAAAGTGAGGTCCAAATAGTTGACCTCTATTTGACTATAATTGCCTGTGAACTTAAGGTTCATGAAATTATTATCCAAGAAACTCAGAATAGGATTCTATCAGCCAATCGGAATTAAGGTAGGAATTTTCTGATTGGCTGATGGAATCAGCCAATCAGAATCTAGTTCAATCCGATTGGCCGATCCAATCAGCCAATCAGATTGAGCTCGCATTCTATTGGCTGATCGGAACAGCGGATCAGCCAATCGGATTGAACTTGATTCTGATTCCATCAGCCAATCAGAAAATTCCTACCTTAATTCCGATTGGCTGATAGAATCCTATCAGCCAATCGGAATTCGAGGGACGCCATCTTGGATGACGTCCCTTAAAGGAACAGTCATTCGTCGTTCAGTCGTCGGTCCGGATGGATGTTCCGCGCTGGAGGTCTTCAGGATCCTGCCGCTTCGCTCCGGATGGAAGAAGATCGAAGATGCCGCTTGGAGAAGATGTTTGCCGGTCCGGATGTCCTCTTCTTGCCGGATAGGAGGAAGACTTTGGAGCCTCTTCTGGACCTCTTCAGCACCGGATTATGGATCGCCAACCCCCGCTTGGGTTGGATGAAGATCTTGGAGCCAGGACGGATCGGTGATACCTGGATGGTGAAGACAAGGTAGGAAGATCTTCAGGGGATTAGTGTTAGGTTTATTTAAGGGGGGTTTGGGTTAGATTAGGGGTATGTGGGTGGTGGGTTGTAATGTTGGGGGGGGGGGGTATTGTATGTTTTTTTTTACAGGCAAAAGAGCTGAACTTCTTGGGGCATGCCCCGCAAAGGGCCCTGTTCAGGGCTGGTAAGGTAAAAGAGCTTGTAACTTTTGTAATTTAGAATAGGGTAGGGAATTTTTTATTTTGGGGGGCTTTGTTATTTTATTAGGGGGCTTAGAGTAGGTGTAATTAGTTTAAAATTGTTGTAATATTTTTCTTATGTTTGTAAATATTTTTTTATTTTCTGTAACTTAGTTCTTTTTTATTTTTTGTACTTTAGCTAGTTTATTTAATTGTATTTATTTGTAGGAATTGTGTTTAATTAATTTATTGATAGTGTAGTGTTAGGTTAATTGTAGGTAATTGTAGGTAGTTTATTTAATTTATTTATTGATAGTGCAGTGTTAGGTTTAATTGTAGCTTAGGTTAGGATTTATTTTACAGGTAATTTTGTAATTATTTTAACTATTTTAGCTATTAAATAGTTCTTAACTATTTAATAGCTATTGTACCTGGTTAAAATAATTACAAAGTTGCCTGTAAAATAAATATTAATCCTAAAATAGCTATAATATAATTATAATTTATATTGTAGCTATATTAGGGTTTATTTTACAGGTAAGTATTTAGCTTTAAATAGGAATCATTTATTTAATAAGAGTTAATTTATTTCGTTAGATAAAAATTATATTTAACTTAGGGGGGTGTTAGTGTTAGGGTTAGACTTAGCTTTAGGGGTTAATCCATTTATTAGAATAGCGGTGAGCTCCGATCGGAAGATTAGGGGTTAATAATTGAAGTTAGGTGTCGGCGATGTTAGGGAGGGCAGATTAGGGGTTAATACTATTTATGATAGGGTTAGTGAGGCGGATTAGGGGTTAATAACTTTATTATAGTAGCGCTCAGGTCCGCTCGGCAGATTAGGGGTTAATAAGTGTAGGCAGGTGTCGGCGACGTTGAGGGGGGCAGATTAGGGGTTAATAAATATAATATAGGGGTCGGCGATGTTAGGGCAGCAGATTAGGGGTACATAGGGATAACGTAGGTTGCGGCGGTTTACGGAGCGGCAGATTAGGGGTTAAAAAAAATATGCAGGGGTCAGCGATAGCGGGGGCGGCAGATTAGGGGTTAATAAGTGTAAGGTTAGGGGTGCTTAGACTCGGGGTACATGTTAGAGTGTTAGGTGCAGACGTAGGAAGTGTTTCCCCATAGGAAACAATGGGGCTGCGTTAGGAGCTGAATGCTGCTTTTTTGCAGGTGTTAGGTTTTTTTTCAGCTCAAACAGCCCCATTGTTTCCTATGGGAGAATCGTGCACGAGCACGTTTTTGAGGCCGGCCGCGTCCGTAAGCAACTCTGGTATCGAGAGTTGCATTTGCGGTAAAAATGCTCTACGCTCCTTTTTTGGAGCCTAACGCAGCATTTGATTAAACTCTCGATACCAGAGTTAAATTTATGGTGCGGCCAGAAAAAAGCCCGCGGAGCGTTAACAGCCCTTTTACCGCCGAACTCCAAATCTAGGCCATAGAGATTTGCGAATGCGGGGGCAAATTTTGCCCCCATGGCCGTCCCGCAAATCTGCCTGTAGAACACATTTTCAAACATGAAATAATTGTGGGATAATGCAAATCGTAAAATATCCCCTATATACTTTTTTATTTCATGTTCAAGGGTTAGCTCTCGATCTAAGAAAAATTCTACACCCTCTATACCTAGATGCTGTTGTATAGAGGTGTAGAGAGAGCTGATATCCACAACTAGCCAAGTATACTGGGGTTCCCACACAATAGATTGAATAGTATGTATCAGATGGGAGCTATCTCTCAGATAAGATAGTTGTTTAATAGCCAAAGGCTGGAGGATACCATCTAGCCATGACCCCAAAGGTTCAAGAAGTGACCCCACCCCAGAGACAATAGGTCTCCCTGGAGGATTGGTGGGGTCCTTATGAACCTTGGGGACATGGTAGAAAATAGGAATGAGAGGGTTGCTGGGAACTAGATTTTCAATGTCTGTTTCTTTAAAGACACCTAATTGTACACCTTCCTTTAACAGTCTGACCAACTCATTTTTATAATGAACAGTTGGGTTCCCAAGGAGTTTCTGATATACTTTAGTGTCAGACAATTGTGAAACAGCCTCATTAAAATAGGCCTCCCTATCCAGGACTACAATGCTGCCCCCTTTGTCCGAGTTGCGGATAATAATCTGTTCATTATTCTTGAGTGACTTTAAAGCTAGCCTCTCTTTACGACTCAGATTTTGGGGGGCAGCTTGTTCATCCTGCATGCTGTTAAGCCGCAAGATGTCCTCCTGGACTAGCCTCTGATATGCATTGAGGTGTGGGCCCCTGTATTGCACTGGATAAAAATCAGATCTCAGCTTTTCAGGTTTCAAGAGGTCAGAAGGGGGTGTAACACTTCTTTCTCCACTGTAGAGATCTGCAAGTTGTACTACTGAGCAGGCCTCACTAAACAATAAATGTGTATTCTCTGAGTGTAATTGAATAGGAGAATTCACAATTTCTTGTGGGCCTCCCCTGTAGGATCTCTAGTAAGGGAGAAATAGCGTTTAAGAGCCAGTTTCCTAATAAATTTATAAAGATCAAGTAAGGTGTTAAAATAAGAAAAATTTGACGTGGGAGCAAAACTTAATCCCTTGCTTAAAACTTTCTTTTCATCAACATTAAGATTATGCTGAGACAGGTTAATTATGCTCAAACCAGTTCTATCTTTATTATTTATTGAACTGTCCCCTTGTGGATTCGGCAAACAGTCATTTAATGTCCCTTCTACTTTTTTTTCATCTTTCCTGCTCCTTTGTTTCCTCCATCTCTTTCTTCTTCCAATTCTACGTGGGACATCTGTCTTGTCTTGGGTCTCACCCCTGATAATGTAGTCTGCGATTTGTCCCTCGATGCTTCCTGTAAAAAAATAGTAGAAGAAGATGGAGGTTAAAGAGAAGAAGTGACAGAAGATGGAGAGGAAGAGGGTGTTGAACCATAGGAGGTTCCTGCAAAGGACGAATCTGTCTCAGAATTTTCTCCTTCTGAACCACTGAAAACCACCTTCTTATGATTATTCCTTTTCTTTAGTATGGATTTGGGAGTATGAGCAGTAGAGACTGTGGAGTCTTCATGTGTAGTATTCTCATTCCTTAGTAATTTCTGTTGTTTTTTGTATTTGTTCCTGTTGTTCCTCTGTAGTTTCTCAATGCTGCCCAGTTATATTCTTGTGCTAAACCAGAGTCCATTAAAACAGTGCTATCCCCAATAGCTTCTGCTGCACCTGTGTTTACCCCTGCCATGTTGTATGAGTATACAGACCGTTGAAACTTAAAATTCCTTCAATCGATCTTAGCAAAACCTGAGATACTAGGGCTGTAACCATCAAAGTGAATAATGAAGCGTAATATATTAATTAAACTTACAGCAAGTTTTGTAGACAAACAGTTCCATGTATGCAATATAATGTTCAGTGGTATTCGAAATAAAGATTGGGCATCAGATTAAACAAATTTTCCACTGCTTGTAAATAATCAGTATGCCGCTGATATACTCACATCTGCCCGATTTCCAACCACCAAATATATAGCTGTAAGATACTTCTGTGCGAGTTCAGATTCTGGGATCCGTGTAGTGTGAAGTAAAAGCGTGTTGAATCCTACTGCTCGAACACAGACACTTCCTCAATCCGTCCAACCGGATGTGCGCTTGGGGGCCGCAAGGCCGCTTTAGGCTGCCCTAGGAGTGCCGTAGTCGGTGTATGCCGAATCCAGCATCAGAGTAATACAGGAGAAAAAATGACAGGCACTGCAGACCAGGTTAATATGCATATAAAAAGTCCCGTTTATTCAAAGATAAAGAAGGTAAATACCAATCCAAGAAGTAGGAGACCAGGGTAAAGGTAACTCACAACAGGTAAGGGTGACACACAGGTGACTGTCTGACGCGTTTCGCGCCCCCTACAGGCGCTTACTCATAGACACAATACAGGTAACACTGAGATGCTATAAATACACATTTAAACAATCAATTAAGACTGGGAATTAACCCAATGAAGCCTAAACTAAAAAACATAGCTAGGATCAGTGTATGTTAATACTATAGCAAGCAAGAACATATTTGTATGAATAGGAAGCTAAAAAAGGGAAAATATACAAACTAAATGTATGTATCTAAGTGCTCTGATCTATAAATCTTATTATTAAATTATCCAAATTTGTTCCACAAATATATATATATGATCTTAAGGGCATTAGACAAAATCTAACTTATATATTAATAAGAAACCAGAGGACAACAAGAGAACAAGACAATTAATCAATACAAACCAAAATAAACCTAAGTATCTATTGTATAAAAAATAGTCTGAAGGATGAACTAAGATGAAATATAAGCATCCTTTTATATAAGAATACTGTGTGTAAAACAAAAAACATATTTAAATATTATTTACACAATCTAGATACCTACTTTTTTAATTATATATACAAACATATTATGGTTAATATCTTGAACATTAAAACAAAGAATGGAAGATAATAACAATGGAAAAGTATACATTTATTATTAATTTATTAATTCAGAAATGTTTTTTCAAATGAGCCATAGACAAAATTATTTTGATCAGATTTTTTCAATGCAAGATAAACCACTTGATAACCCAGATATGAAACGACAATTTAAGTCATTAGAAAATGCAATGTCCAATGATTTGAGATTAATGTGCGACATTGTAGCATTTAACAAATACATAGACTCACAAAGGATCCCTAGAGGACTTCGTATTAAAAAATATCCCTCTTTTTCATTTGACAATACTGAGGACATGGAGGAGTGGAACACAGCACTCACAGAGTGCTCCTTCAAATTAATCAATATTCTCATACGTGTTAAGAACAGGAAACGTACGACACTAAGTAACACTATTGGAGAATTGAAGGAAGATTTAAAGCAGTATTCAGCCTCCACAAAATATGAAACATTACAGAAACAACTCAGTGACAACATTGCTAAACAAGATAAAGAGCAAGCCAAAAGAAAAGGGGAAAAATTCCTGAGGGACAAAGAGGACTATGAGTTAGACAAAGTTTATAACTGGGCAGCATTGAGAAAACTACAGAGGAACAACAGGAACAAATACAAAAAACAACAGAAATTACTAAGGAATGAGAATACTACACATGAAGACTCCACAGTCTCTACTGCTCATACTCCCAAATCCATACTAAAGAAAATGAATAATCATAAGAAGGTGGTTTTCAGTGGTTCAGAAGGAGAAAATTCTGAGACAGATTCGTCCTTTGCAGGAACCTCCTATGGTTCAACACCCTCTTCCTCTCCATCTTCTGTCACTTCTTCTCTTTCCCCTCCATCTTCTTCTACTATTTTTTTACAGGAAGCGTCGAGGGACAAATCGCAGACTACATTATCAGGGGTGAGACCCAAGACAAGACAGATGTCCCACGTAGAATTGGAAGAAGAAAGAGATGGAGGAAACAAAGGAGCAGGAAAGATGAAAAAAAAGAAGAAGGGACATTAAATGACTGTTTGCCGAATCCACAAGGGGACAGTTCAATAAATAATAAAGATAGCACTGGTTTGAGCATAATTAACCTGTCTCAGCATAATCTTAATGTTGATGAAAAGAAAGTTTTAAGCAAGGGATTAGGTTTTGCTCCCACGTCAAATTTTTCTTTTTTTTTTTTTTTTAAACAGATTTTATTGAGATTCAAAATAGCATACAGTAATAAGAAGTTACAGAAAAACCACAAAAGCATTACAAGTGACTTACATTCCACATCAAAGCTCAGTACCTGCATGGGAAGGATTCAAATGTATAGTAACCTCAAGACATACATCTAAACTTCTGTTCATGATACCATATCTAGTTCAATGGGAATCTCAGGTGACAAAACAGATAGATGTAATATTTATCGCTGGAAACCTGGGTTATCAATTATGAACCCTAAACTGTAACAGATCAACCAGGTTGCCTCAACTGGTCATGTTTTTTTTTTCTTTTAAGAATAAAGGTGGGAGTGGGGAAAAGGGAAAGGGATTCAGAGTGGGGAGGGGGAGAGAAATGAAAGAGATAAAAAAAAAAAAAAAAAAAGGGGATGATTGTGTAGAACAAATTTTACTCTTGGGCAGTTTCCGCCTAATCTACCTAGTGTTCGCATTTATAGAGTTATTGGATTTTGATCCAGTCTTCCCAGATCATCCAATAATCCTCCATCCTCTCCAAAGCATTATATGCAAATTTTTCCATTTTAGCCAGGTATTGTACCACTTCGCAAACAGTTGCAATAGTGGGTGGGTCAGTTTGCTTCCATGCCCTGGCTATGCATAACTTTGTGGCCGCCAAAATATAGATTACTAGTTGTTTACTACACTTAGGTAGTTGTTTGTCAAATATATGAAAGAGAGCCTGACTAGAGGTCAGCTGTACATTCACATTCATGGAGTGCAGGAGAGTCTCCACATCTCTCCAAAGATCAAGGATCTTAGGGCAGGACCACCACACATGAGAGTCTGATCCCTCACCACCACAAAGCCTCCAGCACCTCGATGAGGTGGATGGAAACATTCTAGACAGTCTGGTGGGCACTCTGTACCATCTTAGAATGAGCTTCATGTAGCCCTCAAAGATGGTTGTGCAGTGGATCGTTTTCTTTGTTAGGGTAATAGCAATGCTCAGTTCTGCGTCTGAGATTTTTAAGGACAATTCTTTACACCACCGTTTAATTTGACCAGGAAGACCAACTGAATGATCCCACAAAATGGCTTGGTAGTGGAACGTGAGGGGCTTATATGTACCCAGTTCATTTATCCATCTTTCCTCCCACTGGGAATGTGTCCTAAGTCCACAAGCTCCAAACCTCCAAGAGTGTAGGAGACTGAGTATTCTAGAGCATTCGAAGTGAAACCAGAGAGGTGGTCCTCTCAGGGAATCAAGGACTTGAGGAACTGTCAGTAGCCTGCCATTGGAGAATAATTGTTCCACCGTGTCGAGATCATGTTGGATCCAATACTCAACGTGGACATCTGGGCGGTCCCACATCAAACCCCGCAGTTGATGGATTGGCGAGGGGTGTGGGGCGATCTGTGAGTGGTGTCTGAGTGTATGCCATATCTTTATGTTGTGTTGTATAACAGGTTTGGTAAGTATGTTCACCAGTTGTTTATAACTAGGAACCCATAAAAGACTGGAGAGGTCCAGTCCCTCTGGTAGTTGGAGTTCCTCCAATCTGAACCATCCTGGCCTCTCGGCTGTAGGGCCCCAGGCCGTGATGTGCGAGAGTCTCGTAGCCTCATAGTAAAGGTATATGCTGGGGAAGGCAACTCCGCCCCTTGCATACTCTCTCTGCATTATTTTATGACTAATCCTTGGGGGTCCATGTGCCCAAACGTATCTACTAAAGATCTGGTGTATCTGCTGTAGGATGCCATGAGGGATATTCAAGGGGATGCATCGGAAGAGATATAGCGCCTTTGGGAGTAAGGACATCTTTACAGTGGCCACCCGGCCCAACCAAGAGACCTCCTTAAAGTCCCATCTATTCGTCAGGTTCTTTAATTCTTTAATCAACGCATTAAAATTTAACGATATGGTTTTATCCATGTCCGCACTCAGATAGACCCCCAGATGTTTAATAGCATCTGCGGACCAATGAAAGTCATAGTTGTCCTTCAACTGCAAAAATTGTTCATCAGTAAGATTAATCCCATAAGCTTCAGTTTTGGTCTTATTCACTTTGTAATAGCTTAGAGCACTGAAGCCGTCTAATGTAGCAAAATCAGCCGGAACTGACGACTTGGGATTTGTAAGAAGGAGAGTCACGTCGTCGGCATATAACAGGATTTTCTCCTGAGCAGGACCCATTGGTAATCCTTCGATAGTTGGTGTAGACCAAATCAATTCTGCCAGCGGTTCCATAACCAAGGCAAAGAGCAGGGGCGACAACAGGCACCCCTGTCTAGTGCCATTTGAAATGGCAAATATCGGAGAACAGAAGCCTGTACCCCTCACCCTGGCACTTGGGCCAGAGTATAGGGCCTTAATCATATTAACGGCCTGGAGTGGGAAAACAAAAGCCCCCATAGTTTTATACATATATTCCCACCTGACCCTGTCGAACGCCTTTTCGGCATCTAAGGACAGGGCCAGGAGGGGAGTTCCTGAACGCCTCGCCTCCGCGAAAACCGAGACCAGGCGCCTAGTATTGTCAGGGCCCTGGTGTCCCTTAACAAAACCCACCTGATCAGTCGCTATCAGAGATGGAAGTAAAGATGCCAATCTATCTGCTATGAGCTTAGAATACAGCTTTATATCTACATTTATCAGCGAGATAGGATGAAAGTTACAGCAATAAGAGGGGTCTTTACCTGGTTTGGGTATAGTGATAATAGTCGCTTCAAGGAATTCTGAAAGTATCTCCTCCCCTTTACCAATTTCATTGTACATTTGGTGAAGTACTGGTTTTAGCAGTGTTTGCGTCTTTTTGTAAAATTGCCCTGGAAACCCATCTGGGCCCGGTGCTTTTCCATTCTTCAATTGCTTAATCCCCAGGCCTATTTCTAGCTCGTTAAATGGCTCAATGAATTTGTCTTTGTCCTCATCCGACAATGTGGGTAATTTTAGGTTTTCTAGAAATAGGGATATTTCAGAGGGTGTGGCTTTAACAGGTGTTTCAGAGGCCTCAATGTTATAAAGCCGTTCATAGAAATCCGCAAAGGCCTTTCCTATATCGTCCGGTGCATAAAACTTCTGCCCGTTATGGTTGATATAGGGTATTCTGGAGATAGCTGTCCTCTGTTTTAACTTGTTTCCAACAGAGTGCCCGCCTTGTTACTTTTCGAATACATAACCATCTTAAACTTGGCCAGAGCCCGCTGTATTCTTTCTAGTTCCAGGTGCTTAATTTGTTTTTTCAGACCAAGAATGTCAGTGGACAAACTAGCAGTAGGGGATATTTTATTTTGTTTTTCCTTGGTGTGCAATTCGCAGGTCAGTTTCCCCAAAGGGGCACCCCAATGCTTTTTGATGCTTGTAGCTTTAGCAATACAGAATCCTCGGACAAATGCTTTTAGGGCCGCCCATCTGATTTGGTGGGAGGTGTCGTGAGGGCCATTTGTCTCCAAGAATTCTTCTATCTTTTCGAGTAGCTCAGGGATGAAAGACGCGTCCTCCCATAGAAACTTAGGAAGTCTCCAGGAGGGTCTGCTAAAAGTGGATCCATCCATATTTATTGACATCACCACAGCGTCGTGGTCTGACCAAGGGCAGCTACATATGGAGGAGCTTGTGACCTTATTCAGTGTCCAGGAGTCCACAAAAAAAAATCCAATCGCGAGTATGAGCGGTGTGGGGGTGAAAAATATGTGTAATCCTTAGTATCCGGGTGACAAGCCCTCCACACATCATAAAGAGAGGATTGAAATATGAGGTTTTGGAATTTAGGAGCTGTGGACATTGAGTATTGGTCTGTCACTTTACCATTTGGGAGCCGCTTATCAAGCTCTAGGTCCCAGATTAGGTTAAAGTCCCCACCCAACACCAACATGCCCTGTCGCAGACCATCTATAAAGGATAATATCCTACGTAGAAATTTGATCTGACCCTGATTGGGGGCATATACGTTCACGAGAGTGAATAAGTGCGAGTTCAGTCTGCAGACTAGTAGCAAAAATCTACCCTCCGGGTCTGTTTCAACATGTAACTGTTGAAAAGCTACCATTTTGCTAATGCATATCGAGACTCCTCTACTTTTATCTTGGAAAGTCGAACTAAGGACCACCGGGTATTGTCTAGAGTTAAAATTCGGGATTTTATTGGATGCCCAGTGTGTCTCCTGAAGGAAGGACACATCACATTTAAGTTTAGTCAGAAAGGATTGTAAAAGGCTTCTTTTAGAGGGTGAGCTTAGGCCCTTCGTGTTTAGGGAGACAAACTTAATATCAGAAGCCATATCAGGGAGAGAAAAAAAAAAAAGAGGGGGGGGGGAAGGAAGGGGGGAAGGGGGTAGAGATAGATAAAGGTATGAGAAGGGAGGGTTGGGAGCAGGGGGAAAATTAGTGATCCTGTACAAGGGACCAGAGAGGCAACACCAAAATAGTTATAACTCTATTATCCGCCCCTCTACCAGAGAGGGGTGGGATAGTATAATATGTGAATAAATTTGTAGTTTCGAATGAATCTATGTTCTCTTGCTTACTTCCAGTAAGCTTCGGGTTTACCCTTAAGGGGGGGGGGTGAAGAGTAACGTTATGAGATCTATAAAAGTTAGTATCTAAAACAGAGATTATGCGAGGCTGGGGCAGGCCTAGATTTGGGGGGAATTAATGTCGCACTAGGGGGTGGATGTATGTCACGCCTGCGCCGGGTATACCAACATTCAGGGGGGGTAGTAAGATTCCCTTACTCTGGCGACAAGCCAGCAGGTGGAATATATCATACGGATTCTGGAGGGCATGTATTAAGCAGCTTGCGCTGGGTCTCATTTTAAGTGTCCCGAAGGGGGTTATGTTAGATCCAGGAAGTCGTATATTATATTAAGGTATCAACTGTAGGCTCATAACTACTGAAACATATCAAATGTCAACATTATAGATAAATCTTATTGTCTAAATTCACTCAAACAGGCCTAAAATTATATATATAATGACAATATTACCGCTTAGAGTCGTGTGCGGCCAGAGGGCAGAATGGGCGTATATCCACTTGGGGATGGGCCAAAATGTAATGGCAGGGCCAGTATATAGCACCTCCTCCGCCCCACACAAACCAAGGGTGTCACATCTTCCACAAATAACTTTATCAAAATAATACACAAAACTTATTTAAGAAGTAAACCTTAACATAAAACTAGATAAGTGTATACTGCGTTGACATAATATTCAATGACTCATATCTATTATAACATGTCAAATATTGGCAATGGACCAATGCCATGGGTATATATTGCTCCTCTAGTAATATTTCACATAAGGACAACATAAGCTATACAGAAGAAGGATATGAACCTAGCCACATGTGAAACCTTAGCAGGAGTTGAAATTGAGTTTGTAGTGCATTAGTAGACTAATTATATGCTCATAGCTATCATAACACATTCATTATTAGCAGTTTGTGTCAGGTGTCAACGTTGTAGATAAATCTTACCATCTAGGTTATCTTTGGATAAGTCTGAAATCGTACATGCAATGACATTATTGCCAGTTAGAGTTGTGTGTGGTAAAAGGACAAGGCAGACATGTGACCTCTTGTAAGTGGGTCAAGGTATAATGACAGGGCAAATATCTAGCGCAGCCCCCACCACACACAAACCAAGGGCTTTATAGCGGCAACAGATAACTTGGCAAAGCAGCACATAAAACTTGTTTAAGTGTTAAAACATAGTATCAGATTAGGTAAGTGCATAGTGTATTAATGATTTAAACGATAGCTCATATCTATTACAACCTACCAAGTGTTAACATTCTGGTTATTCTAAAAGAGGTTGTGGGTCTGATCGCCTGAGTAGGCATAACATATGTTAAGATTGAGTACACTACACATTGCTAGACTAACTATAGACTCTTAGCTACCATAATATGCTACCAAAAGTATGAACTACCTAATGATACAAGGGTGGGACAAAGCGGGCCGGTCTCCACATGGAAATGACCAGATGTGGTGTAATCCAAATCTCAACCCTCACTGTCCCAATTACGTATAATGTAATACATCATTATTAATTCACAAGTATCCTAGCTAAACAATAAACATATTAGGTTTAAACATTGAACATCACTGTTAAAGAGCTAGTCAAAGTCTCGCAATGTGCACCCATCTTGCAGTATAGTAGATTGTCAAGCAACCTTTCTCATGGGATCCCAGACCTTCAGGTGTGCTCCCAAATGTGTTATATAGCCTTTGACAGCTAGGAGGTTGGGGGCAATCAATAAAAGTCAGTATGCTGGAAGGACATTTAGAGTTCTAGGCCAAACTTGAGTTCTAGGCCACATTAAAGTCTGTGGGAGTTGTAAGGCCATGTAGTTGCCCATCAAAATGAACAGGAGGGTATTGTATCCGTATATGAGGATAGAGGGAGGAGTGTGGGGGCCCCCCTTGCAAAAGTACAGTTCTCCAAATTATGCGTGACATGGACAAGAACCACCTCGAGAACGGAGGGGCATGGTCTCCCCCAATGTAACATAGCAGTAATCACAAGTCATAATAGAAAAAAGAAACTATACTTATCAGTCTTCGTCATCAGAGGGGTTCTCTGCTCCCGTCGACATCAGCTGATTAGGAATTGAGTTCCTTCTTTTAGGGGCAGCGGGTCTCTGCGTGAGTGGTCTCCATTCAAAGGCAGTGGGTCTCAGAAGTGAAGAGGATGAACTGCTCTGCTTTGTGTTCAATGGAGGAGAAGGCCTAGTCTCTTCATCATGGTTGCTCTGCGTTGACCATCCTTTAAGTAGTAGAAGTCCTTTATCCGGTGTGTCAGCAGTGTAGAGGCGTCCATCTTTCTGGATCAGCAACTTGGTAGGGTAGCCCCATCTGTATTTTATACCAGCTTGTCTCAGTGATTTGGTAACCTCTCTGAAAGTACCTCTTTTTTGTACTGTATATTGAGACAGGTCTGGAAATATTTGTACAGATTCAAATCTCTTGGGTAGTGCTGGGCGCTGAAACATGGCCCTGAGGATCTGCTCTTTATACGTAAAGTAATGAAATCTGGCAATTACGTCCCTAGGTTTGTCTGCCGGAACATTCCTCCCTCTGGGAAGGCGATGAACCCTGTCAACCAGAGTTTCATTAGGGAAGGCCGGGGTGTGTAGGATTTCACAAAACTCAGTGAGGAACTTGCCCAGTTCTGCAGGGGAGACATCTTCTGAAATGCCTCTAAATCTCAGGTTATTCCTGCGTGAACGGTCTTCCATATCTGCCATTTTTGTTTCTATAGAGTCTATCATGTCCACCAAAACTTGTGAGTGGTGGGATAAATTTTCTTGTTCCACCATTAAATCTTCTTGCTTTCTTTCCAGCACATCAATCCGTTCACTAATTGTCCCAATATCTTTCCTGAGGTCCGCCGCAGAGCCCTTAATGGCTGCTGTGAGAGTCTCCTGAAGAGAATTTATTCTCTGGGTGAGAGTGGATACTATATCTGCAGCCATAGCGCCTGATAGATTGCTACCCTCACCACTTGGCTCTGTCATTTCAGGGCTGTTGGCTATATGCTTTTGTGAAGTATGCAAATCAGTTGTAGCTTTCCCAGCAACTGGTGTAGTTTTAAAGTGATCCGCCACTGACTTCTTATATTCAGAAAGGTTGGCTGTTTTTCTTCTAGAGCCCAGTGGCATGTTAGAAAAATTGAAGGCCTAAGAATGTGACAGCTGCAGAAACGTGTCAGATATAGCAAGAGTCCCTCAGTAAAAAAAAAAAAAAATTACAGGCTATGTCTTCAGATATTTTCTTATAAGTAATAAACTCAAGCCCCGGCCTCACAAGGCCTGCACCTTAAGACATGGGTGTGCAGTATCTAGTCAGGTTCAGAAATCTTTTCTTCCAGATAAAGCCCATCTGAGCAAAGCAAGGGGTTTGACATTCAATGTAATGTTAGAGTGTCTGCGTTCCTAATTATCCACAGTGCCCTGGCTTTAGGTATAGTATGCAGTAGCAGGGGAGCTGCTGTGCTAAGAGCAATTCAAACTGCTGGTTAAGGCTTGTCTGTTCAGTAAGGGGCTTATCTGCCCTGCTGAGTGTTGTTAAAAGGCCTGAAAAACTTCTATTGTAGGATCCAATGTGTATGGCTCTTTTTACAGTCTTTTAGGCAGGCTAAGGTGTGCTTGTATATGGGTGGATATTTATCGAGTGTGCCAGGTAACTGCAGATTATCTTTTAAGTGTGATGAAAGTGTCTCCTAGACTGGTGAGTATAGGTTATCAGTCCGTGAACACTCAGATCGGCATGACACCAGCAATGTCTCTCAGTAATTCAGCAAGCGTTAATAAGGCAGTCAGCTCCTCTGCGGTTCTTTTTATAAAAGTAAGTGTAATGTGTGCTGGCAGGTTGGTTTCTCACCTTTTTTGCGAGTAGCGCTCCGTAGCCATCCCTTCTCACTATACCTCAGGGTCTAGGGTGCTTCCCAGGTGAGGGCCGCAAGATGGCGGAGGTTTCGCGCCAAACTGTCAGCAGCCTTGTATGTGCCAAGTCTCCCCTGCTGTCTGCCCGGGTCCCCGCAGGTACCTGCAAAAAGTGTCTCCGAGCTCTCCGGTACAGCAGCAAGTCCCCAGGGGGCTGTATCTCGCCTCAATCAGCTGTCTTGGGCTGTCACTCCAGCACTGGCTCACTCGGTATGTCACGCCGCTGCACCGGAGCGGAGCCCCGACCCTCCGGGCAGCGGTGTTGTAGTTAGTGGGATCGATGCGGCTGAGAGAAGATGTCCTCAGGCGGGGAAGCTGCCAAGCTGCCAGCGGTCAATGCAGTTACCGTTAGTGGGGCTGGGCCCCGGTCTCATGGAAGTCCCAGCCGCTTCTTAGCTGTAAGGTAGGGTACTGTTATTGCTCCCCTCAGATGATTAGGGCACTGGAATCAATTCAGGGCGAGATGCCCAAAGAAGTTCACACAAAATAAAAAAGTAAAAAAGACAAAATATTAAGCTTTAAACGTTATAGGTAGTTAAAGTAGCAGGAGCTCTGTTAATAGACATCTGTTCTCCTCAAAGGCTAGCTCCGCCCCCCCAAATTTTCCTTATTTTAACACCTTACTTGATCTTTATAAATTTATTAGGAAACTGGCTCTTAAACGCTATTTCTCCCTTACTAGAGATCCTACAGGGGAGGCCCCACAAGAAATTGTGAATTCTCCTATTCAATTACACTCAGAGAATACACATTTATTGTTTAGTGAGGCCTGCTCAGTAGTACAACTTGCAGATCTCTACAGTGGAGAAAGAATTGTTACACCCCCTTCTGACCTCTTGAAACCTGAAAAGCTGAGATCTGATTTTTATCCAGTGCAATACAGGGGCCCACACCTCAATGCATATCAGAGGCTAGTCCAGGAGGACATCTTGCGGCTTAACAGTATGCAGGATGAACAAGCTGCCCCCCAAAATCTGAGTCGTAAAGAGAGGCTAGCTTTAAAGTCACTCAAGAATAATGAACAGATTATTATCCGCAACTCGGACAAAGGGGGCAGCATTGTAGTCCTGGATAGGGAGGCCTATTTTAATGAGGCTGTTTCACAATTGTCTGACACTAAAGTATATCAGAAACTCCTTGGGAACCCAACTGTTCATTATAAAAATGAGTTGGTCAGACTGTTAAAGGAAGGTGTACAATTAGGTGTCTTTAAAGAAACAGACATTGAAAATCTAGTTCCCAGCAACCCTCTCATTCCTATTTTCTACCATGTCCCCAAGGTTCATAAGGACCCCACCAATCCTCCAGGGAGACCTATTGTCTCTGGGGTGGGGTCACTTCTTGAACCTTTGGGGTCATGGCTAGATGGTATCCTCCAGCCTTTGGCTATTAAACAACTATCTTATCTGAGAGATAGCTCCCACCTGATACATACTATTCAATCTATTGTGTGGGAACCCCAGTATACTTGGCTGGTTGTGGATATCAGCTCTCTCTACACCTCTATACCACAGCATCTAGGTATAGAGGCTGTAGAATTTTTCTTAGATCGAGAGCTAACCCTTGAACATGAAATAAAAAAGTATATAGGGGATATTTTACGATTTGCATTATCCCACAATTATTTCATGCTTGAAAATGTGTTCTACAGGCAGATTTGCGGGACGGCCATGGGGGCAAAATTTGCCCATGCATTCGCAAATCTCTATGTTTCTTGGTGGGAACTTACCTATGTTTATAGTGTCCTCAACCCTTGGTTAGAGGACATATTACTATTTGTGAGGTTCATAGATGACCTTTTGATCATCTTTAAGAGGCCTGTGGATGAAGCTTTGTTCAAGACTTTTCTGAGTTTCTTGGATAATAATTTCATGAACCTTAAGTTCACAGGCAATTTTAGTCAAAATAGAGGTCAACTATTTGGACCTCACTTTATTCAGTGAGGGCAACAGAGCATACACCAAAACATACCGTAAACCTAGTGCAGGTAACACAATTCTGCATGCTACCTCTCAACACCCTAGCCATCTTATTAAAGCTGTCCCTAGAGGACAGTTTATAAGATTAAAAAGGAATACACAGTCTTTAGAGACGTATGAAAAACAGTCTCTAGAACTTAAAAATAGATTAATTGCTAGAGGTTACAGTGCAGTAGCTCTTGAAAAATGCAGAGTTGAGATTAAAACCTATGATACTAACATACGGCAACTATGCAATAATTCTTTCGGTGAAGCTGTTGTTTTCACTACTGAATTTAGTAGCCAATATGATAAGATAGCCAAAATTCTTAAAAAACACCTTCATGTTCTTCAAGGGGATACCATCTTAGCTCCTTTAATTCAGAATTGTCGATTTGTGGCAAAAAAGCCGAAAACTTTAGCTCGTAGCCTCTCACCTAGTCAGGTAGTTAGAAAAAACTTGAGGGGTACACAATGGTTGAATAGACATGGAAGTTTCAAATGTCTAAGTAGAAACTGTGGTATGTGTTTTTCAGTCACATTGGGCAACCAATTTGAAAGCAGCAATACACACATAAGGTACACTACTAGCTTTTATGCAAACTGTGGTACAACCTTTGTTGTGTACCTTTTAACATGTAATCTTTGCCAATGCCAATACGTTGGTCAGACCTCCAGGGACACTAGGAACTATGTCAAGGAATCTGCCGTTGCAAATCATTTCAATGGAGAACATTTTACAAATATAGCAAATTTATCTATCAGTATTATTGACATAGCTCTTGTGCCGCCTAGAGGTGGTAACAGGTATACCATTTTACAAAGGAAAGAGATCTATTGGATCCTGCAGCTCCAAACCAGAAGCCCAATGGGCATTAACAGAGAATGTGACATTGACTATTTTATCAATGACACATAGTATAACTGATATTTAATTACTCATTATGTAAATGTATACTTCATTCCATTGTTATTATCTTCCATTTTTTGTTTCAATGTTCAAGATATTAACCATAATATATTTGTATATATAATTACAAAAGTAGGGATCTAGATTGTGTAAATAATATTTATATATGTTTTTTGTTTTACACACAGTATTCTTATATAAAAGGATGCTTATATTTCATCTTAGTTCATCCTTCAGACTATTTTTTTTTTTTTTTAATTTTTAAAACCAGCTTTATTAAACATAAAGAAAAGTCAGAAATACAGCAAAAAAAAAGAAGTCACATAGCATAACACTGTCTGATTGTATAAACATTACACCATATAACAATAGGGAATATTAAACATAAACACAGTGAGGTGCACTTGTCTATATACAGTATCTGACCTGTCCAAATCAGACGAGCATACAAGATATGAACAAATGCATTTCCAAATGATAGTGAGGATGGAGGGGAGAGAAAAAGTAAACCCCCCTCCGAAGCAATAAAGCATGGTATCAACAGATTTTTCATTTTTACAAAGATAAAGAAATGTATAAAGGATAGATTGAAATTGAAGAGAAAAGAAAAAGGGAAAGAGAAAGAGGAGTCAGACAACGGGAAAGGGAAGGGAGAGAGAAAAAAAAAAAAGGGAAAAATAAATAACAACACCAAGGGATTGAACGATAATTGGGGCAAGTGAATCCTCATAGTGGGGTGCCCTTCCACACTGCCAGCATCATATCATGGGACGCCAATTGGTTGGTTTTAAAGTAGTGCAACCTCTCTAGGTTTAATAAGTCGTCCACTGAGGCATACCACTCCTCCAGGGAGGGGATCTGCCTGGACTTCCAATTACGAGGGATCAGTCTCTTAGCTCCCGTGATCATAATCAAGAGGAGGGCTCTAGCAAAGTCATTCCCGATTTTAGGAATCTGCAATAAGAGTAGAGTCTCTGGGGCATCAGGAATCAGAGTCTGCACTTTGTGTGACATAATCTTAAGAACTTCCGACCAAAAGTCTCTCAATAAGGGGCAGGACCACCAGATATGCACAAGAGAGCCAAGCTCTCCACAACCCCTCCAGCAATAGGGGCTCGCCGAGGGAAAGTACCTGTGCAGTCTCGCCGGGGTATGATACCACCTGGTTAGTAGTTTCAGGTGTATTTCCTGTACCATAGCCGAAACTGACGAACGCCTCGTCAGGGCAAACGACCTCAGCCACTCGTCCTCCTCGAAAGTGCAGTCGAGGTCCTTACACCAGGATAATATAAAGGAGGGGAGCTGAATATCTGGGGGGATGAGTAAGAGCTTGTAAATTTTAGATATTAGTCGCCTAGAGGGTGTAACATTAGTGCACAATTGTTCAAATGGTGTAAGGTCTCTGTTAAACTTATCTTTGTGTTTATGATGCATGAGGAAGTGCGCTAGCTGGTGATAACGCATCCAAGATGAAAAAAGAGAGCCAAGATGTTCCGACATGTCTAGTTGTGTGCGCAGTCTGCCTTCGTGTATAGCGGAGCGTAAGATACCGTCGCGTAAGGGATAGAATGTGCTCATCTGAGTACCCAAAATGTGATATGCAATATCAGGGTTTTCAATTATAGGGATCATGGGGGAGTGGACTGAGGAGATGTGGGTGGAAGTAGCCAGCAACCTATCCCATTCCTGAAGAGCTGTTTGTGTTAAGTGGTATTTCTGTATGAGGATAGGACGCTTTGGAGGCGGAATCCAAGCAAGGGTTCCAATGTTATGTCGTTTGAAGATATATCCGTCAAGGCGCACCCATTGCTTTTGTGTGTCATTTCTCGACCATTCAACCACCCTCTGCAATAATATTGCTCTCCTGTACAGAGAAAGTTCAGGGAATCCCAGCCCTCCCCTCTCACAAGGAAGATATAAGGTCTTTCGGGGCACTCGTGGTTTCACTCCGGACCAAATAAACTGCTCAAGAGATCGTTGCAACTGGGAAAGATAGTCGCCCGGCAGGGCAATGGGCACAGTCTGTAAAATATACAGAATGCGTGGTAGGATGTTCATTTTAATCAAGCTAATCTTCCCCAGCCAAGTTAACATTTTGTTCTTCCAGGAGGATAAATCAGAAATAATATCCTTTCTCAGGGGCATATAATTGTATTTAAATAAGTCCGCTGGATTTGCAGTCAAATAGACACCCAAGTATTTTAATCTAGAGGCGGCTATAGGTATACGATACTTCTGGGCTATTTCTTGGATAAGTTCTGGTGGAGAGTTAATGTTCAACAACTCAGACTTGGATAAGTTGAGATGAAAGTCAGAAAGCTCACCATATTGTCGTAACTCACCTAGCAACTCTGGGATCGATGTATCAATGTTGGTGAGGGTGTAGAGGATATCATCCACATAGAGTGCTTGTTTAAATTCTTTTTCCCCAACCTGCACCCCACTGATCTTAGGGTTTTCTCTAACCCTCTGGGCCAGCGCCTCAATAGAAAGAGCAAAGAGAAGAGGGGAAAGCGGACAGCCCTGTCTAGTGCCGTTCGTAATAAAAAAGGTCTCAGAAAAGGTGTTATTTATCCGGATCCTAGCATTCGGTGCAGAATATAATGCAAAAGTCATGTTAATATATGGGTCGCCAAAATTCATCTTCTTCATGACCCGACGTAGAAAAAGCCAGTTCACCCGATCAAAAGCTTTCTCCGCGTCGGTCGAGAGCAGGGCCATAGGCCCACCCTCGACCCGCGCATGGGAGATCAGTTGAAGCACCTTACTGGTATTGTCCCGTGCCTCCCTACCAGGGACAAAACCCACCTGATCAGACGAGATCAAGGAAGGGAGGAGTCTATTTAACCTCTTTGCAAGCACCTTTGCATAAGCTTTCATATCTGAATTTAACAAAGAGATTGGGCGGAAATTAGCAGGAGAAGTGGGGGGTTTGCCCTGTTTAGGGATGACAGTGATGTATGCCTCTAAAGACGTAGTAGGAAGAGTGGGGTGTGTGATCAGATTGTTAAATAGTAGAAGCATGGAAGGGCCCAGAGTGTCAAAGAAAGCCCGATAGTATTTGGGAGTAAACCCATCAGGACCGGGGCACTTCCCACCCGGAAGATCTGTCAGGGCCTGAGCCAACTCCTCTAAAGTAATGGGAGCGTCAAGGGACTCCCTGTCTCCAGCGGTAAGCTGAGGGAGAGCCAGAGAGGACAAATAATCGTTGATTGTATTCTGTTTTTCTAACACGGTGAGATCTTGGGATCTACCTACACGCGACTGCGAGATATTGTAGAGATTAGTATAGTACAGACTATTTTTTATACAATAGATACTTAGGTTTATTTTGGTTTGTATTGATTAATTGTCTTGTTCTCTTGTTGTCCTCTGGTTTCTTATTAATATATAAGTTAGATTTTGTCTAATGCCCTTAAGATCATATATATATATTTGCGGAACAAATTTGGATAATTTAATAATAAGATTTATAGATCAGAGCACTTAGATACATACATTTAGTTTGTATATTTTCCCATTTTTAGCTTCCTATTCATACAAATATGCTCTTGCTTGCTATAGTATTAACATACACTGATCCTAGCTATGTTTTTTAGTTTAGGCTTCATTGGGTTAATTCCCATTCTTAATTGATTGTTTAAATGTGTATTTATAGCATCTCAGTGTTACCTGTATTGTGTCTATGAGTAAGCGCCTGTAGGGGGCGCGAAACGCGTCAGACAGTCACCTGTGTGTCACCCTTACCTGTTGTGAGTTACCTTTACCCTGGTCTCCTACTTCTTGGATTGGTATTTACCTTCTTTATCTTTGAATAAACAGGACTTTTTATATGCATATTAACCTGGTCTGCAGTGCCTGTCATTTTTTCTCCTGTATTACTCTGGTGCTGGATTCGGCATACACTGACTACGGCACTCCTAGGGCAGCCTAAAGCGGCCTTGCGGCCCCCAAGCGCACTTCCGGTTGGACAGATTGAGGAAGCGTCTGTGTTCGAGCAGTAGGATTCAACACGCTTTTACCTAACCCTAACAACCCCTAACTTAAATATAATTAAAATAAATCTTAATAAAACCTACTATTAATAACTAATTTCTATTTAAAACTAAATACTTATTAACCTGTAAAATAAACCCTAAGCTTGCTACAATATAACTAATAGTTACATTGTAGCTAGCTTAGGTTTTATTTTTATTTCACAGCTAAGTTTGTATTTATTTTAACTAGGTAGACTAGTTAATAAATAGTTATTAACTATTTACTAGCTACCTAGTTAAAATAAATACAAAGTTACCTGTAAAATAAAACCTAACCTGAGTTACACTAACACCTAACATTACAATAAAATTAAATTAATTAAATTAACAAAATACATTTATCTAAATTACAAAAAATAATAAACACTAAATTACACAAAATAAAAAAGAAATTATCAAAAATTAAAACGAATTACTCCTAATCTAATAGCCCTATCAAAAAAAAAGTCCCCCAAAATAAAAAAAAAACCTAGCCTACACTAAACTGCCAATGTCTGTTGAAGAATGAAGTTTTGCTTTAAATTACGTCATCCAAGATGGCTTTCCTTACATTCCAATTGGCTGATAGAATTATATCAGCCAATAGGAATTAAGGGGGGGAAATCCTATTGGCTGTTGCAATCAGCCAATAGGATTGAGCTTTCATCCTATTGGCTGATCCAATCAGCCAATAGAATTGAGCTTGCATTCTATTGACTGATTGGAATAGCCAATAGAATGCAAGCTCAATCCGTCATTTAAAAGTAAACTTCATTCTTCAACAGACATCGGAAGAAGAGGATGCTCTGCGCCGGATGGCTTGAAGATGGACCCACTCCGTGCCGGATGGATAAAGATAGAAGATGCCGTCCGGATGAAGACTTCTGCCCGCTTGGATGAAGACTTCTGCCGGCTTCGATGAGGACTTCTGCCCGCTTGGACTCATAAGTGGATCGTCGGGGGTTAGTGTTAGAATTTTTAAGGGTTTATTGGGTGGGTTTTATTTTTAGCTTAGGGTTTGGGCAGTAAAAGAGCTAAATGCCCTTTTAAGGGCAATGCCCATCCAAATGCCCTTTTCAGGGCAATGGGGAGCTTAGGTTTATTTAGATAGAATTTTATTTGGAGGGTTTGGTTGTGTGGGTGATGGGTTTTACTGTTGGGGGGTTGTTTGTATTTTCTTTTACAAGTAAAAGAGCTGATTTCTTTGGGGCAATGCCCCGCAAAAGGCCCTTTTGAGGGCCATTGGCATAGGTTTTTTTATTTTGATAGGGCTATTAGATTACGAGTAATTATTTTTTATTTTTGATATTTTTTTTTTTTCTATTGTGTCATTTAGTGTTTATTATTTTTTGTAATTTAGATAAATGTATTTTGTTTATTTAATTTATTTAATTTTATTGTAATGTTAGGTGTTAGTGTAACTCAGGTTAGGTTTTTTTACAGGTAACTTTGTATTTATTTTAACTAGGTAGCTAGTAAATAGTTAATAACTATTTATTAACTTGTCTACCTAGTTAAAATGAATACAAATTTACCTGTGAAATAAAAATAAAACCTAAGATAGCTACAATGTAACTATTAGTTATATTGTAGCTAGCTTAGGGTTTATTTTACAGGTAAGTAAGTATTTAGTTTTAAATAGGTATTATTTAGTTATTAATAGTAAGTTTTATTTAGAATTATTTTAATTATATTAAAGTTAGGGAGTGTTAGGGTTACGTTAGGGTTAGGGTTAGATTTAGGGTTATGTTAGGGGTTAATATATTTATTTAGTGTTAGTGATATGGGAGGCCAGAGTTTTAGGGGTTAATAATTTTAGTATAGTGGCGGCAGCGACATTGGGGGAGGCAGATTAGGGGTTAATACATTTATGTAGGTGGCGGCGACATTGGGGGTTGCAGATTAGGAGTTAATAAGTGTAATGTAGGTGTCGGCAATGTCGGGGGCAGGAGATTAGGGGTTAATAAGTGTAATGTAGGTGTCGGCGATGTTAGGGGTGGCAGATTAGGGGTGTTTAGACTCAGGGTTTATTTTAGGGTGGTAGGTTTAAACATGCATATTTTTCCCCATAGACATCAATGGGGCTGCGTTACAGAGCTTTACGCTCCGCGATTGCAGGTGTTAGGCCTTTTTTTAGCCGTATCTCCCCATTGATGTCAATGGGGAAATCGTGCACGAGCACGTCAAAACACCACTTGTATTTGGGTGAAGCATGGAGCTCAACGCAACCATATCGCCCGCACAAGCCGTTTTTTTTGCAAACCTGTAATAGCAGCGCTATTAAAGGTGAGCGGTGGAAATAACTTGCATGTAATTAGCGAGCCAGCTTAACGCAAAACTCGTAATCTGGCTGTCTGCAAAGAAACTTTTGTTTCTAAATAGCTAAATATGCTGCCTTTATTTATGTGTGTATATTAAAACAGTATATCTGCATACATACTGCTGATCCCATCGCTGGCAATGACTTGGTTAAAATATTCCTTTCCAGTAACAAGCTTCAGAGAGCGAATGCTAATGGACTTGAGGTTGTAAAAATTCCACTTTTACAGCTTCGCCTTCTCTCTGAATGATTGGCCTCGCGTATTTCATGAGAGAGTAAAAGTGCAGGCCTTGCATACTTGTGAAGACCTCGTATTTCATGCATACCGTGAGTGTGGGGCAAGCTCTTCCGAAAACATCTGACACTGGCATCATTTCCCATCTCCCAGCGGGCAGTCAGCCTCGCTGGGAACAGGCTCAGAGTCTCTGTCTTAGTTAATTGTCCTGTCCCTGCCAATCAAACCATAGTTAACGGCATTGCTTTGGGATTAGAGTGTTAAGTAGGTTAAATTCTTTTTCTCACTTAAAACAAAAATATGCTCACACAGCATGATGTGCTTGGTATTTTTTTTTTAACATTGCAGATGTCTCAGTGACAATAAAGGCTTAGAAGAATATGTACCAAGGTGAAGTGATTTGCATGTCAGGGCGATGCAAGGTTTCTGTCTTGTGTAAATTAGTGGCACTTTGTGGAGAGGATGTTTTCAGTGTCTTTGATGTGATGTTGATTGCTTTTGAGGGATGACTGCAACAGAAACCAAGAGCAAGTATAAAAAGTACAAAAAAACAAATATGATAGTATATATATTGAAATACTGCAGCAAAAATACTTTCATAACCATTTTCTCTCACTATACCTCCTATGATTACTTCTTCTAGAGACTTTACTCACTTATTTTCTCTAAATGTTGTTATGATGCCCCTATATATTATTTAAAGGGACAGTAAATATTGTCAGATTTAAATTTAATTTATCTTGCCAATTTTTCATGTAATATAGTTCCAGAAATAGTAGAATAGTTGTTTTTTTACTTTATTTTTTCGGATAGGTTTTTAAGCAGATTTTGTTATTTTGGGGTTGGGGTTATTTTTATTATAGAGGGGGAGTTTTGCAATTTTTTTTATTTGTAAAAGAGCTAAAATATCTTTAGGGCAATATCCTACAAAAGGCCCTTTTAAGGGCTATTGTAATTTATTTTAGTATCAGGTTTTTTTTGTTTTGGGTATTTTTTTTTTATTTTATGGGGCATGTAGATAAATGTTAAGTATAATGGAGTTTTTTTTATTTTGGATACTGTATTTTATTATTTTTTGTAACTTTGAGGTTTTTTTTTTTATTGGGCTAGTGGTGGTATACAGTTAATAGAACACTACTTGTGGTGGGTATGTGGTGGTATAGGGGTTAATAGAAGAGTACTTGTATTTGGTATGTGGTTGTAAAGGGGTTAATATAATAGTACTTGCGGTGGGCTAGTGGGGGCATAGTGGTTAATAGAATAGTACTTGTGGTGGTATAAGGGTTAATATATACCCCTGGTGGTACAGGGGTTAATAGAATAGTACTTGCGGTGGGTATGTAGCGGTATAGGGGTTAATAGAATAGTACTTGCGGTGGGTATATAGTGGTATATGGGGTTAATAGAATAGTACTTGCAGTGGGTATGTAGCGGTATAGGGGTTAATAGAATAGTACTTGCAGTGGGTATTTGGCGGCATAGGGGTCAATAGAATAGTTCTTGTAGTGGGTAAGTGGTGGTATATGGGTTAATAGAAGAGTACTTGGGCTAAATGTGTTGTGGTATAGGGTTAATAGAATAGTACTTACAGTGGGTATGTGGCGGTATAGGGGTCAATACTGTAGAATAGTTCTTGTAGTGGGTAAGTAGCGGTATAGGGGTTAATAGAATAGTACTTGGGCTAAATGTGTTGCGGTATAGGGTTAATAGAATAGTACTTGCAGTGGGCTAGTGGCTGTATAGGGGTTTATAGAATAGTACTTGCAGTGGTTATGTGGTGGTATAGGGGTTAATAGAATAGTACTTGGGGTAAATATGTGGTGGTATTGGGGTTAATATAATAGATACTTGCAGTGTGTATGTGGTATTTAGATATTTATTAATGTAGTGTTAGTTTGTGATTGTGGGGTACTTCGGTTTAGGGGTATTAGGATTAGTGGTTAGGCATGACAGTTATATTTCCAGGGATCTTTAACTATACATCACCAATATGGGCGGTGGTGCTGGGTGTTATCTATAGCCTGCATCGTCGACCAATTGCATGTATAGTAAATGCCTCTTGACTATGTTGGGAGCTTGGAATATTTCGACAAGCTCGCTCATCATAGCACATTTGATCATCGGACCATAGTGAGAGATTACTGCCAATTAGAGGCGCAATCACTTATACAGCGCAGGTTTCGGCGCAAGCGTGGGAACCCACGCCACCCGTAATTTTACCTCGCACATCGGGTATTACATATACTGCGCCGTTAGATGCTAAACTGGCGTAAGTAGGAGAAACTGGCGATCTTCTGAAATGTGCTCAAATACACATTTCAGTCGTCGCAAGTAACTTACGCCAGTATTTTCTCCACGGAAAGTGACAATAAAGAGTAGTTTTATGCAAATTAGGCTAACACTCGTAAAAATGAACCACGATTTCATATAAAAATGTGACACGTAATTATGCTATTCCAAATTCTTATATAAACCCATATATAAAGAGATGAAGGTAATACAATTATGATTTCCCATTGTTCTCTCCTCCAAGTATTGTTGATTGTTTTGAGGAGAAATTTAAAGTAAATAAGCAAGTATATATCCACAATGTGATAAAGTACCTACAAGCTCAATCCATTTGATTATGTTGTGGCTTCAAACTATTTCAAATACACAAATAAACCTTACAAATCCAATATCATACTATACTGTCCCTTTAACCTTGAGATGCTGCTTAAATGTATGTGTTTGTTAAGGCTTCCAGGGAGTTACGTTGCTTTTTTAGTCAGTGCAAGGGTTGCTGTGCCTGCAATTTGTGGTGAGATGAGAATGGAGTAGATTTTCTGAATTCTGCGCACGTTGGTCCTTACGCTGTATATTGGATACCAAATTGCGCTGCTGTTCTATGTTAGTCTATGGGTAAAAAAAATACGTCTGAAGGGTGAAATATATGCGCGTAACTTGTATGCTACGCCGTATATGTAATACCAAAATCGTGTAAAATTTGGCGGCGGAGGATTTTGCATAGAGAGGGGTATTACTGGACCTGTATATTGGGCTATAAAAAAATGGTTGGCACTGATGTTATGATGTTTGTGGGCAAACGTTTATATGTTGGGAGTTAAAGATAACTTTTTTTATGGCAAATGTTTTTACTTTATTTTAAGAATGGAGGATACACATGGTTTAACTAAATGGGTATATGAACCCACATGGCTAGGTTTTAGACCGCTCTGGTGCGGTTATTTTAGGCTGCGAGACATCGAGTGAGATGGGCGGGGCCTATTTTCACGCCTCAGTTGCGCAGTTGTTTTTCCCAGACAAGCACCAAGATCCATCTCCAGTGGGCCTTT
Organism: Bombina bombina; assembly: GCF_027579735.1. Classification (NCBI taxonomy): domain Eukaryota; kingdom Metazoa; phylum Chordata; class Amphibia; order Anura; family Bombinatoridae; genus Bombina; species Bombina bombina. The sequence goes on along the minus strand of NC_069501.1, from coordinate 608,036,107 downwards.
CAGGACACGATTTTGCACACCCCTGAGGGCAGGTAGGCGCCAGGGGGTGTTTTTGTGTGAATTTAACGTTTTTTAGCACAACGTTTTTTGGTCTTAAGGGTTAAGTATTCCTTTCCTTGTGGGGCAAACTTAGCTGACAAGTTGGGATGCATTTATCATAAAATTGTGATAATTTTATCGTTTTAAAGCAGTTTTGGAAAAATTGTATGCTTTTTTCTCTTAAAGGCGCAGTACCGTTTTTTAAGATTGGTTTTTTTTTCACAAAATAAAGTGTTTTCAAGTCTGTTTGTGGTCATTACTAGCCTGTTACTAGCCTGTTTTAACATGTCTGACATTGAGGAAAGCCAATGTTCCATGTGTTTAGAAGCCATTATGGAACCCCCACTTAAAATGTGTCCCTCATGTACTGAAAGGGCCTTACATTGCAAAGAACATATTTTAGCTGATAAAAGTATGTCTCAGGATGATTCTCAGTCAGAAGAGAATCAGGTTATGCCATCTACTTCTCCCCAAGTGTCACAACCTTTAACGCCCGCCCAAGCGACGCCAAGTACTTCTAGTGCGTCTAATTCTTTCACCCTGCAAGATATGGCTGCAGTTATGTCTACTACCCTTACAGAGGTATTATCTAAACTACCTGGTTTACAGGGTAAGCGCAGTAGGTCCGGTATTAGAGTAAATGCTAAGCCCTCTGATGCTTTATTGGCCATCTCCGATGTACCCTCACAGTGTTCTGATTTGGGGGTGGGGGAATTGCTGTCTGAGGGAGAGCTTTCTGATTCAGGAAAGATGTTCCCTCAAACAGACTCAGATTTGAAGGCCTTTAAGTTTAGGCTTGAACACCTCCACTTGTTACTCAGGGAGGTTTTAGCCACTCTGGATGATTGTGACCCTATTGTAATACCACCAGAGAAATTGTGTAAAATGGATAGCTATCTAGAGGTCCCTACTTACACTAATGTTTTTCCAGTCCCTAAGAGGATTTTGGACATTGTTACTAAGGAATGGGATAGACCAGGCATTCCGTTCTCTCCCCCTCCTACTTTTAAGAAAATGTTTCCCATATCTGACACCATTCGGGATTCATGGCAGATGGTCCCTAAGGTGGAGGGAGCTATTTCTACCCTAGCTAAGCGTACAACTATACCTATTGAGGACAGTTGTGGTTTCAAAGATCCTATGGATAAAAAAATAGAGGGTCTTCTAAAGAAATTGTTTATTCATCAGGGTTTTCTTCTACAACCTATTGTGTGCATTGTTCCTGTAACTACTGCAGCAGCTTTTTGGTTTGAGGCTCTAGAGGAGTCTCTTAAGTTTGAGACCCCATTAGATGATATTTTGGATAGAATCAGGGCTCTCAAGCTAGCTAATTCTTTTATTACAGATGCCGCTTTTCAAATGGCTAAATTAGCGACAAAGAATGCAGGCTTTGCCATTTTATCACGTAGAGCGTTATGGCTTAAGTCCTGGTCTACTGATGTGTCATCAAAATCTAAGCTGTTACTTATTCCTTTCAAAGGTAAGACCCTATTCGGGCCTGAACTGAAGGAGATCATTTCCGACATTACTGGAAGTAAAGGCCATGCCCTTCCTCAGGACAAGACGAATAAAATGAGGGCCAAAGAAAATAATTTTCGTTCCTTTCGAAACTTTAAAGGTGGACCCTCTACTTCTTCCTCTAGCACAAAGCAGGAGGGAAATTTTGCTCAATCCAAGTCAGTCTGGAGACCTAACCAGACCTGGGGGGGTAGTTATCAACGTGTCAACTTTCCTGCCTTCGCCGGCCCAATACGCCCGCCTAAGCTCGCCTACCTTCGCCGCCGCGGACCTGAAAAAATACGCCTAAGTTATCATAAAAAGCTGTCAAAAAGCCGCGGGGCGATGAGCAGCGGACTGTGAGAGTTATCACTCATCCGATCTCGCTGCTCTTCGGCTGTCTGACAGCTTTCTTGCTAGCCTGTCACTAAGCACTCACACTAAACTACACTATTCTACCCCCTATACCGGCGCCCCCGGAGCCCCCTGCAACTAAATAAAGTTACTAACCCCTAAACCGCCACTCCTAGACCCTGCCCCAACTCTGATAAATGTATTAACCCCTAAACCGCCGCTCCTAGACCCTGCCGCAAGTCTTATAAATGTATTAACCCCTAAACTGCCGCTCCTAGACCCCGCCGCAAGTCTTATAAATGTATTAACCCCTAAACTGCCGCTCCCAGACACCGCTGCCACCTACATTATACCTAGTAACCCCTATCCTGCCCCCCCTATACCGTCGCCCTCTATAATAAAGTTATTAACCCCTATCCTGCTGATCCCGCACCTCGCCACAAATAAATAAATAGTTTAACCCCTAAACCGCCGCTCCCTGAACCCACCGCAACCTATATTAAATTTATTAACCCCTATCCTGCCCCCCCCTACACCGTCGCCACCTATAATAAATTTATTAACCCCTATCCTGCCCCCATACACCATCGCCACCTATAATAAACTTATTAACCCCTATCCTGCCCCCCCTACACCGTCGCCACCTATAATAAATTTATTAACCCCTATCCTGTCCCCCACTACACCGCCGCCACTGTAATAAAATTATTAACCCCTAAACCTAAGTCTAACACTAACCCTAACACCCCCCTAACTTAAATATTAATTAAATAAATCTAAATAATATTTCTATTATTAACTAAGTTAATCCTATTTAAAACTAAATATTTACCTATAAAATAAACCCTAATATAGCTACAATATAAATAATAATTATATTGTAGCTATCTTAGGATTTATATTTATTTTACAGGTAACTTTGTATTTATTTTAGCTAGTTAGAATAGTTATTAAATAGTTATTAACTATTTAATAACTACCTAGCTAAAAGAAATACAAAATTACCTGTAAAATAAATCCTAACCTAAGTTACAATTAAACCTAACACTACACTATCATTAAATAAATTAAATAAACTACCTACAAATAACTACAATTAAATACAATTACATAAACTAACTAAAGTACAAAAAATAAAAAAAGCTAAGTTACAAAAAATAAAAAAAATAAGTTACAAACATTTAAAAACATATTACAACAATTTTAAGCTACTTACACCTAATCTAAGCCCCCTAATAAAATAACAAACCCACCCAAAATAAAAAAATGCCCTACCCTATTCTACATTAAAAAAGTTCAAAGCTCTTTTACCTTACCAGCCCTTAAAAGGGCATTTTGTGGGGGCATGCCCCAAAGAGTTCAGCTCTTTTGCCTGTAAAAGAAAAATACAACCCCCCAACATTAAAACCCACCACCCACATACCCCTAATCTAACCCAAACCCCCTTAAAATAACCTAACACTAATCCCCTGAAGATCATCCTACCTTTAGTTGTCTTCACTCAGCCGAGCCACCAATGGAACTGAAGGACCGGCAGAAGTTATCCTCCAAGGGGCGCTGAAGAAATCTTCCATCCGATGAAGTGATCCTCCAAGCGGCGCTGAAGAAATCTTCCATCCGGGCGAGGTCATCTTCCAAGAGGCGCTGAAGAAGTCTTCTATCCGGGCTAGGTCATCTTCGAAGCCGGGTCTTGAATCTTCATCCCGCCGACGCGGAACATCCTTCTTTTAATGTAGAATAGGCTAGGGCATTTTTTTATTTTAGGGGGGTTTGTTATTTTATTAGGGGGCTTAGATTAGGTGTAAGTAGCTTAAAATTGTTGTAATATATTTTTAAATGTTTGTAACTTATTTTTTTTATTTTTTGTAACTTAGCTTTTTTTATTTTTTGTACTTTAGTTAGTTTATGTAATTGTATTTAATTGTAGTTATTTGTAGGTAGTTTATTTAATTTATTTAATGATAGTGTAGTGTTAGGTTTAATTGTAACTTAGGTTAGGATTTATTTTACAGGTAATTTTGTATTTCTTTTAGCTAGGTAGTTATTAAATAGTTAATAACTATTTAATAACTATTCTAACTAGCTAAAATAAATACAAAGTTACCTGTAAAATAAATATAAATCCTAAGATAGCTACAATGTAATTATTAATTATATTGTAGCTATATTAGGGTTTATTTTACAGGTAAGTATTTAGTTTTAAATAGGAATAATTTATTAAAGTATAGTGTAGTGTTAGGTGTAATTGTAACTTAGGTTAGTTTTTATTTCACAGGTAAATTTCTCTTTATTTTAGCTAGGTAAGCTATTAAATAGTTAATAACTATTTAATAGTTACTGTACCTAGTTAAAATAAATTGAAAGGTACCTGTAAAATAAAAATAAATCCTAAGATAGCTAGAATATAATTATTATTTATATTGTAGCTATATTAGGGTTTATTTTAAAGGTAAGTATTTAGTTTTAAATAGGATTCATTTAGTTCATAATAGAAATATTATTTAGATTTATTTAATTAATATTTAAGTTAGGGGGTGTTAGGGTTAGTGTTAGACTTAGGTTTAGGGGTTAATAATTTTATTACAGTGGCGGCGGTGTAGTGGGGGGCAGGATAGGGGTTAATAAATTTATTATAGGTTTCAACGGTGTAGAAGGGGGCAGGATAGGGGTTAATAAATTTATTATAGGTGGCGACGGTGTAGAATGGGGCAGGATAGGGGTTAATAAATTTATTATAGGTGGCGACGGTGTAGAAGGGGGCAGGATAGGGGTTAATAAATTTATTATAGGTGGCGACGGTGTAGAAGGGGGCAGGATAGGGGTTAATAAATTTATTATAGGTGGCGACGGTGTAGGGGGGCAGGATAGGGGTTAATAAATTTATTATAGGTGGCGACGGTGTAGGGGGGCAGGATAGGGGTTAATAAATTTATTATAGGTGGCGACGGTGTAGGGGGGCAGGATAGGGGTTAATAAATTTAATATAGGTTGCGGGGGTCCGGGAGCGGCGGTTTAGGGGTTAAACTATTTATTTAGTTGCGGCGAGGTGCGGGATCGGCAGGATAGGGTTTAATAAATTTATTATAGAGGGCGGCGGTATAGGGGGGGCAGGATAGGGGTTACTAGGTATAATGTAGTTGGCGGTGGGCTCCGGGAGCGGCGGTTTAGGGGTTAATATGTATAGAGTAGCTTGCGGTGGGCTCCGGGAGCGGCGGTTTAGGGGTTAACATATTTATTATAGTGTCGGTGGGCTCCGGGAGCTGCGGTTTATGGGGTAATAACTTTATTTAGTTGCGGCGGTGTAGGGGGGACAGATTAGTGGTGTTTAGACTCGGGGTACATGTTAGGGTGTTAGGTGCAGACAGCTCCCATAGGAATGAATGGGATGTTTGTCAGCAGCAAACTTTCGCTATGGTCAGACTCCCATTGATTCCAATGGGATCCGCCGCCTCCAGGTACGCTGGGCCGTAAAAGTACCGAGCGAACCTGCTAGTTTTTTGATAACTAGCAAAAGTAGTGAGATTGTGCCGTACTTGTGTGCGGAACATCTGGAGTGACGTAAGAATCGATCTGTGTCGGACTGAGTCCGGCGGATCGAAGTTTACGTCACAAAATTCTACTTTTGCCGGTCTCTAGCCTTTGATAACTAAGGTGAATCAGCCTCGCCACAAATACGCTGCGGAATTCCAGCGTATTTGAGGTTGACGGCTTGATTACTACCCCCCCTGGAATAAAGGTAAACAGGCCAAGAAGCCCGCTGCTGCTACCAAGACAGCATGAAGGGGCAGCCCCCGGTCCGGGACCGGATCTAGTAGGGGGCAGACTTTCTCTCTTCGCTCAGATTTGGGCAAGAGACGTTCAGGATTCCTGGGCATTAGAAATCATGACCCAGGGGTATCATCTAGAATTCAAAGATTCTCTCCCAAGGGGGAGATTTCATCTTTCACGTTTGTCAGTAAACCAGATAAAAAGAGAGGCATTCTTACGCTGTGTAGAAGACCTATATACCATGGGTGTAATCTGCCCAATTCCAAAAGTAGAACAGGGGCAGGGGTTTTACTCCAATCTGTTCGTGGTTCCCTTCAAGATGGAGACCATTCGGACAATATTATCAATGATCCAGGAGGGTCAATATATGACCACCGTGGATTTGAAGGATGCGTATCGTTACATTCCTATCCACAAAGATTATCACCAGTTCCTCAGGTTCACCTTCCTGGACAAACATTACCAGTTTGTGGCCCTTCCTTTCGGGTTGGCCACAGCTCCCAGAATTTTCACAAAGGTGCTAGGGTCCCTTCTGGCAGTTCTAAGGCCGTGGGGCATAGCAGTGGCGCCCTATCTGGACGATATTTTGATTCAGGCATCAACTTACCATCTAGCCAAATCTCACACGGACATCGTGTTGGCTTTTCTAAGATCTCACGGGTGGAAGGTGAACATAAAAAAGAGTTCACTTGTTCCTCTAACAAGAGTTCCATTCCTAGGAACTCTGATAGACTCGGTAGACATGAAAATTTTTCTGACAGAGGTCAGAAAATCAAAGATCTTAACCACTTGCCGAGCACTTCATTCCATTCCTCGGCCTTCAGTGGCTCAGTGTTTGGAGGTAATTGGACTAATGGTAGTGGCAATGGACATAGTTCCATTTGCTTGCTTGCATCTCAGACCACTGCAACTGTGCATGCTCAGAGAGTGGAATGGGGATTATGTGGATTTATCTCCGTGGGTAAATATGGATCTAGAGACCAGAGATTCTCCTCTTTGGTGGTTGTCACAGGATCATCTGTCCCAGGGAATGTGTTTCCGCAGGCCAGCATGGGTCATAGTGACGACGGACGCCAGCCTCTTGGGCTGGGGTGCAGTCTGGAATTCCCTGAAGGCTCAGGGTGTGTGGACTCAGGAGGAGGCCCTACTTCCAATAAATATTCTAGAACTGAGAGCGATATTCAACGCGCTTCAGGCGTGGCCTCAGCTGGCTTTGGCCAAATTCATAAGATTCCAGTCAGACAATGTCACGACTGTAGCATATATCAATCATCAAGGGAGAACAAAGAGTTCTCTAGCGATGATAGAGGTTTCCAAAGTAATTCGATGGGCAGAGACTCTGTCAGGAGGTTCACGCTGTTGCTTTAAATCTATCAACAATCTGATTGGTGGCTTTGCCTTTAAATATCCACCTCCCTTTCTAACCATTGCTTAGTAATTGTTTTCCATAGCACTAATACTTGTGGTGTAAAGGACTGAACGAAATACTAAAGCCTCAAGACGTCGATTCTAAATATAAATTTAATAAGATTCCTCCAAGCTTTACAGCTATTACCTCTTCATACAGGAACTTTGTGTAACAAGCCTCTGTAGCTTCACTGGGGATTACAGTGGCGATTCCAGCAACAGAACCATTGCGCTTTGACTCACAACTAAAGCTCTTACCCACAAAAGGCATCTGTGACAAGGAACCGTTACTTGGACCGGATTTTGGTTAATGGTTACTCTTTCTCCTCCCTTCTCTGACGTCACACGCCACCGGACCGCATCCATTTTAGATTCATTCGGAAGCTGCATTCTTAGTGAGAGGAGGGACAGTGTAGCTGCTGCTGATTTAATAGGGAAATCGATAGCTAGGCTAGTGTACTCAGTGTCCACTACAGTCCTGAAGGACTCATCTGATCTCTGCTGTAAGGACACCACCCCAAAAAGCCCTATTTAGGGCTGCTTTTTTTTTTCCTGTGTAATCTAATTGCAGTTGCCTGCCTGCCAGCGTGTGTGTCAGGCTCACAGCGTATACTGTGCCCACTTGCCCAGTGCCACCAATCATATCTGGTGTAACAGTAGTGTACATTTAAAAAAAACAACACTTTTTTGACTGTGAAATAATAGTCAGTTTCCTTCACACGTGTGCATTTCAGGGTCTGCCAGGGCACAGTGTCACACCAGTGCAACTCATATCTGGTGTAACAGTAGTGTACATTAACCCCTTAATGACCAATAACTTTTCCATTTTCTGTCCGTTTGGGACCAGGGCTATTTTTACATTTCTGCAGTGTTTGTGTTTAGCTGTAATTTTCCTCTTACTCGTTTACTGTACCCACACATATTATATACCGTTTTTCTCACCATTAAATGGAAATTCTAAAGATACCATTATTTTCATCATATCCTATAATTTACTATAAAAAAATTATAAAATATGAGGAAAAAATGGAAAAAAACACACTTTTTCTAACTTTGACCCCCAAAATCTGTTATTCATCTACAACCACCAAAAAACACCCATGCTAAATAGTTTCTAAATTTTGTCCTGAGTTTAGAAATACCCAATGTTTACATGTTCTTTGCATTTTTTGCAAGTTATAGGGCCATAAATACAAGTAGCACTTTGCTATTTCCAAACCATTTTTTTTTTCAAAATTAGCGCTAGTTACATTGGAACACTGATATCTGTCAGGAATCCCTGAATAGCCATTGACATGTATATATTTTTTTTAGAAGACATCCCAAAGTATTGATCTAGGCCCATTTTGATATATTTTATGCCACCATTTCACCGCCAAATGCGATCAAATAAAAAAAAATAGTCAACTTTTTCACAAACTTTAGGTTTCTCACTGAAATTATTTACAAACAGCTTGTGCAATTATGGCACAAATGGTTGTAAATGCTTCTCTGGGATCCCCTTTGTTCAGAAATAGCAGACATATATGGCTTTGGTTTTGCTTTTTGGTAGTTAGAAGGCCACTAAATGCAACTGCGCACAACACATGAATTATGACCAGCAGTGAAGGGGTTAATTAGGTAGCTTGTAGGGAGCTTGCAGGGTTAATTTTAGCTTTAGTGTAGAGATCAGCTTCCCACCTCACACATCAGACCCCCTGATCCCTCCCAAAGAGCTTTCTTCCCTCCCCCACCCCACAATTGTCCCCACCATCTTAAGTACTGGCAGAAAGAAAGGGTATCTTTTTTTTTATATATATATATATATATATATATATATATATATATATATATATATATATTTTAGCATATTTACATATGTTGTTGTGTAGGATCACCCCTTAGCCCCCAACCTCCCTGATCCCCCCCAAAACAGCTTCCTAACCCTCCCCTTCTGCCTTATTGGGGGCCATATTGGGTACTGGCAGCTGTCTGCCAGTACCCAGTTTGCAAATAAAATGTTTTTTTTTATTTTTATTTCATTTTTATGTAGTGTAGCTTCCCCCCCCAAGACCAATCCCCCACCCGCTCCCAGATCACTTAGATTTCCAAGTACTAAATATTTTGCACCCCTTTCTCCGACTTATAAAAACATTTTTTCTGTAGTGTAGCGGTTCCCACCCGCTCCCTCCCCGTGCACGCGCCCGCCCGCCTCCTCCTGTGCACGTGCGCGCGCCCCCGGCGATCCCACCTCCGATCCAGCCCCCCTCTCTGACAAGGACAGCATCGATGGCCGCCCACCCGCCTCCCACTTCAGCTCCCACCCACCAACGAATGCGGCCATCAATGCCCGGTGCAGAGAAGGCCACAGAGTGGCTCTCTCTGCACCGGAGGGGTAAAATTTGTTATTGCAGGATGCCTCGATATCGAGGCATCCTGCAATAACTGGAAAGCAGCTGGAAGCGATCAGGATCACTTCCAGCTGCTTTCCAAACCGAGGACGTACGCCATACGTCCTCAGGCGTTAACTGTATATTTTCTGAGGACGTATGTCACACGTGTGCGTTTCTGGGCCTGCCCGGGCACAGTGTCACACCAGTGCAACTCATATCTGGTGTAACAGTAGTATACATAAAAAAAAAAAAATAGAAATTTGACTGTGAAATAATAGCAGTCAGTTTCCTTCATGCGTGTGCGTTTCACACAAGTGCAACTCATATCTGGTGTAACAGTAGTGTACATTAAAAAAAAACTAGAAATTTGACTGTGAAATAATAGCAGTCAGTTTCCTTCACACGTGTGCGTTTCAGGGCCTGCCAGGGCACAGTGTCACACAAGTGCAACTCATATCTGGTGTAACAGTAGTGTACATTTAAAAAAAATATATATAATTTTGACTGTAATAGATTGAATAGCAGTTAGTTGTCTGCAAGAGTGTGTGTCAGGCCTACAGCGTCTACTCTGCCAACTTCTGCCAGTGCACAGTGCCACTCATATCTGTTGTCACAGTAGCTTGCACGCATAGTACCACTAATCGGAAAAAATATGACAGGCAGAGGCAGGCCACCCCGCAGGGGCCGTCGTGGTCGTAGTGCTGTGATTCCCTTTGGCCCTAGAATAATGCCCAGTGTTCAGAGGCCACGTACCCTGAACTCGAAAAGTTCTGAGGACATAGTTGACTGGCTAACACAGGACACCAAATCTTCTACAGCTTCCTCTCGGAACCTTGACGCACCATCCTCCTCCAGCTTAGCTTCGGGCACCTCTCAAGTTACCACTCGCCCGCCTGCCGCCACCACCAACACTAGCACCACAGCCGCTTCACTTGATCTGTCAGAGGAGTTATTTACACATCAGTTGGAAGAAATGAGTTATGCGCAACCATTATTGCCAGAGGATGTAGATAACAGGGATATGTCTCAGTCAGGCAGCATTACACACATGGACGTATGGTGTGATGATGATGATGTTGTACCTGCTGCTGCTTCCTTTGCTGAGTTGTCAGATACAAGTGAAATGGTTGATGATGACGATGCGTCCGTGGATGTCACATGGGTGCCCGCTAGAAGAGAAGAAGAACAGGGGGAAGTTCAGATGGGGAGACAGAGAGGAGGAGGAGACGAGTTGGAAGCAGGGGGAGGTCGTCGCAAGGAGCTAGTGGCACAGTCAGACAGCCACCATCAGAATGCCGTCATTGCAGAGCTCAGCAGTGTGGCATTTTTTGTGTGTGTCTGCCTCTGACAACAGTAATGCCATTTGCAACCTGTGCCAAAAGAAACTGAGTCGTGGGAAGTCCAACACCCACCTAGGTATAACTGCTTTGCGAAGGCACATGATCGCACATCACAAACGCCTATGGGGCAGCACACAAACTCAAAGCCGCCATCCTCCTCCTGGTCCAGCATCTTCAGCTACGTCAACCACTGCTGTCCCCTTGCCCCCTCTCAACCATCCGCCACTCCGTCTCTCACCTTGAGCAGTTCCTGCTCATCTGCCCACAGTCAGGTGTCTGTCAAGGACATGTTTGAGCGTAAGAAGCCAATGTCACAAAGTCACCCCCCTTGCCCGGAATTTGACAGCTGGCTTGTCTGAACTCTTAGCCCGCCAACTTTTACCATACACGCTGGTGGAGTCTGAGGCGTTCCAAAAATTTGTAGCTATTGGGACACCGCAGTGGAAGGTACCCGGCCGAAATTTCTTTGCACAAAAGGCAATCCCCAACCTGTACTCGATTGTGCAAGAGAAAGTAATGGCATGTCTGGCACACAGTGTTGGGGCAAGGGTCCATCTGACCACTGATACCTGGTCTGCAAAGCATGGTCATGGCAGGTATATCACCTACACTGTGCATTGGGTAAACTTGCTGACGGCTGCCAAGCATAGAATGCGTGGCTCTGCAGAGGAGTTGGTGACACCGCCACGACTTGCAGGCAGGCCTGCTGCCACCTCCTCTACTCCTCCTACTCCATCCTCTTCCATAACCTCCTCGGCTGATTCCTCTTCTGCTGCTGCGTCTTGCTCCACATCAACGGCACCCCCCAGCTCCCCAGGTACTATTCCATATCCCGGATACGGCAGTGTCACGCCGTCTTGGGGTTGACTTGCCTGAAAGCAGAGAGTCACACCGGACCAGCACTCCTGTCCGCTCTGAACGCACAGGTGAATCAGTGGCTGACTCTGCACCAACTGGAGATCGGCAAAGTGGTTTGTGACAACGGAAGAAATTTGTTGGCGGCATTGAATTTGGGCAAGTTGACACATGTGCCGTGCATGGCACATGTGTGTAATCTGATCGTAAAACGCTTTGTGCATAAGTACCCAAGCTTACAGGACATCCTATAGCAGGCCAGGAAGGTGTGTGGCCATTTCAGGCATTCCTACACAGCCATGGGGCGAAACAACATGCCAGTGAGGCGCTTGATTTGCGACAGCCCGACACGTTGGAATTCAACACTCCTAATGTTCGACCGCCTGCTCCAACAAGAAAAAGCCGTTAACGACTATTTGTATGACCGGGATGCTAGGACAGCCTCTGCGGAGCTGGGAATTATTTTTCCACGTTACTGGACGCTCATGCGAAATGCCTGTAGGCTCATGCGTCCTTTTGAGGAGGTGACAAACCTAGTCAGTTGCAATGAAGGCACCATCAGTGACATCATATAATTTGTTTTCTTCCTGGAGCGTGCCCTGCGAAGACTGCTGGATCAGGCCGTAGATGAGCGTGAAGAGGAAGAGTTGTGGTCACCATCACCACCAGAAACAGCCTTATCAGCATCGCTTGCTGGACCTGCGGCAACGCTGGAAGAGGATTGTGAGGAAGAGGAGTCAGAGGAGGAATGTGGCTTTGAGGAGGAGGAGGAGGAGGAGGAGGAGGAAGACCAACCACAACAGGCATCCCAGGGTGCTCGTTGTCACCTATCTGCTAGCCGTGGTGTTGTACGTGGCTGGGGGGAAGAACATACCTTCAGTGAGATCACTGAGGATGAGGAATGGGACATGAGTAGCTCGGCATCCAACCTTGTGCAAATGGGGTCTTTCATGCTGTCGTGCCTGTTGAGGGACCCTAGTATAAAAAGGCTGAAGGAGAACGACCTGTACTGGGTGTCCACGCTACTAGACCCCCGGTATAAACAGAAAGTGCCTGAAATGTTACTGAAAGGATGCAACCATTCCAAAATAAATTAAAAAGTATGCTTTACACAGCGTATAAGGGTGATGTCACAGCACAACGGGAATCTAACAGGGGAAGAGGTAAAAGTAATCCTCCTCTTCCTATGACCACACCGGCAAGGATGGGATGCTTTACAGACGTGTTGTTGATGGAGGACATGCAGAGCTTTTTAAGTCCTACGCATCGCCACAGCCCTTCGGGGTCCACCCTCAGAGAACGACTTGACCGACAGGTAGCAGACTACCTCGCTTTAACTGCAGATATCGACACTCTGAGGAGCGATGAACCCCTTGACTACTGGGTGTGCAGGCTTGACCTGTGGCCTGAGCTCTCCCAATTTGCGATAGAACTTCTGGCCTGCCCCGCTTCAAGTGTCCTGTCAGAAAGGACCTTCAGTGCAGCAGGAGTTATTGTCACTGAGAAGAGAAGTCGCCTAGGTCAAAAAGTCTAGATTACCTCACCTTTATTACGATGAATGAGGGATGGATCCCAAAGGGACCGACAGTGGGTGATACATTCGACTAAAAAAGGCCTAATGAGATGAGCTGCTTGGGCTAAAAATGGTCCACACGCTGCTCTATTTTATCTCTGAATGCCGGATGACTTGCGTGACTTATCCGCCACCAACTAGGGTTCAAGCCACAATGTTTTAGGGCACTTTCTGCCTGGGAAACAAACATCAATTTTTCTGGCCGCTGCTACAGCAGCACCTGCAACAATACCTAATTTTTCAGGCATGTGCACATGCCTAATTTCTCTGGCCTCTGGTGCTGCACTGTGGCTTCAAAAACCAAACAAAAAAAAAGGCACATAACAAGGATTAAACTGATAGGAATAGTACTACTTAACACACCACTCCTATCTGGTGGCACATTAGATTTCAAGCGCAGTGCCCCAAATTTGAAGTAGGAGGTCCGACCAAGCATCTTTTTCCATCTCCCGGTTCATAAAATCGATGCCATATACACGTCCCCTGATAGGGGACGTAACAGGGATTAAACTGATAAGAATAGAACTACTTAACACACCACTCCTATCTGGTGGCACATTAGATTGCATGCGCAGTGCCCCAAATTTGAAGTAGGAGGACCGACCGAGCATCTTTTTCCATCTCCCGGTTCCTAAAATCGATGCCATATACACGACCCCTGATAGGGGACGTAACAGGGATTAAACTGTTAAGAATAGGGGCGGAGCTAGCCACGGATCAGGCTAAACGTGTGTATATTGAGCTCCATAAGCTAACTATTCAATAGAGCTATATAAAGTGTAGATTTTGATTTCTCAACAACAGCTACCTGTCTGCTTTAGTAGGTGGACACTATATCCTCGCAGGGTGACCCACTTTACCCATCTTACCAACTCTAAAAGCCTTCGCAAGACAAACGGCCTGCAGTGGTGCGAGTGGAACCTGTTACTGCTGTGGCGCGATCAGGCTATCGTCAGCTGCAACACGGAGGGCTGCAATTCCCTGCCTAGATCTCACTAGCCTATCTACTGCTGCCGCCACCCATCCAAACACTGACTGCAGCTCGCAGTCCTCAGAACAGTTCCCTGCCATTGACCGCAGCTGTCTCCGTACTCCTGAGGGTCGGGGCTCCGCTCCAGAGTAATTGTGATCCCATCCGCCAGCCGTTGCCTACTACCAGCCTTAATTAGCCTACAGCACTCCGGAGGGCCGGAGCAATCAACCGCCATCACCTCCAGCAGGGAAGAAGAGACCTTTTGATCCGGACCCCTGGTCGGATATCTGTAGGGACCTTAGCGATCTCAGAGCGGCACTTTCCAAAGGTGAGACCTGTGGCCTGAGCTCTCCAAATTTGCGATAGAACTTCTGGCCTGCCCCGCTTCAAGTGTCCTGTCAGAAAGGACCTTCAGTGCAGCAGGAGTTATTGTCACTGAGAAGAGAAGTCGCCTAGGTCAAAAAGTCTAGATTACCTCACCTTTATTACGATGAATGAGGGATGGATCCCAAAGGGACCGACAGTGGGTGATACATTCGACTAAAAAAGGCCTAATGAGATGAGCTGCTTGGGCTAAAAATGGTCCACACGCTGCTCTATTTTATCTCTGAATGCCGGATGACTTGCATGACTTATCCGCCACCAACTAGGGTTCAAGCCACAATGTTTTAGGGCACTTTCTGCCTGGGAAACAAACATCAATTTTTCTGGCCGCTGCTACAGCAGCACCTGCAACAATACCTAATTTTTTAGGCATGTGCAAATGCCTAATTTCTCTGGCCTCTGGTGCTGCACTGTGGCTTCAAAAACCAAACAAAAAAAAGGCACATAACAAGGATTAAACTGATAGGAATAGTACTACTTAACACACCACTCCTATCTGGTGGCACATTATATTTCAAGCGCAGTGCCCCAAATTTGAAGTAGGAGGTCCGACCAAGCATCTTTTTCCATCTCCCGGTTCATAAAATCGATGCCATATACACGTCCCCTGATAGGGGACGTAACAGGGATTAAACTGATAAGAATAGAACTACTTAACACACCACTCCTATCTGGTGGCACATTAGATTGCATGCGCAGTGCCCCAAATTTGAAGTAGGAGGACCGACCGAGCATCTTTTTCCATCTCCCGGTTCCTAAAATCGATGCCATATACACGACCCCTGATAGGGGACGTAACAGGGATTAAACTGTTAAGAATAGGGGCGGAGCTAGCCACGGATCAGGCTAAACGTGTGTATATTGAGCTCAATAAGCTAACTATTCAATAGAGCTATATAAAGTGTAGATTTTGATTTTTGATTTCTCAACAACAGCTACCTGTCTGCTTTAGTAGGTGGACACTATATCCTCGCAGGGTGACCCACTTTACCCATCTTACCAACTCTAAAAGCCTTCGCAAGACAAACGGCCTGCAGTGGTGCGAGTGGAACCTGTTACTGCTGTGGCGCGATCAGGCTATCGTCAGCTGCAACATGGAGGGCTGCAATTCCCTGCCTAGATCTCACTAGCCTATCTACTGCTGCCGCCACCCATCCAAACACTGACTGCAGCTCGCAGTCCTCAGAACAGTTCCCTGCCATTGACCGCAGCTGTCTCCGTACTCCTGAGGGTCGGGGCTCCGCTCCAGAGTAATTGTGATCCCATCCGCCAGCCGTTGCCTACTACCAGCCTTAATTAGCCTACAGCACTCCGGAGGGCCGGAGCAATCAACCGCCATCACCTCCAGCAGGGAAGAAGAGACCTTTTGATCCGGACCCCTGGTCGGATATCTCTAGGGACCTTAGCGATCTCAGAGCGGCACTTTCCAAAGGTGAGATACTCACCCCCTCGCACCCTCCAGATAAAGGACAGGACCAAGGACCGGGACGGAACCTCTGGGGCCCTGGGATACATAGACAACCAGGCCAGGCCTCTGTGCTGCGCATTTTACAAATAAGGCGCGAACACCCGCCATCTTGGGGCCTCCTTACTCCTACACCGGACTGGAACCGGCTACTAACTGGAAGATAGACCCACCTTTCACCACTACGTGCCTTGCTCCTAGAAGGTAAGAACTTGTCAGGACATCTGACACACCACATCACTCTTTTAGACCCTGGGGAGTAGGTGTCACATAGATAACACGTGAGTCTTGTGTTGACTAACACTCAGGCCCTTTTAAATAAAACCCCCTTCATTCACTTGCTTGATCACTTTGCTAGATACCTGGGGTTGATTTAACTTTACCCCTGGCACAAAGTCGGGTGCCCTTTTTGTTGCTCATCCTCTGGGGCCTGCTACAAGTGCTTGATCCTTGTAAGAACAGCTCACATTAAGAAATCAGCACTGCAGTATTATCTACATAACTTTTAGGCATGCATATAGGTAGCACTACTCCCAAAGAAGCACCCCTTATATTTTAAGACTGGTCATCCATTCCCACCCCCCCTCTATTCGGTGGCAACAACAAAGCCTTCAGTTGCAACTATAGCAGGACATTGGACTCCAACATTTGAGTAGGCAGATAACCCCTGCCCCAGCTACCTTTGAGGCTTGACTTTCTATGATATGCTGATACCAGTCAGAGCTAAGAGCTGGGCTCTGCTGCCATAAACTGCCTGAAAGCCCCGTTTTCCTAACCCAGGCGCATAACCATTCTCTAACTGCAAGCGCTTTGTCCAACCTTATTTACTACATCACCTTGTTCTGTTACTTAGGAAAATTTAGGTGCTGCGTCAGCGTATGTGCCTTTGGCCTCTTAGCCCAAAGTGGAGTTTCTTATAGGTTTTCTCCACAGTAATGTTTCTAGCTGGTAATTAGATAAGTGTGTGCTAAAGTTGTAACTCCTCAAGACTCCCCCTTTCCGGCCTAGCTAGTCTAGGCTGGTCACTTCCACTAGATGCTGATTAACCAGGCTCATAGGGCACTACGGCCCAGATCTGCAGAAGGCGATAAACCAAGGGACGTCATAGCTCGTCTGCACTACTATACTTTCAGAGACAAACTACTCCGGGCACTTGCAGGTGACAGAAACCTCCCAGATCAATACTCTGATATACAAGTCTATCAGGATCTCTCTCCACACACCCTCCAGCTACGTCGCCTTTATCAACCCTATACCAAGTTGATGAGAAATAAAGCTATAAAATACAGATGAGGGTTTCCTGTTAAGATACATATAACCAAAGATGGACATCAGTTCACAGCCTCCTCACCACAGCTGGCCAGAGAACTCATGCAAAGGTGGGACCTGTTACCGCCAGATCCACCTGAGACCCAGCACCACAAAGCCGCTACCAATGGGTTGAGAGTGTCGACCCTGGAGTGACGACCTCTCCCCCAAAGAGTGGGTAATGCTCAAAAAAGACCACCACAGCCCTCTGGCAAGAACCAGCCCACACGCAACATTTCTGCCGACCCTTGAGATTCACGAGTCCCTTCTAGCTCAGCACTTTATACTGGACTCTGTGTCGGGAGTCACTCTACTCCCCCCTGATGGCCTTGGTTCCTCCTCCCCTGAAGGTTAGGTGAGGAGGTCCATCACTGTGGACTTTGCTTTCCCTGTTTTCTCTTCTCCTCTTCTTTTCTTCTATTTTTCTTTTCTGTTCTTCTAATGACCAAGCATGGATTACCTTTATTTCTTTCTTTGGAGGGTTTCCTCTGCTTACCTTTTATTTTACTATATGCAATGATATGTAAGTGTTGACATGTCACCTACTAACCGTTACTACTGAATGTTGCCTGTTTATTGTTTGTTGTACACCGTGACATAGCCTGTGCATATTGCCTAATGCAACTGTGATTACTAGTGTGTGATACAACTGCTATTCTGTGCACAATGACTCTATCTAAATGCTATTTATCTCTTTAACTATGTTATAACTTTGGTAATGTTTCGTTCCCTGTTGAGTTATTTATTTACCACACGTGGTCCACCATACACTACTTGTAGGGTGACATATACAACACTGATATAGCAAACTTGACATTTGTAGACATTTAAGAACTGCTGACTGGGGTCAGGCCTCACACACCTGTCTCCCCCCCCCCCACCTTGATAGTTGTGTTCTCTCACACCTACAAGTGAGAGCACTCATTGAGATTGTGTAATATACACATCATTCAATTACCTGATAGTTCCGTAAAAACATATACAGAACAGAGAGAGCGTACAAGTGCACCCATCCCTTTCTTCCTGTCCCTCTGGTATCCCCTCTCCCCACTCAATCTTCTCTGTTAGAGTTCTCCCCCCCCCCTTTTTCCCACTACCTTTAGACCTCCAGGAGGCATAGAGCCCACTGGTCCTATGGCCCCCATAACTGTGGCCACCCTAAATGCCCAGGGATTAAATTCCCCTACTAAGCGTAGTCTTCTATCTAACTACCTGACCTCCCATAAACTACATATCGTGTTTTTACAAGAGACACATTGGGATAAAACAGCATGACCGTTTCGTACCCCGACACACTATCCAATATGTGAGACTACTTCCTTCTCAGAGAAAAAGAGAGGGGTGGCAATCTTAGTGCATAGAGATGTGTGCTGTGCCATAGAATATGTTGAGCATGACCCTGAGGGCAGATACCTAATTTTAGTCTGCACCTTAAACGGAATGCTTTATACTTTGGCCTCCAACTACACCCCAAACACCAAACAGATGCCTTTCCTGAGGAAGTTCCTGAGACAGCTAGGCGAAATTAGGAGGGGCCACCTACTGATAGGAGGAGACCTTAATTTAGTCTGGGACCCTACTTTAGATAAAAAAACAACTAATATACGCCTTACTGACCGAAACCTTACTACCCAGTCCAATGCGCTGCGCAAACTCATGTACCAACATGGCCTCTATGACATTTGGCGCTGCCTTGCCCCGACTGAAAGGGATTACACTCACCATTCTAAACCACACAACTCCTACTCCAGGATTGATAACCTTCTATGCGACTCTTGGACTCTTGACCAATTCCATACCCCACGCATAAGGCCATGCCCTTGGTCGAATCATGATCTGGTTAGTGCACGGTGCTCCATGTTGTGCCCCCCTGACAGCAGACCCTCCTGGAGACTGCCAGACCAATTTCTCTCGGAAGGGGAGATCCCCTCGCTTGTGGAAACAATCTTGGATTTTCTGAGACATAACGATACAGGGGACACGAGCCTTGGAATCCTGTGGGCCTCGCTTAAAGCTTACCTCAGAGGCCATTTCCTTAAAAAAAGTGCGCAGCTGAAAGCTAAGAGTATGATCCCCCTCGCTAAACTATAGGCGGAGCTCAGACAGATTGAACTGGCTAATAAAAGCACACCTATTCCCACCCTTGCCGACCGGGTAGGTACTATCAGGGATGAGATCAATAAGAGAGAGCAGCTCAGGGTCCAAGTTAACCTATTTAGACTTAAGCAACTATATTTCCATAAAGGAAATAAGGCCGATAGACTACTTGCCCGTAAGCTTAGAGATCGTGCGGTTCAAGACAGAATCCCCATGATTAATACCGCAACAGGCGCAGTCCATTCACCCAGAGATATAGGGAAGGCGTTTGCCGACTACTATACTTCGCTATATAACCTTGATAGCAGCCCTCTGGGAGTTGACGCACGTAGGGCAGCGATCCAACAGTTCTTGGTGAAGTTGGACCTCCCCACCTTAGATGCTGATTCTGTGGACGATCTGACTGCTTCTTTCACTCTAGAGGAGGTCAAAACAGCCATCCTAACCTTAAAACCCCATAAGGCTCTGGGCCCGGATGGCTTCACGGGTTTATTCTTCCGTACCTTCGCCCAATTACTATCGCCTATATTGCTTCGTCTTTATGATGAAGTGGCGAAGACAGGAGCTTTCCTTCCTGAATTCCTAGAGGCCAGTATACTGACTATACCTAAAGAGGGGAAGGACCCAACGCTCTGTGGCAGCTATCGGCCTATCTCACTTATCAACGTGGATGTGAAGGTCTATGCTAAGGTTCTGGCAACCAGACTTGGGCGACACTTACCCTCGCTGGTCCATTTGGACCAAGTGGGATTTATACAGGGTAGGCAAGGTACGGATAACACCCGAAGGTTGCTGAATATATTTATGGAAGTGACTGACATGGGACTGCCCCTCCTCACCCTGTCTATGGATGCGGAAAAAGCGTTTGACAGGGTGGGGTGGGAATATATGTTTGGTACCCTGGAACATTTTGGGATCCCACTATTCTTCCATAATGCTGGGGCTGCTCTCTACGCCTCCCCGAAGGCTGTGGTTAAAGGTTTAGGTTTTTGTTCTCCTAAAATTATTATCAGGAATGGGACTAGGCAGTGGTGCCCCTTGTCCCCACTCCTCTTCGCGTTGGCGATGGAGCCACTTGCGGAGACAATCAGGAAAAATCCCAAGATTCAGGGTCTTCAGATACATGATACCCTTTAGAAGTTAGCGCTCTTCGCTGACGATCTCACCCTTTTCCTAACAAACCCGGTCGGGACGCTTCCTCCCCTCTTAGAGACCATTGACTCCTTTAGCAGCATATCGAACTACAAGATCAACGTTTCTAAAACAGAGGCCTACATGATCCACTTAGACCAGGCAGAACAGTGGCGTCTTAAAAGACTCTACTCGTTCAAGTGGTCCGTGACCGGAATTCAACACCTAGGTATCTACCTATCGCATGACAAGGATACAGTGATAAAGGAAAATTATACTGCTCTATTAAAAGGGGTTGATGCCCGACTGAAATCGCAGAAATATGAGGAAATATCGTGGATGGGCAGAATTGCTGCTCTGAAGATGATGATCCTCCCCAAATTGACATACATTATGATATGTATCCCTATCCCAGTCCCGGTGAAGATCTTGCGCAGCTTCCAAACGACATTCAATTCCTATATTTGGGATAATAAGAGACCATGAGTTGCGGCAGCCACTCTTCAGGCACCGGTCGATCGGGGTGGACTGGGCCTACCCAATGTCCAGCTCTATCATCAAGCAGCAATGATTTCACATGCCTCAGCTTGGGGGCGAGACTTCCCACCAGCAAGGTGGAGAGAGCTGGAACAAGCATCCCTCCCAGCATACATTGATCTCTCAGACTTGCTGTGGGTTCCCCCACACTTAGCTTCACAAATAACTATCTCTAACCACCTGAGTAAAGACTGTCAAACAGCTTGGTTCCAGCTGAGACATAATCTGTTGATAGCCCCGCACCCTTCTCCCATCCATCCGGTCATGGCACTCCTGCAGGGGCTACCTAATGTCAGGCTTACCGTCTGGAAGAACCTGGAGGTCACCTCTGTAGGTGACTTTTACCTAAATGATAATCTACTTTCACCCCAAGACATGGTCGCAAGATGTGACATTCCTCGCCATCTAGAGTTCGACCTTATGAGACTCAGATCTCTTATGAAGGCGTGGGGATTCCTGACTGACAAGATCAGGGTACTCACCACTTGGGAGATTAGGTGGAAGGTGGGGATACAACTATATAAGCCCCTTACTGTTCACTATAAATCCCTTTTAGGACCTCCCACCCTTGTAAAAACCAGACACATGATCTCCTGGGAGACTGAACTGAGACTTACTTACATGACACTTGACTGGTCCAAGGCAATTCTGATGACTAAATCCGCACTCCATTGTGTCACAATGTATGAACTCTACTTTAAGATCATTACCAGATGGCATTTAGTGCCGGCTAAACTTCGGACTCTGTACCCTGGACATTCACCCCTATGTTGGAGAGACTGTGGAGAAATAGGCACTCCACTTCATGTGTGGTGGTCATGTGACAGACTCCGACCGCTTTGGTTTAAAATGTGTGTGACCTGCACGGCCTTAGAACTCCCGATCCCGGAAACCCCGAGCCTAGCTCTTCTCCATATTGGAGTACAAAAGCTACCGGTCCATAAGAGATACCTACTTGTTTACTTCTTGACCTCAGTTAAAATGCTGATAGCCAGGAACTGGAAGAAACTGCAGCCCCCGAGATGGCAGGGTGTGGTTGACTACCTACAATACATCAAATCCATGGAAGACTATGTCTTTCGGATGAGAAACCAGTCAGGAGTCTCCAGCCTAATCGGGGAACCTTGGAGACCTACTTGAAACAAACCCCATAATAAGGCCTTTCTCCTCGAACTCTGGTAGCCCACCGCTGGCTACATCCCCTTCCTGGTCCCTGAGGTAGCACCTCGTTGTGACTGTCTCGAGGTGCTTCACATCTACTGATGGGATTTTTTTCCCCTTCATTAGCACCCCCCCCGTCTGACATTTTCACCTCCCCTATACCCTCCCCTCCCTCCCTGTACCTTCCCCCCCCCTCTGCTCCCGCCCCTCCTCCAAGAGGTTTGGGTGATGAAATCCAACAACATTGTACCCGCTCTTACATACTACACATACCTTCTGTTCTGTGTCTTTCAACTGTCAGGCCTACTGAATATGGCACCTCTTGCCATATATTGACTAAATTATAAAAACTTAAACGTTTTTTCAGAATAAACAATACATAACAAGTGAACCGTGCAAATACGCACCGGATAATGGTTAAATGGTATTTATGACCCTCATGCAATGTTTACAGATTCCCTCTGAATGTAATTTATTGCCTGTATTGTCGGGTGTACTACCGCTACCAAATGTGTAAAGAGAAAAGTGTATTGTTATGTGGTTTTCACAATGTTCTAATCAATAAAAATTCATTTTTAAAATAAAAATAAACTGATAAGAATAGTACTACTTAACATACCACTCCTATCTGGTGGCACATTAGATTGCACGCGTAGTGCCCTAAATTTGAAGTAGGAGGACCGACCAAGCATCTTTTTCCATCTCCCGGTTCCTAAAATTGATGCCATATACACGTCCCCTGATAGGGGGCGTAAGAGGGATTAAACTGATAGGAATAGTACTACTTAACACACCTTATAATAGCGCAGAGAGAGGCAATGCAGAGAGAGGAGTCTGAAGAAGAGGAGTCAGAGGAGGAAGGTGGCTTTGAGGAGGTGGAAGATCAAACACAGCAGGCGTCCCAGGGGGCTTGTTGTCACCTTTCGGGGACCCTTGGTGTTGTACATGGCTGGGTGGAGGAAGAGACCTTCAATGACATCAGTGAGGACAAGGAACGGGACATGGCTAGCTTGGTATCCAACCTTGTGCAAATGGGGAGTTTGCAGTTGTGCAAATGGACTGTTTGCGGTTGTTTGCGGTGCGTTAAACGGGGAGTTTGGTCTGTCACTGTGAAGCGGGCGTAACCCTTACACTACCTGATCGATACAACATCATACCTGATGTTTTAAAGCACGTTATTCCAAACAATTTAGGAATGTTTTTGTATTCTATATGTCTTTCTCTTAGGAGGCTAATATAACAAGTGTCTTTCTCTTTGGAGGTATATACAAGGGGTAAGGTAGATGGCTCATGTATAGCTGGGGCTGAATTTATCCCGATAAGGCCCTAGGAATAGAGTTTGTGTACTCAGATCAAGTAAGGGACTTTTTGTTTAACTTGGATAAAGTAGCTAGAGAATAAATCTCCAAGTATCTTTAAAGAAATCATAAAGGTAAAAGCGGGCCAATATTATTATACATATAAGTATTAGACTATAAAGATCAATAGGGTTGTGTTTTGTCTGGTTTCAATTGAACGTGACCCTGCAGGCTCTTCATTTTTTGTTTGTTTTTTTCACAGAAGGTTTTTATTTTTATCTTTTTGCTGGTTGTATTTTTGCTCACAGTTCTCTCTTTCCCCCTAATTCCTTATTTTCAGCCATGCTCAATTAAATAGTCAAAAGGGAAAAGGGGGAGAGGGGAAGAGGAAGGGGAAAAAAAAGAAAAGAAAAGAAAAAAAAAAAGAAAAAAAAGAAGAAAAAAAAAAAAGGAGGGGGGGGCTGGGGTCTTCACATTTTTGTGCACAGATTCTATGAGAATTATATAAAGTGTGTAGTACCAGGGACTTCCTGGTTCGGTGTGGTGTGTGGTCATATATATGCACAATCCTTGAATGGAAAGATATATCACTCAGGTGAAATCTTTTTCACCCATAATGCCTGCAAAAGTGAAAGATAAGAGAATTAAAACAATTGATGCCAGCTTAGATAGCACTATGGAGACTAGTAAAATTTCATGTGATATGCAAGAGCTTACAGCTAAGTTGTCAGAAGTATTTTCACCCCAATTTGAAGCCATTAAAAAGGATTTAACTTCTATCTCTAATGAAATTTCTACTCTAGCATCTGAGGTGAGACAATTTTCAACCAGATTAACAGAGGCAGAGAATAGGATCTCTGATTTAGAAGATCAGACCCATGTTTCTACAGAGATAATTCAAAAACAAGACACCAAAATTAGAAATATGCAGTTGCGCCTGGAGGATCTGGAGGATCGCTCCAGGCGTAACAATATCAGACTGGTTGGGCTACCAGAATTACCAGAATTTGATGATTTATTAAAATTTACTTCCACTACGCTTCCCCTTGCTTTAGGGATGCCTCCCCATGCTTTACCACTCATGATTGAACGGGCTCATAGGCTAGGTCCCAAGAAAGTTTTTCCCGATGGAGCCTTGAAAAATAGAGCATGTTTATTTAAACTTTTAAAATATCAGGACAAGATTGAAATGCTGAGACTTTTTAAAACAGCCGAACCTCCAATATTTGGAAACTCTAGGGTGCTAATGTTTCAAGATTTTTCCTCTGAGACCTCCTCGAGGAGAAGAACTATGGCCCCACATTGTACTCATCTTATTAATAAAGGGTTAAAAGCGCGGATGATTTATCCAGCTCGAATCTTGGTAGAAGATCGAGGCACGAGACATTCTTTCGATGAGGTCTCAGAGGTTAAAAAATGTATAGAGTCCCTTGAGAGTATATAGACTAAAAGCTGGCTTTGAAATGAAAGTTAGCCCTAATCCTCCTTTAGAATGGAATTGATGGTTTTGTTTTTAATTATGGTTAGCTAAGTTGTTTGTGTGTTATTTGTGATGTGGGGTGTATTCGGGTTTTTTTTTTTCCCTCCCCTCCTCTCCACCTACTTACCCTTGCGTAGTAAACGGTGCGGGACATATATGGTCCCTTTGGAACCTTTTAGTGGAATGCTTAGACTAGATGGGTGATCAAATTAAGATATTATCATGGAATATAGGGGGAATAACTTCCCCCATTAAGCGTAAGCTGGTTATTAAAAAATTATCTAGGCATAAACCCAATATAGTCCTTCTACAGGAGACACACCTTAACAAGTTAGAAGCAGCGAAACTAAAGATAAAGTGGGTAGGGGAAGTTATATCTACATCCGGGGGAGATAGGAGATGTGGTTTAGCTATTCTTTTACATAAATATTTAGATTATAAGTTACTTAAAATAGAGGTAGACGACGAAGCTAGATATATCATTCTTCAAATTCAGTTAAATAATGTAAAATTGGTAATTTGTAACGTATACGCCCCTAATAAATTCTCTAGAGTCTTTTGGGACAATATGAAATTAAAATTATTTCCGTTCCTCTCTGAAAATTTAATTCTAGGGGGCGATTTTAACGCAACTCTCTGCCCTATCCTTGACAGATTTTTTTTTAAAAATGTTTCGTTACATAATAGTAACGCAAATTTTTTAAAACAATTCTGTAGCAAGCTGAAATTAGTTGATATCTGGCGCTTAAAAAACCCAGATAACTTGGCCTACTCATGCGAATCTAAAGCCCATGGGACATTTTCAAGAATAGATCTGTTTTTAATTTCTGGAACTCTTTCGACGCAGGAAGTAGAGTGTGAGATAGGAGAGATTTGTGTGTCAGACCACGCTATTATTTCAGTAGCTTTTTTATCCGGTAACAAAGATAGACCTAAAATTCCTAGATTTAGTTTCCCCAGATATCTATACACCAATCCGAAATTTGTTAATTTTTTTAAAACATCATGGCAGCGCTATTACAAAGAGAATTTAAATTATATTGATAAACCTGAAATATGCTGGGAAGCTTTTAAAGCTGTGTTACGGGGAGAGATTCAAGCTTATGTAAGTATTGGAAAGAAGAAGAGCCGAGCTCGGGAAATTCAAATTATAAATCAAGTAAGGAATTCTTATACAAAATATCGTCGGAATCCCACAGTAGGGAATTGGGGCAAATATAGAGAAAATAGAAAGGTAAGAGACCTCTTCTTAAAACAAAAAATAGTAGAGGACGAAGCAAAAATAAATCTTCACTATAGAGGTGTACATGGCTGTTCTGCTAAATATTTAGCCAAATTGGTCAAAAGTAGAAAAAAGAAAAATCTTATTGTAGCTATTCGATCGGATAAAGGTAGAGCAACAGAAACTAAAGGGATCTTAGAAACTTTTCATTCTTATTACCAGCAGCTTTATGCTGAATCGGCAATAGATAATGCTAAGTAGGATTTGTTTTGGGGTACGACCAAGGTTTCTAAGCTAGCTAAGGAGGATCTCCTGTTGATCAATACACCGATTTCAATACAGGAAATTAGGAAGGCGATAGATAACTTAAAAATGAACAAAGCTGCGGGTCCCTACAGGTTCCCAGCCGAATTTTATAAATGTTTAGGTAATGATATATTCTTAATCTTAGAAAAACTCTTCAATTTATATTACAGTACAATGCATGCATCCCATCTCAAATTACTTCTCTGCAGCGAATATCTCTCTTATCTTAAAGAAAGATAAGGATCCGGAAGAGCCGGCCTCTTCTAGGCCTATATCAGTATTGAATATAGATTATAAAATATTAATGGCAATTATAGCATGCGAGAGTTTCTAAGGCCTAGATTTAGAGTTTAGCGGTAGCCGTGAAAACCAGCGTTAGAGGCTCCTAACGCTGGTTTTAGGCTACCGCCGGTATTTGGAGTCACGCAGGAAAGGGTCTAACGCTCACTTTTCAGCCGCGACTTTTCCATACCGCAGATCCCCTTACGTCTATTGCGTATCCTATCTTTTCAATGGGATCTTTCTAACTCCGGTATTTAGAGTCGTGTCTGAAGTGAGCGTTAGAAACGACAAAACTCCAGCCGCAGAGAAAAGTCAGTAGTTAAAAGTCAGTAGTTAAGAGCTTTCTGTGCTAACGCCGGTTTATAAAGCTCTTAACTACTGTGCTCTAAAGTACACTAACACCCATAAACTACCTATGTACCCCTAAACAGAGGTCCCCCCACGTCGCCGCCACTCGATTAAATTTTTTTAACCCCTAATCTGCCGACCGCCACCTACGTTATACTTATGTACCCCTAATCTGCTGCCCCTAACACCGCCGACCCCTATATTATATTTATTAACCCCTAACCTGCCCCCCACAACGTTGCCGCCAGCTACCTACAATAATTAACCCGAATCTGCCGACCGCAAAGCGCCTCTACTTACGTTATCCTTATGTACCCCTAATCTGCTGCCCCTAACATCGCCGACCCCTATATTATATTTATTAACCCCTAACCTGCCCCCCTCAACGTCGCCTCCACCTGCCTACACTTATTAACCCCTAATCTGCCTAGCGGATCTCACCGCTACTATAATAAAGTTATTAACCCCTAATCCGCCTCACTCCCGCCTCAATAACCCTATAATAAATAGTATTAACCCCTAATCTGCCCTCCCTAACATCGCCGACACCTAACTTCAAGCATTAACCCCTAATCTGCCGATCGGAGCTCACTGCTACTCTAATAATTTTTTTAACCCCTAAAGCTAATTTTAACCCTAACCCTAACACCCCCCTAAGTTAAATATAATTTTATTCTAACTAAATAAATTAACTCTTATTAAATAAATTATTCCTATTTAAAGCTAAATGCTTACCTGTAAAATAAACCCTAATATAGCTACAACATAAATTATCAGCCAATCAGATTGAGCTTGCATTCTATTGGCTGATCGGAACAGCCAATAGAATGCGAGCTCAATCTGATTGGCTGATTGGATCAGCCAATCGGATTGAACTTGATTCTGATTGGCTGATTCCATCAGCCAATCAGAATATTCCTACCTTAATTCCGATTGGCTGATAGAATCCTATCAGCCAATCGGAATTCGAGGGACGCCATCTTGGATGACGTCATTTAAAGGAACCGTCATTCGTCGTCTAGTCGTCGGTTGAAGAGGATGTTCCGCGTCGGCTTGGAAGAAGATGGTTCCGCTCCGCTCCAGAAGAAAGAAGATTGAAGATGCGGCTTGATAGAAGACTTCATCCCGATGATGGACTTCCGACTTCAGCCCGATGATGGATTTCTTCAGCCGCCGCTTGGATCCAGACTTCAGCCCGAGGATGGACGTCACTCTTCAGCCCCCCGCTTGGGCTTGGATCAACACTTCCGAGGACCGATAGTGAAACTGGTATGGTGAAGATAAGGTAGGAAGATCTTCAGGGGCTTAGTGTTAGGTTTATTTAAGGGGGGTGTGGGTTAGATTAGGGGTATGTGGGTGGTGGGTTGTAATGTTGGGGGGGTATTGTATGTGTTTTTTTTACAGGCAAAAGAGCTGAATTTCTTGGGGCATGCCCCGCAAAGGGCCCTGTTCATGGCTGGTAAGGTAAAAGAGCTTTGAACTTTTTTAGAATAGGGTAGGGCATTTTTTTATTTTGGGGGTCTTTGTTATTTTATTAGGGGGCTTAGAGTAGGTGTAATTAGTTTAAAATTGTTGTAATATTTTTCTAATGTTTGTAAATATTTTTTTATTTTTTGTAACTTAGTTCTTTTTTATTTTTTGTACTTTAGTTAGTTTATTTCATTGTATTTATTTGTAGATATTGTATTTAAATAATTTATTGATAGTGTAGTGTTAGGTTTAATTGTAGATAATTGTAGATATTGTATTTAAATAATTTATTGATAGTGTAGTGTTAGGTTTAATTGTAGATCATTGTAGATATTGTATTTAAATAATTTATTGATAGTGCAGTGTTAGGTTTAATTGTAGATAATTGTTGGTATTTTATTTAATTAATTTATTGATAGTGTAGTGTTAGGTTTAATTGTAACTTAGGTTAGGATTTATTTTACAGGTAATTTTGTAATTATTTTAACTATTTTAGCTATTAAATAGTTCTTAACTATTTAAAACGCTATTGTACCTGGTTAAAATAAATACAAAGTTGCCTGTAAAATAAATATTAATCCTAAAATAGCTATAATATAATTATAATTTATGTTGTAGCTATATTAGGGTTTATTTTACAGGTACGTATTTAGATTTAAATAGGAATAATTTATTTAATAAGAGTTAATTAATTTCGTTAGATGTAAATTATATTTAACTTAGGGGGGTGTTAGTGTTAGGGTTAGACTTAGCTTTAGGGGTTAATACATTTATTAGAATAGCGGTGAGCTCCAGTCGGCAGATTAGGGGTTAATGTTTGAAGTTAGGTGTCGGCGATGTTAGGGAGGGCAGATTAGGGGTTAATACTATTTATTATAGGGTTAGTGAGGCGGATTAGGGGTTAATAACTTTATTATAATAGCGGTGCGGTCCGCTCGGCAGATTAGGGGTTAATAAGTGTAGTTAGGTGGAGGCGACGTTGTGGGGGGCAGATTAGGGGTTAATAAATATAATATAGGGGTCGGCGGTGTTAGGGGCAGCAGATTAGGGGTACATAGGGATAATGTAAGTAGCGGCGGTTTACGGAGCGGCAGATTAGGGGTTAATAATAATATGCAGGGGTCAGCGATAGCGGGGGCGGCAGAATAGGACTTAATAAGTGTAAGGTTAGGGGTGTTTAGACTCGGGGTACATGTTAGAGTGTTAGGTGCAGACGTAGGAAGTGTTTCCCCATAGGAAACAATGGGGCTGCGTTAGGAGCTGAACGCGGCTTTTTTGCAGGTTTTTTTTCAGCTCAAACAGCCCCATTGTTTTCTATGGGGGAATCGTGCACGAGCACGTTTTTGAAGCTGGCCGCGTCCGTAAGCAACTCTGGTATCGAGAGTTGCAGTGGCGTTAAATATGCCTGTATGCTCCCTTTTTGGAGCCTAACGCAGCCATTCTGTGAACTCTCAATACCAGAGGTATTTAAAAGGTGCGGCCAGAAAAAAGCCAGCGTTAGCTACGCGGGTCGTTACCGACAAAACTCTAAATCTAGGCCTAAGTGTTTACATAAGATCATTCACCCAGATCAAACCGGTTTTATGCTCGCTAGAAATCCAACAAAAAATATACGCAAAGTGATCAATATCTTAGATTATGCATGGAATGCGGATTTGGGTAGCAAGAAATCTTTGAGGCAAGACACTGCTATTTTATCGTTGGATGCTGTTAAAGCGTTTGATTCAATTGTTTGGGAATACTTATTCAGATCGCTGGAGCAATTTGGGTTTGAAGGAGAATTCTTATATTTCATCCATAGGATATTTCATAATCCAATATCTTACCTTCTTGTTAATGGGATTCTATCGCCAAAAATTACGCTTCAGAGGGGCACCAGGCAAGGATGCCCGTTGTCCCCCCTTCTCTTTAATATTGCATTGGAACCTCTGGCAATAAGGTTCAGAGAAGTACTTTCTGGAATTCAGTTAGGTTCATATTCGTTAAAAATGTTATTATACGCGGATGATGTTTTATTATTTCTGACCGATGTTCAGCAATCTATAATGATAGTCTCACAAATCCTGAAACTGTTTAGCTCTTTTTCAGGATATAAGTTTAATTTAGAAAAGAGTGAATTATTGCATCTCAATAAGATATTGTCTGTATTACTCAATTCGCCTTTTAAACAAGTCGAGGCGATTAAATATCTTGGTTAGTCTTGCACAGAAATCCTAGTTGTTGGTATAAAGCTAATTTTGAACCTTTGTTTCACAAGATTCACACTGATTTACAACTCTGGGCCACCTTCCCGTTATCCATGATAGCGCGTGTGAATTTAATTAAAACTATTATTTTTCCTCGCTTATTATATCCGCTGCAGAATCTTCCTTTATTCATATTAAATAAAGATTTGAAAATTATCAATGCCGCATTTTCTAAATTTATATGGAATAATAGAAAGCCTCGGATGTCGTTGGAGAGACTTATGCAAAAAATTGGGGTAGCCGGTTTAGCACTCCCTAATATAAAACTTTACAATCTGGCCGCTATGGCTAAAGTTGCAATAGATTGGCTAGCTGGATCTAATATTATTTCATCTAGTGACATAGAATCTTTTCTAATTTTTCCATTCTCCTTGAAAGCGATCCTTCATTCTCATGCACAGAAGCTCCCTCAAAATGTTACTTGTCTTATCTCTATTAAAAATATAGTACATGCATGGCAAAAATTTTGTTCAATTTTGGAGTTGGATTATTCATTTTCAGAATTTCTACCGATTGTTAGTAATCCTAATTTCCTCCCTGGATTATATCAAAAAGTGTTCAAAGAGTGGGGGGATAAAGGACTATATTATATAAAACAACTTTTTGATGATAATTCTCAGGTTATTTCGGCTGAGACTTTGTTTAGTAAGTATGCCATACCTAGATACAACTTAATTGCGTATTTCCAAATTCGTCATTTTATTTTAGATCAGAAATGGCAGAGTAGTGCTACAGCGGATTGGGCCGGTATTAAACTATGCATACAAAAATTTAACATGGGGGATGCATCAATCTCATTGATGTATGATATTATAATAAACAAGCAAAGCCTATCTATTAGGGATAATATATGCAAGTCATGGATACCGGTGATCCCGTCGATAGACCATGAAAGGATTTCTCAGAGTTTTGAGTCTCTTCATAGATGCAAGGTTCCAGTAATATGGAAAGAATCACACATGAAGGTGATAAATAATTTCTATGTTTCCCCATTGAAGATGATTAAGTATTACCCCTCCACGGTTAATGTGTGCCCACGGTGTGCACACTATAAAGCAGATATGCTCCACATGTTTTGGACATGCCCTAAAGTTAAACAACTATGGTTGAAAATCATTTTTTGGTTTAATAAACTGTATAAAGTTTCAATTGCGTTAGCGGCGGAGGATGTTATTTTGTTATTATTGCGCAACAACGCCCTTAATAGTAATACTGTAAATAGTATTAATACAATTATATTGGTGGTTAGATATAGTATACTCAGAAATTGGAAAAGTAAGGCGCTACCAGGATTAGCTATGGTGTTTAAAACACTTCAAGACCAAATAGTTTTTGAATCATTTCAGTTATCTAATGCAACGGAGAAAAGAATTAAGAAGTTTCTTTGGAGATGGTCCCCAGTCATTCTAACTTACTCTGTGGCTAGTCAAAAATGGATTCTTTCCCCATATTATCGTCGGTTAGCTTTGCGGAACTGACTTTATTGAATGTCTTTCCTCATAGCTGGATAAAACAATCGTGAAGAGTCTGGTTGTGGAGGTGGGGGTGGGGGAGAGGAAATTTGATATATTTCTTTTTTTTTTTTGGGGGGGGGGGTTTAGTGTTGTTTTGCCATGTCTATTAGTTAGGAGGAATCGTATAGATAGGTCTTCTATCTCCCCTTATAAGTGGGAATAATTTAGACTGTTTAAAAACAGAGTGGTTTTGAGATTCAATAACGCAAGTATAAAGGAAATAAGGGAATTAAGATGATATCGTTTTTTACGGAGAAACATTCCTATTTAATTTAAATTCGGGGGAACAGACAATGCAGAGGCATTTTTTTTGTTTTTTTGTTTTTTCTTTCTCTGTTATAAATAGAACTGTATATATAGGATGCATTATGATTATTATGTTGGTGTTGTGCACATACTCACAAAAACGTGTCAAATTTTAAAGTCCTCATTTGAGTCCAAAACAACTGAATACAATTAAAGTCCAAAGAATAAGACTCTGGTGCGTATGTATCTTCAAACATATTAACAGCACAACAATAAAAATGGGATTACATTTACTAATAGCCTGGCTTTTAAGGTTAGGGGATCGTGAATAAGGAGACTGAGTTGTAAATAGGTTAGCAAGCGTTAAATCTAGTACTAAACAAAAACAAAAACAAAAAAAAATCTGGTGAGAGAGAACTAAAACAGTATATAACGTTATGAGAAACAAACAAACAAAATAGCTAAAAGAAAAAGATACTTCAGGATCTTAAGGACTAGAGTCTCTCATCTTCTGTCTTGCATGCCAGAGTGTCATCCAATTCCCATCGGCTCACCAGAGCCGCAGTGCTCATGTCCAGAGTGCCGCTTCCTAAACCATACTAGCCTTCCGATCAGAGGGGGAGATCCATCCGTGGACTCTCCAGAGACTGCAGTCAGAGGGATCCTACAAACCACAGACGGAGCATCAGTGAGTAGCCCTGTTCCAGCCCAAGAGCTAACGGTAAGGAGATCCGGTTCCAAAGGCAAAGTTCCCACGAGATCTGAGCATGACTTTGCAGGCGAGTCCATTAGGTCACCACCAGTGAGAGTTGCTATTGGGGCAAGTAGAGACCCAGTGTCCCGCTGTTGAAAACATATTTCTTCCATTTTAGTGGCAGAAGGCTGCAGGGGGCTCAGTGGAATACTTAGCTCTGTAGGTTCCGCTATATGGGGCCCAAGACATCTTTTACCTTCGCCTTGCACAGTCTCTGGGTGTTGCAGTGAATCGCAACTCACATGTAGCATGTCCAGCTTATATCTCCTGGTAGCCTCCATTACCCCACTTGTTGCTGGCGTATCCTTGTGTCCGTTGATAGTTGCTCTAAGCACCGCTACAAGTTCACCCTGATGGGCATCCAAAGTGCACATTAAGTTATGCAGTAAAGATACAACTTGCCTCTCCATAGCTTATTGTATGGCTGAGTCTCCAATATAAATAGTAGTGCGTGATTGATCTTTAAAATGGCGTGTCACCTCACATAACCAACATCACAGGCCAGAAAGATTCTTATGCAAACGCAGAATCTAACATTATTTTCAAGACTATAGAGATATTCATCTTACTCTTCAAGGCTTAATGAGAATTAGAGCTTAATATAAAGTTCCTTAATGAGCTCAAAATAATAAAATGGTTAGATAAACAGCAGGAGCTCTAGTGAGATGCGTCTTTCTGCTTCGGCAGTTGGCTCCGCCGCGAATGGAAATTTTATGTTTGCGACATCACTAAAGGTAAATAAACCTTCTGGGAATGTAGCACTGTTATAGCCAAGCCTCATGTCAAACTAGTCTAATTAGATTCTACGAGGAAGTAATTAAAAATATAGATAAAGGGGAATCAGTTTATGTAATATACTTGAATTTTGCAAAGACGTTTGATACAGTGCCACATGAGAGATAAATGTACAAAATTAAAGGACTGGGAATAGCTAAAATTGTTAGCTCATGGGTAAATAACTGGATAAAAGACAGGGAGCAATGAGTAGTTTTAAAGGGATCATACTCAGATTGGAAAAAGGTAACCAGTGGAGTCCCCCAGGGATCAGTACTGGGCCCTGTTCTATTTAATATTTTTATTAATGACTTACAGCTATGGCTGTTTGCAATTAGTGTGTGCGTTACAGGTGGGAAAAAAGTATTTAGTCAGCCACCAATTGTGCAAGTTCTCCCACTTAAGAAGATGAGAGAGGCCTGTAATTTTCATCATAGGTATACCTCAACTATGAGAGACAAAATGTGGAAACAAATCCAGACAATCACATTTTCTGATTTGGAAAGAATTTATTTGCAAATTATGGTGGAAAATAAGTATTTGGTCAATATCAAAAGTTCATCTCAATACTTTGTTATATGTCCTTTGATGGCAATGACAGAGGTCAAACGTTTTCTGTAAATCTTCACAAGGTTGTCACACACTGTTGCTGGTATGTTGGCCCATTCCTGCATGCAGATCTCCTCTAGAGCAGTGATGTTTTGGGGCTGTCGCTGGGCAACACAGACTTTCAACTCCCTCCATAGGTTTTCTATGGGGTTGAGATCTGGAAACTGGCTAGGCCACTCCAGGAACTTGAAATGCTTCTTACGAAGCCACTCATTCATTGCCCGGGCAGTGTGTTTGGGATCATTGTCATGCTGAAAGACCCAGCCATGTTTCATCTTCAATGCCCTTGCTGATGGAAGGAGGTTTGCACTCAAAATCTCACAATACATGGCCCTATTCATTCTTTCATGTACACAGATCAGTCGTCCTGTTCCCTTTGCAGAGAAACAGCTCCAAAGCATGATGTTGCCACCCCCATGCTTCACAGTAGGTATGGTGTTTTTTGGTTGCAACTCAGCATGCTCTCTCCTCCAAACACGACGACTTGTGTTTCTACCAAACAGTTCTACTTTGGTTTCATCTGACCATATGACATTCTCCCAATCCACTTCTGGATTATCTAAATGCTCTCTAGCATACTTCAGATGGGCCTGGACATGTACTGGCTTAAGCAGGGGGACACGTCTGGCATTGCAGGATATGAGTCCCTGGCGGCGTAGTGTGTTACTGATGGTAGCCTTTGTTACGTTGGTCCCAGCTCTCTGCAGGTCATTCACTAGGTCCCCCTGTGGTTCTGGGATATTTGCTCACCGTTCTTGTGATCATTTTTAACCCACGGGGTGAGATCTTGCGTGGAGCCCCAGATCAAGGGAGATTATCAGTGGTCTTGTATGTCTTCCATTTTCTAATTATTGCTTCCACAGTTGATTTCATCACACAAAGCTGCTTGCCTATTGCAGATTCAGTCTTCCCAGCCTGATGCAGGTCTACAATTTTGTTTCTGGTGTCCTTCGACAGCTCTTTGGTCTTCACCATAGTGGAGTTTGGAGTGTGACTGTTTGAGGTAGTGGACAGGTGTATTTTATACTGATAACAACTTCAAACAGGTGCCATTAATACAGTTAATGAGTGGAGGACAGAGGAGCCTCTTAAAGAAGAAGATACAGGTCTGTGAGAGCCAGAAATCTTGCTTGTTTGTAGGTGACCAAATACTTATTTTCCACCATAATATGCAAATAAATTATTTCCAAATCAAACAATGTGATTGTCTGCATTTGTTTCCACATTTTGTCTCTCATAGTTGAGGTATACCTATGATGAAAATTACAGGCCTCTCTCATCTTCTTAAGTGGGAGAACTTGCACAATTGGTGGCTGACTAAATACTTTTTTGCCCCACTGTATTTTCATTGCGCAATTTTCTTAACGTTGTGATTACAAGTCTGAAATGAACCTTGTTACGCATAACGGTAATACGAGTACCGCGTTTATTTCCCTAGCGTAATCACAGACGCATAATGAATTCTCCTATAGAGATCAATGTAAACTGAAGAATACACAGATTTTTCTTATAACACTCGATATCGTGAGAACTACACACTGCTCTGTCATATCACGCATACAACATAATGGACGCGAACAAAAATCAGATCAAATGGACAAACAACAATTGCTCACACAACATAGCACATACGCATTCAACATTCACTATCCTTTACAACTAATACTACACAACATTTACACTAAACAAGGATTAGGAAAATACATTTCGATCTGCATCACGGGACAAAACAACATGAAAAATTAATTGCATACTGATACACAAACAAAACATTTGCATTGCCGATTAGAAAACATTTTTTAAAAATAAACGTTTACAACACAACAAATACGATAAACAGAAATCAGCATTTAGATTTTGGGATACTAAATTAGGAGAATGTTATGCAAAACGATCACTATGACATCATCGCATTATACACATTCCACAAATACATATGTGCATTTACAAACTCCATATGAGCATGCGCACATTAAAACAACTATCCACATTGCACACATGCAAATCATCACTAAAGCACACCTGGACCTCCTTTATTTTGTAAACCGGCACATCATTAACCATTTTTATAGGGTATATAAGCACACTAGAAACATGGCTTCTTTGACTGTATTGCTTTTTTGAGATAGGTGCAGGTCTTGGCGGCGTTGGAGGTTTCAGAGAGTTAGCAAGTTAGTTAGTTAAAAAGAGAGAGTTAGTGAGTGAGAGTTAGTTAGTGAGAGAGAGTGAGAGTTAGTTAGTGAGAGAGAGTGAGTGAGAGTTAGCTAGTGACAGACAGTGAGAGTTAGTTAGTGACAGACAGTGAGAGTTAGTTAGTGACAGACAGTGAGATTTAGTTAGTGAGAGAGAGTGAGAGTTTGTCTGGGTGAGTGTGCGAATGCTGTTTTTTTGGTACATTGCATAAACACATTTACAGGCAAACACATTCAATACATACATATGCATATCAGTAGCACTACATACACACACATACACTCCATACCACATTCCCTTTAATCCCATACCCATCCAATAGCTAGAATTTGGTTGATTTACACCAACTTATTGTTTACATACCCTCATTTACTCCTTTTTTTTATACGTTTGTCTGTTAATTAATTCCCCTTACTCTATTTTTTAAGACCATTCACAGTTTGAGCACTTTTTACTTTTAGTTCATTATTTTGACCCCCCCCCCCTTTCATTTGGGCACTTTCACATTTGGAACGAGTATGGCGGGAAGGAGGGCTAGGGGAGAGCCAAGGCAGGAAATCAGCTTGGAGCTCTTACAGCTTATTACGCAGCAGGTTACTCAGCAGGTTAGGGAGCAGGTTATGGAGGAGATTATGCAGGAGAGAGGGACAGAGAGAGGGAGAGGAAGGGAGAGAGGAACTAGAGAGGAAGGGGGAGAGGAAGGGGTGGGTTGAACAAGTGGGGCCCGATCCGATATGCAGCGTCGCCCGCAAATGCCGGCGACGCTGAATTTTGCGCTGGTTTGGTATCACATATACGGTGTAACCTAGAAGTTACGCTTGTATATTTCTGCCGTCGCCCGTAGTTTTTTGGGCCATAGGCAGGTATACCAAACCAGCGCAGTTTGGTATCCAATATACAGCGTAAGGACTTACGTGGCGAAAATGGAGAAATCTTACTCCATTTTCACCTCGCCACAAAAAGCAGCCGTAGTAAGCCTTACACTGTCTATTGGAGCCCCGTAACTCCCTTAACTAGCTACAAAATAAGCCTAACACCTAACACATGCGCAATGTCTATCTAGCTATCACCAGCGATCTGCTAAATAAAACCTAAACCTAACGCATGCGCAATGTCTATCTACCTGTCAACCGCGATCCCCCGCCGCAATCCCTAATAAAGTTATTAACCCCTAAACCGCCGCTCCCGGACCCCGCCGCCACCTACAATAAAAGTATAACCCCCTAATGTGAGCTCCTACCCCGCCGCCAACTACATTAAACTACCCCGTAAAGTGAGCCCCTTACACTGCTGCCATCTATTTTAAAATTATTAACCCCTAATTTAATCCCCCTACACCGCCGCCAGCTATATTAAATTAATTAACCCCTAATTTAATTCCCCTACACCGCCGCCAGCTATATTAAATTAATTAACCCCTAATCTAATCCCCCTACCCCGCCGCCACCTATATTAAATTATTTAACCCATAAATTACTAAACTATCCCTACCACTAAACCTAAGTCTAACCCTACAAATAGCCCTGAAAAGGGCTTTTTGTGTGGCATTACCCCAAAGTAAACGGCTCTATTGCCAGCCCTTAAAAGGGCTTTTTGCGTGGCATTACCCCAAAGTAAACTGCTCTATTGCCAGCCCTTAAAAGGGCTTTTTGCGTGGCATTACCCCAAAGTAAACTGCTCTATTGCCAGCCCTTAAAAGGGCTTTTTTGCGGGGCATGCCCCAAAGAATTCAGCTCTTTTACCAGCCCTTAAAAGGGCTTTTGGTGCGGCTTTGTCACAAAGTAAACTGCTCTTTTGCATCTAATCTAAATCCCCCTACACCGCCGCCACCTATAATAAATGTATTAACCCCTAATCTAATCCCCCTACACTGCCGCTACCTATATTAAACACATTAACCCCTAATCTAATCCCCCTACACCGCCGCCAGCTATATTAACTATATTAACCCTAATTATATTAGGGTTAATATAGTTAATATAGTTATTATATATATACTAGTACTAAAGCCCGTGTACACGGGCCATTTTTTTCAGAACAGCGGTCCCACCCCTTGCTCTCTCCCCCCTCTCTTTTGCTCTCTCTTCCCCCCTCTCTTTTGCTTTCTTTCCCCCCTCTCTTTTACTTTCTCTCCCCCCTCTCCTTTGTTCTCTCTCTCCCCTCTTTTGCTCTCTCTCTCCCCTCTTTTGTTCTCTCCCCCCTCTTTGGCTCGCCCCCCCTTTGGCTCTCCTCCCCCCTCTTTGGCTCTCCCCCCCCCTCTTTGGCTCCCCCCCCTCTTTGGCTCTCCCCCCCCCCTCTTTGGCTCTCTCCCCTCTTTTGCTCTCTCTCTCCCCCCTCTTTGGCTCCCCCCCCTTTGGCTCTCTCTCCCCCCCCTTTGGCTCTCTCTCCCCCCTCTTTGGCTCTCTCTCCTCTTTGGCTCTCTCTCTCCCCCCTCTTTGGCTCTCCCCTCCCCTTTGGCTCCCCCCCTCTTTGGCTCTCCCCCCCTCCCTCTTTTGCTCTCCCCTCTTTGGCTCTCTCCCCCCTCTTTTGTTCTCTCCCCCCTCTTTGGCGCTCTCCCCCCCCCCTCTTTGGCTCTCTCCCCCCCTCTTTGGCTCTCCCCCCCCTCTTTGGCTCTGCCCCCCCTCTTTGGCTCTCTCTCCCCCCTCTTTGTCTCTCTCCCCTCTTTTGCTCTCCTCTTTGGCTCTCTTTCCTCTTTGGCTCTCTCTCTCCCACCTCTTTGGCTCTCCCCCCCTTTAGCTCTCTCCCCCCCCCCTTTGGCTCTCTCCCCCCCCCCCTCTTTGGCTCTCTCTCCCCCCTCTTTGGCTCTATCTCCCCCCTCTTTGGCTCTCTCTCCTTTTTGGCTCTTTTTCCTCTTTGGCTCTCTCCCCCCCCCCCTCTTTGGCTCTCCCCCCCTTCTCTTTGGCTCTCCCCCCCTTCTCTTTGGCTCTCTTCCCCCCCTTCTCTTTGGCTCTCTCCCCCCCCTTCTCTTTGGCTCTCTCTCCCCCCCCTTCTCTTTGGCTCTCTCTCCCCCCCACTTCTCTTTGGCTCTCTGCCCCCCCCTTCTCTTTGGCTCTCTCTCCCCCCCCCCTTCTCTTTGGCTCTCTGCCCCCCCTTCTCTTTGGCTCTCTGCCCCCCCTTCTCTTTGACTCTCTGCCCCCCCCTTCTCTTTGGCTCTCTGCCCCCCCCTTCTCTTTGGCTCTCTGCCCCCCCCTTCTCTTTGGCTCTCTGCCCCCCCTTCTCTTTTGCTCTCTGCCCCCCCCCTTCTCTTTGGCTCTCTGCCCCCCCCTTCTCTTTGGCTCTCTGCCCCCCCCTTCTCTTTGGCACTCTGCCCCCCCTTCTCTTTGGCTCTCTGCCCCCCCCTTCTCTTTGGCTCTCTGCCCCCCCTTCTCTTTGGCTCTCTGCCCCCCCTTCTCTTTGGCTCTCTGCCCCCCCTTCTCTTTGGCTCTCTGCCCCCCCTTCTCTTTGGCTCTCTGCCCCCCCTTCTCTTTGGCTCTCTGCCCCCCCCCCCTTCTCTTTGGCTCTCTGCCCCCCTTCTCTTTGGCTCTCTGCCCCCCCTTCTCTTTGGCTCTCTGCCCCCCCCCCTTCTCTTTGGCTCTCTGCCCCCCCCTTCTCTTTGGCTCTCTGCCCCCCCTTCTCTTTGGCTCTCTGCCCCCCCCTTCTCTTTGGCTCTCTGCCCCCCCCCCTTCTCTTTGGCTCTCTGCCCCCCCTTCTCTTTGGCTCTCTGCCCCCCCTTCTCTTTGGCTCTCTGCCCCCCCCTTCTCTTTGGCTCTCTGCCCCCCCTTCTCTTTGGCTCTCTGCCCCCCCCTTCTCTTTGGCTCTCTGCCCCCCCCTTCTCTTTGGCTCTCTGCCCCCCCCTTCTCTTTGGCTCTCTGCCCCCCCTTCTCTTTGGCTCTCTGCCCCCCCCTTCTCTTTGGCTCTCTGCCCCCCCTTCTCTTTGGCTCTCTGCCCCCCCTTCTCTTTGGCTCTCTGCCCCCCCCCTTCTCTTTGGCTCTCTGCCCCCCCTTCTCTTTGGCTCTCTGCCCCCCCCTTCTCTTTGGCTCTCTGCCCCCCCTTCTCTTTGGCTCTCTGCCCCCCCCTTCTCTTTGGCTCTCTGCCCCCCCCTTCTCTTTGGCTCTCTGCCCCCCCTTCTCTTTGGCTCTCTGCCCCCCCTTCTCTTTGGCTGTCTGCCCCCCCCCCTTCTCTTTGGCTCTCTCCCCCCCCCCCTCCTGCTCCCTCTCTGGCTCTGTCTTCGCGGGACCCCGCCCGGCCACGCCCCATCGTGGCAACACCCGCCCGGCCACGCCCCTAGCGACGCCCGGCCACGTCCCTCGCGACGCCCGGCCACGCCCCTCGCGACGCTCCCGTCGGCCACAAACAGCTGTGAGGTCTGGGGAGCGCGTTGCCGCTTCTCACGCAGCAGACCTCACAGCTGTTGAGCAGCTCGCGCTCCCTATCTCACAGCTGCTTGTATGCTGTGTACCTCGCGCTCCCTATCTCAAGGCCAAGTGTTTGTCTCTACTGCGCATGACGGCTTCAGACAAACACTTGGCCTTTTATAATATAGGATTAAGTATAATAACCCTATCTAACTCTAACATCCCTAACTAAACTCTTATTAAAATAAATCTATTATTAATATTATTAATTAAAATATTCCTATTTAAATCTAATTACTTACCTATAAAATAAACCCTAAGATAGCTACAATATAAATTAATAATTACACTGTAGCTATTTTAGGGTTTATATTTATTTTACAGGTAACTTGGTATTTATTTTAACTAGGTACAATAGCTATTAAATAGTTCATAACTATTTAATAGCTACCTAGTTAAAATAATTACCAATTTACCTGTAAAATAAATCCTAACCTAAGTTACAAATACACCTACACTATCAATAAATTAAATAAACTACAAATATCTAACTAAAATACAATTAAATAAACTAAACTAAATTACAAAAAAAACAAAAAATAAATTACAAAAAATAAAAAAAGATTACAAGATTTTTAAGCTAATTACACCTATTGTAAGCCCCCTAATAAAATAATAAAGCCCCCCAAAATAAAAAAAAATCACTGCCCTATTCTAAATTAAAAAATTTAGCTCTTTTACCTTACCAGCCCTTAAAAGGGCCTTTTGCTAGGCATGCCCCAAAGAAAACTGCTCTTTTGCCTGAAAAAACAAAAAACACAATACCACCCCCAACATTACAACCCACCACCCACATACCCCTAATCTAACCCAAACCCCCTTAAATAAACCTAACACTACCCCCCTGAAGATCTCCCTAACTTGTATTCACCCCGCCGGGCAGAACTCTTCATCCGATCCGGGCGATGTCTTCAAGCAAGCTGCAGTGAAGTCTTCTTCCATCCGGCGATGTCTTCAAGCAAGCGGCAGAGAGTCTTCTTCCATCCGGTGATGTCTTCAAGCAAAGCGGCATCTTCAATCTTCTTTCTTCGCTCCTCCGCCGTGGAGCATCCATCCGGCACAACGACTTCCAGACGAATGAGGTTCCTTTAAATGATGTCATCCAAGATGGCGTCCGTCGAATTCCGATTGGCTGATAGGATTCTATCAGCCAATCGGAATTAAGGTAGAAAAATCTGATTGGCTGATTGAATCAGCTAATCAGATTCAAGTTCAATCCGATTGGTTGATTGGTTCAGCCAATCAGATTGAACTTGAATCTGATTGGCTGATTCAATCAACCAATCAGATTTTTCTACCTTAATTCCAATTGGCTGATAGAATCCTATCAGCCAATCGGAATTTGACGGACGCCATCTTGGATGACGTCATTTAAAGGAACCTCATTCGTCGGGAAGTTGTCGTGCCGGATGGATGCTCCGCAGCGGAGGAGCAAAGAAAGAAGATTGAAGATGCCGCTTTGCTTGAAGACATCACCGGATGGAAGAAGACTCTCTGCCGCTTGCTTGAAGACATCGCCGGATGGAAGAAGACTTCACTGCAGCTTGCTTGAAGACATTGCCCGGATCGGATGAAGAGTTCTGCCCGGCGGGGTGAATACAAGGTAGGGAGATCTTCAGGGGGTAGTGTTAGGTTTATTTAAGGGGGGTTTGGGTTAGATTAGGGGTATGTGGGTGGTGGGTTGTAATGTTGGGGGGTGGTATTGTGTTTTTTTTTTCAGGCAAAAGAGCAGTTTTCTTTGGGGCATGCACCGCAAAAGGCCCTTTTAAGGGCTGGTAAGGTAAAAGAGCTAACTTTTTTAATTTAGAATAGGGCAGGGAATTTTTTTTATTTTGGGGGGC
The DNA here is from genome assembly GCF_027579735.1 of Bombina bombina. Classification (NCBI taxonomy): domain Eukaryota; kingdom Metazoa; phylum Chordata; class Amphibia; order Anura; family Bombinatoridae; genus Bombina; species Bombina bombina. The sequence continues at coordinate 607,992,869 of NC_069501.1, read as the reverse complement.
TTTATTATTTTATTAGGGGGCTTAGAATAGGTGTAATTAGCTTAAAAATCTTGTAATCTTTTTTTTATTTTTTGTAATTTAGTGTTGTTTTTTTTGTAATTTAGTTTAGTTTATTTAATTGTATTTTAGTTAGATATTTGTAGTTTATTTAATTTATTGATAGTGTAGGTGTATTTGTAACTTAGGTTAGGATTTATTTTACAGGTAAATTGGTAATTATTTTAATTAGGTAGCTATTAAATAGTTATTAACTATTTAATAGCTATTGTACCTAGTTAAAATAAATACCAAGTTACCTATAAAATAAATATAAACCCTGAAATAGCTATGTTACGGTACCAACAGGATACCAAGGTTAATACCAGATGACAATGTCCTGCATAGGGAATCAGCAATTCACAACCCAGCCAGTTTTCAGGTTTAAACAGAATGACATTTATTAAAAGGCTATGCCTAGTATTTATGCAGGTCTGACCCCCCCCCCCCCAGATGGGGGTTGAAAGGCTGTTGTACATTACATGGAGGGAACAAGCCCTTTGACATGATACAATAGAATTATATTACTTAAACACTTCAACCACAAGACACTCTTGGCCCTTCTTATCACTTAGGCGTTTTCTCTCTGGAGGTGATCAAACAATAGAATGCTTAGCACTAATTAGATTATAGCTGGAGCCAGCAACTCTGTCTTTAGAAATTAGTTTCTTAGCTAAACACAATTAACTCCTTCAGTCCTGACAGAAGGGTCTGTCACATATCTCCCCCGTTGTGGAACACTCCGGCAGACCCGGCTTGACCCTCTGGCGGGTCAACCTGGGGATGACCGGACTAGGAGGTGGTAGGCATGTCAGTTTGCCAGGACAATCCATCTGTATTCCCGTTATGAGAGAGAATTCCTGTCCATACAAAGAAGGGTTCAACTTCCTCAGTGCCCAGACTAGGGCTAAACAGTCCTTCAAAATCCCATCAGCTTCTTTACGAGTTTTCTGTACCTGCTCTTTATAGGTATCCACAATCCCTTCATACTGACATAGGGTGCCCTTGAGTTGCTGCACCTCACTATGAGCCAGCGTCAGCTTCTCCTCAAGTGTCGCTAAGTTTGTCTTTAATGTTTCATGTCCCACTCTCAAGCTGGTGTTTTCTGCAGTCTGTCGGTGCAGCTTGTCTAGCAGAGATTCACGTTCTAAACATGCTTTTTCCTCTGCGCTCCTCATCTCCTTCATCAGCGCATTGTAACGGGACTTCCACGTATCAATAGCGGATAGAGATTTACTGAGCTCAGCGTCCTGGGGCTTAGAAGCAGGGGGGTCAGTCTCTGCTGCACGGATCTGAGCACGGGTAGTCACAGGGTTAACATCAGCGGGACCCATGGGAGCATAGGCAGAAACAAGGGGAGCCAAGTCATTTCCAAGAAGAACATCAGCAGGTAAGTCCTTCTTGACCCCCACATTCACAGGTCTAGCGCCCACTCCCCAATCCAAATGTACCCTGGCAACAGGTAGGCTGAACACATCGCCCCCTGCTACCCTCACGGCCACAGTGTCTCCAGTGTACTGTTTCTCAGACACCAAGTTCTTTTGAAGCAAGGTCATGGTAGCACCAGTATCCCGTAGACCACTGACCTTCTTCCCATTCACTTTAACCAGTTGCCGGTTATTCCGGTGGGCAGCTTGCACAAGGTCTGCCTCATGTAGGATGCTCCAGCATTCTTGCGCCTCTACGTAGCGGGCCGCAGGCTGAGAGTTACGTGGGATTCCGCCGGCGGGTCTTCTCCAGGACTGTGCTTGGTTCGCTGCATTTAGGGGACACTCTGGTCTTTTGTGCCCTAGTTGCTTACATCCAAAGCACCAAATAGGCTGTGAGTAGCCCCGTGAATTGAACCGGGCTCTCTGAGGGTAGTTCGTGGCCAGAGGCCGTGTGGTATAGCGGTGCGCCGGGGGTTGGTAACTGGCAGCTGCTTGGGTGACTGGGGGTCTGTACTCCACTCTAGCAGGAGGCTTAGTGGTAGCAGTGTCCAGTTTGCGGGCATCCGTATACTCATCTGCCAAGCGAGCCGCTTCATGCAGGGTGGAGGGTTTACGGTCCCGAACCCACTCTCGAACTCCTGCGGGTAACTTGTCGGAGCAATGTTCCAACAGGAATAGCTGCAGCACCTCTTCCCCAGATACGGCTTGGCACCCCGCTATCCAGTGAGCTGCTGTGCGGTGCACCTTACATGCCCACTCAAGGTAGGAATCACCAGCTAATTTAACAGTGTCTCTGAACCGCCTCCGGTATGCCTCCGGTGTAACCGCATACCTGGAGAGCAGAGCCTCTTTTACAGTATTATAATCCCCGACTTCCTCATCTGGAATGGCCCGAAAAGCCTCACTGGCCGGCCGGATAATTTCCCTGATAATATCGTGACCCAGTCCTCTGCGGGTACCTTGTGTAGTGCACATTGCCTCTCAAAATCCGCAAGGTACCCATCAATCTCTCCTTCTGTTTCCAGGAAGTTTTTAAAAGCTGCAAAATTTACTTTTCCCTTTTCCACTGGGTTTGCTGTGACTTGGGCTGCTGCAGCGCCGCTTTGGCGAAGTAGGTTGGCCTCCACAGCTGCTATGACCCGGTCGATAATTTCCGCAGATGGGTTGGGGCCATAATGTGCCAGTCTTATTTTAACCGCCCGATCAAAGCTTGCTTCTTCAGGGGTTCTGTCTGATATGCTGGGCCCATTGGTTCCTTCTGTCCCTGGTACTCTTTCCATCTTAGTCAGTATTGTAATAATCCCCCTCTTCCTGAGGTTACTGGCTTGTGTAGTTGCTCTTCTGGGCGATAAGGTTCATTCCGTCGCTTGCCACCAATTGTTACGGTACCAACAGGATACCAAGGTTAATACCAGATGACAATGTCCTGCATAGGGAATCAGCAATTCACAACCCAGCCAGTTTTCAGGTTTAAACAGAATGACATTTATTAAAAGGCTATGCCTAGTATTTATGCAGGTCTGACCCCCCCCCCAGATGGGGGTTGAAAGGCTGTTGTACATTACATGGAGGGAACAAGCCCTTTGACATGATACAATAGAATTATATTACTTAAACACTTCAACCACAAGACACTCTTGGCCCTTCTTATCACTTAGGCGTTTTCTCTCTGGAGGTGATCAAACAATAGAATGCTTAGCACTAATTAGATTATAGCTGGAGCCAGCAACTCTGTCTTTAGAAATTAGTTTCTTAGCTAAACACAATTAACTCCTTCAGTCCTGACAGAAGGGTCTGTCACAAGCTACAATGTAATTATTAATTTATATTGTAGCTATCTTAGGGTTTATTTTATAGGTAAGTATTTAGATTTAAATAGGAATATTTTATTTAATAATATTAATATTAGATTTATTTTAATAAGAGTTTAGTTAGGGATGTTAGAGTTAGATAGGGTTATTATACTTAATGTGAGGGTAAGTGGGTAATCGCCTCCCCTTCTTTTGCATTATTATACTTAATATATATATAATATAATAACTATATTAACTATATTAACCATAATATAATTAGGGTTAATATAGTTAATATATATAATATAATAACTATATTAACTATATTAACCCTAATATAATTAGGGTTAATATAGTTAATATAGCTGGCGGCGGTGTAGGGGGATTAGATTAGGGGTTAATGTGTTTAATATAGGTGGTGGCGGTGTAGGGGGATTAGATTAGGGGTTAATACATTTATTATAGGTGGCGGCGGTGTAGGGGGATTTAGATTAGATGCAAAAGAGCAGTTTACTTTGTGACAAAGCCCCACCAAAAGCCCTTTTAAGGGCTGGTAAAAGAGCTGAATTCTTTGGGGCATGCCCCGCAAAAAGCCCTTTTAAGGGCTATTTGTAGGGTTAGACTTAGGTTTAGTGGTAGGGATAGTTTAGTAATTTAGCGGTTAAATAATTTAATATAGGTGGCGGCGGGGTAGGGGGATTGGATTAGGGGTTAATTAATTTAATATAGGTGGCGGCGGGGTAGGGGGATTAGATTAGGGGTTAATTAATTTAATATAGGTGGCAGCGGGGTAGGGGGATTAGATTAGGGGTTAAATAATTTAATATAGGTGGCGGCGCGGTAGGGGGATTAGATTAGGGATTAATTAATTTAATATAGGTGGCGGCTGGGTAGGGGGATTAGATTAGGGGTTAAGTAATTTATTATAGGTGGCGGCGGGGTAGGGGGATTAAATTAGGGGCTAATAATTTTAAAATAGATGGCGGCGGGGTATGGGCTCACTTTAGGGGGTAGGTAAGGTAGATGGCGGCGGGGTAGGGGCTCACATTAGGGGGTTATAGATTTAATATAGCTGGCGGCGGGGTCCAGGAGCGGCGGTTTAGGGGTTAATAACTTTATTAGGTGGCGGCGGGGTCCGGGAGCGGCGGTTTAGGGGTTAATACATTTTTTATTGTTAAGATAGTGAGGGGGGATAGCGGATAGAGGGTTAGACGTGTCGGGCTATGTTTGGGAGGCGTGTTAGACAGTGCAGGTGATTTTATACTTTAGTCAGGATTTGTAGGCACCGGCAGTTTCTAAAGTGCCGTAAGTCACTGGCGACTCCAGAAATTTGTACTTACGCAGATTTCTGGACATCTCTGGTTTGTCAGACTTACGGCACTTTAGCATCTGACGGCGCCGTATATAGGATAGCTCGAGTTGCGAGCTGAAACTGCGAGCGGCGGGGGTTCCCTCGCTTGCGCCGCAAACTACGCTGCATATCGGATCGCGCCCGTGGTTGGGCCCAGAGGTGTAGGTCAGGAGCGCAGACAGGGCACATTACAGTCAGGACAACAGAGGCTCACATCACAGGGGAAGCCCAGGCGGAGGGAGGAGAGGTATACCATGGAGGAGAAGGAGGTCCTTATAGCAGCCTATATGGAGAGGGCTAGAAGACTGCAGGCACCGAAGGCCACCCCTTCAGATAAGAAAAAGTTGTTGCTGGAGATCACGGATGCCGTCAACACAGTGGGGGACTTCAAGAGGGATGTCAAATCAATACAGCACCGCTACCTGGACTGCAGAAGTGAACTCAAGAAGAAGATGTCAAGGGAAAATGAATACCATGCAGGGACCGGTGGCAGGCCGGAACAGACATTTGTATACAAGCGCTGGGAGGAAATGCTGCGTCCCAACATCTCCAAGGTGGCCGTAGTCGGTATCGAAGGAGGAATTGATACCAGGAACCTGCTCCTCTCATCTGCTGGTAAGCTCATTTAATAATTTCTTTACATCCACCTCATAACCCATTCAAACGCAAAAGAAATTAGGGATATGACTAATGCAATTACGCTTTTTTCCATATTATTACGGAAATGCATTCAGAATTACCTTGAGAAAGTTGGATTTGAACAAATTAGTATTTAGTCTACAGATTAGGTGTGCATTTAAAGATGCACGCAAAAATACATTCATATTGACCATCTAGATATCCGAAAGACAGGTTTGCAAATGCGTAAATCGTATTGATTGCTTTTGGTTACAATTGAATTACGAAGGCAGCCTCATTAATACACTTTAAAATACAAAACATTTACATCTTTATTTGGAACTGTGCTAATATCTCTATTTCTTTCATTTTCACATATACAGAGTCTGAGGCCGGGGAGGAGGAAACACAGCATGAACAGGCTCCTCCTTCACTCAGGCATGAGAGTAGTGCAGAAGGTGACACGCCACCTCGGGGAGAACTGGAAGATATCCCTGCACCTCCCCCCCCTGAAGAAGCCACCATGCAGAAGAGATCCCTGCAGCAGCCCCCATGCAGAAGCAGCCGCCCATGCATTAGTCTGCCGTGCACCAGCAGCCGCTGTGCACCAGCTCCTCCTGAGGATAACATCCCCCATAGGAATCAGAGGTGGATCTGATGAGGGCCTTCCTGGAGGAAATGCAGAGCTCCCGGAGGGAACAACAGGCACACAGAGAGTTCCTGAGAAACACAATGAATCGCATGCTCGATGGACAAAATAATATTTTGCAGGTCCTCTGGGAGGTGGCAAGCAGACCAGGAAGGGGAAGACCCTCATCTCCTGGACCATCAGCTCCTGGACCCTCAGATCTTGGGCCTCCTCCATCTCCTCCTCTGCTTGGTGAATCCCCAACCACTCATAATACTCCTCCTCCCATTCTTCCCCAACCATCTCCAAGGAGGACATGTCGGAGTGGACATTTGCCCTCCCCAGAGCCTCTGTCTCGTGGGAAGAAGGGAAGGAGGGAAAGAGGAGGAAGTAATTATGTATAAGTTTTTTTCTTTTTGTTATTTAACGTGTAAAGGATAGGTATGTGATGATGTTGTCTTCTTACACTTGTGGAGCACACTCTGTATTGAATAGGCTTCTATAGGACTGGCTCCATGGAGGTAGATTGTTTGCAGAGGGTGTTTTACAAGTGTTTTGAGACAACATCATCACATGCTGTCCTTGTTGATTATATTGATTGCTTTTTGTGATGTGATGTCCAAACTGTTCTCCTTATACAAAACAATGACCATTACAATTATACATGATGGCATATCACTGTGTTGATGCCAACAACACAGCTTAAAGGGACAGTCAACACTTGAATTATTGTTGGTTAAAAATAAATCTAATTCCTTTATTACCCATTGTCCAGTTTGGAATAACCAACACTGTAATAGAAATACACGTTTTTACCTCTGTGATTACCTTTTATCTATGTCTCTGCAAACTGACCCCTTATTACAGTTCATTTGATAGACCTGCATTTTAGTCAATCAGGGCTCACTCCAGGGTAACTATACGTGCATGAGCTCAATGTTTTCTATATGGAACACATTAACTATTGCCCTCTAGTGGACAAAATGCATTTAGATTAGAGGCACTCTTCAAGGTCTAAGAAATTAGCATATGAACCTCCTAGGTTTAGCTTTCAACTAAGAACACCAAGAGAACAAAGCAAAATTGGTGATACAAGTACATTGGAAAGTTGGTTAAAATTATATTTCCTAGTTAAATCATGAATTTTTTGTTGGACATGACTGTACCTTTAAACAAGAACATATACTAATCCTTAGGGCTTGTTGGTATATATATATATATATATATATATATATATATATACGTGCTTGTTAAAACAAGAACATATTTGATTAGTATAATAAGCCTGTATGCCATATTTCTCTCGATGTGTTAAATAAAGTGTATATTTTTCAACCTAGATTAAACTGTTTTATTTAGGAAATATATTTCATTTAAAAGGGGCATCAAAACAGAAAATTTGCTTACATGATTTTGACAGAGCATAACATTTTAAACAACATTCACGTTTACTCATATTGTTTGAATTGTTATCCTTTGCAGAAAGGTTTATCTAGGAAAGCTCAGGAGCAGTAAAGAACATAGATTTGATCTTCTTATTGGTGGCTGCATATATCTACCGATTGTCATTGCCTCAGCCATGTGTTCACTTTAAAACTAGTATTGTATTGATGCTCCTTCAACACATTATACCAAGAGACTGAAGCACATTTAAGAATAGAAGAGATTTGCAAACTGGGTTAAAATTGTATGTTCAACATAACTAAGGACAGATACATTTAGGGTTTCATGTCCCTTTAAGACTTACATTTGAAATACATGCTCACAGTACTATATTTAGAGAATAACAATGTTAAATCTATACATGACATGATATTGAGCATTTACATTAAGAAGAAATATCAGGACATAACATGATAAAGGTGAATGCATATTGAGAAATGAATTTAAATACAAATGCGCATGTTTAGGAATTTTCAATGTAGAAAATTAAACATAACATTAATTATTTTTTAATGGGAAAATATTGTTGACAAACATATGAAACAAGATGGAGTATATTCATTGCTGAACATTCATGGATTAACACTTGCCTAAAAATAGAATCGGGATCAACAACACATTGCCTTCATTTGTTTTTTCCATGAGACAGCCATCCATAGATATTTATTAGCTCTTTATCATCTATGTTTCAACAAAGTACATGATTGACACAATCCATAATCAAGGAAAATCACGGTTTTAAACTTGTGTTCTCATTCGCAAACGTGGCAAATCCAATATTGCGGGTCAATGTAAACCTATCCAATGGCGGATTTTACACCTTTTCATGTGATGTCTTATGCAACATGGCACATCCGAGATCACGGAAAAATATTATCCTAACCAATGATGGATTCTAATCCTTTGCCTGTGACGTCTTCCGCAACATGGCGCATCCGAGATCGCGTAAAAATGTAATCCTAGCCAATGACGGATTTTACACCTTTGCATGTCAATAACAAACGTATTTCTATTTAAAAAACTAGTTTGTGCTATATTGTTATCTATCAAGCGTGTTTGTTTCATGTAATGCACAGCTTCAAATAATGTAACGCTAGATAACATAATACTGTGATATATGAAATAGAATCCATTGTTGGCAATAAAATATATATTTTATTAGAATAGGAAGATTAGGAAATATTTAGGAAGCAGCAGGTTTTAACATAGAAATAATGCTACTATATACATTACGAAAATGTGTATGTTTATACATTATAGGTTACCTATAGCAATATATCGTTGGATAATTAAATATATTCATAAATAATATAAAGAGATTAATCATCTAAAATGTGTGCATTACACACAGTGATATATTTTGTTATACTACTACAAAAAGATGTAAGGAACATTGGAATATATGTGCTGCCAACATTCAGATAATAGTCTGTTTTAAATATATTATATGTGTATGTTGATGTCAAAAGACATAATAATAAAATGTACTTTATGAATGCATATCAATAAATTAAGAATTGTGTTCAGCATCACATAAGGATTATCAACATAAAAGATCTTTTAGTAGAAATGACATTAATACATAAAGAAGAAAAAAAAACATTTTAATGATATTTTATTATGATAAATATGATTTATGAATGTCATAAAACTTAAATAAATAAGATAACTTAAATATAAAATAAGTCAGAATGAGAAAAAAGCCCCTTTGGAGCCATCTGACAAGGTGACATAGTGCATCACAGTCCTTTCAGGGAGTTGACAAGGGCAAGCAAAGGCCAGCACAGCCCCTTTGTAGACATCTGATAAGGTGACATAGTGCATCACAGTCCATGGAGGGAGTTGACAAGGGCAAAGGCCAACACAGCCCCTTTGGAGCCATTTGACAAGGTGACATAGTGCATAACAGTCCTTTCAGGGAGTTGACAAGGGCAAACAAAGTCCAACACAGCCCTTTTAGAGCTATCTGACAAGGTGACATAGTGCATCACAGTCCTTGGAGGGAGTTGACAAGGGCAAACAAGGCCAGCACAGCCCCTTTGGAGCCATCTGACATGGTGACATAGTGCATCACAGTCATGTAAGGGAGTTGAAAAGGGCAAACAAGGGCCAACACAGCCCCTTTGGAGCCATCTGACAAGGTGACATAGTGCATCACAGTCCTTGGAGGGAGTTGACAAGGGCAAACACAGACCAACACAGCCCCTTTGGAGCCATCTGACAAGGTGACATAGTGCATCACAGTCCTTGGAGGGAGTTGACAAGCGCAAACAAAGGCCAACACAGCTCCTTTGAAGCCATCTAACAAGGTGACATAGTGCATCACAGTCCTTTCAGGGAGTTGACAAGGGCAAACAAAGGCCAACACAGCCCCTTTGGAGCCATCTGACAAGGTGACATAGTGCATCACAGTCCTTGGAGGGAGTTGACAAGAGCAAACAAAGGCCAACACAGCCCCTTTGGAGCCATCTGACAAGGTGACATAGTGCATAACAGTCCTTTCAGGGAGTTGACAAGGGCAAACAAAGGCCAACACAACCCTTTTGGAGCCATCTAACAAGGTGACATAGTGCATCACAGTCCTTGGAGGGAGTTGACAAGGGCAAACAAAGGTCAACACAGCCCCCTTGGAGCCATCTGACATGGTGACATAGTGCATCACAGTCCTTTAAGGGAGTTGAAAAGGGCAAACAAAGGCCAACACAGCCCCTTTGGAGCCATCTGACAAGGTGACTTAGTGCATCACCGTCCTTGGAGGGAGTTGACAAGCGCAAACAAAGGCCAACACAGCTCCTTTGAAGCCATCTAACAAGGTGACATAGTGCATCACAGTCCTTTCAGGAAGTTGACAAGGGCAAACAAAGGCCAACAAAGCCCCTTTGGAGCCATCTGACAAGGTGATATAGCCCTTAGTATAAATCTGACAAGGTGAAATAGTGCAACAGGCACAACAAAAACAACAAAATATGTCAAATGGCAACAAATATAAATAATTTAACAACATACCATGTGGATGGAGGAGTTATTTCTGCTCCCTCGGGCCATCTCCGGATCTTCCACTTACTGGGGCATCAACATCACCTTCATCGTCCTGAGCCCCTCCAGCTGCGGCTTCATGCATTGCCTCTAACTGCATTATTCTGGCTAGAGTCATGCTATGAAGCCACAGCTAGATAAGCATGGTGTCATGCATCAATGCATCCTTCCCAGCAACTGATTGGAACTCAGCATGGTTTGCTCAATCTGCGCTAAAGCATCTAGCGTTAACCATGCTGAGTCACAACCTAAACAAAAATAAATATTACAAATTAATAATTACAGAACATAATAAAAATAGAGCAAAGAGACATTGTACTAATTAAAATACAAATCATTATTATAATAAGATATGATATAGAGAAGAATTACACATTAAATATGTTCTTCATAGATAAACCATTAAGACATTAAGAAAAATCAAAACCCAATCAATCTTAAAAAAAAAAAAACTTTCTTTGGTTTATGACACACTGTGAAAAGGGCAGTGATAACAAATCCAAAATATTGGCATATATACATAATATATATCCAAGATCTAGGCAATATAATTTAGGTATTAGAAAATGAGGATGTTGATTTCATAAAAAGTAAATAAATCGGAAACATTTACATTAATAAAATAAAGAAAAGTTGTATATATACAATCTCCTATTCAAAATCAATTTATGTATAATTTGATCAGTATAATGTCCCTTTAAGAATTTATGTTCTAATGTTGATTTGTAATGATACTTACATCGGTGGCTGGAAAGGAAATCCGACACCCAGGACAATGAAGGTGGGAATTAGGGTAAAGGTGTTGGTGGGGGGGGGGGGGGTGGGGGATTGGGTTCCTACTCTGGTGGAGCCTGCAAAGCTGGGGAGTCAGAGGCCGGGGGATTTGGTGGCTGTGCAAGTGGGGTATAAGCAGGATGACCAAAATGGGGAGAGCAGCAAAGGAGGGCAGGGATTTGTTTTTGGGAAGGGCAGGTAAGGGATCAGGATGGAAAGGGCCGGGAGAGGGGTCAGGACGGGAAGGGCCGGGAGAGGGGTCAGGACGGGAAGGTCCAGGAGAGGGGCCAGGATGGGAAGGGCTGGGAGAGGGGTCAGGACAGGAAGGGCCAGGAGAGGGGTCAGGATGGGAAGGGGTGAGGGGCTGATGCCCAGAAGTGGAAGTTCCATCTGAAATATATAATACAATTTTATAAATACATATATTATACGAAAATATATTATTATCTTGAGAGAAATCAATGTTTACCATCATTTAAAATCTGTATTGTTGTTCTCATAAAATATTTATACAAAGTCACAATAATGACTATGTTTAAAGGTATTGATTGATTTGAATCAAGGAAGAAAGAAGGAGGCGGCACACTTGGTAAAAGAAAACAAGGCAGGAACTTTATTCCAGGTTCCAAGTCGCTACATACACACTACCAACAAGAGACGGAAGAAGGGGCGTGTCCTTACGCGTTTCGTGCCGTGCGGCACTTAGTCATTTGATTTGAATCAAGTCTAATTAATAATAATATTTAATTGATCCTTGAAACTCTGATTGTTCACAGGTATTTTTCATGGAATGTTTGATCAATACATTAAAAAACATATTTTTCAAAGTCAACATTATGTGCTAATCTTTATGATTTTATAATATGATATTTCTCTTTTTGATAATATATCAGTACGCATGTATGCATTTGAGATTGAAACACCATAGAGTTCTTTTAGACACATGCCCGTGGATTGACTTTGGAGATTCCAACAATTGGATAATATGGGAGTTTGTAATATGATTAAATCTAAATGGCCACTCCACATAGCCTTTGAAACAAGGTAATCACTGATTACCATATCGATTAAGATAATTTCCTTTGTAATCTTAAATAGATTTTGAAGGGACACTGAACCCAAATTTTTACTTTCGTGATTCAGATAGAGCATGCAATTTTTTTTTTTAAATCTTTATTTACAACAATGAATACAATGTACCAACATAATTTGAGCCGCACACAGGGTGTAATAGTGAAATACATATCACATATAATGAACTAATTCTATTAAAACAAAATATATTTCTTTTCAATTTTGAGTGTACATTGTTGATATTTTTTATTTAACAATAAAATAAAAATGCAAGAGGAGAAAAGGAAAAAACGAGAAAGAAAAGAAAAAAAAAGAAAAAAAAAAAGGGAAGGAAAAAGGGGGGGGATAAAAAGGGGAAGAGGAAAGGGGAATTAGTTTACCATATCCTAAGCAGCACCAGATCCGAGTTCCGGAAAGGGAATATTAAAAATTCAATTTAATTTAGCGGAGGTGCTTTTATAAACATTGACCATTTAAGAAAGAACCTAAGAGCATGCAATTTTAAGCAACTTTCTAATTTATTCCTATTATAAATTTGTCTTGGTTCTCTTGCTATCTTTATTTTAATAAGAAGGCATCCTAGCAATTTTTTGGTTCAGTAAACTGGACAGCATTTGTTTATTGGTGGGTGAATTTATCCACCAATCAGCAAGAACAACCCAGGTTGTTCACCTAAAATGGGCCGGCATATAAACTTGCATTCTTGCATTTCAAATAAAGATACCACGAAAATGAAAAAAAAAATGATAATAGGAGTAAAATAGAAAGTTGCTTAAAATTGCATGCTCTATCTGAATCACAAAACAAAAAATCTGGGTTCAGTGTCCGTTTAAGCTTGATGGTTCCATCAATTACTATTCAGAATCTATACACGGTAGATACTACCATTCATATTAAATCTTAAGAATACAATAGAATCTATGTGACATTACTTTTACAGAGTATGTTTTGTGAATATCTCTTTTACATTAGGATTAAATGTATGACATCCCAATATTAATAGACACAATCAGAATTGCATTTTTTTAGGTTAGAGGAATATTAATGTTTGTTTGAGGAAAATGGACAGTCTACATATAAATCATTTTCAAATCCCTTTACATATCATACATCATGAAATTAAATCAATGAATTTCAACACGATTATGTTTTATGTATACTTAGATGAGGCTAAGAAGCAAAGAACAATGATGACATAATGAGATGGTCTGCATCTAGGCACTCAGATGAATAGCAATGACTGTCTGTACAATCATAATATGATTATTGGGTGTTTGGATGTAATATGCATGTGACATCATGATGTCATTCATGACAATTCATACATAAATTGGAAAATAAATAAAAACATATGTTCGTGCTGCATGATATAGAAAGGGGGGCAGTCGTGTATTAGAAAAATAATGGAATAATATATTTTAAAGGGACAAAGCTTTAGTTTTCTTCAATGGTATGATTTTGAAACAATACACATTATATACATGTTATATATATTTGACATACCATCAGACCCCAAGGGAGCCACTTCCTCCTCCATCACACATGTTGTTACAACAATATCTGTAAAACATAATATGTTGTGTACACATTTAAATAAAATATTATAACATGCGTTACAGGTGCTCAAGGACACACATAAATGTTGCATTAAAGAGATACTGAACCAAAGTTAGGAATTTCTTAATTTGGATGGAGCATGCAATTGAAATAAAATATATAATTATCGATGATTAATAATTAAATGTGATTGTCTGTATTTTGAAAATCCAGGAAAAAGCATAGTACACGGAACATTAAATAGTTCTCATGTGTGTATCACTTGTTGATAGTTGTCTACATTTATACAAAATATCAACATGTGCTAGCCATGTTCTGAAGCACAAAGGTGTAGACTAAGAAGCTTTGAGATCTTAATATTAAACTAATAAAATAAATATATATATAATTAGAGGAGTACATTATAAGTTTTATTCAAATGGAATGTTTCATCATAATCATGATCAGAATATTTCTGAAAAGTACACTTTTAATGACATATGAATGAGTCAATGGACTTACCAGAACCCTGGAAAGTCAGGTCTTCATCAGTGCTGGATCCCTCTGAGCTTGTAACAACAACTAGATCTATTAATGATAAATAACTATTATGTAACACAATTTGTACACCAGCTTTAAATATACATATCTGGTATTCAAAAATAACATTATTCTAAACTATTTAAAAAATATCTTTTGAAATGTGAAGATTAGACCACTAATATGAAAAATAAATTTATTAGTTCATAAAGGTGAGTGGAAAGAAAATTATGTCTTTCACATATGTCCGATTTCTTAAAATATTAGACAGACAATTTTTATCATATTACTCTATGGCATATCTACAAATAACTATTGGTCCCTGTTTTTAAAATAATCCAGACAGACAACACTTTGAATAACAACTAGTGACAACTAGAGCATAATGCATGTGGCACATATATAAATTTGTACAATGTACAGTAATCTGGTTTCTGACACAACACATATTGATCTATGTCATCATGGGGCTTATATATAAAGGTAGTCCAAGAGTGAAAGATATGATTTAAATCACAGTATTGTTTCATCAAAACAGTGCAATGATTAATAAAGATATTTTTTATCTATAGATAAATTCAATATCAATATTTGAGAATGTAACTCTAAAGGAATTATCTATTCCATGGGGCCCATTTATCAAGCTCCAAATGGAGCTTGAAGGGCCGTGTTTCTGGCGAGTCTTCAGACTCGCCAGAAACATCAGTTATGAAGCATCGGTCTAAAGACCGCTGCTCCATAACCCTGTCCGCCTGCTCTGATGAGGCAGACAGGATTTGCCAGAAATCAACCCAATCGAGTACGATCGGGTTGATTGACACCTCCCTGCTTGCAGCCGATTGGCCGCGAGTCAGCAGGGGGCAGCGTTGCACCAGCAGCTCTTGTAAGCTGCTGGTGCAATGCTAAATGCAGAGAGCGTATTGCTCTCCGCATTCAGTGAGGTCTTGCAGACCTGATCCGCACTGTCGGATCAGGTCCACAAGACCTTTGATAAATAGGCCCCCATATGCTGATGTAATGAATCGGAGAGAGCATGCAATGTCAATTAAATATATAATTTCCTCCTATCATCGTGAATATTTAATTATCCTTCTCTCTCAATGATAAGAAGAAAATATCAAAGCCTATGAGATGTATATTTATATATTCTGCACATGTGTAAAAATGTGTTAGTGTTGTCTAAATGAAGCCACCAACTGTCAAGCACTACCCAGGTGCAGAATACAAAATGGGCAAGACCCTAATATTACATTCAAATAAAGATAGCAAGAATCAAAGGAATATCTTCGAATACTAATAAATTGAGATTTGGATTACAATGGAATTTAATCTCTGAATCGTGATTCTTCTTTTTAAATACTTTGAAATTGAATTAGAGGATACATGTTAATATAGATTAATGTGAATGGATTAGGCAATGTTATGTCCAAATTTGTAAGACAAAAGTAAAGTATAATGAGACATACCAGAATGGGACAAACCCGGGCTAGAGGGTCCAGCACCAACCTCCATGTCTGTAAAATATTCAATCAGGATTTGATATCATTAATACAAATCAGAACTTTGATATGAACAATCATACATTGTTTTGCAAATTTACAAAGTTAAACATTTTAATTCTTCACAAGAGTTCATGGTTTTCAAAAATGTATTTATAAATAAAGAGATAATGTATATTTAGTTTCAAGCTTTTATGTTGTTGACAGTCCCTTTAAGTCATTTTATGTCTTCTTGCATTGTCATCAATTGTTAGACATTGAGCGGTCAATTTTTTTTTTTATATTGCTAGTATAACTTTTGTAATTTATAAGATTGAAAATCAGGATACTGTATTCTTCACATTTATAATAATTAATGTACACATTTGACCAACATGTCTAAAGTAATGCCACTGTTACAGGAAACACATGTTCACGTCTCTGCACAATTATATGATCATTGCGCAATAATTAAAAGCATAATTGCGCATCCATGATTATGTATTGATTTTGATCTAGTAGTGTGATAAGTATAATTTTTAAATCTTTACAATTAACTGTCACACTATTGCAATAGGATCATTGTAAAGATTGAATGATACAAATTAATATTTCAAACTTTTGTGTGTATATATATATATATATATATATATATATATACAAACACTCTGCTAATCCGCATCTCCAGACCATATGAAAAGAAAAAAGTATATGTCAAATTATTAAAAGTTGAAAAATACAGCTTTATTTGGTACAAAAAATGTTAAAATCAGTTGCATGTAAAAACATGAAAGAAAAAACAAAAGGGAAAATCAGCTACAGTCCTGTAACTGACATAGAGCAACAGCAGCCAAACATGTTTCGGGCCTAATGTCAGCCCTTGTTCACTGGCATAACTAGTGCTGGGAAAAGCCTTAATTTAAAGGTAAAGTTAATTATCAATTACATGCATCTGTTGAATTAACCCATGACTACCTAGATAGTCATGGTTAAAGGTAAATTATCATTAATTGTTTTTTTTTTTTTTTTGTTTCTTATATTAACCATTTTCATTTTAAAGCAAACATAAATGTTAAGTGTGTTTATTTAAAACTGTCAGATGGCCAGATATATATGAAAAAAATGTATTACTCTAATTTGATCCTAAATGGATGTAGAACTCAATCTCCACTTAAAGATATTTTTTATTTAAAGATATTTTTTACTTTATTTCATTTTCTTTTTTGTTAAAAAGGAGAGAAAATGAAAAAACCAATCATAAATCTATTAGTAAAATAAATCAACATCCATTATGGAATTTAGACCAAAGGGGTGCTTTGTTTTGAGATGGAAAATCCAAAACACTTCCCTTTGGTCCAAAAGTCTCTCTCTATCGCCCCCTCTCCTGTGTCTAGGGACATGGTCAATGCCTTGTACTGTCAAGAGGGTATCATTAGAATTATGTTCCTCTCTAAAGTGCTTAGCTATTGGTGTATTGCAATCCGGGTTGCCAATATCTCTAAGATGTTGTAAGAACCTGTCACGCAGGGCACGTTTAGTGCGCCCCATGTACCGTTTTTTTACATCCTTGGCATGTAAGTAAATAAATGACAAATTTGGTGTTACATGAAATGCTGAAGCGTATGTCAAACTCTCTATTTGTTGTACTTGATACAAATTTGGGACCCTGTTGGATGTGTTTGCAGGTTTTACAAATATTTCCTTGACATTTCATGGAACCTATTCTTCTCTTTAACCAAGATTGGTTAGTTTGTGACGGTAGCATTGAGGGAGCTAATAAGCTTCCTAAGGTCTTTGCTTTACGTGCTGAAAAATTACAGCCGTGTTGAACTATTTTGCTTAACTTGGCATCACTTTTTAAAATTGGCAAACAGTTACGAATAATGTCACAAATTTTGTTATAGTCTACTGTAATTTGTTGTAAAATATGGTTTATTGTTATATCTCTTTTTCTGTGTTTTACTCACACATTTAGTAGTAAGAAGATCATCTCTGTTTAATTTGTCCACTCTATTCTTGGTTTCCTTTAATAATTTCATATCATAACCTCGGGCTTCCAATCTGTGGCCGGTGTTGGCTGCATGTGATTGAAATTTGTCCTCAGTGGTGCAATTCCTTTTAGTCCTAATCATTTGGCCATAGGGTATAGAATTGATGGTGTGTTTTGGGTGACAGGAGGAAGAGTGAAGAATGGTATTACCCGCTGAACTCTTTCTGTATAACTCTACCTCCAAAGAATGTGTGTCAGTATGTGAAGTGAGTGTGATATCCAAAAAGTTTAGGCAATCACTACTTTCAAACATGGTGAATTTAAGGTTTAGATTATTGCTGTTGGCGTGTTCAAGGAACAGTTGAACCGAATGACTGTCCCCATCCCACACCAAAAGCAAATCATCTATATACCTACCAAAATAAACAATGTTCTCACGAAAGGGATTAGTATCCCCAAAGACGTGGCACAGCTCCCAAAACCCCATATACAAATTTGCATATGAGGGTGCGAATTTCGCACCCATGGTCGTGCCACGTCTCTGGAGATAGTACTTGCCCTCAAACATAAAAAAATTGTGTGTAAGTAAATATTCAACAGCAGTGTACAAAAATTGAATTGTCAAAAAATCATAAGTAGTGAAATTCGTAAGGAAAAACATTAATGCTTGTAATCCCATATCGTGAGGGATGGATGTGTATAATGATGTCACATCCATTGTGACTAATCTGTAATTCTCACACCAAGTTATGTGTTTGACCTGTGCAATAAGTGCTGCAGTGTCTCGTAAATAACCATATAGATTAGTAACTATAGGCTGTAAAAATGTATCAACTAGATCCGAAAGTCTTTCATTAAGTGAACCAATACCGGCCACAATCGGACGGCCCGGAGGGTTTTTGGGGTCTTTGTGAAGTTTAGGCAAGTGGTGGAATATCGGCATAGTTGGATGTTTAGGTAATAGATATTCCACCACCTTCTCAGAAATCACTCCATCCAGTTTAGCTTTGTGAACTATCTCAGCTAATGATCTACGAAAATTGTCAGTAGGGTCACAGATCAAGGGCTGGTATACAGCCTCATTGGCAAGTTGCCTATTGGCTTCTGCCACATAATCACATTTGTTTAAGATAACAGTATTACCACCCTTATCTGATTCCCTAATGACTATATTCGGATCATTTTTAAGATCAATGATGGCTTTTCTTTCAAGTGCAGTCAAATTGTTATTTTTATAACGTTTACTAGTAGTGCTTTTATTTTTGCTGTCCAATTCAATGAGCTGAGTCTCAAGTGTCTGTTGAAAGACCTGTAAGTTTAAGCCCCTACTATGTATAGGATAAAAATAGGTTTTATCTTTAAATCTACCAAGATCAATATCTTTTTCTGAGGGGCCAAATCTTTGATCAACATTGCTATCCCTCATTAGCTCCAGCATGTCTGTCATGGCTGCTTGGTCGTTAAAGTTAAAATTGAAATGATGTGTTGACTCAATAGTAGTACTATTATCACCATCTTTTTGTGTTACACTATGTTCCTCTGACTCTTCATTAAAATAATGTTTCTTCAAAGTAAGGTCTCTTACAAATCTATTTACATCTAGAATGGTGGAAATAAATCAAAACTACAGCTAGGGGCAAAGCTCAAACCTTTTTGTAAAAGTGAAATTTCCTGTTTGTTCAAATTTCTAGATGATAGATTAATAACATTATTTAAGGAGGGGTTGTCCTGTAGGACACTCTTTTCCTTTGAGGATACCTGTTGTAATTTGCACTTTCCCCCTCTTCCCCGACTCCCTCTACGTATTTTCTTTTGGTTTTTGTTTTTATCTTTATATTTGGTTTGCTGGGGCCCACCCCGTTTTTTGACTGGGAGGATGTACTGGGGGTTGGGGGATCTAATACAGAAATGGTGTCTCCTACTGAATTACCACTAGATGTGTTTTGTTGTGATGTTTCCTGGTCAGAAGTATCATAGTCATATTCAGTTTCACTGAATGTGACTTTTTTGGATTGTTTAGGCCCTGCATTTGTGTTACCCATGCCTTTCTTATGTGTAACTCTATTCTTATATGGTGTCCTATGTTCATTACTACTGGACAACTTATAGACCTTATTAAGTTCATAATCAAGCTTGTCCCTGTGCATTTTTTGTTGTTTGAATAACCACAATTCCCTTTTAAAGGACCTCATGTTGTCCTGCAATTGTTTATCATAATCTTTAAATTCCTTTTGATGTTTATGTTTTTTTAGGTCTCCCTGTAACTCCTGCATATGTTGGATAAGTTGCAATCTCTGTTTCTTTTTGTATTCAATCAACAAATCTATTAATGCTTTGGAACAGGCTGTCAATACATCATTCCATTTGGTTATAAAATCTTGGCAGGTCACTTGAAAAGAGGGAAATTTAGAAATTCTCAGGCCTCGTGGAATCCTTGACTGTTGTTGGTAAATCTGAAAAGTTTTAATGTCCAGTTCTAGTCTAATGTTCCTTTTTCTGAGATTATCCATTTGATGAAATAAGTCATCCAACACAGTCTCTATATCATCCAAAATGTCCTTCATATCAGAGGAATCACAGTCTATATTAATGTCCTTTAAGACATAAATGCCTTCCATTTTTACGTAAAAAGAAAAAAATAAAAAAAGGAAAAAAAGGAGATATAGCAAGAGTGTGTTTGTGGTAACTGAAAAAACTCTTTCTTCACAAGAGTTCATGGTTTTCAAAAATGTATTTATAAATAAAGAGATAATGTATATTTAGTTTCAAGCTTTTATGTTGTTGACAGTCCCTTTAAGTCATTTTATGTCTTCTTGCATTGTCATCAATTGTTAGACATTGAGCGGTCAATTTTTTTTTTATTATATTGCTAGTATAACTTTTGTAATTTATAAGATTGAAAATCAGGATACTGTATTCTTCACATTTATAATAATTAATGTACACATTTGACCAACATGTCTAAAGTAATGCCACTGTTACAGGAAACACATGTTCACGTCTCTGCACAATTATATGATCATTGCGCAATAATTAAAAGCATAATTGCGCATCCATGATTATGTATTGATTTTGATCTAGTAGTGTGATAAGTATAATTTTTAAATCTTTAGAATTAACTTACAATTGTGTGTGTCACACTATTGCAATAGGATCATTGTAAAGATTGAATGATACAAATTAATATTTCAAACTTTTGTATATATATATATATATATATATATATATATATATATATATATATCGATATTCAATGTATGAAATGGCGGAGGATAGGGATTTCATGGATGCGCAATTCCATTTTAGATCTGTGAAGCATATTTAAAGAGCGCAAGAAAAAGCATTATTCCTATTTGATGTGTGACGAATCTAAATTCAGATGTCTACCATCATATGTAACGTCTGTTGGGAGATCTATATAGGTTGAATATATGACTATATACACATTGCTTAAATATATACTCAAATATTAATATATTATATGATGCCTGATATTTACCTGGTATAGCCTCAGTACTTCCTTCTCCCAGGTCACCGATTGGAGCTGCAGTGACCTCCGGGTCGGGAGTTTCTGAGCCAGCAGCTGGGGACTGTGAAGGGGCCAAGGAGCGGGTGGAAGCAAATCTGCAGGGGAAACGGAGATTGAGGATGCCACATAAAGTCTCCTCATAAGGTTGTAGGAAAAGTTTCCGTGGGGGTGGATTCAGATTCCCACCTCTCCGACAGGCTTTTGCCCACTTCCTCATGAGGCAGAATTTATTGTGAAGCTGCAACCTCATATCCCTGAATCTCCATGTGATTTGATCTGTGGTCCTCTGGACGTCTTTCACCGAATTCACAGAAACATGTATACAGCATAGCATCTTGGTCATGCTAGGGATTGCAGTCCGCATACGTTTATGTGGCTCCAGATGAGGTTTAAGTACTTTGTAAAGGCTCATGAGCTGCTCTCCATTGAGCCTATACTTGTCAAAATGCTCATGTTCTCCAAGGTGGGCCTTGCCCTCTGAACATGAGGACCTCTTATCAGACGTTCCCCACGCCTCTCTTGGAGACGCTGAGCCCACCTGATTCTGTTGTACAAAACTTGTCCAACAGCACCTACACAAGCTAACTGCGGATCATCCATATTTGCCAAGCCAAGCAGCACAAAGCCAAACAGCAGAGCAAACGCACAAAGAGTAACAAGGTATGCAAAAACACAAAAGCGATTTGATACAATGACGATCACCAAGTACACTTTGGCCATGTTGTTTGGGGGATTTATAGTGCAAAATGTCCAATAGTAGCATGTTTGTAATTATTGCTGATTGTATACACTTGATTGTATGTGAACGGCATGTCTTTTTTTTTGTGTTTGATGAAATTTTGTTTCCCCCCAATAAATCGTAATGTGAAAGTGTTAAAGTGTAAAATATAACATACACAGTGCATCTTCGTAATGTTTGTTCATATGCGTAACAAATACTTATTAAACGCAATGTTATAGTAAAAACCACACGTCCACGCTAACATGATTGAAAGTGCATACTTGTGTATACTGTGTGCATAGACATGGCATAGAATCTGCTTGATTAATGTTGCTGCAATATTGTTGCAAAACGACAAAGTAACGACTGACATCTATAATATTCTATATATAAGTGATTGGCAAGATCTCAATATTTTATGTGTCCCATTGAAATCGCAATAATAATGAAGATTTTCCAAACCTTGCGTCTATGTATATGTATTATTGAGTGAGAAACTGATGAAAGGGGCGGTACAGTCCTAATGCTGGAATCTGTATGGTTGAAGCTTAGAATTATGTCATCATATTAGCAACATGCCTATCTAGTTTGCAAATCTTCGTTCTGTTGTTGAATTTTTCAACATTCTTATTGTGTGATGATTAAAAAGATAAATGTGTGGTATGTTGTTGTGTGATGCGTGTTATGTACATAGATGTATGTATTGTGATTCTCTCCCACATCTGTTCATTTATTGTTGCTACTTCCAAAACAGTGACAACTATTATATTTTCTAAGGATATCTTATAATTATACTGAATTCCTAATATTATATTATGAGTAAATTGTGATGTTATAGAGACACTAAAGGCATAATTTCTCTTTCCTGATTCAGAGAGAGAATCCAATGTTAACCAACCTTCCAATGTACTTGTATGATGTAAATGTGTTCATTGTTTCTATATCATTTGTTGAATAAAGAGCAATGCACATGTGTGAGGCAATGACAAAAGGCATGTATGTGCAGCCATCAATCATCATCTGGTGAGCCTATCTAGATATGCTGTTCATCCAAGCATATAACTTAAATAAATTAAATGCTATAATAGACGTAAATGAGACAAGTGCTTAAAATTGTCTACTGTTTCTGAATAATTAAATCTTAAAAAGTTTTTTTCTGTCCGTTTAAATATTAGTTAATTCTTGAAACCGATTTCGTATTCGTAATGATAGAATTGATCGTGATTTATAGTTGATGTAATGTAATTTCCTAAAAGATTTTGATGTTGTAGTGATGTTTACACAAGTAAAATCCATAACTCATGTCAAATAGTCTATTTCTTGATCAATTTGTCATTGCGGGACCAACACAAGAATGAATGAATTAGCACCACAATTATAACGCTGCCATTACAAGTTTTCAAAGAAAAAAATATCTTGTGCATTATGCAAAGAGGCCGGTCGCGTGCACGAGCATGTATTCCCCATAGAAGTCAATGGAGGAGAGAAATTGCAAGAAAAAAAACTCCCAACACTTGTGTTGAGCGTAAAGTGAGTAACGTCATGTCCCTCTGAGAAAAAGTGCCAAAATTGTGTTAATTTCATAATAAAAAAAATGTTTTGTGTACGTAATGTGCTGTATATTGTTTGTATGAAGCGATTTCTGTATGTATGTGATGATATTTGTACATAAATGTAGCTAAATGAGTGTATGTTCATGTATGTCTATGTAAGTCAATGTATAATTGGCTCCCGAGATCTCGTATATTTTATCCGTTATATATTTTTTTCAAAATACATTATGAAAAAAGTAATAATTGTAGAGTGTTTGTATGAGTGTAAATGTACTTTGTATAATATTTTTGAAGTGATTTGTGAATGTTTTGGGTAACGATCTATCAATAACTACTGGTCTGGGAGAGCGTTCTGGATTTGAGCGTAGATGGTGATTTTTGTGGAGATACAGAAACTTGTAATTGCAGCATTAGGGAAAATGAGGCGTTATGGCCCATAATGATGCTATTTAAGTCATAGCGCAAAACTCTTAATCTAGCTGTTAGAGAATTAAATAGCAACATCTCTGTTTTTGCAGGTAATTCAAAGTTGTGTAAAGTCATTGGGTCAGTGCAGGATGATATTGCTTTACAAGGGGATATAAAAAATTAGAATAATGGGCAGGTAAATGGAAAATTAGATTTAACCCCTTAGGGAGAAGGCCATTTTCAATTTTCATCATATCTTATAATTTACTATAAAAAAATTATAAAATATGATGAAAAAATGGAAAAAAAACACACTTTTTCTAACTTTGACCCCCAAAATCTATTACACACCTACAACCACTAAAAAACAACCAAAATAAATAGTTTTTAAATTTTGTCCTAAGTTTAGAAATACCCAATGTTTACATGTTCTTTGCTTTTTTTGCAAGTTATAGGGCAATAAATACAAGTAGCACTTTGCTATTTCCAAACCATTTTTTTTCATAATTAGCAATAGTTACATTGGATCACTGATATCTGTCAGGAATCCCTGAATATCCCTTGATATGTATATATTTCTTTTTAGTAGACATCCCTAAGTATTAATTTAGGCCAATTTTGGTATATTTCATGCCACCATTTCACTGCCAAATGTGATCAAATAAAAAAAATCGTTCTTCACAAACTTTAGGTTTCTCACTGAAATTATTTACAAACAGCTTGTGCAATTATGGCACAAATGGTTGTAAATGCTTCCCTGGGATCCCCTTTGTTCAGAAATATCAGACATTTATGGCTTTGGCATTACTTTTTGGAAGGCCGCTAAATGCCGGTACCCACTTTTCAAAATAATGTGCATTTTTTTAAATTAAATTTTAATTTTTCTGTAGTGTAGCTGGCCCCCCCACAATACCCCCTCCACCTCTCCCAGATCCCTTTTTAAACATAATTTTCCCCCCTCTCCCACTCCCACCACCCGCTCCCCCAACACCACAATCGGTGCAGATCGAGGGGGTACACACACGCGCACGCATGCCCCCCTCCCCGTGCGCACTCCCGCACGCACCGGAGACTAATCTGATGGAAGTGATCCAGCAATGGGCCACCCACCTGCCTCCCTGCAGCTGCTCCCACCCACCAACGATCAGCACCATTGCTGGCTGATGCAGAAAGGGCCACAGAGTGGCCCTCTCTGCATCGCTGTGCCAGAAAAGTTATTGCAGTGATGCCTCAATATCGAGGCATCACGGCAATACCTTGAAAGGGGCTGGAAGTGATCAGGATTTCTTCCAGCCGCTGTAAACCCCTGATGACGAACAGGGTACGTTGCTGGTCTTTAAGGGGTTAATACTGGAAAATGCAAGGTTCTATATTTTGTAAGTAAAAATAAGCTTTTAATCTATTATTTAATTGAGACAAGACTTAGCCAAACAGAGGAGGAAAGGGCTTTGGGAGTCCTCTAGATAACAAGCTAAAGGTGGGCGCACAATGCAGGGCAGTGGCTTCTAAGGTTAATAAGATACTAGTATGTATTAAAAGAGGCATTGATTCTAGGGAGGAAAACATAATTTTGTTACTATATAAATCCCTGGTTAGACCTCACCTTGAGTATGGAGTGCAGTTCTGGGAACTAATCGCAAAAAAAAGACATTGCAGACCTAGAAAAAGATCAAAGAAAGGCCACAAATCTAATAAGGGGAATGGATAATTTAAGCTATGAGGAGAGGGTAGCCAAACTGGGCCTTTTTTTTCACTAGAGGTGACATGATTACTTTATATAAATATATTTAAGGCACATATGGCAGTAGCTCTGTTTATTCCAAGAAAATGTTTGCGACAAGAGTTTACAAGTTAACGCTGGATGAAATGAGATTTAATTTCTAGCAACGTAAACGTTTTTTCATGGTAAGAGTAATTAATTTGTGGAACTCATTACCTAAGTAGGTAGTAAATGCCAATACCTTAGATACATTTAAAAATGGTTAGAAACATTTCTGGCTAGAAACAGACTTCAGGGATATGATTGCTTGTGTTAAAATGGTCATTAATTAATGGAATTAATTTAAGATTAACTGGAGTATAGATAGATATTCCTATTTGTATATCTATTCCTATATATATATATATGTATATATATATATATATATATATATTCATATATATATATATATATATATATATATATATATATATATATATATATATATAATTAGGGGGAGGCAAAAAGCGAGTTTCAAATCTTCCACAACGCACAAAATATAGAAAATAACTCATTGTGTAGTTCATTAACAAATATAGACAGGCCAGAAAGCGATGCTTTGGCGTAAAGGGAGTCTGTGTAAAAGCAGACTTGAAGTAAAAAAGTGTGTCTTTGTTAACCTCATTTGCATACATTACCCAGAATCCTTTGCTGCATTGGAAACAATGTAATTCAGAGGTTTTCTGTGGGATTCTGTAAATTTGTTAATGAACTATACAATGAGTTATTTTCTATATTTTGTGCATAGTGGAGGATTTTAAACTCACTTTTGCCTCCTGATTTTAAATGTTGTTGTATTTTGCCCAGAAATCAACTTCACCCAGCAGTGATTCAAACCTTCTCCCAGCTGATGAGTGGCAAACACCATGAAACAGGCTGTCCTGGGATGGTTCTGAATCACTGCACTAACCCTAGCTAAGCTTTTAATCTGTGTGTACAGCGATGCTTTGGCGTAAAGGGAGTCTGTGTAAAAGCAGATTTGAAGTAAAAAAGTGTGTCATTGTGAACCTCATTTGCATATCTTACCCAGAATCCTTTGCTGCATTGGAAACAATGTAATTCAGAGGTTTTCTGTGGGAAAAACAAGCCTTCTGGCCTGTCTAAATTTGTTAATGAACTACACAATGAGTTATTTTATATATATATATATATATATATATATATATATATATATATATACAGATTTACAACAAGCCAGAAGTACTCTTTTACTGAACTTTTTTACAGAAGATATATTGACGACCCCCTTATCATCTGGAGGGGGTCAACAATAGAGCTGGAGGATTGGTTCGTGCAGTTGAATGCCCTGGATAACCCGGTGAAGTTCAAAATGACATACAGTTTAACATTAATTGAATTCTTGGATCTGAGGATCTCCAAATTGGAGAATGTACGATTGGGGACATCACTTTTTAGGAAACCTACAGACAGGAACTCGATACTGCACGCTACTAGCAGTCACCCACCAGCTTTATTGAAAGCAATCTCTAAAGCTCAGTTATGTCGGGTTATTTGCAATAATAGTTAAGTCCAAGTGAGTAACAAAGGACTTTCCGATATGGAACAGAGGTTTATACGGAGAGGATATAACCCATGTCTGATCGAAAAAAGTAGGTCTTCGGCAGAGTCTGGCAATATACCACCAAGCTCTATAAAATTAGAGGAGGAATTACGCATGACTTTCACCACCACATACAGTCCTATAACAGAGTACTTGGCCAGACACTCAGAGAACATTGGCATATAGTGCAAAGTGATCCAGCGCTGCCATTTAATAAATGGAACACTCCAAGGGTGGGCTTCAAACGAGATAGAAACTTAAAGGATTCACTAATGATCACTGACCCTTGTCATAGCTACCAAAAAGATACCTGGTTGCACCAGACAAAGAAGCATGGATGCTATAGATGTACGGGCTGCACCACTTGCAGCGCAATGATCCAAGGATCCTCATTCGGACATCCGCACCAATAAAAAAGATATCAGATTAGGCATGTCCTTACCTGTACTACTACTTTTGTAGTATACTTGTTAAACTGCAGCTGTGGCAGATTTTATGTGAGAAAGACCACTGATGATGCCAGGACACATCGGGCCAACCACAGGTCTGCGATTAGGAGTACCCTAAAGAAAGGTACTAGTGACCAACCAGTGGCCAGACATTTTCTGGAACAGGGCCATGGGGTCCAAGACCTTCGGTTCACCCTTATCGACCATGTTCCCCCATTGAGACGAGGCAGCAATAGAAAGAAGCTTCTTCCGCAAGTTTAGGCAAAGTGGATCTATCGCCTGAATACTTTACAACCTCATGGCCTGAATACTATGTTTGACTGGCACTGCTTCT
This sequence comes from Bombina bombina, assembly GCF_027579735.1. NCBI lineage: Eukaryota > Metazoa > Chordata > Amphibia > Anura > Bombinatoridae > Bombina > Bombina bombina. The sequence continues at coordinate 607,964,828 of NC_069501.1, read as the reverse complement.
TATTAACTATCCTTGAGAGTCCACCACTTGTGTTTTCATACTTATTTAGGAGAGTCCATGTTTCCATGATTATATATGAGAGTCCCTGGTCATGGTTAATCTTATAATGTCTCATCAAGTTCTACATATTGAGCCCGCATTTAGGATAGGTATGCCCATTTATTTGCAGCTTAAGATTTGGGAATTTTTAGCCTGTTTAAGTACTTTGGCCTCACATCCTGAGCCTTTGATGATTCTCCCTAGTACAGGGAGTGCAGAATTATTAGGCAAGTTGTATTTTTGAGGATTAATTTTATTATTGAACAACAACCATGTTCTCAATTAACCCAAAAAACTCATTAATATCAAAGCTGAATATTTTTGGAAGTAGTTTTTAGTTTGTTTTTAGTTTTAGCTATTTTAGGGGGATATCTGTGTGTGCAGGTGACTATTACTGTGCATAATTATTAGGCAACTTAATAAAAAACAAATATATACCCATTTCAATTATTTATTTTTACCAGTGAAACCAATATAACATCTCAACATTCACAAATATACATTTCTGACATTCAAAAACAAAACAAAAACAAATCAGTGACCAATATAGCCACCTTTCTTTGCAAGGACACTCAAAAGCCTGCCATCCATGGATTCTGTCAGTGTTTTGATCTGTTCACCATCAACATTGCGTGCAGCAGCAACCACAGCCTCCCAGACACTGTTCAGAGAGGTGTACTGTTTTCCCTCCTTGTACATCTCACATTTGATGATGGACCACAGGTTCTCAATGGGGTTCAGATCAGGTGAACAAGGAGGCCATGTCATTAGATTTTCTTCTTTTATACCCTTTCTTGCTAGCCACGCTGTGGAGTACTTGGACGCGTGTGATGGAGCATTGTCTTGCATGAAAATCATGTTTTTCTTGAAGGATGCAGACTTCTTCCTGTACCACTGCTTGAAGAAGGTGTCTTCCAGAAACTGGCAGTAGGACTGGGAGTTGAGCTTGACTCCATCCTCAACCCGAAAAGGCCCCACAAGCTCATCTTTGATGATACCAGCCCAAACCAGTACTCCACCTCCACCTTGCTGGCGTCTGAGTCGGACTGGAGCTCTCTGCCCTTTACCAATCCAGCCACGGGCCCATCCATCTGGCCCATCAAGACTCACTCTCATTTCATCAGTCCATAGAACCTTAGAAAAATCAGTCTTGAGATATTTCTTGGCCCAGTCTTGATGTTTCAGCTTGTGTGTCTTGTTCAGTGGTGGTCGTCTTTCAGCCTTTCTTACCTTGGCCATGTCTCTGAGTATTGCACACCTTGTGCTTTTGGGCACTCCAGTGATGTTGCAGCTCTGAAATATGGCCAAACTGGTGGCAAGTGGCATCTTGGCAGCTGCACGCTTGACTTTTCTCAGTTCATGGGCAGTTATTTTGCGCCTTGGTTTTTCCACACGCTTCTTGCGACCCTGTTGACTATTTTGAATGAAACGCTTGATTGTTCGATGATCACGCTTCAGAAGCTTTGCAATTTTAAGAGTGCTGCATCCCTCTGCAAGATATCTCACTATTTTTGACTTTTCTGAGCCTGTCAAGTCCTTCTTTTGACCCATTTTGCCAAAGGAAAGGAAGTTGCCTAATAATTATGCACACCTGATATAGGGTGTTGATGTCATTAGACCACACCCCTTCTCATTACAGAGATGCACATCACCTAATATGCTTAATTGGTAGTAGGCTTTCGAGCCTATACAGCTTGGAGTAAGACAACATGCATAAAGAGGATGATGTGGTCAAAATACTCATTTGCCTAATAATTCTGCACTCCCTGTATATATATAAGTGGGTTTTGGTGTATACCTTTATAATGGGCCTCCAATATTATCCTAAGCTTCACTTTATTTTATAGTCCGGTGGCACTTGTGGATCTCTATCAATATCCCCCTGAATGTATTAGGATCAGATTAGACATGTGCGATTCGGTTCGGTTCGATTTGGAAATTCAGAAAATTCGGAAAATTCGGCGATTCGGATCGAATCGAATTTCAGAATTAAAATTTTGCAGAATTTTCTGAATCGAATCGAATCAATTCATGAATTCTGATGGCCATTGGATTACACTAGTATTATACAGTATGTTAGGTTAACACCTAATATACAGTATAATACTAGTCTAATCCCACATAACACTTACCGAATTGCCAAATTTACGAATCGAATCTAACCGAATCGATCCGAATCCAGCCGAATTTCTTTGAATCCGAATGAATCCGAAACGAATCCGAAACGAATCGATTCAAAATTTTCCGAATTTGAATCGATCCGAACCGAACTTCGAAAAATTCCGAATCGATCCGAACCGAATTTTTTCGGTTTTGTCTAGATCAGATGCATGGTATATTACGGGATTCAAGTGTTTTTAGTCACACAGACATTTACCTGTCTGTGCCACTTAAGTTTGTATATATGATTCTATGACTACGGTCGCGGTTGATGGCTATTGGTTGGCTTGGTCCATGGGATGTACTATGCGCTTGATCTCTATAGTGCTAATGAGAGATCACTAGTGGCTGTTATGTAGCTAATAGATTAGGCACCTTCATGTTTACATATGAGCATTATTGACATACTATCTTATAGCTCATTTATCTTTCTGTATTGGTTAGCCGCTGAATAATTACGTTCTATAGCTTTCTCATTTTGTTGTCATCCCTATGAAAACCTGATAGCCGCATGGTAATTGGCTGTTGCCCACAATGTGACGTACCAGGTTACAGCTTGTTACTTCCGGTATTACGAATGAGCGGAATTGTTCCGTGGGCTACCAGATTGTCAGTTGGAGATCTGTTATAATCTAAAGGGGTAAGTTGTGCTTTGGGTTAATGTACTATATAGACTGATGTTCTGTCGCCAATTCATCATGTTATACCTAAGATCACTGCTTTGTGACACCACTCTGGGATTTAGGTCTGTATTTGTGTGAGGCTATGCATTTCTTCTTTTCATGTGTGTAATCCATATTTTTTCATTTCTCTTTCTTAAGATTATGAGTCACTTTCACTATGAGCATTATATACTCAGACAGTCTATTTAATAGCACTATTTTTACTATTGTGACCTAGTGGTTACCTTGACAACAGTTGTTGGCGGTTTTTGGTCTAATTAGGGGGGTGGGGTTTATTTTGTGTTTGGCTATGAAAGTTTTTCAGTTTGTATCACTTGTGTCTGAGGAAGGGGATACATTATCCCCGAAACGTTACACGGTCACAGTAAATTTGAGTTTAAAAAAAAAAAATGCTTTGCCAGCCTTCGACCCCCTATGTTCAACTGATTTTGCATCACCAGAAAGTGCACATGAGAGTGACAAACCACAGAGCAGCAGCAGCAGATCAGTGCACGAGTGACAAACCACAGAGCAGCAGCCGGGGTCCGAAAAGAAATTACACATCCCATAGAAAATAATAGAAAAAAGCTCTTAAGTACACCCGATTTACATCAAATGTGCCAACAGGTATACAACTGTCGGAAGCTGTCGATAAGTGCTCAAACATTACGGGATACTGAACTAAATCTAAAAGTGGAAAATTAAACTTCTGGAGGCTTATTTCACATTGAGATATTAAAGTTTACAAACAATGCAGGTGTTTCACTTTATTACTTAACTAGGCGATAATCATGCCCAGAGGGCAAACTTATTTTAAATTGAGGTTTTCAAGGCAGGGAATGTGGACCACCTTCTGCAAAGTGACCTATTTAAAAGTACAGAAAAAAATTAACTAAATTATCAAAAATGAAATAAATTAAACCTAATCTAATACCCCTATACAAATAACCCACCCCCAAAATAAAAATGCCTCCTAATCTAACAATAAACTACCAATTGCCCTTTAAAAGGTCCTTTTGTAGGGCATTGCCCTATGTTAAACAGCTCTTATACCTAAAAAAATAACAAAGTACCGCCTAAAATTAACCCCCCACACACACACAACCCCCCAAAATAAATAAAAACCTAAGTCTAAAAAAAACTAAGCTACCCATTGCCCCTAAAGGGGCATTAGTATGGGCATTGCCCTTAAAAGAGCAATCAGCTCTTTTGCTGCCCATTAAAAAATAAAAAAATCAATGAAAATGTAATTTTTTAATAAAATATATCTGAAATCCTTTCAGTTATAAAGTTGGCGCTAAGCTAATGTTATATAATTCTGCACTATGGAATATGGAATATGTGTTAGTATTTTAAGGGGAATACTATAGATATATATATATCATATCTCCCTTGTATTCCCATATATATATATATACATATATATATATATATATATATATATATATATATATATATATATATATATATATATATATATACAGTATCCCACTAAAGTGAGTACACTCCTCACATTTTTATAAACATTTTATTATATCTTTTCATGTGACAACATTGAAGAAATGACACTTTGCTACAAAATAGTGAGTGTACAGCCTGTATAACAGTGTAAATTTGCTGTCCCCTCAAAATAACTCAACACACAGCCATCAATGTCTAAACCGTTGGCAACAAAACTGAGTACACCCCTAAGTGGAAATGTCCAAATTGGGCCTAATTAGCCATTTTGCCTCCCTGGTGTCATGTGACTCGTTAGTGTTACAAAGTCTCAGGTGTTAATGGGGAGCAGGTGTGTTAAATTTGGTTTTATCGCTCTCACACTCTCGCATACTGGTCACTGGAAGTTCAACATGGCAAAGAACTCTCTGAGGATCTGAAAAAAAAGAATTGTTGATGTACATAAAGATGGCCTAGGCTATACGAAGATTGCCAAGACCCTGAAACTGAGCTGCAGCATGGGCAAGACAGCGGTTTAACAGGACAGGTTCCACTCAGAACAAGCCTCGCCATGGTCGACCAAAGAAGTTGATTGCACATGCTAAGCATCATATCCAGAGGTTGTCTTTGGGAAATAGACGTATGAGTGCTGCCAGCATTGCTGCAGAGGTTGAAGGAGTGGGGGGGGGGGGGTCAGCCTGTCAGTGCTCAGATTATACACCGCACACTGCATCAAATTGGTTTGCATGGCTATCGTCCCAGAAGGAAGCCTCTTCTAAAGATGACGCATAAGAAAGCCCACAAACAGTTTGCTGAAGACACGCAGACTAAGGACATGGATTACTGGAACCACACCCTGTGGTCCGATGAGACCAAGATAAACTTATTTGGTCCAGATGGTGTCAAGCGAGTGTGGCAGTAACCAGGTGAGGAGTACAAAGACAAGTGTGTCTTGCCTACAGTCAAGCATGGTGGTGGGAATGTTATGGTCTGGGCCTGCATGAGTGCTGCCGGCACTGGGGAGCTGCAGTTCATTGAGGGAACCATGAATGCCAACATGTACTGTGACATACTGAAGCAGAGCATGATCCCCCTCCCTTCGGAGACTGGGCTGCAGGGCAGTATTCCAACATGATAATGACCCCAAACACACCTCTAAGACAACCACTGCCTTGCTAAAGAAGCTGTGGGATGGCCAAAAATGTCTCCAGACCTAAACCCTATTATGCATCTGTGGGGCATTCTCAAACCGAAGGTGGGGGAGTGCAAGGTCTCTAACATCCACCAGCTCCATAATGTCGTCATGGAGGAGTGGAAGAGGACTCCAGTGGCAACCTGTGAAGATCTCCATGCCCATGAGTGTTAAGGCAGTGCTGGAAAATAAGGGTAGCCACACAAAATATTGACACTATTGGCCCAATTTGGACATTTCCAGTTGGGGGTGTACTCACTTTTGTTGCCAATGGTTTAGACATTAATGGCTTTGTGTTGAGTTATTTTGAGGGGACAGCAAATTTACACTGTTATACAGGCTATACACTCACTACTTTACATTGTAGCAAAGTGAAATTTCTTCAGTGTTTTTTTCTCTCTCTCTCTTTCTCTCTTCGCCTAGAAAATGACAATTGTTTAGGGATTCTCATGTTAATTTTTTTTGTTTGTATTGGTATGACACAAAAAAGTCATTTTCCCAACTGCTGTTTTGAGATCTCTCCACAGGTGCTCTAGGGGATTGAGATCTGCACTCATTGCTGGCCAGTTCTGTACTCTTCATCGCTTTGTCTTAAACCATTTCTGGGTGCTTTTTGATGTGTGCTTTTGGTTATTCTCCTGCTGTAAGACCCATGACCTCTGACAGAGACCCAACTTTCCTGTCATGCCTGCCTCAGTGTCATATGGAGGCACAGGCAGTAAAATACAATACCTACACAAAGTATAGGTACGGTATGGAGTAACCCAGAGATTAAGGTGGAGATAGGAATAACAACCAGCCTTAAGCTCTGGATGCAGTCCAGACTGTACAGTACTAGATCAATCTGGAGATACTAAGCAAGGAAAACTAGTACTGCAAAAGGATACAATCTGGTAGTACTGGAAACAGTCACTAGGGGTCAGACTTGAGCGTAGTCAAAGACAATCCAGGTCAGCAACAGTAAGGTAAACAATCCAGCAAGGTACAAGGGGTAAAAGCAAAGCATTATCAAAGTTCAGTTCTAAGGTCAAAGAAAACAGCAGATCCATTGAAGTACCAAGAGGCAGAGAAAAAGGCAGAGTCCAGAATCCAAATCCAAGTCTGTAACAATGTGTAATCCAAAATAGCAATAAACAGGCAAAGACTGCTGGAAGAGCTGGGTTTATATAGGCAGAGAGTAATTGCCAATTACCTGCAACTGCAGGCAGGTGGAGCCAAAGTGCAGGAAAACAAAAAGCTAACTAGGCAAAAGAAACAGACTGCAGTCCAGTTGCAAGGATAGCACATAGCAAAAGCAACAGCTCAGGAAGCTGAGGTACCAGGTTCAATCCCAGAGTCTGACAGAACCCCATCCACAAGGATCTCTCCGAGGGCCACCAGGCTTATGTGGATGAGCAATATGAAATGCTTTAAGAAGGGCTGGAGCATGGACATCTTTTGCAGGAGCACTCTGCAACAGAATAACCCTTCCAGTGAACAAGGTATTGGAGTCGGTGACCGTAATATCTGGAATCCAGAATCTTTGAAATTATATATTCTGGCTGTCCATGAACTGTAACTTGAGGAAGTGGAGGTACAGTTCGGGAAAAATGGTTAAAAACAGCTGGTTTTAGCAGAGATACGTGAAATACTGGAAAAACAAGAAGAGATAAGGGAAGTGCTAGTTTGAAGACTGTGTCAGAGACGTTGCACAAATTGGTAAGGACAAATGTATCTAGGACCGATTTTATAGGAGGTTTGTTTCAACTGGATGTGGCAGTTTGAGAGCCACACATTGTCACTGACTTTCAGTTTAGGATGAATCCGACAGTTTGTGTACTTCTTGTAACAACAAGTAGAACATTGAAGTATGATGCAAATCTTGCGCCAATGGGCTACTAGCTTTTGAACACGACGGTCAGCCGCAGGTACACTAATTTGTGGTGATTGTAGAGGAAAGGTTCTGGGTTGATACCCTAGAGCAGCCAGAAATGGAGTGGTTTTTAGGGAGCTGTTCCACAAGGAATTCTTAGCAAACTCTGCTAATGGAAGAAGATCTGCCCAGTTTGACTGTTGTGAATTAACATAATTGCGGAGATACTGTAGCTTTCAAGTTCCTGATTAGTTCTTTCAGTCTGCCCATTAGTCTGTGGGTGATGACTGGTACATAAAGATACAGTAGTACCCAGGCGTTTACAAAGACATCTCCAGAAAGCAGATATGAACTGAGTTCCATGATCAGAGACAATGTTTTCTGGCAAGCCGTGCAGTCTAACAATGTGGGTAATAAACAATGTAGCCATGTCTGGGGCAGAAGGTAATTTAGGAAGAGGTATGTGACAACCCAAATCACAGTGCAGCCATTAGATGGGGTAGATCCACAATAAAATCCATAGACAAATGTGTCCAATGTTGTTTAGGCACTGTGAGAGGTTGCAGGAGACCATAAGGCGGCATTTTGGGTAACTTTATTGCTTCACAAGTAGCACATGAGGAAACATATTCTTTGACATCTTTTTGAAGGTTCGGCCACAATACATGTGACTGGAGTTGTTGAGTAGTGTGTAGCACTCTGGAATGGCCAGAACTCTTATTATCATGGGCCCAAGATTATAGACTCTTGCGAAGAGAACCAGGGACAAAGTATTTCTGTGATGGAACTGTAAGAGAAACAGGAATCTTGTATTGGGCTGCTTGCAAACGCTTTAGAAGAGATGTGGAAAGATGTCCAATAATAAGTTATGCTGCAAAAATAGATTGAGGGGCTTCAGATAGTGAGGTACAGCTGGAGTGAACTGCCTAGATAAGACATCAGCTTTAGTGTTTTTAGATCCTGGAATGTAAGACACAATGTAATTGAAGCAAGAGAAAAACATTGCCCAGCGGGCCTGTCCTGCATTTAATTGTTTAGCATTTTCAAGGTATGTCAAGTTCTTATGGTCAGTAAGGATAACAACAGGTAATATGGTAGCCTTCAGTAAATGTCTCAATTCAGAGAGAGCCATCTTGATAGCCCGCAGCTCTTTTTCTCCCACATCATAGTGCGACTCTCCTGAAGAGAATCTCTTGGAAAAGAAAGCTACAGGATGATTTTTTACAGTCTGTGTATTACGCTGGCAAAGTACTGCCCCAGCACCAATATCTGAAGCATCCACTTCCACGGTAAACTGTAAAAAAGTGTCTGGGTGAGCAAGAATGGGAGCAGCACAAAAGACATTTTTTAATGTTTCAAAGGTTTTGAGAGCAGATTTTGGCCAAATTTTGCCCCTTTTAAGAGCAGTTATTGGGGCAATAATTTGTGAAAAGTCCTTAATAAACTTCCGGTAATAATTGGCAGTCAATGAAGCGCTGGATTCCCCTGGCTGTAGTGGGCTGAGGCCAATCAGCAATTGCCTATAATTTATTGGGATCCATGGCAAATCTGTCTTTAGATATGACATAAACCAAAAATGATATCTCTTTTCTTTCAAACTCACATTTAGACAATTTAGCATAAAGGTGGTTATTGCGTAAATCAGAAAGGACTTGTTTCATATGACTGCGGTGCTCTTTTAAGGAGGAAGAGAAGATCAAGATAGCATCCAAATAAACTAGCACATATTTGTTGAGAAGGTCTCAGAAGATATTCACCAGAGCCTGAAAGACAGACGGGCCATTGCATAGTCCAAAGGGCCTAACCAGATATTCACAATGTCCAGCTCGGGTGTTAAAGGCTGTCTTCCACTCATGTCCTGGATGGATATGGACCAGGTTATAGGCCCCACGAAGATCCAATTTAGTAAAGATCCGGGCTCCCCGAAGACGGTCAAATAATTCTGAAATCAATGGAAGGGTTTACCGGTTTTTTATTGTAATCTTATTCAGCTCTGTATAATTAATGCAAGGCCGTAGACCCCCATCCTTCTTCTCAACAAAGAAAAAACCTGCACCAGCAGGTGACAAAGATAGACAAATAAAGCCCTTAGCCAAGTTCTCTTTAATATAATCATCCATAGCTTTGGTTTCTGTTTGAGAGAAAGGATTAGTGTTCTACCCTTATGGATAGGTGCCCCAGGGTACAGGTCAATCTTGCAATCACACGTCTGATTGGGTGGCAATTTGTCAGCCCCTTTTCCTTAAAAAACATCTGTAAAGTCACTATAGGGTTCAGGGACACCAGAGTCAGAGGTGAGGGCAGACAGGAGATGCTCTTTCCTAAGGAAGAGTGGTATCAAACAGGTACCAAAACAGGAATCACCACATTTAGAGAGTTGTCCAGAAGGCCAATGGAACTGGGGATTATATAGAGTCAGCCAGGGTAATCCTAATACTATGGGATACAGTGGAGATTCAATACGGTAAATTTAAGGACCTTTTGATGAAACATTCCAAAAGTAACTTGCAGAGGTAAAGTCTCAGAGTGCACAAATCTAAACCCCAAAGGATGACCATCGATAGTGGCTACCTTAAATAACTGTGACTTAGTACAAGATGGAAGTTGCAGTTGTTGGGATAAGGTAGAGTCAAGAAAAATCCCTGCAGCACTGGAGTCTACCAAGGCTTCCAAATGGTGTAGTATAGAGTCTACATTTATTGTTAGAGGTACCATGAAACTTGGGGGAGAAGTGTTTAGAAGCTTCATGCTTAGTGGAAATTCTTCTGACTCCACTAAGCTCTGTCTTTTCCTGGACGGGCAGGGCATTCTCTGAGTAGATGGTCCTTGGCACCACAATGAAAACAAAGTCCATGAGTGCGTCTCTTAAGTCGTTCAGTTTCAGATAGACGGACAGCTCTTACATCCATAGGTTCCACAACTAGTGGTGGAGAAGAGGAAGCAGCAGGAGGAAAAAGAAATGTGGTGCTAAACATACAGGTTGCCTGATCGAGGTGCGATAGCCTCTTCCTTTTTCTCTCTGTCTTTCTAGGTAGTGAGTGTCTAGGTGTATACAGAGAGCTATAAAATCTTGAATCGCTTCAGGGATTTCTCTGTAGGTGAGCTAATCCTTATTCTATCAGTTAATCCTCTACAGAAAGCTGCCTTTAGAGCTCCAGAGCCCCAAGTAGTCTGAGAGGCAAGAGTTCAAAACTCTATGGCATATTGGGAGACAGATCTATTACCTTGGAGGATCTCTAGAAGAGAAGATTCAGCAGCAGCTGCTCTGCCTGGGATATCAAAGACAGAGGTAAAAGTGAAAATTAAATCTTCAGCATTTTCCAGAATAACAGCATTGTTCTCCATTAAAGGGGATACCCAAGCTAGTGCTTGACCTTTTAACAAAGATGATGAAGGTGACTCTATCTTGGAAAGACTGGAACATTGCTGGATTAATACAAAAGTGCAGTCTACATTGGTTTAAGAAGCCTTGGCAATCCTGTGCAGAGTCATCAAATTTTTTCAGGCAGAGGAATCTTGGGAATAGTAGAAGAATCTAAACTGGAGGTCATAGCAACCACAGGAGGTGAAGCAGATAGGGGTGTATTCGCTGAAGTGGCTTCCTGGTTACATAGAGAGGACAGCATAGCAGTAATGTAATCAAATGTATCATTCAATGCTTGTAGTTGAGTAGAGTGGGCTTCAAGCATATGCCCCTGCAGAGTCACAGCCTTCGCTATCTCCTCTGGGTTCATGGCTTGTTTATACTGTCACGCCTGCCTCAGTGTCATATGGAGGGACAGGCAGTAAAATACAATACCTACACAAAGTATAGGTACGGTACAGAGTAACCCGGAGATTAAGGAGGAGATAGGAATAAAAATCAGCCTGAAGCTCTGGAAACAGTCACAAGGGATTAGACTTGAGTGTAGTCAAAGACAATCTAGGTCATCAACAGTAAGGCAAACAATCCAGTGAGGTACAAGGGGTTAAAGCAAAGCATAGTCAAAGTCCAGTTCCAAGATCAAAGAAAACAGCAGATCCAATGAAGTACCAAGGGGCAGAGAAAAGAGCAGAGTAAAAAGCAAAGTCCAGAATCCAAATCCAAGTATGTAACAGTGAGCAATCCAAAATAGCAATAAACAGCACACCCTAAGTAGAAACTCAATAAACAGGCAATGACTGCTGGAAGAGCTCGCTTTATATAGGCAGAAAGTAATTGCCAATTACCTGCAGCTGCAGGCAGTTGGAGCCAAAGTGCAGGAAAACAAACAGCTAACTAGGCAAAAGAAGCAGATTGCAGACCAGTTACAAGGATAGCACATAGCAAAAGCAACAGCCCAGGAAGCTGAGGTCCCATGTTCAATCCCAGGGTGTCACAGGGACCTACATTGCACCACATAATTCTTTAGTATTATTTAGATTTCATAATGCAATGCACACAGTCAAGACATCCAGTGTCTGAAGCAGCAAAGCAACCCCAAAACATCAGTGAACCTCTACAATGTTTGACTGTATTCTTTTCTTTAAAAGCCTCATTTCTTTTTCTGAAAACAGTAGAATGATGGGCTTTACCAAAAAGCTGTATTTTTGTTTTGTCTGTTGACAGCACATTCTACCAAAAGGATTTTGGCTTACACAGGTAAGTTTTGGAAAACTCCAATCTGGCTTTTTTATGTTTCTGTGTCAGCAGCGGGGTCCTCCTGGATCTCCTACCATAGCGTCCCTTTTCATTTAGATTGCAACGTATAATATTAAAATATTTTTTATTAAAAATTGTATATATATGTGTGTGTAATAGTTTATTTTTTTATGTATTTTGTGATATTTTTTTTAAACCCTTACAGTTTACTTCAGGTCTTATGTTGCACGAAATATTGAACAGCAGTTTCAGCTTTCGCTCGATCGCAAACTTTAACTTTCAACTTGTAACACCAGTGTAAGTTAGCACGTTCACAATATCCATTGAAAGTATAGGTTGTGCTAGAGTGATGTCGGGTGTGCATCCCGCGGTATACTTAACACTCCACTTGTAATCTGGCCCTGTGAGTGGTTGCTTTTCAGATTTGCTTCAATTGGTGGTTTTATTGGCCATTTTCAGCTTCAAACCAATAGTGCATTAACAGTTAAGAGCTGATTTTAACTATATGTTCAACCCATTTGTTGGGGGCAAAAACATCATTCTTTTCTAGGAATTACCTAATAATAAAATGCACATTAAAATATTTTATTATTGCTCCTTTATGAAACCGGAGCTTGATTGTAGATAAGCTGAGAACAAGGCATGTTGAATCATTCCACATGTTATATATCTATACTTTATTTATATATACTCTATGTAAATGTATATATAGATAATATATATATATATATATATATATATATATATATATATATGCCTATATACTATATATACTATATATAAGGAGATATATATATATATATATATATATATATATATATATATATATATATATATATATATAATTTTTGGATGGTAACTTTTCTTTTTTTCAAGTTCACACTGAAATAAATGTGTATCAGAGAATATTATACTGTTTTAATCTTAAATGAATTAATATAAAAATCAGATGCAATCTTTTTTGCCTTTGTATGTGTTCTGGTGCTGATAATACCCAATGAAATATTAAGGGCTTTGTCAAAGATCTAGACATACAAATGTCATAACTATCACACAAGAAGGGATATAGCCAGTATTTAATGTATGTGAATAGGTTTGATTTATGTTTTCCATCATGCAAGATATTACTGTCATTACAACACCTAATAGCTATCATGTCCTGAAATTTCTCCCTCTATCTCTCAATGAACAGTTAGATGTGACCTTCCCCCATCTTGTTAAAGGAGGCTGAAGCTATTTGCCATCCTGCCTGCATCTCCCATTACACTTAATAATAACCTTGTGATGGCTAGAAGAGAGATGTGTCCCCATCATGGCAGAACAGTGGAGGAGCTAATGTAAGCGAGAGAGCAGAAGACAAATTGTCCTCCCCAGCAGAAGTGACGTTGATAGACCTGTGAGCCTGTGCTGTCAAGAGGTGTGAGGGATTGATTTTGTCTGGGAACAGCCACAGCTGCAGCTGTAAACTCCCCATACAAATAATCCTGGTGTCCCTTCCATCATGAAATCAAATGAGGGAGCACCTATCTTTGCATAGACCCAAGGACAGCTTAGAGTTCAAGGTGAACACAAGATAAAAAACCCAGAAACAAAGACTATGTCAAGAGATCAGAAACTCTGAGGACATATAATATTCCCATTTGTTCACTGACTGTGACATAAAGATGTATTTCTAATTGTTGTCATTCTTTTATATCCAGGATAGCCTTATGTCCATGTATGCATTTTATGCACTCATTAAAGGGAACAAAACATTTCTTGCTTTTAAAAAAAAAATAAAAAAAAAAATTGTACTTTGTTTCCTAGAGAGGCCAAAAATAAATTCTGTAGCTTGCTGCAAATGGTCTAAATCAGAAAAAACTACAGAGCAATTGCATAGAGCACCAGCAAACTATTTGATAGTAATCACTGCATTGGACACAATTATGTAAGATAAATTAGAGGGATAAGAAAGTTAAAATGAAACTTGCATGATTTGGATAGAGATATTATTTTAGTACACTTTTAAATTCACGTCTATTATCACATTTAGGGCCAGATTGTGAATAGCGCGTTAACTGTAGCACCCAAGCGATATAAAGTATATCTTGACATTTTGGGAGTGACAGAAATTGCGCACATATTATGAGTTGAAACTAAATGCCTTTGCTTAAGTGCATTCAAATTGAAAGCTTGTCGAGTTAGCATGACTTTAGAGCTCTGGTTAAAGGGATACTGAACCCAATTTTTTTCTTTTGTGATTTAGATAGAGCATGCATTTTTAAGCAACTTTCTAATTTACCCCTATTATCAAATTTTCTTAATTCTCTTGGTATCTTTATTTGAAATGCAAGAATGTAAGTTTAGATGCCGGCCCTTTTTTGGTGAACACCCTTTGTTTTAACCCATCAATAAACAAGCTCTGTCCAGGGTTCTGAACCAAAAAAATAGATTAGATGCCTTATTTTTCAAATAAAAATAGCAAGAGAACAAAGAAAAATTGATAATTGGAGTAAATTAGAAAGTTGATTAAAATTGCATGATCTATCTGAATCACAAAAGAAACAATTTGGGTTCAGTGTCCCTGAACTTAAAAAATACATTGAGAAGTAGTTACACTCATAATAACACTGTCTAATAAAAATTATTTTAAAAAAAGTATTGCATTAAAAAGTTAAAAAAGGGCTTAAAGATATGAGGTTTCAGGTGTTAGAACATAAAAGGACTGCAAAGGGTAACATAGATATACATACACATGCCATATATATATATGTTTATTTTTGTGTACAAATACGTATTTATATATGTATGTATATATGTATGTACAGGCATATATATATACATATAATTACAAAAATTCATATGTTTAACATATATTTAAGTGTATTAAAGCCCTTCACAGTCAAGTAGCTGAAAACACAAAAACTCAAATTTATGCAACATTCATATGTAGTAAAGTATTTAACAGTGACAGGGTGACAGGGACAAGAGACCATGAACTAAAAGTTAAAACCAAAAATAGTGCACCAAGGTGCTTACTATTTACACAACAAACGCGTTTCGGCTGTTAGTGGCAGCCTTTTTCAATGTAGCATAGACAAGCCGAGGCCCGGGTGCCACCCCTTCTTATAGTCCTAAGCAACCGATGAATTGACCAATCATGCACAAGGGGCGAGATACACCCCGTTAAACACCAATGACTGACGCCTAAGAAAAGGCTTGTATTCTATAAGGTATCCGATTGGTTATGGCTCCGGTATGAATATCCTACGGTCATTATAATACTAGCCTATGTAGGCTATTTACTATAAGATAATTATATTGGATGTGCAATCGTAAATAAATGGGTTAAACTATTAGCGTAACGATGCTAGTATTATAATGACCGTAGGATATTCATACCGGAGCCATAACCAATCGGTACAGCTATACAAACAAGACTCGTAATAGCTGTGTGGCTGTTTTAATGCTGAAATGGCCATTTTTTCACCATTAAAACACGAACGCAAAACTAGTAATCTAGGTGTATGTTATTTGCAAGCAACAGTACAACAAAAAAATGTCCTCACATATTAAAGTATGTTCTTTCCTCAAGTGACTGAATAATCAATTTAATTAATCTTCAATTAATTACCTCTGCATCTAATTTGACTCTTTCCAGCTTTATAACATGACCTCTTATTCTAGCATATTTTCCTCTTCTTTTGTGTATTATATTTTCACTTTATGTGTATAAAACTTGAATCATATGCATTTGCTGATATACATTTTTCACAACATTTTTCTTTTGAAATTGTTAAATGTAAACAAAGTATTTGTGTAGGCATTTAAAACAATTGCCTACATGGAAATGCTCACTAGATCATTAAAAGCTGAAAATTAAAGGCCTGATTATATAAACCTCTTCGCTCAGAGAATAAATGATCCTCCATCACTGGTAGATCCATAATGATAGTGTAGGGCTGCTTGTCAGCAGGGAATGTTTTAAGGGCCTTACCCCCTGCCTGACATGGGATCTAGCAGTGTGTATGTGTTCCTTGCAACATTGTTGCAATGTAAGGGGAGGATGTTTGTACTCACTACTTAAGCAGATGCAGGCCTGTCTTCATCCTCTTTGTTCCAGATTGCTCAAGCGGTTTTTCTGCAGTTACAGTCAGGATGGAGTGTTCGAGAAGATCTGCAGCAGTGCCCAGCCGGTTCAGGGCTCCTTCAGGGGCCCCTGTTCGTCGTGTGTCACCTGCAGAAAAACAAGTATTGTGCAAGAGTCATTACCTGGTCCTACTTCCCCTCCTTCCCATCCAACACCTCCTGGGGCAGCTGAGCCTTTCTGGCACCCTGGGGGAGGTGAGTCCGGGCCTTGCATGTCATGGGCTAGGTCCGGAGTCCTCCCCTGATCTATCTAACACCCCCTCTCTGTTTTCCCAACCTCCCTCCACGAGTAATGGGGTTCCCTCCTCTCCCTCAATCCCATCTAGGCAGGGCTTAAGTGGTCCAGGGGTGGGGGCCACAATTCAGGCCTCTATGGCGCCGACAGACCTGTCGGCTGAGGCCTTGTCTGCGGTAATGTCCCTAGTTCAGGTCATCGCAGCGGCGGTGGCCCCCGGGGGTGGGTCCGGGTCTTTCTCCCCAGCTCCTGCGGGTCTACAATTGGCCCCAGCCCCCTCAGCTTTTCTAGGCCCAACCGGAAGTGGGGGCTGTTACGGTACCAACAGTGTACCAAGGGTTAATACCAGATGAACAATGTCCTGCATAGGGAATCAGCAATTCACAACCCAGCCAGTTTCAGGTTTAAAACAGAATGTCATTTATTAAAGGCTAGATGCCTAGTATTTATACAGGTTTGACCCCAGATGGGGGGGATGAAAGACTCTTGTACATTTAGATAAAAAGGGGAAGACTCCCTTTTATGAAACAGTAGAATTACATTACTTAAATACTTTACTTAGGCAGATAACAACTTAAACACATTTGGCTTGTCTTATCACCTAGCGTCTGCTCTCTGAGGGTGATTAAACAATGGCCTGTTTATTACTTAAATGTAATTATAGCACACAATAGCTGAGGCCAGAAAACCTGTCTTTAGAAATTAGATTCTTAGCTAAACAGAATTAACTCCTTCAGTCCTGACAGAAGGGTCTGTCACATATCTCCCCCCTTGTGGAACACTCCGGCAGACCCGGCTTGACCCTTTGGCGGGTCAACCTGGGGATGACCGGACTAGGAGGTGGTAGGCATGTCAGTTTGCCAGGACAATCCATCTGTATTCCCGTTATGAGAGAGAATTCCTGTCCATACAAAGAAGGGTTCAACTTCCTCAGTGCCCAGACTAGGGCTAAACAGTCCTTCAAAATCCCATCAGCTTCTTTACGAGTTTTCTGTACCTGCTCTTTATAGGTATCCACAATCCCTTCATACTGACATAGGGTGCCCTTGAGTTGCTGCACCTCACTATGAGCCAGCGTCAGCTTCTCCTCAAGTGTCGCTAAGTTTGTCTTTAATGTTTCATGTCCCACTCTCAAGCTGGTGTTTTCTGCAGTCTGTCGGTGCAGCTTGTTTAGCAGAGATTCACGTTCTAAACGTGCTTTTTCCTCTGCGCTCCTCTTCTCCTTCATCAGCGCATTGTAACGGGACTTCCACGTATCAATAGCGGATAGAGATTTACTGAGCTCAGCGTCCTGGGGCTTAGCAGCAGGGGGGTCAGTCTCTGCTGCACGGATCTGGGCATGGGTAGTCACAGAGTTAACATCAGCGGGACCCATAGGAGCGTAGGCAGAAACAAGGGGGGCCAAGTCATTTCCAAGAAGAACATCAGCAGGTAAGTCCTTCTTGACCCCCACATTCACAGGTCTAGCGCCCACTCCCCAATCCAAATGTACCCTGGCAACAGGTAGGCTGAACACATCGCCCCCTGCTACCCTCACAGCCACAGTGTCTCCAGTGTACTGTTTCTCAGACACCAAGTTCTTTTGAAGCAAGGTCATGGTAGCACCAGTATCCCGTAGACCACTGACCTTCTTCCCATTCACTTTAACCAGTTGCCGGTTATTCCGGTGGGCAGCTTGCACAAGGTCTGCCTCATGTAGGATGCTCCAGCATTCTTGCGCCTCTACGTAGCGGGCCGCAGGCTGAGAGTTACGTGGGATTCCGCCGGCGGGTCTTCTCCAGGACTGTGCTTGGTTCGCTGCATTTAGGGGACACTCTGGTCTTTTGTGCCCTAGTTGCTTACATCCAAAGCACCAAATAGGTTGTGAGTAGCCCCGTGAATTGAACCGTGCTCTCTGAGGGTAGTTCGTGGCCGGAGGCCGTGTGGTATAGCGGTGCACCGGGGGTTGGTAACTGGCAGCTGCTGGGGTGACTGGGGGTCTGTACTCCACTCTAGCAGGGGGCTTAGTGGTAGCAGTGTCCAGTTTGCGGGCATCCATATACTCATCTGCCAGGCGAGCAGCTTCATGCAGGGTGGAGGGTTTACGGTCCAGAACCCACTCTCTAACTCCTGCTGATAACTTGTCAAAGAAATGTTCCAACAGGAATAGCTGCAGCACCTCTTCCCCAGATACGGCTTGGCACCCCGCTATCCAGTGAGCTGCTGTGCGGTGCACCTTACATGCCCACTCAACGTAGGAATCACCAGCTAATTTAACAGTGTCTCTGAACCGCCTCCGGTATGCCTCCGGTGTAACCGCATACCTGGAGAGCAGAGCCTCTTTCACAGTATTATAATCCCCAACCTCCTCATCTGGAATGGCCCGAAAAGCCTCACTGGCCCGGCCGGATAATTTTCCGGATAATATCGTGACCCAGTCCTCTGCGGGTACCTTGTGTAGTGCACATTGCCTCTCAAAATCCGCAAGGTACCCATCAATCTCTCCTTCTGTTTCCAGGAAGTTTTTAAAAGCTGCAAAATTTACTTTTCTCTTTTCCACTTGGGCTGCTGCAGCGCTGCTTTGGCGAAGTAGGTTGGCTTCCACAGCTGCTATGACCCGGTCGATAATTTCCGCAGATGGGTTGGGGCCATAATATGCCAGTCTTATTTTAACCGCCCGATCAAAGCTTGCTTCTTCAGGGGTTCTGTCTGATATGCTGGGCCCATTGGTTCCTTCTGTCCCTGGTACTCTTTCCATCTTAGTCAGTATTGTAATAA
The DNA here is from genome assembly GCF_027579735.1 of Bombina bombina. NCBI lineage: Eukaryota > Metazoa > Chordata > Amphibia > Anura > Bombinatoridae > Bombina > Bombina bombina. The sequence continues at coordinate 607,945,745 of NC_069501.1, read as the reverse complement.
TCCCCCTCTTCCTGAGGTTACTGGCTTGTGTTGTTGCTCTTCTGGGCGATAAGGTTCATTCCGTCGCTTGCCACCAATTGTTACGGTACCAACAGTGTACCAAGGGTTAATACCAGATGAACAATGTCCTGCATAGGGAATCAGCAATTCACAACCCAGCCAGTTTCAGGTTTAAAACAGAATGTCATTTATTAAAGGCTAGATGCCTAGTATTTATACAGGTTTGACCCCAGATGGGGGGGTTGAAAGACTCTTGTACATTTAGATAAAAAGGGGAAGACGCCCTTTTATGAAACAGTAGAATTACATTACTTAAATACTTTACTTAGGCAGATAACAACTTAAACACATTTGGCTTGTCTTATCACCTAGCGTCTGCTCTCTGAGGGTGATTAAACAATGGCCTGTTTATTACTTAAATGTAATTATAGCACACAATAGCTGAGGCCAGAAAACCTGTCTTTAGAAATTAGATTCTTAGCTAAACACAATTAACTCCTTCAGTCCTGACAGAAGGGTCTGTCACAGGGGCCTCTGCAGCATGGCGCCCGGGCCCTTCACTTCCGGTTCGGTGGTCCTCCAGACATGTGGCAATGACGTCACTTCCGGTGTCATCACAGAGAGCGGAGCTGCGCAGCATCAGAAGAGAAGGGCTTCTCCATTGCCGGCGGGTAGGATGGGGGTCCCCAGAGCCAGCAGAGGGGGTAGGGGGCTTCTAAGGGTACGGCGCAGCAAGCAGCGAAGGTGGTTAAAGGGGCAGCAGCAACATTGAGGGGGAGAGCAATGAAACAGGCACAGGCTAAGAGATCGCAACAGATAGAAAGGGCAGAAGGGACCATAGGTCTGCTTGGTGAGAATCGGATAGTGCAGATGGGTGAAAATGTGATAGCTTCTTCTACCCCAGCGCATCAGGTGGGCCTGGCAGGCAGGAGAGAATGCATGAGGGGTGCGGATGCTACAGCAGCTGGGAGTGATGTACATGGTGTAGGCACCCATGCTGCAGGCCTGGGTACTCCCATCTCTTTTTTGTCTCCTCCTCAGGTGCGGGCTGTCGGTTCCAGGATCATGGCAACCCCTGCAGGACCCTCAACTTCGGGTGTAGCATCTGAGGCAGTTCCTTATAGGAGTGGCAGCTTCCAGGATCCGGTGTCAGCAGCCAGCGGGCCCAACTTTGGAAGGCAAGGTGAGATGGTATCTTTTGCTCAGTGGGAGGAGACAGGGTTTAGCAGTTACTCTGATTCAGATAGCGGGCGTACACTAGGGTTAAATTCCAAAGGGCAGAGAAGGATGTACCGCATGCTTAGGGTGCTAACGTCACATCAGGGTACTTTGATGATGGGGTTGTCCCTGCAAGCTGCACCTTCGGGGGAGTCATCCCCAGGGACAGCATCACTTATCCCACTGGGGAGTGGCCCCACCCCAATGGGGTATGGTCAGGGTGGTGGTAGTGTCAGCACGGCAGGGCACGTTGTGCCGTATGGAACACCCCTGAGTGGGGGTATAGGTGTCTCCCTGAGGAGGGTTGCCATGGGGGGAGACTCCTATCAGTGCTTTGTGCCGTCACTCCACGCGCACTTGAAGGCCAAAGTGGTTGCTAAGATCAGGGATACCAGATACGTTAACAAATTTGAACTATCCCTGGAGGCTCATAGGGATAAAGAGCGCAGCGAGGATGGGATGGGGCCCAATAATGTCAAGCGGCCGGACAGTTACCTTGAATGGCTACGCTGTTTTAGGGTCCTAGCTTCTTGCTACATTGAGCAGCACCCTGATAGGGCCATAGACATTATTAAGTACATGGACACGATAGATTATGTTCATGCCAGATACGGAGAAGGTTTGTGGCATAGATACAATATGGAGTTCTGGTGCAAGCTGTCCGGTAACCCCATGTTAACGTACGGGGCCATGCACCTTTGGGTGAGGTTGGGTCCTGAGCAACCGCTGTCCCAGCCAGAGGCTCAGCGCCTTGCCGTTGGGCGGACCTTGCAGGTTGTTCGGCATAAAGGGAGGGAATGCTGGAAGTTTAATGACAAACAGTGCAATAAAGGGAGCGGCTGTTCCTTTCGGCATGTCTGTCTGTACTGTGGTGGACCTCACCCAGGGGACGACTGTGCCATAAAAAGGGACACTGGAGGGTCTAAGAGACTTGGCAGAGGGGTTGTTGCAAACAAGGGGCCCAACACCCCTGAAGCTGGCCGCAATTAAGCTGTGGCTAGATGCTTACCCGGACAGGGAGGAGGCAGCAACATTGTTCACAGGAATTAGGGACGGGTTTATCATTCCAGTGTCGTCAGTGGTTCTGGGGTCACTATGGCATCGTAATCTGAAGTATCCTTCAGTGGTCCATGATAAATTGGGGAAAGAGGTGGCATTGGAAGTCCACCAGTGACCATCCTTCAGTGGTCCATGATAAATTGGGGAAAGAGGTGGCGTTGGAGCGCATTACGGGGCCATATTCCAAGTTACCTCTTCCTGACCTGGTAGTCTCTCCTTTGGGAGTGGTGCCAAAGAAGGAACCAGGGAAATTTCGCCTCATCTAACAGCTATCATATCCCAAAGGACGCAATTGATCTGGCAGTCAGTTCAGTTCACTATCAGTCTTTTGATGAGGCACTCAGCTTAGTGAGGGCAGTGGGATACAGGTGTTTGATGGCAAAGCTAGATATTGAATCTGCTTTTCACTTGCTTCCCATTAACCCTTCTTCATTTAGGCTGATGGGCATCAAATTTGAGGGCCAGTATTACGTGGATAGGTGCTTGCTGATGGGCTGCTCTGTCTCTTGTGCCTACTTTGAGATGTTTAGTACCTTTTTGCATTGGGCAGTCGAGATGGCGATGGGCGGGGGCTCCATTGTGCACTACCTCAATGACTTTTTGCTTGTTGGGGCTCCAGGGTCAGAGGAATGTGTTCGGGCGATGGGGATAATGAGGGAGCTGATGAGTAAACTTTGGGTTCCTTTGGTGGAGGATAAAACTCAGGGACCCTGCTCGAGGCTCACCTTTTTGGGCATTGAGATTGATTCTAGTGCTCAGCTCTGCTGCTTGCCCGAGGACAAGGTGCAGCGTATGCTGGAATCGGTTTCGATGGCTGCTGCAGCTCACTCGATGCCACTGCGGGACTTACAGTCCCTGCTCGGGCTTCTGAACTTTGCGGGCAGGATGATTCCCATGGGATGGATATTTAATCGCCGCATGGAAGAGTCATTGAAGGGCGGCGATAAGAAGGGTAGGCTGATCAGGATCACTTCAGATATGAGAGAGGATTTGGGCATTTGGCACCGCTTCCTGAGGGAATTTAATGGGGTGCTATTATGGAGGGAAGACCCGGTGTCTAGTTGGGCAATTCACCTATACACTGATGCAGCTGGCGCTTTCGGTTATGGGGCGTTTCTGAATGGAGAGTGGAGTGCGGAGCCATAGCCTTGTAGCTGGCCAGCTTTGGGGCTGACAAAAAAACTTGACGTTATTGGAATTGTTTCCAATTGTAGTGGATGTGGAATTATGGGGCGAGAGGTTAAAGGACCGCTCTATAATTTTCTGGTCAAACAATATGAGCATTGTCTTTGCCATTAATAGATTGTCTGCTTCGTCCCGCCTGATGGTGCGATACCTGCGCTATTTGGTACTTAAATGTTTGGTCCTGAATATTAATTTCCAGGCACGTCACGTGCCTGAGGTTGAGAACAGGGTGGCGGATGCACTATCCAGATTTCAGTGGGGGCAGTTTAGGAGATTGGTGCCGGAGGCAGCAGTTAAGGGTCTCCCGTGTCCCCCTTTTCTTTGGCAGATTGCGGAAAATGGGATGCAGTTTTGCGCCTAGTGCGGGCATCTTTGGCCCCGTCAACTTGGACATCTTACTCGCATCATTTGGAGGAGTGGCTTGTTTTCTGTCATGAAAGGTCAGTGGCACTAGTCAATAGTTCCCAAGAGTTGTTGTTGGACTGGTTGTTGAGTTTGTGGAATCTGGGAGTTAAAAAAGGTGGAGTGCATGGGAGATTGTCAGCTCTGACGTTATAAGATGTATGGGTTGCAGGATTTTTCCGGATCATTCTTGGTGTGCCAGGTGGTGAAAGGTTGGGGCAGGCTGGAACCATGTCAGAGGGACGTAAGGGAACCCATTATGGCCCAACATTTGCAGGGTCTCATTGGGTGCTTTGATCAGGTATGCTCTTGTGATTTTGAGATCAGGCTTTTCAGCCTAGCATTTGCGTTGGCCTTTTTCGGAGCATTGAGGGTAGGCGAGCTGGTGTCCCCTTCTAAGCGGGCACAGGGTAAAGGGATTCAAGTGAAGCAGGTAAGAGTCTCGGATGAGGCTCTTTTGCTTTTTGTGCCTCAGTCGAAGATGGACCAAGAAGCAAGGGGGGCATGGCTGTCCCTTCCGGCCCAAGGGTCGGGGGGGGGGTTATCCAGTGGCACTTGCAAAGTCTTTTATGAAGGTTAGGCCAGCGGGAGGGGCCCAGTTCTTGGTACATGAGGATGGGTCTAATTTATCTAGATATCAATTCCAGCGAGTTCTGTCTAAAGCAGCCGCATTGGCAGGGTTGGATACGGCAAAGATTGCTCCGCATTCGTTTAGGATTGGAGCCGCCACTAGTGCTGCAGCATTAGGGTGGCCTGTGGAAGCAATAAAGAGGTTGGGGTGCTAGAAATCGCAGCGTTATAAAGGGTACATCCGCCCATCTGTAGGTAGTTGAATGGGGCATGCTGCTTTCTCTGTTCAGGTTCCCCCTTTTCCTAACCCCCCAATCCTCCAACCCCCCCTCATCTCCACCCCCCTCCCCCCTCCCTCTCCCCCTGTTCCGATTGGCACAGTATGGTTCCCAACCTGGTCCAATGTGGTAATTATCTTTATCTATCCTATGTGTCGCCAATCGTCCTGTTAGGGTCTGGATAGTTGGGCACTCCTTTATTCATTGGGCCACCATCAGAGCCCTATCCCTCCCAGAAGGACCGCAATTAGGATTCCCGCTTTCCCGGGCATCCCTGAGATGGCTTGGATGCAGGGGTTTGCGTTGGTCTGATTTGCCCCAATTGCTTCAAGAGGCCCGATGCAGATGGGGTGTTCCCCAGATAGTTTTGCTACATTTGGGGGGTAATGATTTAGGCTCCACCCTGGCTTTAGATCTTATATCTGCCATGAAGTCGGATATTCAGTGGTTAGCAAAAACTTTTCAGGGAGTTAGAATTGGGTGGTCTAACATAGTGGCCCGGCTACAGTGGCGCGATTTTCCATCTAGAGCAGCATATAGAGTGCGTAAGAAGGTGAACAGGGAGTTGGGTAGAGCGGTCATGGCCACTGGGGGGTTTGTGGTGATGCACGAGGCCCTGTCAGCTGATAAATGGCATTTGTACAGGCCGGACGGGGTTCACTTGTCTGAAGAGGGATTGGGAATTTTCCTAGCTGACATAAGGAGGGCTTTGTTTACTCAAATTTAAGGGTTGTGGCGGCAAGAGCTTCCTTAATTTGTAAGGTAGTCTCTTGTGGTGGGAGGTCAAGGCTCCCTCTAAGGGGGTAAGCCCGAAAGGGGGGACGGTCAAGCTAATGGGTGGAGCGTATGTCCCTAGGTGCCGACCATGGGGTGCTCCACCTCGCGGGCCTGCTGACCGTGCTCCTCTAAGGTGTTTCGCTTCTCTGTATGGGCGTGGCCTAGCAAAGGCAAGCATAACCAATATTCCTCTCCAGCCTTGTCCTCTTGGTGTTTGGGGTTAGCAGTTTGCTTGTTATGTCACCACTTGGTGATAATAGACTTCTGCGAAGGCTATAGTTAATAAAGTTAAATTATTAAATAAAAGTGACCATGCCCGGTCTAAACCCAACTTTTGTGTCTGTGTATTTTTTCCAGGTTGAGGGGTAGGGGGTTCTTTTAGATAAGAATGTCCAATGGGGGTTTAGCCCTTATGAAATTCTAAAAAGGCAGCTATTGCTATACTTCTCCCTGCATTTCTGTATGCATGTATGTATGTAAATGTGTGTGTGTGTGTGTGTGTATAAATGTATGTGTAAATATGTGTAAATGTGTGTGTGTATAAATGTATGTGTAAATATGTTTAAATGTGTGTGTGTATAAATGTATGTGTAAATATGTGTGTGTGTGTATATAAATGTATGTGTAAATATGTGTGTGTGTAAATGTATGTGTAAATATGTGTAATGTGTGTGTGTATAAATGTATGCGTAAATGTGTGTGTGTACAAATGTATGTGTAATGTGTGTGTATAAATGTATGTGTGTATAAATGTATGTGTAATGTGTGTGTGTATAAATGTATGTGTAAATGTGTGTGTATAAGTGTATGTGTAAATGTATGTATGTGTGTTAATGCAGTGTTTTTCAACCAGTGTGCCGTGGCACACTAGTGTGCCGTGATAGATCCTCAGGTGTGCCACGGCAGACTGACAACAGTGTGACATTTTTTAAACTTTGCTTGTTTTTTACTCCCAGTGCAGGGGTAGTTTGTAGGAGGCATGGCATAACAGCACAATACATACAGTATGTGTGTGTTTGTGTGTATGTGTATATATACAGGGAGTGCAGAATTATTTGGCAAGTTGTATTTTTGTGGATTAATTTTATTATTGAACAACAACCATGTTCTCAATGAACCCAAAAAACTCATTAATATCAAAGCTGAATAGTTTTGGAAGTAGTTTTTAGTTTGTTTTTAGTTATAGCTATTTTAGGGGGATATCTGTGTGTGCAGGTGACTATTACTGTGCATAATTATTAGGCAACTTAACAAAAAACAAATATATACCCATTTCAATTATTTATTTTTACCAGTGAAACCTATATAACATCTCAACATTCACAAATATACATTTCTGACATTCAAAAACAAAACAAAAACAAATCAGTGACCAATATAGCCACCTTTCTTTGCAAGGACACTCAAAAGCCTGCCATCCATGGATTCTGTCAGTGTTTTGATCTGTTCACCATCACCATTGCGTGCAGCAGCAACCACAGCCTCCCAGACACTGTTCAGAGAGGTGTACTGTTTTCCCTCCTTGTAAATCTCACATTTGATGATGGACCACAGGTTCTCAATGGGGTTCAGATCAGGTGAACAAGGAGGCCATGTCATTAGATTTTCTTCTTTTATACCCTTTCTTGCCAGCCACGCTGTGGAGTACTTGGACGCGTGTGATGGAGCATTGTCCTGCATGAAAATCATGTTTTTCTTGAAGGATGCAGACTTCTTCCTGTACCACTGCTTGAAAAAGGTGTCTTCCAGAAATTGGCAGTAGGACTGGGAGTTGAGCTTGACTCCATCCTCAACCCGAAAAGGCCCCACAAGCTCATCTTTGATGATACCAGCCCAAACCAGTACTCCACCTCCACCTTGCTGGCGTCTGAGTCGGACTGGAGCTCTCTGCCCTTTACCAATCCAGCCATGGGCCCATCCATCTGGCCCATCAAGACTCACTCTCATTTCATCAGTCCATAAAACCTTAGAAAAATCAGTCTTAAGATATTTCTTGGCCCAGTCTTGACGTTTCAGCTTGTGTGTCTTGTTCAGTGGTGGTCGTCTTTCAGCCTTTCTTACCTTGGCCATGTCTCTGAGTATTGCACACCTTGTGCTTTTGGGCACTCCAGTGATGTTGCAGCTCTGAAATATGGCCAAACTGGTGGCAAGTGGCATCTTGGCAGCTGCACGCTTGACTTTTCTCAGTTCATGGGCAGGTATTTTGCGCCTTGGTTTTTCCACACTCTTCTTGCGACCCTGTTGACTATTTTGAATGAAACGCTTGATTGTTCGATGATCACGCTTCAGAAGCTTTGCAATTTTAAGAGTGCTGCATCCCTCTGCAAGATATCTCACTATTTTTGACTTTTCTGAGCCTGTCAAGTCCTTCTTTTGACCCATTTTGCCAAAGGAAAGGAAGTTGCCTAATAATTATTAACACCTGATATAGGGTGTTGATGTCATTAGACCACACCCCTTCTTATTACAGAGATGCACATCACCTAATATGCTTAATTGGTAGTAGGCTTTCGAGCCTATACAGTTTGGAGTAAGACAACATGCATAAAGAGGATGATGTGGTCAAAATACTCATTTTCCTAATAATTCTGCACTCCCTGTATATGCTGTATTAGGCTACAATGTGTGATTTTTTTTTAATTTTTGGATGGTGGTGTGCCACAGGATTTTTTAATGTAAAAAAGTGTGCCACGGCAAAAAAAAGGTTAAAAATCACTGTGTTAATGTATGTGTAAATGTGTGTGTGTGTATGTATGTGTAAATCTGTGTGTGTGTATAAATGTATGTATGTGTGTATGTGTGTATGTATAAATGTGTGTGTATAAATGTATGTATATGTGTAAATGTATGTATGTGTGTGTATATATAAATGTGTGTGTATGTATAAATGTATATGTAAATATGTGAGTGTATAAATGTATGTATGTGTATGTATGTATGTATGTATGTATGTATATGTGTATGTGTGTATGTGTAAATGTGTGTGTATATAAATGTATGTGTAAAAATGTGTGTGTTTAAATGTATGTGTAAATATGTGTGTATATAAATGTATGTGTGTGTATAAATGTGTGTGTGTGAAAATATGTATGAGTATGTATGTATGTGTAAATATGAATGTATGTGTGCAGGTAAATTTTGTTACCTGCTATGTTGTGCATTACTAGAACATTTTGTTAAGAATCAGTAATGGCAGGGTATTTGATTATTTTTTTTTGGGGGGGGGGGCGGCAAAATGTGTCTTTGCCTGTGTAGCCAAAAATCCTACCACCGGCCCAGCATATAAATACATATGTACACACATAAACATATTTTTAGATATGTATATGTATGTATCTCTATGTTAAAGCCCATGCCTTTTCCCTAACACCTGAAATCTCATATATTTGAGCCCTTATAACTTTTTTATGCAATATTATTTTTTAATATTCTTATTAGACAGGTTTATTATGATTGTAACTGTACTTTTAAATGTATTTCTGAAGTTTATTTTACACTTTTTTGTCTTACGTAACAGTTAATCAGAGTTGCGTTATACCCCTTTTTGCTTGTGCGCAACAGTTTGCATGCCACTCGGAATCTAGCCATTAATGAGATGTGTGCAAATTAAAGTTATCTTTTCCTGCCACTTGCATCCCTGACTAATAATTATTAGTTATATGTGCAGCAGCAAAAAAATCATTTTGGACAAATTTTTTCAAAACGAATATTCAGAAAAATGAGTGTTCTGAATATGTCTTCTGCACTATTCAGTATTCGTTAACAAAATAGCACGACGATACTTTTAATTCCGCTTGCGTTTTTGTTTTGTTATAAATGCAAATATGTCATAAAAATACGGATATTTCTTTCATTTTAACCAAACAATTTTTAAAATGCACTAACTAATTTTAAGAATATCAAATATAATTCATTAGTAGATTTTTATTCTTTAAATTTGGTGTATACTTACCTATAGTACGCTGGGGAGCCATGCTAATCCAGGTCAGATTAGATGCACTAAAGGAGAAGGTCGTTTAACCCCTTCCCACCCGGAAAAAATTTATGATGTAAACAAATAAGTTAAAAATCGAAATCATGCGATCGTGCATGTGATCAGGTGATTTCAAAGATGAGATTGTGTCTGGGGGGAGTGCCTATGATGCTAGGCACGCCCTCTAGCCCACGATCCCATTCAAAAAGCGCCTTTGGCTTCAGTACTGCCAAAAGGCTAGGTCAGTCTGTGCTGTCTTAAAGGCGTTAACACCCAGTACAGTTAAGACTGCATAAAATATCCTAAGGATGGGAAGGGGTTAAAGAAGGATATGGGATCCGCTGCACTAATATTTTTATTGGCTCGGCCCTAGAGTCTATGAAGAAGAAGGGGATTAGCGCGGCTCCCCAGCATGCTATAGGTAAGTGTCCAAAGGTGACACTTTGCCACCTGCAGCAAGATAACCCTTACATACATTTTATCGAAAAACAAATGTAAACGTTAAAGAATATTCAGTATTTGTTTTTTTTGTTTTGTTTTTGTTTTTTTTTTAAACATTTTTTATTGAAGTTTCAAAACAACAAAAACAGATGCAACATACATAGTTCACCCATCAGCAGTAAATATTATAGAGCACTACATACAATATTGTGACATGATGAACAGCCTGGGAAGGAGAACTAAGAAAACAACTTCGCCTCACCTGTTTGTGCTGGAGCTATAGAGAGGTAGGGCTTACCTACCTGAATATCAAACAGCATGTTTTAGATATAGCATAATTGTATCAAGATAGGAGTAGTTGTGTGAGGCGAGCTTATATGAATGGCATCTCAAACTATGCTCTGGTATTGTGAAGAAGAAACTATGGGCTATGTTAAATGAAACTTCCTTTTTTATAATGTTAACTAAAGGAGGGTCCCCACGACTATGCTGGGAGCATGCTATATACTATTCTAGTGTATGAATATTCAAGAGTGGGGAACTAGCATTTGTGGCGGTCATACTTAGTTCATAGAGGATAGAGAAGAGAGAGAGGAAAAACAGCAGGCCAGAGCCGCTCATAATATAGAGAAAAGCAGGGAGATAGAGATGGTATCCTCTACAAGAGAGCAGTAGAGTAACCAGATGGGAGGATAGATAGCGTGGGTGGAGAAGTAATTATTGCTATTGGAGGGTGTCTAGGGTCAAGGGCAAGAGCTGTACATTGTAGAAAACCAAAACTATATATATATCCCAGTATCCAGTCAGAGCATTCAATCAGGGCCGAAACTAGTATGTCACCTGACGTATGCATGTGAGTGTAAGCATAGAGCAGAGTATGCAAGCATTGAAACATCAAAGTTTAACCTGTATAGCTGCAATAGTGGGAATTATATACATTGATAAAGTCACCTAGTACTAGGAGCCATAGTGGAGTAACCTCTTATATTAAAAAAAAAAAATATGAAAAAAAGGTTTCCAAGTATTAGCATTCCCATGGATAATTGCCTTATGGCATGAGTGGATGTGCGCGCAGCCCAGCATATATGACATAAACAAGTACATATAGTATGCCCTGAGATAGGTAGAATATGGAGAGCAGTGCATGATTATTGGGGGCATACCCTCATATACCACTGTGTCTACAGTCATAGGTCAATCAGGGCAGACTGAGAGGCATGTTAAATGCGGCTAGAGTTTATTCTATATTTCCTTATGCCCCTATCAAACTGTAAAACCATATGAATAGGAAGGACAGGCAAAAATAAAGAGATAAAGAAAAGTAATCGGCAATTAGCAATTTGGCCCATAGTCAGCAGGCTATACATGCGAACCAGAGCCTTCATCCTATACCAGATCTTGGGCTTAGGGAGCAATATAATAGGGATTCCTCTATATCTCCAAAATGCCCTGTCAGGGAGGTGAGAGAGTTCCAAATACAGCAGTGTAATGGGCTGCAGTCCGTTTCAAGCAAAGTCAAAAACTTTATAGGAATGTTCTTCGATTCCTGTCTGGGGGGCTCCTCTAGTAACGCACTGTATATCTCACACTTAGCTGCTCCCACAAGTGACTTCAGCTTAAGGTGGTAGTTAGGACTTGCGCCACTTGACAAAATCTCAATGTGTGGTGGTATACTTGCAATCTGTGAGGCGTGTTGTGGGGTGCTAAAATCTCTTGCTCTCACGTGGTGCCTTCTAACTGGTTCTAGGAGGGCCACAGAGCGCCTCTGTTGTGGGATCTCCCTGGAAGCTTGAGGCAGATGTGCAGCCTCTCTGAGGGCTTGGAAGCTTTGCCGGAGGGCAATGTAATGGGCCACCGATCCTCGTGGTGTCTGAATCGATCGGTGAACCTGGTATGGTGAAGATAAGGTAGGAAGATCTTCAGGGGCTTAGTGTTAGGTTTATTTAAGGGGGGTTTGGGTTAGATTAGGGGTATGTGGGTGGTGGGTTGTAATGTTGGGGGGGGGGTATTGTATGTGTTTTTTTTACAGGCAAAAGAGCTGAATTCTTTGGGGCATGCCCCGCAAAGGGCCCTGTTCAGGGCTGGTAAGGTAAAAGAGCTTTGAACTTTTGTAATTTAGAATAGGGTAGGGCATTTTTTTATTTTGGGGGACTTTGTTATTTTATTAGGGGGCTTAGAGTAGGTGTAATTAGTTTAAAATTGTTGTAATTTTTTTCTAATGTTTGTAAATATTTTTTTATTTTTTGTAACTTAGTTCTTTTTTATTTTTTGTACTTTAGTTAGTTTATTTCATTGTATTTATTTGTAGGAATTGTATTTAATTTATTTATTGATAGTGTAGTGTTAGGTTTAATTGTAGATAATTGTAGGTAGTTTATTTAATTTATTTATTGATAGTGTAGTGTTAGGTTTAATTGTAACTTAGGTTAGGATTTATTTTACAGGTAATTTTGTAATTATTTTAACTATTTTAGCTATTAAATAGTTATTAACTATTTAATAGCTATTGTACCTGGTTAAAATAAATACAAAGTTGCCTGTACAATAAATATAAATCCTAAAATAGCTATAATATAATTATAATTTATATTGTAGCCATATTAGGGTTTATTTTACAGGTAAGTATTTAGCTTTAAATAGGAATAATTTATTTAATAAGAATTAATTTATTTCGTTAGATTTAAATTATATTTAACTTAGGGGGGTGTTAGTGTTAGGGTTAGACTTAGCTTTAGGGGTTAATCCATTTATTACAGTAGCGGCGAGATTCGGCCGGCAGATTAGGGGTTAATAATTTAAGTTAGGTGTCGGCGATGTTAGGGAGGGCAGATTAAGGGTTAATACTATTTATTATGGGGTTATTGAGGCGGGAGTGAGGCGGATTAGGGGTTAATAACTTTATTATAGTAGCGGTGTGGTCGGCAGATTAGGGGTTAATAAGTGTAGGCAGGTGGAGGCGACGTTGAGGGGGCATATTAGGGGTTAATAAATATAATATAGGGGTCGGCGGTGTTAGGGGCAGCAGATTAGGGGTACATAGCTATAATGTAGGTGGCGGCGCTTTGCGGTCGGCAGATTAGGGGTTAATTATTGTAGGTAGCTGGCGGCGACGTTGTGGGGGGCAGGTTAGGGGTTAATAAAAATAATATAGGGGTCGGCGGTGTTAGGGGCAGCAGATTAGGGGTACATAAGTATAACATAGATGGCGGTCGGCAGATTAGGGGTTAAAAAAATGTAATCGAGTGGCGGCGATGTGGGGGGACCTCGGTTTAGGGGTACATAGGTAGTTTATGGGTGTTAGTGTACTTTAGAGCACAGTAGTTAAGAGCTTTATAAACCGGCGTTAGCCCAGAAAGCTCTTAACTACTGACTTTTTTCTGCGGCTGGAGTTTTGTCGTTAGATTTCTAATGCTCACTTCAGCCACGACTCTAAATACCGGAGTTAGAAAGATCCCATTGAAAAGATAGGATACGCAATTGACGTAAGGGGATCTGCGGTATGGAAAAGTTGCGGCTGGAAAGTGAGCGTTAGACCCTTTCCTGATTGACTCCAAATACCAGCGGTAGCCTAAAACCAGCGTTAGGAGCCTCTAACGCTGGTTTTGACGGCTACCGCCCAACTCTAAATCTAGGCCTATGGCAGTTATTAGCTTAATATAATATTGGTTTGGAGAGCTCCCTGTAGATGCGTCTGCTCTGCTAAGCGGTTGGCTCCGCCCCCCTTGGTTGGTTTTTAAACTAACCAAATACCAAAAAGTGCAGCACATGGAATTTTTCAGAATATTCATTTTGAATGATTCATCCAAAACAAATGATTCAGTGCTGAACAAGTCTACTTTTAATGAATAGTACAGGAAGCACTATTAGCATATTCAACAAGCTTGATATACAAGTGGTGAATTAAGTGCTGCACTCAGGCACAACCAATACTACTGTCAAATTTATAGTTTTTTTAAAACTGAATGAAATCATTATTATTAATATTATAGCACAGAAATACATGAAAAACTCCACTACTTGATAACCTTTAGCTTATATGAATTTTACTGCATGCTCCAATAAAAGCTTGATATATAAGGGATTTAGTGCAGCTAAATTATCTCCCGAACCTACAGATGTTATCACGCCCTAGACTATCATTCAAGCAAAAAAAAAAAAAAAAAAACTTTGGTCTTGTAATATGAGCACAAAAATAGAAACTCTATTGTTATGGTAAGTGATGATAATGAACAGTCTCCCTAGCTGCCGCCTAGTTCCTTTACAATCCATAATGAATGCCTCTGCCAGGCTCATCTTCCTTAAACGTCACTCTTCATCTGCTGCATCTCTCTGCCAATCCCTTCACTGGCTTCCTCTTGCCTCCAGGATTGAACACAATATTGTCACTCTGACATACAAAGCCCTCAACTAGACTGCTCCCCCCTATATCTCAGACCTTTGGGCCTATCTATCAAGTTCCGAAAGGAGCTTGACAGCCCATGTTTCTTGCAAGTCGAGTACGATCGGGTTGATTGACACCTCCCTGCTGGCGGCCCATTGGCCGCAAATCTGCAGGGGGCGGCTGGTGCAATGCTGAATACGGAGAGCGTATTGCTCTCCGTATTCAGCGAGGTCTGGCGGACCTGATCCGCACTGTCGGATCAGGTCCGCCAGACCTTGTTAAATAGAGGCCCTTGTCTCCAGATACTCTCCCTCCCGTCCCCTTCGCTCTGCTCACGACCTTCTACTCTCCTCCTCTGTTGTTACCTCCTCACATTTCCGTTTACAGGACTTCTCCATACTGGCTCCCATCTTGTGGAACTCTCTGCCTCGCTTCACAAGACTCTACCCTAATTTTGAAAGCTCCAAGCGCTCCCTAAAGACTCTACTCTTCAGGGATGCATACAACCTACACTAACCTTTCATAATACCAGTTTCTCTCCTCCATTACTATCCCCTTGAATCCCCTTAGCATGTAAGCCTGAGTCCAACTGCTTGCAGATCACCTTCATAAGAGCTGACTACAACAGTGTGACTCTCGGTAGGGCCCTCTACCTATTAAATCCCTATAAATTTTAACTTATATACTCCATATGTTTAAAGCGCTGCGGAATCTGTTGGCGCTGCTAATATTTTTGCACTCCCCTTGTAATTTAGGCAAATAGGTGTTTGTTCGTTTCTTAAATGGTGTTGAACTTGTCTGGTTTGCCCTTTCATTTTGGTAGTAGGTAGGTGGATCTACTCTGGGGTCAAAAGATAATTCACAGAAAGAAGCCAACATGGAGTCTTCTCTGGGGCTTGAAACTTGAATTTTGGGAACAAAAAACTCTATTTTATTCCGTATATGTTATTGTGCATAAATACTTATTCATTCATTATGATACTCTTCTCATAGATTGGGAACAACAGTTTATAAGATCACATTGTGACATTAGTTATATATTAGTGCTTAGCAGTTACTGCGAACAGATCCTCATCTTTTATGAATGAACATTGTGCCAAACAATTCACATGATGCCATTTGAATAGAATTAATATTTAACTGTATTTGCTAAACTGTTATATTCAATTGTGAGTTTTCTGTTAGAGTCAACTGTTTAAAAAACCAACAAACAAAAACACTCGGCTAGATTTAGAGTTTTGCGTTAGAAGGGGTGCGTTAGCTACGCATGTTTTTTTCCCCCGCACCTTTTAAACAACGCTGGTATTTAGAGTTCTCTGAAGGGCTGCGTTAGGCTCCAAAAAGGGAGCGTAGAGCATAATTTACCGCCACTTCAACTCTAAATACCAGCGTTGCTTACGGACGCGGCCAGCTTCAAAAACGTGCTCGTGCACGATTCCCCCATAGGAAACAATGGGGCAGTTTGAGCTGAAAAAAAAACCTAACACCTGCAAAAAAGCAGCGTTCAGCTCCTAACGCAGCCCCATTGTTTCCTATGGAGAAAAACACTTCCTAAGTCTGCACCTAACACCCTAACATGAACCCCGAGTCTAAACACCCCTAACCTTACACTTATTAACCCCTAATCTGCCGCCCCCGCTATCGCTGACCCCTGCATATTATTTTTAACCCCTAATCTGCCGCTCCGTACACCGCCGCAACCTACATTATAGCTATGTACCCTTAATATGCTGCCCCTAGCATCGCCGACCCCTATATTATATATATTAACTCCTAATCTGCCCCCCCAACGTTGCCGCTACCTACCTACACTTATTAACCCCTAATCTGCCGACCGGACCTCGCCGCCACTATAATAAATGTATTAACCCCTAAACCGCCTCACTCCCGCCTCAAAAACCCTATAATAAATAGTATTAACCCCTAATCTGGCCTCCCTAACATCGCTGACACCTAACTTCAAGTATTAACCCCTAATATGCCGACCGGACCTCACCGCTACTATAATAAATGTATTAACTCCTAAAGCTAAGTCTAACCCTAACCCTAACACCCTCCCTAAGTTAAATATAATTTAAATCTAACGAAATAAAATAAATCTTATTAAATAAATTAATCCTATTTAAAGCTAAATACTTACCTGTAAAATAAACCCTAATATAGCTACAATATAACGAATAATTATATTGTAGCTATTTTAGGATTTATATTTATTTTACAGGCAACTTTGTATTTATTTTAACCAGGTACAATAGCTATTAAATAGTTAATAACTATTTAATAGCTACCTAGTTAAAATAATTACAAAATTACCTGTAAAATAAATCCTAACATAAGTTACAATTAAACCTAACACTACACTATCAATAAATTAATTAAACTACCTACAATTAAATCAACTAAACTAAATTACAAAAAAAACAAACATTAAATTACAAAAATAAAAAAAGATTACAAGAATTTTAAACTAATTACACCTACTCTAAGCCCCCTAAAAAAATAACAAAGCCCCGCAAAATAAAAAAATGCCCTACCCTATTCTAAAATAAAAAGTTAACAGCTCTTTTACCTTACCAGCCCTTAAAAGGGCCTTTTGCGGGGCATGCCCCAAATTAAACAGCTCTTTTGCATTTTAAAAAAACATACAATACCCCCCCCCCAACATTACAACCCACCACCCACATACCCCTAATCTAACCTAAACCCCCCTTAAAAAACCTAACACTAAGCCCCTGAAGATCTCCCTACCTTATCTTCACCACGCCGGGTATCACCGATCCATCCAGAAGAGGCTCCGAAGTCTTCATCCTATCCGGCAAGAAGAGGTCCAGAAGAGGCTCCAAAGTCTTCATCCTATCCGGCAAGAAGAGGACATCCGGACCGGTAGACATCTTCATCCAGGCGGCGTCTTCTATCTTCATCCATCCGGCGCGGAGCAGGACCATCTTGAAGCAGCTGACACGGATCCTCTTCTTCCGGTGACTCCCGACGAATGAAGGTTTCTTTAAGGGACGTCATCCAAGATGGCGTCCCTTGAATTCCGACTGGATTCTATCAGCCAATCGGAATTAAGGTAGGAAAAATCTGTTCCGATCAGCCAATAGAATGCGAGATCAATCTGATTAGCTGATTGGATTAGCCAATCGTATTGAACTTGAATCTGATTGGCTGATTCAATCAGCCAATCAGATTTTTCCTACCTTAAATCCTATCAGCCAAGGTAGTTTATTTAATTAATTTACTGATAGTGTAGTGTTAGGTTTAATTGTAACTTAGGTTAGGATTTATTTTACAGGTAATTTTGTAATTATTTAACTAGGTAGCTATTAAATAGTTATTAACTATTTAATAGCTATTGTACCTGGTTAAAATAAATACAACTTAGGGGGGTGTTAGGGTTAGGGTTAGACTTAGCTTTAGGGGTTAATACATTTATTATAGTAGCGGTGAGGTCCGGTCGGCAGATTAGAGGTTAATACTTGAAGTTAGGTGTCAGCTATGTTAGAGAGGCCAGATTAGGGGTTAATACTATTTATTATAGGGTTTTTGAGGCGGGAGTGAGGCGGTTTAGGGGTTAATACATTTATTATAGTGGCGGCAAGGTCCGGTTGGCAGATTAGGGGTTAATAAGTGTAGGTAGGTAGCGATGATGTTGGGAGGGGAAGATTAGGGGTTAATAAATATTATGTAGGTGTCGGCGATGTTAGGGGCAGCAGATTAGGGGTACATAGGGATAATGTAGGTTGCAGCGGTGTGCGGTCGGCAGATTAGGGGTTAAAAAATGTAATTATAGTGGCGGCGATGTGGGGGGACCTCGGTTTAGGGGTGCATAGGTAGTTTATGGGTGTTAGTGTACTTTAGAGCACAGGAGTTAAGAGCTTTATGAACCGGCATTAGCCCATAAAGCTCTTAACTCCTGACTTTTTTCTGCGGCTGGAGTTTTGTCGTTAGAGTTCTAACACTCACTTCAGCCAAGACTCTAAATACCAGCATTAGGAAGATCCCATTGAAAAGATAGGATACGCAATTGGCGTAAGGGGATCTGCGGTATGGAAAAGTTGCGGCTGGAAAGTGAGCGTTAGACCCTTTCCTGACTGACTCTAAATACCAGCGGGCGGCCAAAACCAATGTTAGGACCCCTTAACGCTGGTTTGGATGGCTAACGCAGAACTCTAAATCTAGCCGACTGTTTTTGTCCAAAAATTTAGAAAACACCAAAAAAAATTCGAAAATATTCACACACAATGGCCCAGATTACGAGTTTTTTGTTAGAGGCTATGCGGTGCTAATGAGCAGTTTTCTCTCACCGCTCACTTACCTACAGTGCTGGTATTTTCAGAAACCTGTCGTTAAAAGACAAGAAGTGAGCGTTGAGCAAAACTTTGCTCATTACCGCACTCCAATACCAGTGCTGCTTAAGTCAGCGGTGAGCTGGTCATACGTGCTCATGCACGATTTCCCCATGGGAATCAACGGGGAGAGCCAGCTGAGAAAAAGTCTAACACCTGCAAAAAAATCAGCATAAAACTCAGTAACACAGCCCCATTGATTCCTATGGGGAAACACATTTTATATCCACACCTAACACCCTAACATGAACCCTGAGTCTAAACACCCCTAATCTTACACTTATTAACCCCCAATCTGCCGCCCCCACATCGCCGGCACCTACATTATATTTATTAACCCCTAATCTGCCGCTCCAGGACACCGTCCGTCGCCACCTACATTATACTTATGAACCCCTAATCTGCTGCCCCCAACTCACAAACATTAGTTAAATATTATTAACTCCTAATCTGCCGTCCCTAACATCGCCGCCACCTACCTACATTTATTAACCCCTAATCTGCCGCCCCCAATGTCGTCGCCACTATACTAAATGTATTAACCCCTAAATCTAAGTCTAACCCTAACACCCCCTAACCTACAGGGAGTGCAGAATTATTAGGCAAATGAGTATTTTGACCCCATCATCCTCTTTATGCATGTTGTCTTACTCCAAGCTGTATAGACTCGAAAGCCTACTACCAATTAAGCATATTAGGTGATGTGCATCTCTGTAATGAGAAGGGGTGTGGTCTAATGACATCAACACACTATATCAGGTGTGCATAATTATTAGGCAACTTCCTTTCCTTTGGCAAAATGGGTCAAAAGAAGGACTTGACAGGCTCAGAAAAGTCAAAAATAGTGAGATATCTTGCAGAGGGATGCAGCACTCTTAAAATTGCAAAGCTTCTGAAGCGTGATCATCGAACAATCAAGCGTTTCATTCAAAATAGTCAACAGGGTCACAAGAAGCGTGTGGAAAAACCAAGGCGCAAAATAACTGCCCATGAACTGAGAAAAGTCAAGCGTGCAGCTGCCAAGATGCCACTTGCCACCAGTTTGGCCATATTTCAGAGCTGCAACATCACTGGAGTGCCCGAAAAGCACAAGGTGTGCAATACTCAGAGACATGGCCAAGGTAAGAAAGGCTGAAAGACGACCACCACTGAACAAGA
The DNA here is from genome assembly GCF_027579735.1 of Bombina bombina. Taxonomy (NCBI): domain Eukaryota; kingdom Metazoa; phylum Chordata; class Amphibia; order Anura; family Bombinatoridae; genus Bombina; species Bombina bombina. The sequence continues at coordinate 607,925,954 of NC_069501.1, read as the reverse complement.
CACATAAGCTGAAACGTCAAGACTGGGCCAAGAAATATCTCAAGACTGATTTTTCTAAGGTTTTATGGACTGATGAAATGAGAGTGAGTCTTGATGGGCCAGATGGATGGGCCCGTGGCTGGATTGGTAAAGGGCAGAGAGCTCCAGTCCGACTCAGACGCCAGCAAGGTGGAGGTGGAATACTGGTTTGGGCTGGTATCATCAAAGATGAGCTTGTGGGGCCTTTTCGGGTTGAGGATGGAGTCAAGCTCAACTCCCAGTCCTACTGCCAGTTTCTGGAAGACACCTTCTTCAAGCAGTGGTACAGGAAGAAGTCTGCATCCTTCAAGAAAAACATGATTTTCATGCAGGACAATGCTCCATCACACGCGTCCAAGTACTCCACAGCGTAACGGGCAAGAATGGGTATAAAAGAAGAAAATCTAATGACATGGCCTCCTTGTTCACCTGATCTGAACCCCATTGAGAACCTGTGGTCCATCATCAAATGTGGGATTTACAAGGAGGGAAAACAGTACACCTCTCTGAACAGTGTCTGGGAGGCTGTGGTTGCTGCTGCACGCAATGTTGATGGTAAACAGAGCAGTAATCAGCTTTTTTACCTGTAAAAAAAATACAAACAACCCCCCAACAGTAAAATCCACCACCCACACAACCAAACCCCCAAATAAAATACTATCTAAAAAAACCTAAGCTCCCCATTGCCCGGAAAAGGGCATTTGGATAAGCATTGCCCTTAAAAGGGCAGTTAGCTCTTTTGCAGGCCCAAAGTCCCTAACCTAAAAATAAAACCCACCCAATACACCCTTAAAAAACCCTAACACTAACCCCCTGAAGATCGACTTATCGGGAGAAGTCTTCATCCAAGCCGGGCCGAAGTCCTCAACGAATTCGGGAGAAGTCTTCATCCAAGCCGCGCGAAGTGGTCCTCCAGACGGGCAGAAGTCTTCATCCAGACGGCATCTTCTATCTTCATCCATCCGGCGCGGAGCGGGTCCATCTTCAAGACATCTGACGCAGACCATCCTCTTCAGCCGACGACTAAAGATGAATGAAGGTACCTTTAAGTGACGTCATCCAAGATGGCATCCCTTAGTTTCCGATTGGCTGATAGAATTCTATCAGCCAATCGGAATTAAGGTAGAAAAAAATCCTATTAGCTGATGCAATCAGCTGATAGGATTGAAGTTCAATCCTATTGGCTGATCCAATCAGCCAATAGGATTGAGCTTGCATTCTATCAGCTGATTGGATCAGCCAATAGGATTGAACTTCAATCCGATCGGCTGATTGCATCAGCGAATAGGATTTTTTCTTCCTTAATTCCGATTGGCTGATGACGTCACTTAAAGGTAGCTTCATTCTGTGTTAGTCGTCGGATGAAGAGGATGCACCGCGTCGGATGTCTTGAAGATGGACCCGCTCCGCGCCGGATGGATGAAGACTTCTGCCCGTCTGGAGGACCGCTTCGCCCGGCTTGGATGAAGACTTCTCCCGGCTTCGTTGAGGACTTCGGCCCGGCTTGGTTTAGTTTAGGCTAGGGTTTTTTTTATTTTGGGGGGGCTTTTTTTATTTTAATAGGGCTATTAGATTAGGTGTAATTAGTTTAAATATCTGTAATTTGTTTATTATTTTCTGTAATTTACTGTTTGTTTTTTTTGTACTTTAGATAATTTAATTTAGCTAATTGTGTGTAATTTATTTAATTGTATTTAATTTAGTTAATGTATTTAATTAAAGTGTAGTTTTAGGTGTAATTGTAACTTAGGTTAGTTTTTATTCTACAAGTACTTTTGTAGTCCCATTTGTTAATAACTATTTAATAACTATTCTACCTAGTTAAAATAAATACAAACTTGCCTGTAAATTAAAAATAAATCCTAAGATAGCTACAATGTAACTATTAGTTATATTGTAGCTAGCTTAGGGTTTATTTTACAGGTAAGTATTTAGTTTTAAATAGGAATAATTTAGTTAATGATAGTAATTTGTATTTAGATTTGAATGATAGAACACAGAGCGCATCCACGACTCAAGGTAAATCAAACACAATTTTATTGTGAGCATACAAATGATTACACTTAATAGAAGATAAAATAATCGTGCCTCGATAAAAACAAGTCTTTTGAAGTAACTCCGGATGAAAGTCCCATACAGGCTCGGATTGGAAGTTTACTAACTCCACCTCCCGTGGGCTCCCCGCTTGGTGTTATTACTGCGGCGGAGCCGCCTTCAGAGTCTTGACAAAGTCCGAACAAGCAGGACAATACACGTAGACGTAAGGAAGGACGGTCTAAATATCCGTTAGTATCGTAGAAGCCTTATAAAGATCAAGCAAGTCCGTCACAGTAATAACACCAAGCGGGAAGCCCACGGGAGGTGGAGTTAGTAAACTTCCAATCCGAGCCTGTATGGGACTTTCATCCGGAGTTACTTCAAAAGACTTGTTTTTATCGAGACACAATTATTTTATCTTCTAGTAAGTGTAATCATTTGTATGCTCACAATAAAATTGTGTTTGATTCACCTTGAGTCGTGGATGCGCTCTGTGTTCTATCGTTCCAGTCTATGTGTTGTCAGCGTACTCCTTAGTGCCCTGAGAAAGGTAGCAGCACCACCGGTTCAGCAACATAGGAGAGTGACCCAGAGGATGTGTGAACTCCAAGTGGAAATAAAGCTTACCGAGATCAGTTTTTCTACCATACTCCTAGAGCCATGAAGTAAGTATTTATGTCTAGCAGCATTTTTATTCATTTATTTGTTTTTAATTAAGCTTTTATAAAGTGGACATTAGATATCATCAGTTATGTATTCAAAATATTAATTACGGATAAAACAATTTGTTGGCAACACTCATATATGAAATAGGGTTGTTATTTTTAATATATTCAAATAAGAATTTCACAGTATATGTTTTAATTATATACATATGTAATATCATTGTAACTAGTACAAACAGCTAGCGCAGTTATTGAATTTTTTGGTGTTTGTATTTAGATTTATTTAAATTATATTTAAGTTAGAGGGTGTTAGGGTTAGGGTTAGACATAGGTTTAGGGGTTAATAACTTTAGTATAGTGGTGGCAACGTTGGGGGTGGCAGATTAGGGGTTAATAAATGTAGGTAGGTGGCGGCGATGTTAGGGATGGCAGATTAGGGGTTAATAATATTTAACCAGTGTTTGCGAGGCGGGAGTGTGGCGGCTTAGGGGTTAATATATTTATTATAGTGGCGGCGATGTCCGGTTTGGCAGATTAGAGGTTAAAAAATTTCTTTTAGTGTTTGAGATGTGGGAGGGCCTCGGTTTAAGGGTTAATATGTAGTTTATGGGTGTTAGTGTACTTTTTAGCACTTTAGTTAAGAGTTTTATGCTACAGCTTTGTAGTATAAAACTCTTAACTACTGACTTCAAAATGCGGTACCAGTCTTGACAGGAGAGGGTGTACCGCTCATTTTTTGGCAGACTCGTAATACCGGCGCTATGCAAGTCCCATTGAAAAAAGAGGATACACAATTTACGTAAGTGGATTTGTGGTATTGCCAAGTCTGGCCAAAAAAAGTGAGCAGTACACCTGTACCTGCAAGACTCGTAATACCAGCGGGCGTAAAAAAGCAGGACCTCTGCTTTTTTACCCTAACGCACAACTCGTAATCTAGCCGAATGTTATTTGAGGTAAAAAAAATAAAATTAAACCAAGCTTTCATTGTGCTTATAATGTTGCAGTGTAACTGCATAATACTGGTTTAGTGATATAACATTAGAAATGTAGGATATAGGAACCACAAATAATTATTTTGCTCATAAGGCAGGCAAAACAAGGTTCCAAAATTATGTTAGTCTAAAATCTATACAGTAATTTTCCTTATACAAACTTAAGTGAATAATTCTTTACAATTATGGATGATTTTCATGCTACTATGAGTGCCAGGAACTTAACCATTGATACTTATAGAGAGAAGAGCGATACAGCAGTTGCAGAGAAATGGAGAGTGTTGAAATAAGTGTGGTATTATAGCTAACCCTGTGGGATTATAGCTAGACCCTGCTTCACGCACCCAAATTAAAAACATAGACCTGTCGCCCTCTATAAAAAACACATGTCTACAGCAGACCACAAAGCTATTTATCCCCTCTGACATCCACATACCCATAACAGACTACTGTAGATGGCTCTTCCCTGTCAGCCACATACTTACATCAGAACTCAGATCAGGGCAAAAACCTTTGTATCTTCTCTGTCATCTATTTATCTATTTACGCAGATCAGACAAAACTCCTGGCAGTGTAATGCTACTTGTAAGCATGAAGCATAATTAAGGGCCTGACCCCTATAGGCATACTAAAGAAAGTGTTCTGGGGCTGGGGTGTAGTTGATACAATGTTGCAGTATGGTGGGTGGGTTCTTACTAACCTTACTTAAAGCCAGGCAGCCATCTCCCAGGCCTCTTTTTCATCTGCTGGCTGTCTAAGTTTTTTCTACAAGATGCAGAGATCGAGGCATTCTTCTGCGGCTCCAAAGAGGTCGCGGATAGTGTCTTCGTCTCTACCTAGTAGGACCACTAGAAGGAAAGGAGTAGAAGTGATACGTATCCAGGAGCAAGGGGGAACAGTGTCTCTTTCTCCTAATTTATCCCAGCCCTTATTTTCTTCCCCCACACCCTTTCTTTTTCTTCCTCCTCCATGCCTCCCATCCACTCTGATGCGCTAGTGCAGGGACCTGGAGATGTGGTCGGTCAGGGGGTCCCATTGTTGACCCAACTGAGCGCCACTTCTTCACTTACCCCCTCTGCTTCCCCAGAGCAGGCACCCGCCCCCACCCCACAGGAACACTTGGCCCCACATGTGGCTAGTGAGGCCAGGCCTTCCCCGTGACATTGAGCCCAGTTGGGCCTAGTTTGGGCCTAGTCCAGGCCCTCGCCGCAGAATTCCCGGCAGGCCTGCCGGCAGAGGCCCTTACCGCTGTTGTTTCCCTGGTCAGGGCCCTGTTGGCAGCTTCCGTTGTTCCACCACATTCCTCAGAACCCCGGACCTTGGCTGACAGGTTGGTGATCCTGCGCCATCAAGCATGGCGGCGGCGGCCTTCTCTTCCGGTCCCAGTTCCCCCACAATGCACCACTTCCGGTGTCACTTCCGGTCCCAGTTCCGACGTCACTTCCGGTCCGGCGGCAATTGGAAGCAGCAGGCTAGTGAGTTGCGCGGCAAGGGCCCAGAGCAAGTATGGCCACTCCGCAGGTAGGATGGGGGTACCCGGACCTCAGGGCAGGGCAAGGCAGGCTATTAGAGGGGCAACAGCAACTTTGCGGCAGCACGAGAGAAGGGAGTAAGAGGTGTTCAGGAGCACAGGGGGCAGGGCAAGAGTGCATACCGGGGGCAAGGATTGCCTACAGACAGAGGCAATATCAAACATGCAGGGCAATCAGGGATTGTGGCCCCTACATGAGGGCATTTCAGCTAATACTGGGGATGGGGTTGTGAATGCAGTTATGAGTGGGGGGCCTGCTGGCATGCATGGGACTATGATATCTGACATATCACAGAGTGCTCTGGTACTCCCATCCTGTTTTCTTCTTCCATACAGGTACCAGCTGGAACAGCATCAGTGATACCCCTTCACAGCAGCTTCCAGCAGTGGTAGGAGCGGTGGATCCCATATGTATCAGTGCTTTGTGAACCCTCCCCATACACTTGAAGGCGAAGATTGTGAATAAAATTAGGGAGCGCAGATATGTTAACATATGTGAGCTGTCAGTTGAGGCATATAGAGAGAGGGAGAGGAGCGAGGACGGCACTGGGCCTAAGAACCCGAAGCGACCGGAGACCTACGAAGAGTGGCAGCGCTGCTTCAGGGTCTTTTGTTGTTGCCTCATCAAACATAGGCCAGATCAGACGATTGAGGTAATTAAGTACATGGAAACAATTGATTTCTTTTACAGGAATTACCCAGAGGGTATGTGGCATTTGTACAACAGTGAATTTCGTCGTAAGATGGGAGTTTACCCAGAATTGTCATTTGGAGCAAAAGACTTGGACCTATCGGCTGATAGGGTGTCGTTTTGAAGAGGGGTTTTACATTGACAAGTGTTTGCCCATGGGCTGCTAGGTGTCATGTGCATATTTTGAGGCCTTTAGCTCATTTTTGCACTGGGCCGTAGCAGCTGCATCAGGTAATGGGCCGGTAGCCCATTACCTGGACGATTTCTTGTTAGTAGCCCCGGCTGGGTAGAGCAAATGTGCAAGGTTGATGTCGGTAATGAAGGGCCTTATGCGGGAATTCGGGGTGCCTTTGGCAGAGGAAAAATCTCAAGGCCCATGCACTAGAATGACGTTCCTGGGTATCAAAATTGACACTGTTGAAAGGCAGTGTAGGTTACCCGAGGACAAGGTCATCCTCCTGCTGGGAGTGGTTAGGATGGCTGCGGCAGCCAGAGGGATGACCTTGAAGTCTCTACAGTCGGTGCTAGGGCTATTGAACTTTGCTTGTTGCGTGATCCCCATGGGCAGGATCTTTAACAGGCGCTTGGAGGCACCATTGAAGGGAGCCAGGGCAGGACGCAGAATTCGGGTGACGAACAACATGAGGGAAGATTTGAGAGTATGGGAAAGATTCCTGGAACATTTTAACAGGATTCTGCTCTGGAGGAGCTCGCCCGTGTCGAGTCAGGCTTTGCACTTGTTCACTGATGCCGCTGGTTCGGCTGGCTATGGGGCCTTTTTAGACGGTGAATGGAGTGCCGAGCCTTGGCCGACGGGGTGGGTCACAAAGGGCTTGAAGCGAAACCTCAGACTGCTCGAGCTGTTCCCTATTATAGTAGCAGTGGAGCTGTGGGGGCACAAGCTTAGAGATCGATCCATTATTTTCTGGTCGGACAACCTGAGTGTGGTGTATGTCATAAACAGATTGTCCGCATCTTCCTCAGTGGTAGTACCTTATCTAATACACTTAGTGTTGCGCTGCTTGCAGTTAAACCTTCAATTTCTAGCTAGACATGTCCCAGATGTGAACAACGTGGTGGTTGATGGCTTGTCACGTTTTCAATGGGGACAGTTTAGGAGGTTGGTGCCGACAGCAGCTGCTTATGGCCTACCTTGTCCCATTTTTCTATGGCAGATAGTAGGGGAGTGTCAGCAGCGTTTCATCTAGTGAAAGCATCCCTGGCCCCTAATACGTGGAGAGCATATACTAGGCATTGGAACGAATGGGAAGCATTCTACACAGCCAGAGAGGTATCAGTGCAGGATGGACAGCAGGTACAGTTGGTAGATTGGTTGACCCAGCTTCATGGGCAGTGGGTTTTATCAGGGGTGGTGCATAGCCGGCTGGCAGCACTGTCCTTCTTTAGTAGGTTCTTTGGTATCCTGGACTTGTCCCACTCCATTATTAGGAGAATGGCAAAAGGTTGGGGCCGCCTAGCAGTGAGGAATAAGAGGGAGCCTATCACGGTTCTCCGCCTGGCAGCTATCATCCAGGCAGTAAAGGAGGCTTGCTCTTCCGATTTCGAAGCACAATTGTTTATGTGTGCATTCACCCTAGCCTTCTTCGGGGCGTTGAGGGTGGAGGAGCTAGTCGCCCCTAACAGGCAATTGCAAGGGTCAGGGCTTCAAGTGCCGCAAGTTCGCTTCTCGGACACCGGAGTGCTGTTGTTGATCGCACGCTCAAAAGTAGACCAGTTAGCTAAGGGCACATGGTTAACCCTGCCAGCGCAGGCCATGGTGGCTATCTGCCCCTTAGCCTTGGCCAGGCAGTACGCAGCAATACGACAGGTGGGTTCTTCCCAATTTTTAGTGCATGCAGATGGCTCCTCGTTGTCCAACTAAAAATTCTCTAGGGTGCTAGCGCTCACATCCCAGGCAGCAGGTTTAAACTCCAGCAAAATAGTGTCGCACTTGTTCAGGATCGGGGCTGCAACTAGTGCTGCGGCTTTGGGGTGGTCAGCAGACTCCATCAAGAAGTTAGGGAGATGGCGCTCGCAGCATTATAAAGGTTACGTCCGGCCCCTTAACTCCAGTTAAGCGGGGTAGGCGAGGGTCTGAGATAGTTTTAGTGGTCGTGGGTAAGATGGGCAGGGTTATTCCTTTTATCCAGGCAATGATGGTCAGTTCTTTGTTAATAGGTTATACCAGAAGATCGGGTTTGGATCATGGGCCACACTTATGTCCACTGGGCAGTGATCTGGGCGCATTCCCTAGCGGATGGGCAGCAGTTAGGTTTCCAGAGATCCCAGATTTCCTTACGATGGCTAGGTCGGAGAGGGCTTCAATGGTGCGCATTGCCGGCAAGTCCCATCTCATATTGCTGAACTTAAGTGGCAATGACCTTGGGTCTTTGCCGGCTTTGGACCTCATTAACATAATGAAAGCTGACATGAGATGGTTGGCTACATTTTTTCCAGGGGGTTAAGGTGGGATGGTCCAACATTATTGCCCGGTTGCACTGGCGTAACTTCCCCTCTGCCAGGTTGGCATACAGGGTCTGCAAGAAGATTAACAGAGAGCTGGGAAGGGCTGTATTGGTCGCAGGCGGGTTTGTTGTCCATCATGACAATCTGTCTGCTGACAAGTGACATTTGTACCACCCTGGGTGCATTTGTCGGATGAGGGCCTAGGTTTCTTCCTGGTCAATTTTAAAATGGCCTTGTTAGGTCTAAAGTAAGGGTGGCAGTAAGAGTCCCTACTTGCCATATGCAAGTTTACTTTTGTGGCGGGAGGTAGGGGCCCCTCAAATTTTTGGCTACAGGGTCCGCACGGGGTTGATGGCTGAGCTAATGCTAGCCTGAAGGCCCCTAGGGCACCTGTAGCACCAGGTTGTCTTCTCATGGGGAGTCAACAGCACATACCCGGGGCCAGTTCCTCAGGTCAGTATGGGGTTATAGGGTCTTGTTCAGCCGCCACTGTTTTGAGTTGGACTTCGTGAAGTCTTCAGTATATATATATATATTTAATAATATATAGTGTTAATAAACATGACCATGTTGGTCTTTTTCCCAGCTCTGTGTCTGTCTTGTTATCAGTGGCATCACTAGGGTTGGTGTCACCCGGTGCGGTAAGTTATGGTGTCACCCCCCCAGAAAGCAGACACACACAAAAACACAGGCACACACACATACGAACACTCAGACACACTTAAAAACACACTCAGATGCACACACAAACACTCAGAAACACACTCAGACACACACACAAAAACACTGAGACACACACACACAAAAACTCAGACACGCACACACATAAACTCAGACACGCACACACATAAACTCAGACACGCACACATACAAAATATGTAAATTGCACTGCATTAATTATAAAGCTCATGCCTAGAGCTGCTCCCTGGCTCAGCAGAGCATAAAATGAAACAAAAACAGAGCACTCTAAAATAAACCACTGAAGAAAAGGTTTAGGTGCGCAAACTATGAAAATTCTGATCTCTAACTCTGTTCCAAGTTTGTCAGTGCACAGCCCCGGGCCGCGTGCCTACCGCTTCTTATGGCCAATCACCTCTGTACTCTGCCCACCCCCGGGCCCCCGCCCGCCCTCCCTTCCTACCTCTTCAGTGTGCACTTAGTGTACCGTAACCGTACCGGTCTGGTGGGCATCATATGTGGCTCCTTCACTTTAGAGACAGTGTCAGACAATCATGCGGTCAGGTGCCAGGCATCCCCCTCACGATTTCCCAGTTCCCGTTTAGAGAGACAGCACAGCAGTGAGTGACTCCACTGCTTCACACGTCACTGAGCAGTGAGCACAGATAGGCAGGCAGGTTTAGGCTAGCAGTCCCCAGTCCCACTAATGTTCACAAATGCCAGCCTCTCTAATAAAAAAAAATCTATGCATCTCTACATGTATTTCTTTGAATTTAAATAGGGCATTTAGCTCTTTTACCAGAAGCCCAAACCCTAAACTAAAAAAAAAACACCCAAAAAAAAAAAACCTATCACTAACCCCCGAAGATATACTTACAGTTTTTAAAGTCCCGCTTGAATGATTTTCATTTAGGCGGCAAAGTCCTCATCCTGGCGGCGAGAAGTCTTCATCCAAGTGGCCTCTTCTATCTTCATCCAGGCGGCGAAGTCCTCATCCAGGCAAGAAGTCTTCATCCAAGCGGCCTCTTCTATCTTCATCCAGGCGGCATCTTCTATCTTCTTCCCGGCGGCGCGGAGCGGGTCCATCCTGAAGACATCCTGCACAGAGCATCCTCTTCATACGGTCGCCGCCGTACACTGAATCTTCAATGCAAGGTACACGATTCAAGATGGCGCCTGTTGCATTCCTATTAGGCTGATTTGATTTTGGAAATTCAAATCAGCCAGTAGGATGAGAGCTACTGAAATCCTATTGGCTGTTAGTAACAGCCAATATGATGAGAGCTACTGAAATTCTATTTTGGATAATTTATTTTGTTATTTTTTCGAAATGTAGTGTTTGTTAATTTTTGTAATTTAGTATCTTTTATTTTTTTTAATTAGATACACCTAGATTACGAGTTTTGCATTAGAGGCTGTGCGGTGCTAACGAGCAGTTTTCCCTCACCGCTCACTTACCTACAGCACTGGTTTTACGAGTTTTCAGAAACCCGTCGTTAAAAGACAAGAAGTCAGCGTTGAGCAAAATTTTGCTCATTACCACACTTCAATACCAGCGCTGCTTAAATCAGCGGTGAGCTGGTCGTACGTGCTCGTGCACCATTTCCCCATAGGGTTCAACGGGGAGAGCTGGCTGAAAAAAAGTCTAACACCTGCAAAAAAGCAGCGTAAAGCTCAGTAACGTAGCCCCATTGATTCCTATGGGGAAATACAATTTATGTCTACACCTAACACCCTAACATGAACCCCGAGTCTAAACACCCCTAATCTTACACTTATTAACCCCTAATCTGCCACCCCCGACATCGCTGACACCTACATTATACTTATTAACCCCTAATCTGCCACTCCAGACACCGCCGCCACCTACATTATACTTATGAACCCCTCATCTGCTGCCCCCAACATCGCCGACACCTACATTATATTTATTAACCCCTAATCTTCTGCCCCCAATGTTGCCGCCACTATAATAAACATATTAACCCCTAAACTGCCGCACTCCCGCTGTCAGACAGAGCAGGAGCGAGCTGCACTTAATGTTATGGCACGGTCGGGCCGGGCTGTGACTATACAGCTGGCCCGATGCGTTGTGTAAAAAAAACAGACCAGCTCAGCAGAGAGCAGAGAGCGGGTCTGTAAAACGGGCATTTTTTTAAAAAATGAATAGGGTAAAAAAGGTTTTATATCGATAGCACTAAAATAATGTTATATAATTCTGCACTATGTGCAGAATTATATAACATTATTTTTTAGGTTTACTGTCCCTTTAAATATTATTAACCCCTAATCTGCCTGCCCTAACATCGCCACCACCTACCTACATTTATTAACCCCTAATCTGCCGCCCCCAACATTGTCGCCACTATTTTAAAGTTATTAACCCCTAAACCTAAGTCTAACCCTAAATCTAAAACCCACTAACTTAAATATAATTTAAATAAATCTAAATAAATATTACTATCATTAACTAAATTATTCCTATTTAAAACTAAATACTAACCTATAAAATAAACCCTAAGATAGATACAATATAAATAATAGTTACATTGTAGCTATCTAAGGGTTTATTTTTATTTTACAGGCAAGTTTGTATTTATTTTAACTAGGTAGAATAGTTATTAAATAGTTATTAACTATTTAATAACTACCTAGTTAAAATAAAGACAATTTTACCTGTAAAATAAAACCTAATCTAAGTTACACTAACACCTAACACTACACTATAATTAAATAAATTAACTAAATTAAATACAATTACCTACATTAAATTAAATTTGCTAAAGTACAAAAAAACCCCACTAAATTACAGAAAATAATAAACAAATTACAGAAATTTAAACTAATTACTAATTAATCTAATAGCCCTATTAAAATAAAAAAGCCCCCCAAAATAAAAAAATAAACCCTAGCCTAAACTAAACTACTAATAAGCCTTAAAAGGGCCTTTTGCAGGGCATTGCCCCAAAGTAATCAGCTCTTTTACCTGTAAAAAAAAATACAAACAACCCCCCAACAGTAAAACCCACCACCCACACAACCAACCCTCCACATAAAATACTAGCTAAAAAAAACCTAAGCTCCCAATTGCCCTGAAAAGGGCATTTGGATGGGCATTGCCCTTAAAAGGACAGTTAGCTCTTTTGCAGCCCAAACCCTAATCTAAAAAATAAAACCCACCCAATATACCCTTAAAAAAACCTAACACTAACCCCCTGAAGATAGACTTACCGGGAGACGTCTTCATCCAAGCTGGGCGAAGTGGTCCTCCAGACGGGCAGAAGTCTTCATCCAGACGGCATCTTCTATCTTCATCCATCTGGCGCGGAGCAGGTCCATCTTCAAGACATCCGACGCAGAGCATCCTCTTTATCCGATGACTAAAACAGAATGGCGTCCCTTAGATTCCGGTTGGCTGATAGAATTCTTTCAGCCAATCGGAATTAAGATAGAAAAAATCTTATTGGCTGATTGGATCAGCCAATAGGATTGAAGTTCAATCCTATTGGCTGATCCAATCAGCCAATAGGATTGAGCTCGCATTCTATTGGCTGATTGTAACAGCCAATAGAATGCAAGCTCAATCCTATTGGCTGATTGGATCAGCCAATAGGATTGAACTTCAATCCTATTGGCTGATTGCATCAGCCAACAGGATTTTTTCTACCTTAATTCCGATTGGCTGATAGAATTCAATCAGCCAATCGGAATCTAAGGGACGCCATCTTGGATGACGTCACTTAAAGGTACCTTCATTCTGTTTTAGTCGTCAGATGAAGAAGATGCTCCGCGCCGGATGTCTTGAAGATGGACCCGCTCCACGCCGGATGGATGAAGATAGATAATCTAAAAAATGAAACCCACCCAATATACCCTTAAAAAAACCTAACACTAACCCCCTGAAGATCGATTTACCGGGAGACGTCTTCATCCAAGCTGGGCGAAGTGGTCCTCCAGACGGGCAGAAGTCTTCATCCAGACGGCATCTTCTATCTTCATCCATCCAGCGCGGAGTGGGTCCATCTTCAAGACATCCGATGCGGAGCATCTTCTTCATCTGATGACTAAAACAGAATGAAGGTACCCTTTAAGTGACGTCATCCAAGATGGCGTCCCTTAGATTCCGATTGGCTGATTTAATTCTATCAGCCAATCGGAATTAAGGTAGAAAAAATCCTATTGGCTGATTGTATTAAGCCAATAGTATTGAAGTTCAATCCTATTGGCTGATCCAATCAGCCAATAGGATTGAGCTTGCATTCTATTGGCTATTACAATCAGCCAATAGAATGCAAGCTCAATCCTATTGGCAGACGTCTTCATCCAAGCTGGGCGAAACGGTCCTCCAGACGGGCAGAAGTCTTCATCCAGACGGCATCTTCTATCTTCATCCATCTGGCGTGGAGCGGGTCCATCTTCAAGACATCCGACGCGGAGCATCCTCTTTATCCGATGACTAAGACAGAATAGTGTCCCTTAGATTCCGGTTGGCTGATAGAATTCTTTCAGCCAATTGGAATTAAGGTAGAAAAAATCTTATTGGCTGATTGGATCAGCCAATAGGATTGAAGTTCAATCCTATTGGCTGATCCAATCAGCCAATAGGATTGAGCTCGCATTCTATTGGCTGATTGTAACAGCCAACAGAATGCAAGCTCAATCCTATTGGCTGATTGGATCAGCCAATAGGATTGAACTTCAGCCATCAGCCAATAGGATTTTTTCTACCTTAATTCCGATTGGCTGATAGAATTAAATCAGCCAATCGGAATCTAAGGGACGCCATCTTGGATGACGTCACTTAAAGGGTACCTTCATTCTGTTTTAGTCGTCAGATGAAGAAGATGCTCCGCGTTGGATGTCTTGAAGATGGACCCGCTCCGCGCCGGATGGATGAAGATAGAAGATGCCGTCTGGATGAAGACTTCTGCCCGTCTGGAGGACCACTTCGCTCGGCTTGGATGAAGACGTCTCCCGGTAAGTCGATCTTCAGGGAGTTAGTGTTAGGTTTTTTTAAGGGTGTATTGGGTGGGTTTTATTTTTTAGATTAGGGTTTAGGCAGCAAAAGAGCTAACTGCCTTTTTAAGGGCAATGCCCATCCAAATGCCCTTTTCAGGGAAATGGGGAGCTTAGGTTTTGTTAGCTAGTATTTTATTTGGGGGGTTGGTTGTGTGGGGGGTTGGTTTAACTGTTGGGGGGTTGTTTGTATTTTTTTACAGGTAAAAGAGCTGATTACTTTGGGGCAATGCCCCACAAAAGGCCCTTTTAAGGGCTATTGGTAATTTAGTTTAGTCTAGGGTTTTTTTTTATTTTGGGGGCTTAGATTAGGTGTAATTAGTTTAAATTTCTGTAATTTGTTTATTATTTTCTGTAATTTAGTGGGGTTTTTTTTTGTACTTTAGCTAATTTAATTTAATGTAGGTAATTGTATTTAATTTAGTTAATTTATTTAAGTATAGCGTAGTGCTAGGTGTTAGTGTAACTTAGGTTAGGTTTTATTTTACAGGTACTTTTGTATTTATTTTAACTAGGTAGTTATTAAATAGTTAATAACTATTTAATAACTATTCTACCTAGTTAAAATAAATACAAACTTGCCTGTAAAATAAAAATAAAGCCTAAGCTAGCTACAATGTAACTATTAGTTATATTGTATCTATCTTAGGGTTTATTTTATAGGTAAGTATTTAGTTTTAAATAGGAATAATTTAGTTAATGATAGTAATATTTATTTAGATTTATTTAAATTACAGGAGAGGGTGTACCGCTCACTTTTTGGCCTCCCAGGACAGACTCGTAATACTGGCGCTATGGAAGTCCCATAGAAAAAAGACTTTACAAAGTTTACGTAAATCATTTTGTGGTAAGGCCAAAGAAGTGTGCGGTACACCTAAACCTGCAAGACTCATAATACCAGCGAGCGTAAAAAAGCAGCGTTAGGACCTCAACGCTGCTTTTTCACCCTAACAACTCGTAATCTAGCCTATAGTTTGTAATTTTTAGTGTAGTGTTAGGATTTTTTTAATGTGTATTTTAGTTTAATTTAATTGTTAGTTAGTTTAATTTTAGTTTAATAGTTATGTTAGTTTAGGCAACGCCTGAGGTAACATCTCAAAGTAAATGCCCACCTGGTTCAAAAACCCTCTGCACTGAATAGGATCGCCTCCATATCTAAAATAAATACAAACTTACCTTTGAAATAAAAATAAAACCTAAGATAGCTACAATGTAACTATTAGTTATTTTGTAGCTAGCTTAGTTTTTTTTACAGGTATTTAGTTTTAAATAGGAATTAAGTTTAATTTAGATTTATTTTAATTATATTAAAGTTAGGGTTATGCTTAGGGTTAGGGTTACATTAGGGTTAGGTTTAGGGGTTAATATATTTATGTAGAGTTAGTGATGTGGGAGGCCAGATGTTTAGGGGTTAATAGTTTATTTTAGTATATTTCATTGTTGGGGGCTTGGGGTTTAGTGGTTAATAGGTATATTATAGCGGCGGTGTGGGCGGACGGCAGATTAGGGTTTAATTATCTTTAAATAGTGTTTGCTATGCGGGAGTGTGGCGGTTTAGGGGTTAATAGGTTTATTATAGTGGCGACGATGTTGGGGAGTTGCGGAATAGGGGTTAAAAAATATTTTAAGTGTCGGTGATGTCCGGAGCGGCAGATTAGGGGTTAATAAATTTATTATAGTGTTTGCGATGTGGGAGGGCCTCGGTTTAGGGGTTAATAGGTAGTTTATGGGTGTTAGTGTACTTTTTAACAGCTTAGTTATCAATTTTATGCTACAGCTTTGTAGCTTAAAACTCATAACTATTGACTTTAGATGGTGGAACAAATCTTGTGGTTATAGAGTACCACTCACTTTTTGGCCTCCCAGGCAAAACTCGTAATACCGGTGCTATGGGAGTCCCATTGACTTTTTTAAAAGTGTGGTACTGACGTTGTGTGACGGTCAAAAAGGTGTGCGGTACACATATACCTACAAGACTTGTAATAGCAGCGTTAGGGAAAAAGCATTGTTATAAAGCATAACAATGATTTTTCACTCATAACGCAAAACTCGTAATCTAGATGACTGGTATTATTCTACTGCATTCTCGCATGCAAGTTTTCCTATTTCATTACTTTATTGAGACCTAGTTTCTGATTCCCCATAGCCAGAACAAAAAAGTTTCTTAATGAATTTTATGGAAAACTTTTCTGATATCTGATCCAATCTTTGTTTAGTACAGAAATTGTTTTATAGTTTAGAATGTGATCTATTTTGGATTTTTAAAAATGTGCATCATGAGTCAAAAAACACTATTTTCAAGATTGTTATTGACCCCTACTAGCTTATCCCTTGCAAATGAAGTAAAATGCAGGGTTAAAGTCAGCTCTGGAGAGGCAAGTAACTTCCATTCCAGAGCTTGACACAAACCAGTGACCCAAAAATAAGTGGCATATGTGTATAGCCCATCACCATGCCACCTCCAGCAAGAAGCGGAAGTGTATGGCCAATCTGGAGCTGACTTTAACTGAGTGTAAAATAAGAACAGCTCCATTTGTTAAACTCTAAAGCTTTTTAACAAAAAATAAAAATAAATTAATAAAAAAAGTCATACTCTGGGGATCACTCAAAAGCTAAATAACAAGTTTATTTAATTGACTGAAATAAAAAACATAATAGTGTGCCCTGTAAATCTTTGACAAGGTGTGGTCCTTGTATCTATTGCACCCTGCAGCACTATGGGTGTTCAGCCTATGACCCCAGGCGGAAAATGTTCCTCGGATGCTGCCCTGCATGTTGCCTGAGGTGGTAGATAGCTGGTTTGTGGGTAAATCTTTGATTCGGAATGTTAATTTATAATTGCAGTGAAGCGCTTTTATATGTAACATAAAATAACAAAGATATGATTTTTTTTTTCATTTTAAATATTATGACTTGATATGTATTTAATTTAAATATTTTACATTCCAATGTTCTTCACATAGAGATGTTCTGAGTGTTTTTAAATAGATATTCCCATAAATATATATCTGTAGATCTGTACCTATATATAATTATATATATACATATATATATACCCCATTCCTAAAATAGGGGTTGATCACACTCATTAGATTGATTTTCAACAGAAAAACACCATTAAAGCTATGGGAATTCTTGTAGCTAAAGCATTAGATATGTTTTTCTAAAGGATTGTGATTGATACTATCATTCCAATCTGCAAACATGTATAATAGAATCATTACTTAAATTAAAAAAGCAACAAAACACTTAAATTAAACAATAATATGGCAATATAAACTAGTTTAAAAGAAGAAAATATGAACAAAAAAATCTATAAAATAAGGACTATCACACTCTTTTTAAGGGTTATTTCCAAGGATTATCACAGACCTTTACAAAATAAAAATAATGTATAGTTTAATAATGTGATTTGGCATTTTTTGTTAAACAAAAAAAATAATGTTGTTTATAAACATATGATCTGAAAACATACACAAACTTTATCATTGAAAGTACTACAGACAGACACATTATGTTGCTCAAATGGACCAAAATGAGTTCAAGAAGATATGGGTAAAGAATTTGAAAAGTCTGAAAATTCTAAAAATAAAACCAATGGTGTGTGTGTGTTTTCTGATGCGATTAAAAACCACTGCGAAATTATTAGCATGCTAGGTTTACTGGAAGTTGTGCCACCAATTAATTTAAAAATCTGATGGGAAGTTGACTTTCATTAGATTGGAGTGGCTTCAAATTTAAAAACATTTTTAATATGTGATAACCACCAGGAACCCATCCTTTTTATAGGATTGAAAGTTAAAAAACCTTTTGTAAAGATTTTATTATTTTAGCATTAAATACCTAGGATAAAAGAAATCAGGAAAGAAAGTCTGAATTAATTAAGGAAACCAATTTTAGACTATGGGGCCGATTCATCAAGCTCCGTATGGAGCTTAATGCTCCTGTCTCTGCCTTCAGGCTCGCCGGAAAAATAAGTTATGAAGCAGTGGTCTAAAGACCATAACTTGTCCATCTGCTCTGAGGCCGCGGACAGAAATCAACCCGATTGAATACGATCGGGTTGATTGACACCCCCTGCAAGCGGTCAATTGGCTGTGCAGGGGTCGGCATTGCAGGGGGCGACAATGCACCAGCAGTTCACAAAAACTGCTTGTGCAATGATAAATGCCGACAGCGTATACTGTTGGCATTTATAGATGTGCAGCGGACATGATACTCTACATCGTACCATGTCCGCTTGCACTATTATAAATCTATCACTATGTTTATAAAAGAAGAGTCTTTGTTATTCAAGCAATTCAAAATGCCTTTCTACATTTGTTTTATTTGTTCTTTTTTTTATAATAAAAGATAGAGAGTAGTGAAAAGAGAATGCATTTTTAAACCCATATACCATATATCTTTGAACCCTTACAACTTTTTTATTGCAGTATTTATATGATTTTATTTTATTGGATAGTATATATATGAGTGTAATACTTTGTTTTACAAGTGTTTATGTTGTGTTTTGTGGTAAAGGCAGCAGGTTCATGATTTACGGATTAAATATTATTAAAGGGACAGTCTAGTCCAAAATAAACTTTAATGATTCAGATAGAGCATGTAATTTTAAACAATTTTCCAATTTACTTTTATCACCAATTTTGCTTTGTTCTCTTGGTATTCTTAGTTAAAAGTTTAACCTAGGAGGTTCATATGCTAATTTCTTAGACCTTGAAGCCCACCTGTTTTCAGATTGCATTTTAACAGTTTTTCACCACTAGAGGATGAGAGGGTGTTAGTTCACGTATTTCATATAGATAACACTGTGCTCGTGCACGTGAAATTATCTGGGAGCAGGCACTGATTGGCTAGACTGCAAGTCTGTCAAAAGAACTGAAAAAAGGGGCAGTTTGCAGAGGCTTAGATACAAGATAATCACAGAGGTTAAAAGTATATTAATATAACTGTGTTGGTTATGCAAAACTGGGGAATGGGTAATAAAGGGATTATCTATCTTTTAAAACAATAAAAATTCTGGTGTAGACTGTCCCTTTAACATCCCATAAAATAATATATTATGTCTTTTGCATAGAAAATTGTATTTGCAAATTTGTTTTCAATGCATAGAAAAATGGAAATTGTTGAAAAGCACCCATAAGCAATAGAAAAAACAGTGCTTCCTGAAACCTAAAAGATGCATTCAAATGAGTTAGCAATGGTGAGGATGGGAACGGATTGCAATAGTTAAAGGGGCAGTATGTTGAAAAATAGTTTTTCTCTTAATGTGTTTCAATTACTTATTATACCAGAAGCAGAGTATAAAATGTATTAGAAAGTGCTTCTTTAGGTGTATTTTGCATATGAAATAGCTTGTTTTATTCTTTAAAACCACAATGCGGAATGCTTTTTATCACTCCAGCGCTATCTCCGCTAGAAGTAAGTTGCGTGCATCGGGTTGGACTCACATTACAAGTTGAAAGTAAAAAGTTTTCACTTGTGCGCTAACACAATGCTCGCAAAAAAGCTGAAGTTAGAACATCACAACCGTGTTAACGTTTCCCCCATAAAAGTCAATGGAGCAAAACAAAAAGTGAAAAAAAAAACTAAAACCCTATTCACATGCAAACACAATTGCATATTCTCAAGTGTGCATACCTGAAATGAAAATATAAATATTTCACATTCCAAAGTTCCTCACATACTAGAATATGTTCTATTTATTCATAAATACATATTTATTTTCTACATATATCTGATGTTTTTTGGTACAATATATATCTATACCTATATATATATATATATATATATATATATATATAAAAGAATATATATTTATAAATGCTCAGAACATATTCTGCTATGTGCAGAATGTGAAATATTTTCAGTAAATGCACAGTATAACACTTTATTAAAAATGAATATTGCATAAATATGATTTAACATGTTTTCATCTACTTGACTGCAAAGAGCTCCAATCCACTTATATATATATATATATATATATACATACATATCTATTTATGTGTTCATATATGTGTGTGTATATATATATATATATATATAAATATATATATATATATATATACACAGTATATATATATGTCTGTAAATACATATAAATACATATGTACACATATAAACATATATATTTGCATACATAAAGCCCTTTGCAGTCCTTTTTTTTCTAACACCTAATCCCTTATAACTTTTTTATACAATATTTTTTAAAATAATTGTATTAGATATTGTTATTATGAGTGTAACTGTACTTTTGAAAGTGTTTTGTGACACTTTTTTGTTTCAAAAAACGATTGCAACTACTTTCAATTTGTAAAATGAGCGCTACATCCAACGGCACAAACAGTCACTCTAAACCCGATATCGCTTGAGCGTAACTGTTAGCGTGCCACTTGTAATCTGGCCCAAAATAAGTTGAGCTTGCAGGTCTCCTTATGTTATCACTTTCTCTACACACAAATGCTTATCTCTGTTTGTATATCAAATCCCAATACTAAGAGAGAACAATTGGTATTTAACATTTTATTACTTATGTTGCCTACCGTCTCATCTACCTCCCACTGGGAGAGTAATTTCTTTTGCTGGCTACGCTTTTTATAGCCTACACTTAAGTATAACAATTGTTAATATAGATACAGATACCACAGGCAAATTTAGCTATTTAAAAAGCTGATATGAATATAAAGGAGCTATTTGTAAAAACTTGAATACACTCCAGCAGGTAAATGGATCATTAGGAACAAATTAAAGGGAAGAAACTGTTAGGGTAAACTGTCCCTTTACCTATGAAAGTTGCAATTAAAGGGACAGTCTACTTAAAAAGTTTTATGGTTTAAAAAGATAGATAATCCCTTTATTACCCAGTTCCCAGTTTTGCATAACCAACACTGTTATCAGGGCTCATAAGTTCATGTCCTAAGCTATTTGGCAGACCAAAATGTTACTTGCCACTGATTGTGCCCATCACCTGCTCACACCACTTCCACTAACCCACACCATCTTTGCATATGTATCCCATTTTGAAGAACCATATTGTGTAGTCATTTTTATTTTATTTTTTATTTTAAACCATAACAATATAAGTCCTTGTAAAACAGTAACCTGAGCAACTAACCATGAATGGTCTTTTGCTTGTTAAAGGGGACAATCAATTTTAATAGCTGATTTTGAATGCGGAAACTGTCACCTATACTGATCTTGTCAACACTGCAGTATTTGCTATAGAAAAAGCTATGTAATAAAGGAGGTATTGGCAGTGGGAGTAGAAGAAAAATTATCCCTACAGTTACTTTGAATAAAAAAACGTATCTCTTTGCCTGAGCACATTATCCCTTTAAGGGAGGTATTTGCTAAAAAAATAACTGTTCTATGGGTACAGAGCATTTTCTTATTTCCCACAATATTCCTTTAAATTATTGTATTTTAGCACATTCCCCTACTTTGTAACCTGACTAAGATATCTACTCGCCACAGTTCAATTTCTACTTGCCAATGGCTAGTGGGCAAGTGAACATTTTGATATATATATATATATATATATATATATACATATATATATATTGTGTGTATATATATATATATATATATATATATATATATATACAGAGAGAGAAGCGCTCTACCAGGAACGAACAACATCTCATCAGCTAATTCTATGGCGATTTACCACCCTGGAGCAGCCTCTTTTAGCCCAGTGTGCTTTTCACAGATGAAGACTTTCCTGAAGTATATCAGTCTGATCCCACCAAGTAAGGTCAGTCCAGCCCCGAAATACCAGGCAATTTTGACAACCCCAGATGATCGTTTCGGCCTTCTATGGGCCTCGTCAGTGAGGTGCAGCCATATTCCTATAAGCACACTGGGCAAGGAGTCCACATCTGGTTTCCCCCATCACCCTAAGGGAGACCTCCCCAGGGTCATAATAAAATTTTATACAGAGAGAGAAGTGCACTACCAGGAACGAACAACAGCTTATTAGCTAGTTCTATGGCGATTTAACACCCAGAAGCAGCCAATTTTACTTTGAATCACAATATCATTGGGGTTTTTTTACTGCAGAGTGAGTGTACACACAAACCATATCAAGATCATATCAGAGCCTAACACATCCTGAGAGCCAGTGTGTAGCATCTCTTAAAATTTTACTAAGGCTCTTAACTTTTTTGGATTATTGTGTTTATAAAACAATATTAATTATGAGAGGGGTGGAAGTCTTGATGAGTTCCCACTTTTTTGTGGGACTTGACCCCTGTGTTTATATATATATATATATATATATATATATATATTATATGTGTATATATGTATATACATATATATTTATGTTGTGCAACTTTTTATTTAGCCCTAACCCTTTAAGCACGGACTTTAGTCATTTTCTGGGTCTTATAGCTGTAGCAACCAAATTAAAAGGCTATCATGTTGTATTAAAGGGATACTAAACCCAATTTTTGTTCCTTTCATGTTTCAGATAGAGCATAATTAGATAAAAATTATATGATAATTTTTTTCTTCGTTCTCATGCTATCTTTATTTGAAAAAGCAGGAATGTAAGCTTAAGAGCCGGTCCATTTTAGGTTCAGCACCTGGGTAGCGCTTGCTGATTGGTGGATAAATGTAGCAAGCCAATCAGCAAGCTTTACCCAGGTGCTGAACCAAAAACGGGCCATCTCCTAACCTTAGATTACTGCTTTTACAAATAAAGATAGTATGAGAACGAAGAAAATGTGATGATAGGAGTAAATTAGAAAGTTGCTTAAAATTGCATGCTCTATCTGAATCATGAAAGAAAGAAAGAAATTGGGTTTAGTGTCCCTTTAATACTAGTCAGCCAAATGTTGGGTTTATTATATTAGTGTGTATTGTGGCTTAATTTTTTCCACTAATTTGTAGAGGGTAAATAAAACTACTTTAATAGTAGTTGAACCAAATATGCTGCACATGATCTAATCACCCTATGCACTCTAAGCCACTTGAACTCAAATAACTTTATCAGCTGTTTTTTTTTCTCCCAGCCAGTTTAAATGTGTTTATGAAATTGGAGGCAAGAGGGGCGCCTCATATGCCAAATAATCAGAATAAAAAAGGAAGTCAAATGGGTACTCACATTTGACCCAAGTACTCTTATGTACTGGTAGATGCAGGCTAGTGAATGTGGCAACATCCTCCTGCTCTGACCAACTTACGCCTGGAGAGGGTTAGCTGGTACACCTAAGCTACTAGCCTGCATCTACCAGTACATAAGTGTACTTGGGCCAAATGTGAGTACCCATTTGGCTTTATATTTTTGCATTGTTTGACCTACTGATATACACATGAGTCACCCCTCTTGTCTCCTATTTTAAATGTGTTTATATAGGATTAGACAAACCAAGAGCTGTGATAATACATTAAAGGGATACTGAACCCAAATTTTTTTTTCTGATGGGCCAGCTAGTAAGCTTACATTCCTGGTTTTTAAAATAAAGATACCAAGAAAACAAAGAAAAAATGATAAAAGGAGTAAATTTGAAAGTTGATTAAAATTACATGCTCTATCTAAATCATGACAGAAAAACATTGGGTTCAGTATCCCTTTAATGGGATAGAAAACCCCAACATTTTCTTTCATGATTTTGATAGAACATATGATTTTAAACAATTTTCCAATTTACTTCTATTATCAAATTTGCTTCATTCTCTTGTTATCTGTTGCTGAAGGAACAAAATCTCACTCCTGGCAGCTAGCTGAACCCATCTAGTTAGCTAATCACAAGAGACAAATGTGTGGCACCAATCAGTAGCTAGCTCCCACTAGTGTAGGATATGTGTGTATTCTTTTTCAACAAGGGATACCAAAAGAACGAAGCACATTTGAAAATAGAAGTGAATTTAAAAGTATCTTAAAATTAAATGCTCTATCTGAACCCAGCAAGTTTAATTTTGACTTTTCTATCCCTTTAAGTGTTTCTGTGTAGAAAAAAAAATATATAGTTTTTGTTTGCATTTTTCTGGGGTCATAATTCAACAGCAGGTATTTGGGAGTTTTCTTTATCAGCCAGAGGCCAGCTGTAAACTTTCTGTAAACATTTTTCATGTGAAAATATTTTTAAATGTGATGTTTCCTAAGCATGATATACAGTACTTGTTTGACGTAAATTTTCCTTCAGTCTTTTATTTATATAAAGTATTTTGACATGTAAAATTGCTGAGATTTTATATTATGCATTATAAAAAATATATACTTTAATATGTTAATATTACAGGTGAAACTCGAAAAATTAGAATATCGTGTAAAAGTTAATTTATTTCACTAATGCAACTTAAAAGGTGAAACTAATATATGAGATAGACTTATTACATGCAAAGCAAGATAGTTCAAGCTGTGATTTGTCATAATTGTGATGATTATGGCTTACAGCTCATGGAAACCCCAAATCCACAATCTCAGAAAATTAGAATATTGTGAAAAGGTGCAATATTCTAAGCTCAAAGTGTCCCACTCTAATCAGCTAATTAAGCCATAACACCTGCAAAGGGTTCCTGAGCCTTTAAATGGTCTCTCAGTCTGGTTCAGTAGGAATCACAATCATGGGAAAGACTGCTGACCTGACAGTTGTGCAGAAAACCATCATTGACACCCTCCTTAAGGAGGGAAAGCCTCAAAAGGTAATTGCAAAACAAGTTGGATGTTCCCAAAGTGCTGTATCAAAGCACATTAATAGAAAGTTATGTGGAAGGGAAAAGTGTGGAAGAAAAAGGTGCACAAGCAGCAGGGATGACCACAGCCTGGAGAGGATTGTCAGGAAAAGGCCATTCAAAAGTGTTGGGGACTTTCACAAGAGCCACCACGCACAGACAGATCCTGGACATAGGCTTCAAATGTCGTATTCCTCTTGTCAAGCCACTCCTGAACAACAAACAACGTCAGAAGCGTCTTACCTGAGCTAAAGAAAAACAGACCTGGTCTGTTGCTCAGTGGTCTAAAGTCCTCTTTTCTGATGAGAGCAAATTTTGCATCTCATTTGGAAACCAAGGACCCAGAGTATGGAGGAAGAATGGAGAGTCACACCGTGCAAGATGCTTGAAGTCCAGTGTGAAGTTTCCACAGTCTGTGTTGATTTGGGGAGCCATGTCATCTGCTGGTGATGGTCCACTTTGCTTCATTAAGCCCTGGGTCAACGCAGCCGTCTACCAGGAGATTTTGGAGCGCTTTATGCAGACGAGCTCTATGGGGATGCTGACTTAATTTTCCAGCAGGACTTGGCACCTGCCCACACTGACAAAAACACCAAAACCTGGTTCAATGACCGTGGGATTTCTGTGCTTGATTAGCCAGCAAACTCGCCTGACCTGAACCCCATAGAGAATCTATGGGGCATTGCCAAGAGAAAGTTGAGAGACATGAGTCCGAACAATGCAGAAGAGCTGAAGGCCGCTATTGAAGCATCCTGGTCTTCCATAACACCTCAGCAGTGCCACAGGCTGATAGCTTCCATGCCATGCCGCATTAAGGCAGTAATTGCTGCAAAAGGGGCCCAAACCAAGTACTGAGTACATACTATATGCATGCTTATACTTTTCAGAGGTCCGATATTGTTCTACAGGTATGTACAATCCTTGTTTTATTGATTGCATGTAATATTCTAATTTTCTGAGATTGTGGATTTGGGGTTTTCATGAGCTGTAAGCCATAATCATCACAATTATGGAATGGCTTGAACTATCTTGAGTCTATCTCATATATTAGTTTCACCTTTTAAGTTGCATTTGTGAAATAAATGAAGTTTTGCACGAAATTCTAATTTTTCGAGTTTCACCTGTATATGGCAATAAATTGTGAAACTTTTGTCTGGGCAACAGGAAGAAAAAAAAAAGCACAAAAAAACTGCAGCAATTGTTATTGGCTGTCAATCTGCCATGCTGAGATCTCTCTCCAAGGAATAATGAATACCACAACAGATATAAGAGCATGCTGAGCTCTAGTGTAGCCAGAAAGAAGATATTGGAAGTACAGCAATGAAAAAAAGTCATTTTAGGAGAGAACAAAAAAAATTCAGTCTCTTGAGTGTAACCAATACCATTCAATGTATATATGTATCTAAATCTATATATATTAAGTATTATTACAAATATATAAATCAGATATCTTCTTTGATTAATTTAAGTATTATATTATAGACATAATATAATACATTTTGCATAAAAAGTAATTGATTAATAGTTTAGTATTCTTACATATTGTACTGTTGCATAGGCATGTCTGTATGCATGAGCAAGCATTGACCTAGATTACAAGTTGTGCGCTTAACCCGGTGCGTAAATAATGCTAAAAATTTATCGGTATTGCACTTTCCATAGCGCTGTTATTACAAGTTACAAAAAATCCTTCTTGTGTTGTGCTGTATGGTGCGATAAGCTCCATACCGCACAAAAGCCAAGTCCTCACTTGACGTACTCGTGCCCGTTTTCCTCCATTGATATCAAAGTAGAAAAAGAGTTAGAAAAAAAAAACTAACACCTGCGATTGTGGAATGGCGATCGCTATAACGCATTCCCCATTGATGTCTATAGTGACAAGAAAGTTATGTATAAATCTAACACCCTAACATAAACTCCTAGTCTAAATACCCTAAACCCGGCTGCCCCCGACATCGCCAACACTAAATAAAGACATTAACCCCTAATCTGCCGCCCACCGCATCACCAACACTAAATAAAGACATTAACCCCTAATCCGCCGCCCACCCGCATCACCAACACTAAACATATTAACCCTTAATCCGCCGCCCACCGCATCACTATCGCTAACCTAAATAAACCTATTAACCCCTAAACCTGACCCCCCACATTGCTAACACCTAAATAAAACTATTAACCCCTAATCTGCCACCCCCCGCATCACAAAAACTAAACTAAACCTATTAATCCCTAAACCGCCAAGCACCCATATCGCAAATACTAAACTAAACCTATCAACCCCTAAACCGCCAAACATCCACATCGCGACTACCTAAATTAAACTATTAACCCCTAAACCTAACACCTCTAACTTTAAATTAAACTTACAATATAACTACCTTCAAATAAATAAAAACTTACCTGTGAAATAAAAAAAACCTAAGCTTAAACTATAAATAAATCTAACATTACTATTTAAAAAAAATAAAATATACCAAAAATAAAAAAACCTAAATTACAAAATTAAAAATTCCTAATACTACGGAAAAAAAAAATTACAAAAAATAACAGTCTAACATTACGAAAAAAAAAATCTAAGATTAAAAAATAATAAACTAAATTATCCAAAAAATAAATAAATAAAACTAATCTAATACCCCTATAAAAACAAAAAAGCCACCCAGAATAAAAAAACAAACAAACCTAATCTAACAATAAACTACCAATTGCCCTTTAAAAGGCCTTTTGTAGGGCATTACCCTAAATAAATCAGCTCTTTTTGTAAACAAAATGACAAAGTCCCCCCTAACAATACAACCCCCCACCCACCCAAGCCCCCAAAATAAAAAAGACCCAACTAAAAAAATCCTAAGGTACCCATTGCCCCTAAAGGGGCATTTGTATGGGCATTGCCCTTAAAAGGGCAATCAGCTCTTTAATGCCCATTAAAAAAATAAAAAAGCCCTAATCTAAAAAAAAACACCCCAAAAAAACAAACCAAAAAACTAACACTAACCCCAAAAAATGTACTCACCATTCCTGAAGTACGGACATCCATCTTCTTCCAGGCGGAGCAAAGTCTTCATTCTAGGGCAGCAACATCTTCCATCTTCATCCTGGTGGTGCAGAGGCGGAGTGGAGCAGAGCTGTAATGGCAGCTGCGCAGACATCCAACGTGGCGGGTCCTCTTCATACACACTGAAGATTGAATGCAAGGTACCCATTGTATATTGGGGTACCTTGCATTCCTATTGGCTGAAAATTTCAAATCAGCCAATAGGATGAGAGCTGCTTAAATCCTATTGGCTGATTTGAATAACATACTAAAAGACCAACTTTGACAGTCCTCCAGCAGTCGCTAGCCACCGGCAAACTGGGGCTCCATTCTGGTTTGTCACTGAGTTCCAAAAGCTCTGATAGGCCAAGTAGGTTTGCCCGTCCTCTGGCAGTCAGCTGCTGGCATTTTAACGCATCTCTGTGACACATTAGTTAAACATTGATGATAACTTTAGCGACATAGATTTATAATTATAATAAGGCTGTTTATTACTTATAGTATAGTTTATTATAGTTAACATTTGGCAGTTAGATGGGCGTTCCAGGGAAGTGTAGGTTAACCATTACGTCAGTGGAGGCGGTATTAGGGACTTAGCTGGGGGTTCCGGAGATGTGTAGATTAGGCGTGACATAGGTGTAGGCACTTAGGGGAGTTAGCTGGGCAGTGCAAGGGGAGTGTAGGTTAGTTGTGACATTGGTGTAGGTAGTCGTGGGAGGTAGGAGGCAGAGCAGGGGGAGTGTAGCTTAGGGGTGATGTAGTTATAGGTGTTTAGGGGGAGTTAGCGAGGCGTGCTAATGGGAGTAGCTTGCACTTTGCTTTGGACACATCGACACAAGATTGATATGTTCAAAGCAGTGAAGTGCAGGTTACGAGGAGGGTAGCGGTCAAGTTTGTCTCGCCAGCTATCAGCTGACAAGATAACATTGCCTGAGCTAGTTAATGTAGGTGTAAATAAACTTAGGTCCCCAAAGCAATATTTGAAGTGTGCCTAGACTGAAACTAATTTTATTTTGACTGAGCGCACTATTTGCGACATGTAAGCATACTTCAAATGTGCCCCTCTGCAGTAAGATTCCACTCCCCAGGGTCGCTCGTGGGAATGAACTAATTGAAAGTATTTATTTCACCGAATATATCAAGAGTAGTTAACCGAGAGTTGCCTAACAGTCTTTGAGGGCTGGAGACAGACTAGAATATAAGGATATCCCTGGGTAAGCAAATATAGGCATTTAAGCTGCGGATTAATTATCAGACTTCTGTTCACCTAGGGATGTCTTTAAAATAAGATCTATTTCTGGGGTGGAATTTGGCCGCAAAGGCAAATGGCAAAGGAATAGCATTGCTCCGTGCCAGTGAAGGAATCCCAGAGAGTTTTATTTTGAGGATCAACCTCCCGAGCATTTGTTGAACTCACGGAATGTTCTGTGACCCCGTTCTGAGGTCGGTAAGATTTAAAGTGTTAAAAATGTTTAATACAGCTCATCATGTAATGTTAAAAATGTAGTTGAAATACAAGGCTAAAAAGCATGGATCCACGCTATACAATAAAAGATATTAATAGTCGAAAATAACAGTATACAATAAAATATAAACAGTAGTGCTACACAGTGACTTGGGGTAATACTCCATGAAGACTGATAATACCAACAAGAAGAAGAAACATCGAGGAAGACGAGGAGGAGCAAAAGTAAACAAAAGAAATAAAAACAAAGACGAGGAGACCACTATGGAAGACAACAAGGGTATATT
This sequence comes from Bombina bombina, assembly GCF_027579735.1. Lineage (NCBI taxonomy): Eukaryota > Metazoa > Chordata > Amphibia > Anura > Bombinatoridae > Bombina > Bombina bombina. Next base: position 607,896,391 of record NC_069501.1, on the reverse strand, counting down.
TAACCTCAGTTCTCACACATTGACCAAGGAAGAAAACTCCATATTGAAACTGGGCCTCTCATTTGCTCCAAGTAGAAGCCTGGACAAGTTCCAAACCTTCATCAATACCAAAGAATTTATACGAAAGTTGACATTAAAGAGATTCTTCGCCAAATCAGCAATCGAGAGAACCGTATATAAATCATACGAATACGATGATGTCTACAGACACACAGACTTGAAGCCTAAGTCTACATTTAACCCCACAAACAGCAAAGGAGTAGCCATAGAGGCCTTTGAAACAATTGTATGCAAAGAAATCAAAGATCTACACTCTAAGAAATTGAGACTAAAAACGCAGAATCTCTCTAAACAACAAATTGCAACCATAAAAAATTTGGAAGAAAACCACAACTTGATCATCAAACCGGCTGATAAGGGGGGCGGGATCGTCATCATGGACAAAAGGGATTACAAATCCGAAAACTCCAGAATCCTGAATGACCAAGAGACATATCGAAAACTACCTTCAAATCCGGTAGAGATTTATAAAAAGGAATTATTACAAATATTGGATCCAGCCAAAGAACAAGGAATACTAACCACTAAGGAATATAACTACATTAACATCAGTTATCCAATCACACCGGTACTATACCATCTGCCAAAGATTCATAAATCTCTACAGAAACCACCAGGTAGGCCGATTATTTCAGGTATCGGCTCTTTGAGCAGCAACCTATCTGAATACATTGATCTAAACCTACAGAGATATGTGAAACAATTGCCCTCATACCTCAAGGACTCCACCCAGATATTACATCTCTTACAAGAAACCCCATGGGAAGATGGCTATATTTTAGCAACATGTGACGTGATGTCATTATATACATGCATCCCCCATGAGGAAGGACTAGAAGCAGTAAAATTCTTCCTTGATAAAGATCTGGAAATACCTGAGGCTCAGAAAGACTTCATTTTGGATGGAATCAAATACATCTTGACCCACAATTACTTCCATGATGATGGAAACTTCTACCAACAGATTTGCGGTACGGCGATGGGGACCAGGTTCGCGCCCAGTTATGCAAACCTATTCATGGGAAAATGGGAAAACATCTTCTGGGACTCATGCCCGGCAAGCGCGGACCTGGTCCTCTATCGCCGCTATATAGATGACATCATTATCATCTGGAAAGGGACCCAGGAGGACCTGAACTACACCATTGAAGTCATGAACAGAAGCACCAACAGTCTGAAATTCACTCATTCATGGAGTAAAACTGAACTCATCTTCCTGGATCTAAAAATAGAGGTCATAGACGGTAAGATTGAAACCTCCACTCACTTCAAAACAGTAGACAGTAACACATACATCCACAACATGAGCTGTCACCATAGAAATTGGAAGGAGAACATACCAAAAGGACAACTGGTAAGGATTAAGAAGAACTGCTCGACAGAAGAAAAATGGAATGAACAAGCCAAAATCATCAAAACAAAGTTCCTGGAGAGAGGTTACAAGGAGAGTCTATTGGAACAGAAAAGCGAAGAAGTAAACAACATCGATAGAAATGAACTTTTGAAATATAAAGAAAAAACACCACGGACAGAAGATGACTCCCTCAATGTATTAATGATTACAGAATACAGCGAGAATAAGAGCATCATCGAAAAAATATTTAAAAAACACTGGTCAATTTTAAAAGAAGATGACCTGATTGGTGACAAAATTCCAGAAAGACCCAAATTTGTATACAGGAAAACCAGGAACTTACAGAATAGACTAGCTCCCAGTATAGAAAAAAAGAAGAATCTGGGTATCAAAGACACATTCGGAAAAGAAGTGAAAGGCTTCTTCCCTTGTGGATCTTGTAAAGCCTGCAAAAACGGTAGTAAATCCAACACATTTTACAGTTTTAACACAAAACAAAGATATAAAATACATGAACTGATCAGATGTCAGGACAGCGGAGTGATTTACATACTGCAATGTTCATGTGGTCTACAATACGTGGGCCAAACCTCGAGGTCCTTGAGAGAAAGGATACGTGAACATCTACGACTTATCGAAAAACTAAACACAGATACCGCTTTATATAGACACTTTACAAGCAAACACAAGGGAAATATAAAGGACTTGACATATATGGGCATACAGAAGGTACGAAAAGATTGGAGAGGCGGCAATTACACAAAAAAATTACTAACCGCCGAGTCAAAGTGGATCTTTAACCTGGACTGTCTGTACCCTAAGGGGTTAAACAATAAAGAAGACCTCTCTCATTTATTTAATATGATATAACATCTCTACACCCACAAAAGAATCCTATCCCCTCGGGGTACTTTCCCCTAAGGCTGACTCTCCACTATTTTTCCCTAAGTCTGAATGTCCACCACCAAGGTTCCTCTCCCCATAATGAAGGAGATAAACTCTGTTGCTCTAAAAGCACAGAAGCTTTTATCAGAAACTATCTACTAAAAATTCCAACCTCACTATAATCCTTACCCTTCGATCTCCTTCTCCAAGGCACTGGTCTCCATATGGAATCAATTTATATTAAGAAGAAAAACAACAATCTTCTATATAAAGTTTCAAAATTCAAGTTAACGCAATTTGATGCAATCAAATCCCTCAACCAACTATAGGAAACCGAGCCATACACTGGATACCAGGCCTCCTATTATTATTTCATTCCTCCCACAGTCCCTGAAAACAATTAGCAATATTTTGTGTAAATACAAAGATACGCTAACAAAATCCGCTTTCCCTGCAAGCTCAGCCAATTTGATCACGTTGATATTTCAACCAGCATCGCATACAAGTCTATACTTCAGTCTATGAAAATAGCTAGAAACAGCACAAATTCTCAAAAGATTGGAACATTTTCATATCTGACTAACATTCAATCCAACATATTCCATCCAGTACACTGGTATTAAAAATTTCGCTAACCTATCATATCTCTGAGATCCAATAAACAAAGTTTTTCCCCAAGTCCACACCCCCGAAATGATGATTCACTATATTTAAAACATAATTAAAATACACGACAAGCATAAAAGCCCAGTTTAGTTTATTTTAGTTTATTTTAGTTTATATATATATGGTCAATTTCTATTTTAATTTATTTTTTAATTTTTGTACCTAACTAATTCAAATAACATTCTACCTTATGAGGGATTACACATAATATACAAGACTGAAACTACCCTAAAGATCTGAACTATTTGGTGTTTAACCTTTTACCCTTTCGCTCCAACCCTCTATGGAGATATTACCCAATCCAGTTATATAGTAGTCCCCAGATCAGCACATAACTTGAACACAGTTATAAAATACACTGATCATTAAAGGCTCATCGCCAACTCCCTAGGGATAAATTTAGCGCATAAATGATTCGAAAGAAATACTCATTAAGTACACTGGAATTTATTGATGTCATATTTTTATTAAACAAACAGACTTATATTGACAATAGGAAGTGACGCCATAGATAATAAGGAGGATTCATACACAAACGACAGATCACATCTATCGATCAAACTGCCATAATAAAAATAGATAGATCATTTATCTATCTATTAACTGCTATAATAATAAAAAGGCTAGTAGACTTATTTACTTATTTACATCTTGTGACCAATACAAATAACGTCAAACCGGATATAGTTAAACCGGAAGTTACGTCATAAACAAACATGGCGTATTTATACACATAAGAAAAAGTATAAATAAAGACCTTTGAAATACCAACAACACAAAACATCAACCTCTAATATATTAGGTATGATAAAAAATAACCTATCTGATCTAGTTCTACTACTTAGGATAAAAATGAAAATCGTCAAACCGGAAGTACCCAACCGGAAGTGACGTCACAAACAAATATAGCGTACTTACAAACACATAATTAAATTGTAAACAAGGACCCTTCATAATACTAATAATAGAATACAGCAGCAACTTTTTATGTACCACCAAGTTAAGGAATAACATATTTGACTAATTTGGTGAGAAATACAGAAATCGTCAAACCGGAAGTAGCTAAACCAAAGCACTTCCGGTCACAATTACACATCCCCTATATAAGGCCATCAGTAAGCAACACACACCAGTCTTGATAAAGGCCCAGAGAAGGCCGAAACGCGTAGACAACACTGGTAAGCCTTATTTCATTTGAGGAATATATTGTGATTATTCTACACATTGTTTTTATCTTTCTTTCCACAGGTTTTATACATATTTTTTTCCCCCTGATTTTTTAATATTTTTATTTTATTTTTGGAATTGTCTGCACTGTGTCATTCAGTGTGCTCTTACCTTCACCACCCCAGCCACTCCAGGCTGGCCACATCTACACTAACATTCTACATTTTTTCTATCCCTTTCTTTTGGAAGCACACCAAAGAGGAGTATCACATTGGATTTATTTTGGATCAAGGTATAAAATTTTTGAAAATTTTGGAAATTTTCTCACATACTGACTACCTCTTGCACTGACTTTTTAAGGACACATTTTTTCACTTTGGACATTTTGATACTTGATTTTTTGAATTTTTTTATCTTTTGAAAGATTTTTTCACTGTTTATATTGCAACCCTTGATGTAATCACCCCAGTTTTAGCTCACTTGGAGTATTACCCCAAGTCACTGTGTAGCACTACTGTTTATATTTTATTGTATACTGTTATTTTCGACTATTAATATCTTTTATTGTATAGCGTGAATCCATGCTTTTTAGCCTTGTATTTCAACTACATTTTTAACATTACATGATGAGCTGTATTAAACATTTTTAACACTTTAAACCTTAGCCATTTATTGGCGCCTGGGATTTGCCTTCATATTTACTATTTCTCCAGGTGATAACTAGGTATCACCCCCCCTAGGCTGATAAGGTTCTAGTAGGCGCTGGGATATTTTCATATTGTTTACCACTGAGGTCGGTAAGAGTCAGGTCCATAATTTAGCATGGCTTATATTGCAGAGCACAGTGGCGATTTGACTGCATGGTCACCGGGTCTCTCTGCATATGCTCCAGGATATTCCGCCCTCTGAAGTAAAGCAGGAACTATTATATGTCTAACCTCTATATACATTATTTATTTGTCAGCTGTTGTGCCTCTGGAAATAGGAATAGGCCTGTGTAAAGATAGAAGGGACCTTACATCTCTAATTTTGTGAGTGGCACAGGGGAACTCAATAGTACACAGTTGTTCTGCTTATAATGTGGAATTTTAGGACATATGCTGCACACTTTAAAATTCCCTCTAAAGAGCAAAGATTTGTAGTTCTACAATGCTATTGGGAATCTACCTCCTGTGCATATACAGCTTTTGTCTTATACTTAATGACTGCCTTCATGCTGTATTCTATAATCCCTCCTAGGACTCTTATTACATCTGAGTTCATCTACCTCTAAATATAAGGTGAGCTCTTTATATGAAGCTGCATACAGTTGAGGGAGAAAAGCTGCATTGTTGAAACAAAGGGACTATTCATGGTTCTTTCCATATAATAATAGTTTAATAGTTAATTCAAAATATGTCCCCCAATTGCCCCAAAATAAAGTGTATATACCCTTTATTAAAAACAAAAATATAAGAATCTATTAAAAAAATAATAATAACTGCATGAAGTAAACTGATGTGTGGGTTTTAGAAAAAAAAAAACGGCTTTGAAAATTACCTTTACATTGAAGTCTATGAGGACTGTGTTTTTACTGTTAATATAAATGCATATGCTTATATATATATATATATATATATATATATATATATATATATATATATACACACAACACATAGAAACACCCAGCACTCAGCCTGAGCTTTCCCATTTGGCCAGATGCCGTAACTAACCTTCCAGTTGTGATTTTATCTTAGCTGTGAGCTAGCTGGTGAGTGCTGGGTGTTTCTATGTGTTGTATTACTTTTTTTGTAATCCCCCTTGCTTCTTGCACCCATTCCGGACTGGGGTTAACTGCCTGTGGCTCTGGTGACATCACAGCTTTTTTGGAGTGCTATTTAGCACCCAGGGCTGGATGTTGCTGAGTCACAGGATGTGTACCTGGTCCGGTCTTGGAGTGCAGTTCCCTTCCATGTTTTGTATTTTCTCTGGGTGATTACATCCACCTGTGCACCCTTTCTTTGTTCTCAGTCTGTTTGGCTTTGTGAGCTCGCATAATGGTGTGGCTGTGTTAGGGACTCAGGCAGTGGAAAGGACCTTTGACGTGGTGCCTGAGCTTTCCCATTTGGCCAGATGTGGTAACTAACCTTTCCAGTTGTGATTTTATCTTAGCTGTGAGCTAGCTGGTGAGTGCTGGGTGTTTCTATGTGTTGTATTACTTTTTGTTTGTAATCCCCCTTGTTTCTTGCACCCATTCCGGACTGGGGTTAACTGCCTGTGGCTCTGGTGACATCACAGCTTTTTTGGAGTGCTATTTAGCACCCAGGGCTGGATGTTGCTGAGTCACAGGATGTGTACCTGGTCCAGTCTTGGAGTGCAGTTCCCTTCCATGTTTTGTATTTTCTCTGGGTGATTACATCCACCTGTGCACCCCTTCTTTGTTCTCAGTCTGTTTATCTTTGTGAGCTTGCATGATGGTGTGGCTGTGTTAGGGACTCAGGCAGTGGAAAGGACCTTGACGTGGTGCCTGAGCTTTCCCATTTGGCCAGATGCGGTAACTAACCTTTCCAGTTGTGATTTTATCTCAGCTGTGAGCTAGCTGGTGAGTGCTGGGTGTTTCTATGTGTTGTATTACTTTTTGTTTGTAATCCCCCTTGTTTCTTGCACCCATTCCGGACTGGGGTTAACTGCCTGTGGCTCTGGTGACATCACAGCTTTTTTGGAGTGCTATTTAGCACCCAGGGCTGGATGTTGCTGAGTCACAGGTTGTGTACCTGGTCCGGTCTTGGAGTGCAGTTCCCTTCCATGTTTTGTATTTTCTCTGGGTGATTACATCCACCTGTGCACCCCTTCTTTGTTCTCAGTCTGTTTGGCTTTGTGAGCTTCCATGATGGTGTGGCTGTGTTAGGGACTCAGGCAGTGGAAAGGACCTTGACGTGGTGCCTGAGCTTTCCCATTTGGCCTGATGCGGTAACTAACCTTTCCAGTTGTGATTTTATCTTAGCTGTGAGCTAGCTGGTGAGTGCTGGGTGTTTCTATGTGTTGTATTACTTTTTGTTTGTAATCCCCCTTGTTTCTTGCACCCATTCCGGACTGGGGTTAACTGCCTGTGGCTCTGGTGACATCACAGCTTTTTTGGAGTGCTATTTAGCACCCAGGGCTGGATGTTGCTGAGTCACAGGATGTGTACCTGTTCCGGTCTTATCTTAGCTGTGAGCTAGCTGGTGAGTGCTGGGTGTTTCTATGTGTTATATATCTATATATACATATATACTGTGTATATATATATATATACTGTATATATATATATATATATATAAAAACACATATTTATATGTGTGTGTCTATATATGTGTAATACAAAACATGGAAGGGAACTGCACTCCAAGACCGGACCAGGTACACATCCTGTGACTCAGCAACATCCAGCCCTGGGTGCTAAATAGCACTCCAAAAAAAGCTGTGATGTCACCAGAGCCACAGACAGTTAACCCCAGTCCGGAATGGGAGCAAGAAACAAGGGGGATTACAAACAAAAAGTAATACAACACATAGAAACTCCCAGCACTCACCAGCTAGCTCACAGCTAAGATAAAATCACAACTGGAAAGGTTAGTTACCGCATCTGGCCAAATGGGAAAACTCAGGCACCACGTCAAGGTCCTTTCCACTGCCTGAGTCCCGAACACAGCCACACCATCATGTGAGCTCACAAAGCCAAACAGACTGAGAACAAAGAAGGGGTGCACAGGTGGATGTAATCACCCAGAGAAAATACAAAACATGGAAGGGAACTGCACTCCAAGATGGTGTGGCTGTGTTAGGGACTCAGGCAGTGGAAAGGACCTTGACATGGTGCCTGAGCATGCAGACATATAAACAGATAAATACATATGTACATATATACAGTGTATATATATATATATATATATATATATATATATATATATATATCAATTAGCCAGTAGCCCAGCAGTCCATTCTTTTAGGAGTTTTTACTACCTGGGTGCTGTCCTCATTGGATATATGTAGTAAATATCTTATGGAAGGAGGCCACTCACAGGACTTTTTGGTTGAATCCGACCATTGGTTGAATCCGACCTGTCACCTGGGAGAACAGCTTGCATGCCGTCATGAGAGATACTGATTGCGTCCTGTATGACATTCTTGTCTTGAGAAAGGCCCACATTGGGGCAGAAACGTCAACAACTATTTAACTGTTATATTCACTTGGAAATAAAATTACACTGTCTTGCTTTAAAAAGTCCTGTGAGTGCCCTCCTTCCATAAGAAAATTACTATATACTGTGTGTGTGTATATGTATATATATATATATATATATATATATATATATATATATATATATATATATACTGTATATATATATATATATATATATATATATACATATATATATATATATATATATATATATATATATATAAAATCCTCAAAGTGAATCCACCCTCCTGGGCCAGCTGCCTGGGTGCAAAAATGTAAATAATATGCAGCAAACAAATGCACTCTCAGGACTTCCTTTCAACAGGTCAAAGTAATTTATTTGACGTTTCAGGGATCAGCACGTCCCCTTCATCAGAATAACAAATATTGTGAAATACCCCTCTTAAAAAGTGTACAAAGTGTAAAATAAGCATACAAACCAGCTGTGACTAGGGATGGGGGAATGTTTCTAAAAATTCGAAATTTAAAACAAATTTTTATACATTCGTTCGAATTTATATAACATTCTATTTTTGAATTTTCATTCATTTTCGTTTTCAAATTTTTCAATAGAATTCGAAAATATTCGTTAGAATAATAGAATGTTTAGCTATGTATTCATTCAATTTCTAAATGTAATATTCGAATTTGAATGTGACATTCAAATTCAAAATAGTATTTCTAGTCTACAACTGTGTTTAATAAATGTGATATTCGATTCGAATGTGATATTCGATTCGAATGTGACATTCAAATTCAAAATAGTATTTCTAGTCTAATACTGTGTTTTATAAATCTAATATTCCAATTCGAATGTGATATTCGATTTCGAAATAGTGTTTCTAGTCTACAATTGTGTTTTATAAATGTAATAGTCGAATTTGAAAGTGACATTCAAATTCGAATGTGACATTCGAATTCGAATGTGACATTCAAATTCGAATGTATCATTCGAAAACTGTAAATAACATTCAAAAATCAAATTTTTAATAATATTCGTTCTTATCTACATTCTATTATGTAAATTGAATTTCTACAATAACATTCGTTCTAACATTCAAATTTGAATATAAACACATTCGCCCATCCCTAGCTGTGACCAAAAAAACTCATACCTCTGTGTATTGTGTGGCGTGCGTTACGGATAATATCAATTCATACTAAAAACAGTGACGAAAATTCTTCAAATTATAGTCAAAATTACTAAGAAATATCTTCATATTAAACATGTTATAGATCATTTAAGAGAGTAACCAGATGATTATCATAATGGCAAAAAATGGGCTGCAGCCTCATTCGTTATGGGTTGTCATAGCAACCGTACAAACAAACAGCTAGATTACGAGTTTTGCGTTAGAGGCTATGCGGTGCTAACAAGCAGTTTTCTCTCACCGCTCACTTACCTACAGCGCTGGTATTACGAGTTTTCAGAAATCCGTCAAAATTTTGCTCCAAATCTCACTTCAATACCAGCGCTGCTTAAGTCAGCGGTGACTATGAGCTGGTGTAACATGCTCATGCACAATTTCCCCATAGGAATCAATGGGGAGAGCCGGCTGAAAAAAAGTCTAACACCTGCAAAAAAGCAGCGTATTACTCACTAACGCAGCCCCATTGATTCCTATGGGGAAATAACATGAACCCTGAGTCTAAACACCCCTAATCTTACACTTATTAACCCCTAATCTGCCACCCCCGACATTGCCGACAGCTACATTATACTTATTAACCCCTAATCTGCCACTCCGGACACTGCCGCCACCTAAATTATACTTATGAACCCCTAATCTGCTGTCCCCAATGTCGCCGCAACCTACCTACATTTATTAACTCCTAATCTGACACCCCCAACGTTGCTGCCACTATATTAAAGTTATTAACCCCTAAACCTAAGTCTAACCCTAAACCTAACACCCACTAACTTAAATATAATTTAAATAAATCTAAATAATATAATTAACTACATTATTCCTATTTAAAACTAAATACTTAAATACTAAATACTTACCTGTAAAATAAACCCTAAGATAGCTACAATATAACTAATAGTTACACTGTATCTAGCTTAGGGTTTATTTTTATTTTACAGGCAAGTTTGTATTTATTTTAACTAGGTAAAATAGTTATTAAATAGTTATTAACTATTTAATAACTACCTAGCAAAAATAAATACAAAAGTACATGTAAAATAAAACCTAACCTAAGTTACTCTAACACTACAATATAATTAAATAAATTAACTAAATTAAATACAATTACCTAAATTAAATTAAATAAGCTAAAGTACAAAAAAAACAAAACACTAAATTACAGAAAATAATAAACAAATTACAGATATTTAAACAAATTACACCTAGGGCCTTTTGCAGGGCATTGCCCCAAAGTAATCAGCTCTTTTACCTGTAAAAAAAAATACAAACAACCCCCCCAACAATAAAACCCACCACCCACACAACCAACCCCCCCAAATAAAATACTATCTAAAAAAAGGGCATTTGGATGGGCATTGCCCTTAAAAGGGCAGTTAGCTCTTTTGCCGCCCATACCCTAACCTTCAAATAAAACCCACTGAATATACCCTTAAAAAAACCTAACACTAACCCCCTGAAGATCGACTTACCGGGAGACTTCTTCATCCAAGCTGGGTCGAAGTCCTCAATGAAGCCGGGAGAAGTCTTCATCCAAGTGGGGCGAAGTGGTCCTCCAGACGGGCAGAAGTCTTCATCCAGACGTCATCTTCTATCTTCATCCATCCGGCGCGGAGCGGGTCCATCTTCAAGACATCCGACGCGGAGTATCCGCTTCATTCGACGACTAAAGCTGAATGAAGGTGCCTTTAAGTGACGTCATCCAAGATGGCGTCCCTTAGATTCCGATTGGCTGATAGAATTCTATAAGGTAGAAAAAATCCTATTAGCTGATGCAATCAGCCAATAGGATTGAAGTTCAATCCTATTGGCTGATCCAATCAGCCAATAGGATTGAGCTCGCATTCTATTGGCTGTTCCAATCAATGTCAGGGTTTTTTCTCTGTTTTGTTTGCCATGTGCTGCTGTGTGAAGCTGCTCATTTCCTGCACTTCCTTTTATGGCCTGACTGGTGTACATCATCTGTGTGAGACAGGATGCAGTCTCAGAATTGTGACGTCATCATTTATTATTTAAAGGGCCTCTGTTCCGTATGCTTTGCCCTTGCGTCATTTTAGACCTGTTTGTGAGAGCTCCTGTGTATTACCTAGCTGTCTGACGTCCCTCCTGGTTCCTGATCCCTGGCTTGTTCCTGACTCTGTTGTTCTCCTTGTTCCTGATTCTGGCTCATCTGACTACTCGCTTTGGCTCCTGACTCGGCTCATCTGACTACCAGCTCTGGTTTTGATTCCTTGCTTGTTATTTGACTTGTGGACTTTTTATTATTTTTTGCTATTAATAAAGGTGTGATTATTTTTGCACTTCTCATCTCAGTCTGATTCCTGGCATCCTGACATTACGCAAGGGCCATGAATCCTGATGGCGCTAATAATCCACCTTTACCTGCCATAATTTCCAGGATGGATGAACAGGATCACCGCTTGGATCAATTTGCACTAGCCCTGCAAACCTTGCTGACTCGCACTGCACATTTGGACCAAAGTGTCCCGCAAGTTATGGCTGCTCCTGTTTCCGCTGCTACACCTAGTCCTACCAGGAGCATGTCCAGTTCTGCACCTCTACCTCAGCGATATGGAGGTGATTCGAATCAGTGCAGAGGGTTTTTGAACCAGGTGGGCATTTACTTTGAGATGTTACCTCAGGCATTTCCCTCTGACAGAGCTAAGGTGGGATTTCTCATCTCGTTACTCTCTGACACAGCTCTTGCCTGGGCTAATCCCTTGTGGGAGACTAATAAACCTGTGATTTCAAATTACCCTGAATTTGTGGCCTCCTTTCGAAGGGTATTTGATATTCCAGCTCGCTCCTCCTCTGCTGCTAAACAACTCATGTCCATTCAGCAAGGTACAAGATCTGTTGCTCAGTATGCCATTGAGTTCCCTACGCTTGCCACAGAGGTAGGTTTGAACAATGAAGCTCTTGTTGCCGCCTTCTTTCATGGGCTCTCTGATGCGATTAAAGACAAAGTTGTTGCCAGAGATTTACCAGAGGATCTCAATGCATTGGTGTCTTTTCTTATCCTAATTGACATGAGACTCAGAGAGCGCTTGCGGAAGCCTCCTTTTCCGTTGTCTCTACGTGTTCATTCCCACCCATGCCTCCTGGTCCCGAGTCACCAGGTACTGCTGAGCCGATGCAGTTGGGATTAACGCATCTCTACACGGCGGAGAGGGCCTTTAGGAGGAGGGAGGGGCTCTGCCTCTATTGTGGGTTACAGGGCCACCTTTTGAAGTCTTATCCTACATGGCCGGGAAACGCTCACACCTACAGTCCTGTCGGGGGGCAGACCTTGGGTGGTTTATCCTCGTCCTCAGAACTGCTAAAGGAGAAGCCTTTGGTCATGGTTGTCCTTTCCTGGGTGGACTCCTCCATAGTCACCCATGCTCTTGTTGACTCTTGTGCTGCGGGCTATTTCATTGACAGTGCTTTTGTATCAAAGCACTCCATTCCTGTTTTGCCTCGGTCCATTCCGCTTGCTATTGAGGCCATTGATGGCAGGCCCCTTCAGCCAGCACTCGTTACTCACGAAACTGATCTGTTATTCATGGCTGTTGGGGCTCTCCATTTTGAAACCCTCCAGTTCCAGGTGATAAACTCTCCGCATTTTCCGGTTGTTCTGGGTTATCCCTGGCTCCAAAAGCACAATCCCAGTCTCGACTGGCGCAGGTCCGGAATTTCGTTGTGGTCTCCGCAATGTATTTCCACTTGTCTTCGTAAACCAGTTAAAGTCTTGTGCACTTCTTCGATATCTCAATTGCCAGAGGAGTACTGAGAGTTCCTAGATGTTTTTGACAAGGTGCGTGCCAGTACGTTGCTTTCTCACCGGTCTTACGATTGTGCCATAGACCTGCAATCCCGGAGCCATTCATCTGTTGCAGAGAATTGTGCTATGGAGGAATATGTTGCCGATGCTCTGTCGTGGGGGATCATCTGCAAATCCTGCTCTCCTGCAGGGGCTGGCTTCTTCTTTGTGAAGAAAAAGGGTGGCGAGTTAAGACCATGTATCGATTATAGGGGTCTTAATCGTCTTACCATTAAGAATGCTTACCCTATTCAGCTCATTACGGAACTCTTTGACCACCTCAAGGGAGCAATGGTCTTTACTAAACTTGATTTGAGCGGAGCATATAATCTCATTAGGATCAAGGAGGGCCATTATGACTATCTTGTAATGCCCTTTGGCCTATGTAATGCTCCTGCCGTTTTCCAGGAATTTATTAATGATGTCCTATGAGATATGTTGCCACAGTGTGTTGTGGTGTACTTAGACGACATCCTCATACACTCACCCACACTTGAGGCTCATCGTTCTGATGTTACACTGGTTCTTCAGAGACAATGTGAGAACGCCTGTTTTGTAAACTCGAGAAATGTGAGTTTCATCAGACTCTAGTAACCTTCCTAGGTTATGTTATCTCCATTGGATCCTGACAAGTTATCTGCAGTTCTGCAGTTGCCTCGCCCAGTTGGTCTTTGGTCTATTCAACGTTTTTTGGGGATTGCCAATTACTATAGAAAGTTTATTAAAAACTTTTCTTCTTTGGTCAAACCTATCACTGACATGACCCGTAAAGAGAATGATCCACTCTATTGGTCACCTACTGCCATTAAGGCCTTTGATAGTGTTAAGACTGCCTTTGCTGCTGCTCCAGTTCTGGCTCATCCTAACCCTGTCCTGCCTTTCGTTCTTGAGGTCGATGCGTCTGAGACTGGAGTAGGTGCCCTCTTGTCTCAACATCCTACGCCTGACGGTTCCTTGCATCCGCGTGGTTTCTTCTCTAAGAAATTATCTCCAGCGGAGTGCAATTATGAAATTGGCGACAGTGAATTACTAGCCATAATTTTGGCACTCAAGGAATGGAGGCATCTACTCGAGGGTACTAGCGTGCCAGTGCTCATTCTTACTGACCCCAAGAATTTAACTTATCTATCTGAAGCAAAACGTTTGTCGCCCTGACAGGCCGGATAGGCGCTATTTTTGTCTCGGTTTAATTATGTGGTCTTCTACCTGCCTGGTAGTAAGAATGTTAGGGCTGATGCCCTCTCTCGACAATTTTCGCCTCTGTCCAAGGAGGAGTCTGTACCTACTCCAGTTGTACCTCCTGACCATATTTTGTCTACCATATGTACTAATTTGACTTCTCCCTTGGGGGAGGAGATCCTGGCTGCACAAACCAATGCACCTCCTGAGAAACCTAGTGGTAAGTGTTTTGTTCCTGAGAATCTTCGAACTAAAATTTTGCACACTTACCACTATCCTAAAGCCGCAGGTCACCGAGGCAAGAACCAAATGATTTGGTCTGTCACTCGACAATTCTGGTGGCGAGGTCTTCGTTCTGATGTTGCTGCATATGTTGCCTCCTGCTCAGTTTGTGCACAGAATAAGACTCGATGTCTTCCTGTGGGTCTTCTTCAACCTATTTCTAATGAAGAGCATCCTTGGAGACATCTTTCCATGGAATTCATTGTCGAGCTCCCTGTTTCCAATGGCAATACTGTTATCCTTATGGTGGTTGACCATTTTTCTAAAATGTCACATTGCATTCCTTTGAAGAAGTTGCCTACCGCTCAGGAGCTTGCTTCAATTTTTGCCCGGGAGGTCTTCCATTTACATGGGTTACCAAAGGAGATAGTGTCGGACTAGGGTAGCCAGTTTGTCTCCAGATTTTGGCGTTCCTTTTGTGCTCAAATGGGGATCCAGCTTTCCTTCTCCTCGGCATATCACCCTCAATCCAATGGGGCTGCGGAACGGTCTAATCAAGCTCTGGAACAGTTCCTCCATTGCTATATCTAAGATCACCACAATAACTGGTCTGAACTTTAACCTTGGGTAGAGTTTGCTCGTAATAGTGCTATTAATGCTTCCTCCAAGATCCTGTGGCCTACGCTCTTGACCTTCCTCCTGCAATGCGCATCTCCAATGTTGTTCATGTCTCCCTCTTGAAACCATTGGTTTGTAATCGGTTTACCACTGTGTTGCCTCATCCCCATCCTATCTTTGTTGACAACCATGAGGAGTATGAGGTCAGCAGCATAATTGACTCTTGTATGTCCATGGGCTGTGTACAGTATTTGGTTCACTGGAGGGGCTACGGTCCGGAGGAGCGTTCATGGGTTCCCTCCTCTGATGTTCATGCTCCCACCCTCCTCCGTGCCTTCCATGCCATTTCCTCAATAAGCATTTTGTCCTCCTGTGGGGGAGGGGTCATTGAGGGGAGGGTACTGACAGGGTTTTTTCCCTGTTTTGTTTGCCATGTGCTGCTGGCAGCCATTTTACTCACATCTCTTGCTGACTCTGGTGCATACTGTGTGATGCTGCTCATTTCCTGCACTTCCTTTTATGGCCAGACTGGTGTGCATCATCCGTGTGAGACAGGATGGAGTCTCAGAATTGTGATGTCATCACTTATTAATTAAAGGGCCTCTGTTCAGTATGCTTTGCCCTTTGTGTTGTCTCAGACCTGTTTATGAGAGCTCTTGTGTATCACCTGGCTGTCAGATGTCCCTCCTGGTTCCTGATCCCTGGCTTGTTCCTGACTCTGTTGTTCTCTGTTTGACTTGTGGACTTTTTATTATTTTTTGCTATTAATAAAGGTGTGATTATTTTTGCACTTCTCTTCTCAGTCTGATTCCTGGCATCCTGACACTAAAGTAGTTCTTCCTGAGACATAATTAAATGAGTGATAGTACAAATTCTATCAGTGGGCCACTGTACTTATTAAAGTCTAAGAGGTGTTCCTTAACTGCCTGTAGTCCCTTATCATGGGGGATAATTGTGTACAGATTGTTGACATCTAAACTGACAAGTAGATCACCTTCTTGTATCTGGACCCTAGCCAATTGTTTAATAAGATCATTAGTGTCAAGGATAAATTATTTGATATTTCTGACCATAGGTAGCAATAATGTGTCTATATATTGTTCCACTGGTTGTAAAATGGATCCCCTGGTGAGATTATAGGTCTACCAGGGGGTTTGTGCAAAGATTTATGAATTTTTGGAATCATGTATAGAATAGGAGTTACAGGACATAAAGTACAAAAGTCTTTAATCTGTTTGCTAATATAACCCTGTGTAAAACCCAACAAAATAATGTTGTCAATCTCATTTTTGTAAGGAAATGTAGGGTCAAATGTTATTCTTTTATATGTCAATCTATCTGAGAGTTGTTGGACAATATCCTCTCTATAGTCCGCATAGTCCATTAGGACTATGGCCCCTCCCTTATACGCTGGCCGAATGACCAGTGTGGGATCCGATTGCAATGTTTTAATTGCTATCTGTTCATCTATAGTAAGATTATTCTTCCATTTCGAGTTAATGCGTTCTGTTTCCATATCCTGTGTGATTAATCTAATAAACGTTTTAATCGTGGGAATGCAATTGGAAGGTTCAAAGCTGCTAGGTTTTTTACATTTGGTGAAAGTTACTAGGAGGGACAATGTGATGTTGGAAATGTTCCTTGATTTAAAGTAATCTTTGGAAGTGAAAAATATCAATCTTGAGGTCTAATTCTGAAGTGCCTTGACTAGGCACAAATGATAGACCTTTATTTAATAGTCTATTCTCTGCTGATGTCAGAATATGAGCTCAGATTGATGACAATATTCTCTACAGTCCCCTGCGTGGTGGTCTGCATCTTGAATTTTGCCCTTCTGATATGGGGCCTAGTATGTTTCCCCCTCTGGACCTTGTGGTGACCCCAATAAAATTGGGTGACCTAAATTGTCCTCGCTGTTGTGCGTGATCTTCTGTGTTTTGAGAGGTATGGGGTGGAGTAAAAGATTCTGTATGTGTGGATAGATCCCTATCTGTGTCTGACGATTCTGTTCTGCTTGTATCAACAGTGTCAAACCTTACCCTGCATTGGTACTGTCTTCTCCTTGGTTGATTAGATTGTGTAGTACTCAACCATTTATCGACTCTCCCTTGCTCATAATATGAATTCACTGCGTCTATCTTTTTATCTTTAAATGCAATTAGATCACTCTTATATTTGTCAATTTGTTGACTCAATTTATTAATCCAATTCTCTTTGGGGTTCTGTGGAGAGTATAAGTTTATGTACTCCTTCAAAGGCCTGGATTTCTGTCCTCACCTTAGCTAGTAAATTGGTTACCTCCTCTATGACTAGAAGAATTAGGTCTAAAGAACATTTGTTCAATATGTTACACCACCTCCTCCTAAAATCCATATTATCCCTCCCAATAGTTGGTGTGTTATGAATCATAAAACCCCTAGGAATTCTACTAGTACGGTGATATTCGGATAAGTAACTACCATGAAGGGACAAATCAGTATCTCTTTTTTAAGCTTAAGTAATGTAAAATATAAATTTGCAGGGGTCTCACCAGCAGATCTTGTAATAGGTGCAAAGAGGACCCTAGCTGCGTCTTCCTCAGAAAAGGAAACTGTTCCTATCTGGGCTCTCTGTGCTTGGAAACCAGGATCTTCACCTGTGGTTAGGTCTTATATGTTGTCGTGTGGCAGATGCAGTAGTTTCAAAGGTTCCAGGGGCTAGCTCATGCTGGATAAAAGTACACAAAAGATCACAAGCCGATGTCCACAAACACAAATGAGGTTTTAAAATTTCGAATTTCGGTTCGGATCGATTCGAATTCGGAAAAATTTGAATCAATTTTGTTCGGATTCGTTTTGGATTCGAATAAATTCGGCTGGATTCGTTTCGGTTCGGAAATTCGGTATGTGTTAGGTGGGATTAGACTAGTATTATGTACTGTATATTAGATGTAACCCATAGCAGAGTGATATAACCTAATATACTGTACAATACTAGTGTAATCCATGGCCATCCGAATCTGCCGAATAAATCCGAACTAATTTGGATTTATTCGGTAGATTCGGCACTATTTTAATTCGGAAATTCGGATCGATCCGAAACCCGAATTTTACGAATTCGACTGAATTTCCGAATCGATCCGAAATGAATCGCACATGTCTAATACAAACCAGCTGTGAACAAATAACTCATACCTCTGTGTATCGCCAGTGGAACGCAAGCCATGCATTCCACTGAAACCAGAAGGGACCTCACTTCCGGTTATGGATAATATCAATTCATACTAAAAACAGTGACAAATTCTTCAAATTATAGTCAAAATTTCTAAGAAATATCTTCATATTAAACATGTTAAAGATCATTTAAGAGAGTAACCGGATGATTATCATAAGTGGCAAAAAATGGTCTGCAGCAGCATTTATGATGGGTTGTCATAGCAACTGTACAAAGTGAATAATTGGACCTAAGCCTTCATATCAAGTTTTCAATGCTGTGTAGTGACTTACAGTGAAGTATATTATATTTCTCCTATTAAGTCAAATTTGTGAGTATATGTACATTCTATTTGTAACTTTTTTATGCAACAATACCACACAAAGAATAAAGAAGAAAAAGAATAATAAACAGGAAAAAGCTGGCTCAAGTATTATATGTTTAGGAGACTTCCCCATTAAATCTCATGTGGAAAGACCTTCATATCTCCAACCATTAGTCACTCAATTCCAGCTGTGTATAGAAGTGTATATTAACACAGATGTACTGTTTAGTAGCCATCATTCACTGCAATAATATTGTTAGGCATCCTCCTAAATAGAAAACTATAAAACCAAAATAAAACAATAAAAGCAAAAACAGAGAGACTAGATTGTTAATCCCGGCATTTTATAATATGTTGTGGCCTCACACGTAACACATCAAATTGTCCCTTAGGCTACTCGACACCGAAAAGGAAGGCATTTGCAGTTAAGTAGATAAAAACATGAAAAATCATATGTATGCAATATTCATATTTAATAAAGGTTTTAACTTTGTGTTTACTGTAAATATTTCACATTCCAATGTTCTGCACATAGCAGAATATGTTCTAAGTATATATATATATATATATATATATATATATATATATATATATATATATATATATATATATATATATATATATATATAGGTATAGCTATATATTGTACCAAAATACATCAGATATATATTTATTTATGAATAAATAGAACATATTCTTCTATGTGAAGAACATTGGAATGTGAACTATTAATATTTTTATGTCAGGTTAGCACACTTGAGAATATGTGATCGGGTCTTAGCACGAGTAGGGTTTTTTCCCACTTTTTTTTGCTCCATTAACTGTGGTAATAGGTTATTGCACACGTGATATTATAAGTTTGGCTTTTTGCGCACATTGGGTTAGTATGTGAGTGATAACTTTTTTACTTTCAACTTGTAATACAAGCGCAACAAGATGCGCACAAAAATATTACTTCTACTGGAGTTAATGCTCGAGCAGGAGCGTTAATTAGAGCTCCACTTGTAATATGGCCCAATAGTTTTTTTTATAATGGTTAAATGATGAAACTGTAACCAACTATTTTTTTAAATGAATTCATATATTTGTAATTTGCTGGCTTCAATAAAAATATATATTTAAAAAAAAAAAAAAAATAATATATATATATATATATATATATATATATATGATCTATTTTAACTCTGTGGCTTCCAAAGATGGCCTAGTATCTTGCACAGTAAAATTACACTTTACGCCACAGTATTCATCTGCTTTGCAAAAGTATATATTGAAGAAATCAAAAAATGAAGAAATATTGCACATACAGTATATATAATGATTTTAACTATATTCCTATCCTCTGATACTCATGTATCTGCTCTACATTTTCTGAGAGTGTGTCTGCAGCCAATCCAAGACTAACACAAACACACACTAGCACATACTCACAGCCACCAACACAGATACAGAGAAACATTAAAGGGCCATAATACCCAAATGTTTAAACACTTGAAAGTGAAGCAGCATAGCTGTAAAAAGCTGACTAGAAAATATCTCCTGAACATCTCTATGCAAAAAAGAAAGATATTTTACCTCAAAAGTTCCTCAGTAGCCACCTCCCATTGTAAAGGATTTCTAAGCAGCATTTTAGTGTGTCTGTCCTGGGACAGCTTAGGGGATGAGCCTCGTGAACTCTCATATTATTTCACCAATCAGGTAAAGTAAGCTTACTTTGAAATCTCATGAGAGTTAAGTCAAATCTCATGAACACATAAACACACAAACGAGGACACACATAGAAACACAAACACACACTAACACATTCAGACAGACACACAGAAAAACACACATACTAACATATACACACAAAGACACTAACACAAACACACACTAACACAGACACAAGTTTAGGAGTTGGCCTCCCGAGTTGAAGTTTTCAACCCTGGGAAGCCACCTCATAAATTTTGCTAAATATCTAATGCAAATAGATTAGCCTCCTACATTAAATTAACTCAGCCCCTGACTCTGCCAGATCTCACCATTTTGTTAATAAAAAATAAAAATTGTCCCAAACTCCCAGCACCCCGGGGCCCCCTGCGCTCTGCAGTAGTGTGCTCTGCTGCAATTAAAAAAAGGATCCCAGGTCCCCAGCACACAATGAAATGTGGGCTGAATAGCGTGGCTCTGAGGCCCAGGCCCCCTGTAATAGAGTAGTCTCACTCTGGCACAATTAAAAAAAAAGTGCTTCTGGGTAGATGAGTGGGTGGCAGGCCCTGCAGTGGTTGTATAGATATCATACATTCCAATTCTCCCTGAAGTTCCGGGAGTATCCATCATTGTAATAGCAGCTTCCTGATGCCCGCAAATGAAATGCAATCTCCCTAAAACTACAAATACCATGATCCAATGTTACCCAAATCCGGAAACAGTGTTTCTTTAAGGAATGCCTTTAGTTGTGGTGATGTTATCAAGCAGGAAGGCGTTGTCACAGCAAGTCTGTCTTTACGTTCAGCGTATTGCGTGTCTGCCACCCTCCCTCCTGCTGTTTGGAGGAAGCAATAAGGCTCTTGGGGGAGGAGGAGAATCAGCAGCAGGCAACATCGGCTGCAACATAGGCTGAGTGAGAACTGAGAAGAGGGCAAAGAGAGTGCACCCCTGTGAGGGAGGCGATAGACACTCCTGCTGTCAGGTCTTTATCAAACTGACTCTACTGTGAGTACAAAACATAATTACTAATAGCCAATCAAACTCAAAATCACACATGCTCCCAGACACAACATCCTAAAGTTGTACAAGGACAACTATACTGAGTACTTTACAAGCTGGGACGCTATGGAACCCTCAAAGCATGCATCAGTAACCAAAAAGCCCCCACTGATTTTAAAAAAACAAACACAAATACTACCTTATTTACTGCACGCAATTAAACTTCGAATACTAAAATATTTGAGCATTCAACAAGCATATGATCACTGGAAAATAGGTTTGTTGTATGTGGTTGAGATATATATGGGGATGTAACAGTGTATGGCAGCCTTATACAAGAGGTGATTTGGTACTCACTGTCGGTATCCTGCTTAGTGAGTGGAGAGAGATAAATGGGGCATAGGCAGAGGGGTGGTAGAGAGAGCACAGACAGAGTGGTGGTAGAGGGAGCACAGGATGAGGGTAGTAGATGGGCAGAGGGAGAGAGGTAGATAGGTGTGTACAGGGAGATGGGGTAAATAGGGTACAGGCAGAGGGGGTAGATGGAGCACAGGGAGAGGGATAGATAGATGGGGCCAAGTGTCACTGTTTCCTCTAGGCCTAGTGCAACTGTTGCATCCAGAGATCAAGGACACAGAGCCAGGGACACACAGCATCCACTCTCCACATCTAGCAGTACCAGCCCCAGGGGAACAGAATGACCCACAGCGACCTGTAGCCCCATGATCATCCTGTGTATGGAAGCTCTTTAGTGATGTGCCCCCGGCAGTGGGTGATGTGCCCCCGGCAGTGGGTGATGTGCCCCCGGCAGTGGGTGATGTACCTCTAACGTGCAGTTTTCCACATCGGGAGGCCACCTCCCAAACACCTGCCACTTTAAGGAAAATTTAACATGTTGATCTGCTGCAATTTAAAAAAAATGGTCCATAAAAAAAGCCCTAATGTGCTTCTATCATCAAATTTACCTTTTTTTTTTTTCTCTTGAGAGCATACATAGGCTAAGGACCACACTTTGTATGGAGCACTGCATGGCAGTAGTGTTTGCAATAACAAATGTAACAATGTTATACTTGCAATGCTCAGGACACATGCACACTCCTTAGCCTAACTCACACCTAGATTACGAGTTTTGCGCTAAACAGGGTGCGAAACTAACGCCAAAAAAGTTGCATTATTTCACTCTCCATAGCACTGCCATTACAAGTTACTGTATAGCCTCCTTGTGCGTGCAATATGGTGGCGTTAAGCACCATACCGCACAAAAGCCAAGAGCTTCTTTGATTGATGTGCTCGTGCACACTTTCCCCTATAGACATCAATAGGGAGAGAGTGTTAGAAAAAAAAAAACAAGTGCGGAATGAAAAATCTCTGTAATGCAACTCCATTAATGTCTGAGAGGGAAAAAAGTTACGTTTTTTTTTTTTTTTTTTTTTTTTAATTTGTTTTTATTAACCAACATTGAGTGCAAAAGATACAGAAGAACACGCCACGCAGGGCTTGATATCAAAAGATAAGAAACAAATCTCTTCGCATAATAAACAATACAGTAATACGTGAAACATATCCTTTGTTGATATGCAAATCCAACCTGTGCTCAATGGAGGGATTTTATACAATTCTTACATTACAAAACAAAACAAGACAAACAAGGAGAGAAAAAAAAGGAGGAAAAAAAAAGAGAGAAGGAAAAAAAAAAAAAATTCTATACCACTCTCCCTCTCCTTCCGCCCCACCCTCCCTCATTTGTGTCTACAATCAACTATTCAAAGTTTCCGCTATTAATCATACTGCCCAAGTGCCTATACCTATCTGTTAGGAGTAACTGCTGGAATAATATCGAATCCTGTAGGTGAAGTAATACCTCTTTTTTGATGTCTTCAGACAAATACGCTATCATCAACTCCCATTTTGCCAGAAATGATCTAATTTGATTATCCTTTAGTATTGAGGGATCTTTACTATCTACTATTAGTTGCATAACCATATTCCCTGTGAAAGTGGTGAAGCTTGGCACGTTTTTGCCTTTCCAGTTGCATAAGATCAGCTGTCTGGCAACTAAGATAGCAGTATTTATTAGATGTTTATTAGTCCTATCTTTATCAGACACCAGGAAAAAGATGTCATTTATCTTGAACTTGATGCTGGATGTTAAAAACCTATTGATCCAAAACTCAACTTTACACCAATATTGTTTTATCTTAGGACATTTATAGAAGACATGTAATAAATCTGCCTTCTCAGCATCACATCTTAAGCACCTGCCAGTTTCTTGCCTTTTCCATCTAGAGATCCACCAAGGGGTCAAATACGCTCTGTTTAGTAATTTTATATGTGATTCTCTAAATGATATCACTCGTGTATACTCCAGTATAAGAGAAAAACTTCCTTTAAACCATTCATAGGTTAGATCTCCCAAATCATTATTCCATTTAGTATACAAACCATCTATTTTCCCCAGAGCCGTTATAGAGTTTAATCTTTGGTATAAAAAGGTGATAGAATACTTCCCTGCTAGGTATAACTTAATACACGATTCAAGCGATTCTGATATAGAAGCCCTTGGATCCAGCAATTTATTAGAGTCAATAAAATGACGCACTTGCAGATATGCAAAAAAATGTGCTCTTTTAAGATTGAATTCCATTACTAGAGAATTAAAAGTCTTGACAGTTTTAGATTCTTGGTCTATTAATTGATAAACTCTGTTTAATCCTTCCTCATTCCATTCCCTAAAGGCGTGCGTTTCCATCCCACTAATGAAATGAGGATTGCCCTGAATCGGCAGATATTTAGACATTCTTGAGTCTGAAGCTAATGTCTGACAGATTTTCTTCCATGCCATTGTGACATTGTGTATTGTGAACTGAAAGCTTGTTCTGTCAATTTGTTTAGTCACCGGGAAATGAAGTAGCGCCGTTAGGGATAATGGGAAAATTGCTCTCTCCTCATTTCTATAATTGGTGAGATATTCATTACCCGCTAACCAGTCTAAAGCATTTTTTGCTAGACCCACCCAGTTATACAATTTAAAATTTGGGAAAGCTAATCCTCCATCTAATCTCATATGAGACACATTTTTCAAGGCTATTCGTGGTTTTCCCTTTTTCCATAGAAATTGAAGACATTGTGTATTAAACTGCCGCAGGTCTTTTGCTGGAATGAAGGCAGGAATATTTTGCATCAAGAAAAGAATTTTCGGGAACAACATCATTTTAACAATTGTCACTTTAGCGGACAGAGATAAGGGTAGTTTAGCCCAGTTTTTAAGGAGATCGGAGCATTTCTGCCAAAGAGAATCATAATTCAATTTGTACCAGTCTACTGGATTTTTTGAAAGAATTATTCCCAGATAACGTATTTTAGAGGATACCTGTTTAAATGGGTTTTGTACTAAACTATTTTTTCTCTTAATGACCCATAGAATTTCAGATTTATCTACGTTTATTCTATAACCCGAAAAACTACTGAAATCCTTAATGATCTCTAGTAGACAGGGTATATTTTTCTTTGTGTTGCTTATATAAAATAAAATATCATCTGCATACATTGACATAATGATCTTTTTACTACCTATGATGGTCCCCTCTAGCTTTTCTCTACATAATATTGCTAACGGTTCTAGGGATAGGTTAAACAGAAGTGGGGATAGTGGACAACCCTGTCTAGTTCCTTTCTGTAGATTGAGGCTGGGTGATCTTAACCCGTTCATCTTAATATAAGAAACTGGGTTCCGATATATTGATTTGATATAATTGGCAAGGTTGCCCACTATCCCAAACTTCCCCAAAGTATTAAATAGATGGTTCCACGAGATGGAGTCGAATGCCTTTTCGGCATCGACCGTCAATAAAGCAAAGTCTACCTGTTTAAACCTCTTATCTTTCTGCTTGTGTAGCATCAATTCGATGAGAAACATTGCAGTCCTAATATTTTTCTGTATCGTTCTCTTTGGCATAAACCCACTCTGATCTGGATTAATTAAATCTCCAAGAACTCTTTTTAGCCTGTCTGCTAAGACACTGGCTATTATCTTATAATCTGCGTTAAGCAGGGAAATAGGTTGATAGGAATCTATGACTTCTCTATCCTTATCTTTCTTATGGATCAAGGTGATGTTAGCCTCCGTAAAGTAATTTGAGGGTGGTGTATTCTTGAAAAAGTAGGTGTTATAAAGACATACTAATACTTGGCTAACCTCTTCTTGTAGAATTTTGTAAAATTCCATGGGAATCAAGTCTGGGCCCGGAGCCTTATCACACGCTGTGGATTTTATAACTTGGATTATTTCTTGTACTCCCCTATCTCGCAGATTGTCCCTTGCACCCTTCTGCCTCACTTACAGTCACCTATTACCCAGGATATACAAATCTCTATGCCCGTTCAGGCCTTTTTTTTAAAACCTTTTTCTTGAGGGAAATATCTTTATTTACTAAGCTTCAACACAATTGCATAGCCCTGTGCTGCTCCCCCTAGCAGCTTGGTAAGTCAACCCTGATCCTTAATTGATAAAGTTATATATCTTCAATATTACATCCTAATTTTGTTGCATTTCTTCAAACACAGAAAAACAAAAAACAAACACAAGAGAGATAAAAAGCAAGAAAAAAATCCTGAGCCTGCCCTTATCTTATAAATATCGCCACATAACCGTAATAATGGGTGAATAATAAACTAGATGAGGTACTAGACCTATTATTAAACTCTGAAATAGCTAGCGGACCCTTATTCTCCACCTTTTTACCAATACATATATGCAACAAAAGATTCAAAGTAGGTATAAGGGACCTATTGTTGTAAACGTTTACCTCTGTACTTCTTTACCTTTTACCCAACCTCATGACACCTTATTTTTTGGGTTTACAAATTATCTGCCAACAAATGTCTAACCTCTAACCAACAGTTTCAAACTGACTGAGAAACAGGGGACTTCAAAATATATTTATACATTTATGAACACAGTGATTGCTACAAGAGTCCCGCAGCTTTTTCTGCTTATTGAGCGGACTTTATTCACCATGCTACCTTCTGCGAGTTTACCAGTCCTTGATTACTCTCAAAGAGGAACTTAATTGAACATCATAGTCTTACAATCAATCCAGAGTCCCAGCATACCCTTGCTTAAGTCTCTTCTTTCTTTTTCCTTTTTTTCCTCTATCCTTTTCCCCTTCCCCTTTTCTTTGATAACAATATTTATATACACTTGACATGAAGATGATCTTAGAAAGAAAAAACCTCTGAGGTGAAGCACTTTTGCCGTTAGCCCCCACCGTAAACAAGCTTTTGCTGGAAAACACTCGAGTAAAAGTTCCTTAGGAGCTATGAAGTATTTGCTTAGGCCTGGGCTGTACTGCCAACTTCATAAAATAACCACCAGCATTATGATTACTTTATACCAAGCATTAACATGGAATATTACTGTTGCATAGTAAAAAAAAAAAAGTTACGTTTAAACCCTAACACCCTAACATAAACCCCAAGTCTAAGCACCCCTAATCCGCCTCCCCCGACATTGCTGACACCTAAATAAAATTATTACCCCCTAATCTGCCATTCCGATACTAATAAAAGTTATTAAAGGGATAGGATAGTCAAAATTAAACTTGCATGATTCAGATAGAACATGTAATTTTAAGACACTTTTTAATTCAATTCTATTTTCAAATGTGCTTTGTTCTCTTAGTATCCCTTCTTGAAAAAGAATATGCACCTATCCTACACTAGTGGGAGCTGCTGCTAATTGGTGCCTGCACACATTTGTCTCTTGTGATTGGCTAACTAGATGTGTTCATCTTCCTGCCAGTAGTGCAATGCTGTTCCTTCAGCAATGGATAACAAGAGAATGAAGCAAATTTGCTAATAGAAGTAAATTGGAAAGTTGTTTAAAATTGTATGTTCTATTTGAATCTTAAAATAATTTTTGTTGGGGTTTACTATCCCTTTAGCCCCTATTCCGCCGCTCCCCGACATCGCCGACACTATAATAAAGTTATTTCAGAAGCTCTCATCCTATTGGCTGTTTTGAACTGCCAATAGGATTTCAGAAGCTCTCATCCTATTGGCTGATTTGAATTTGAGGAATAAAATCAGCCAATAGGAATGCAAGGTACGCCATTTTAAAATGACTACCTTGCATTCAACTTCAGTGTACGCGGTGACCGTATGAAGAGGACGCTCTGCACAGGATGTCTTTGGCTCCCAGAATAGCTCTGCTACGCGACGCCGGGATGAAGATACAAGACGTCCCCGAGATGGATGAAGGTGTCGCTGCCTGGATGAAGATGGATGTCCGGACTTCAGGAACCGTGAGCAGATATTCTGGGGTTAGTGTTTTTTTTTTTAGATTAGCTTTAGATGGGCACTTGGAAAAGAGCTGAATGCCCTTTTAAGGGCAGTGAAAAAGAGCCAAATGCCCTTTTAAGGGCAATGCCCACACAAATACCCCTTATGGGGCAATGGGTAGTTTAGGATTTTTTAGAGTTATGTTTTTTATTTTGGGGGGTTGGTTGGGTGGTGGTTTTTACTATTGGGGGGACTTTGTATTTTTTTTTACAGGTAAAAGAGCTGTTTAATTTAGGGCAATGCCCTACAAAAGGCCCTTTTAAGGGCTATTGGTAGTTTATTGTAGGCTAGGGGGTGTTTTTATTTCGGGGGGGCTTTTATTTTTTTATAGGGCTATTAGAATAGGTGTATTTATTTTTTTCATTTTTAATACTTTCGTTTATTATTTTTTGTAAGCTTACTGTTTTTTATTTTTCGTAATTTAGTGTTTATTATTTTTTGTAATTTTAGATGTCTTTATTTTTTTCATAGTGTTAGGTTTTTTTAAATTTGTAATTTAGGTTTTTTAATTGTTTTTATTTTATTAGAATAGTTATATTAGGTTTATTTTTATTTCACAGGTAAGTTTTTATTTTTTTAAAGATAGTTACATTGTAATTTTATTTTAAAGTTAGGGAGGTGTTAGGTTTAGGAGTTAATAGTTTAATTTTGTGTATTGCGATGTGGGGGGGGGGGCGGTGGTCTAGGGGTTAATAGGTTTAGTTTAGTAGTTACTATGTGGGGGACTAGAGATTTAGGGGTAAATAGGTTTATTTAATGGCGGCTATGTGGGAGGCCGGAGGTTTTGGGGATAATAACTTTATTATAGTGTCAGTGATGTTGGGGAGCTGCGGTTTGGGGGTTAATATTTTTAAATAGTGTTGGCGATGTGGGTGGGTGGCAGATTTGTGGTTAATAGGTTTATTTTATAGTCGTGATGTGGGTGGTCGGCAAATTATGGGTTAATACGTTTAATATAGTGTTTGTGATGCGGGAGGGTGGCAGTTTAGGTGTTAATAGGTAGTTTGTGGGTGTTAGTGTACTTTGTAACAGTTTAGTTATGAGTTTTGTGAAATATTTTTGTTTTGCAAAATCCATAACTACTGCTCTCAGATGGCGGCATGGATTGTGTCGGCATAGGCTATAATGCAAGCATTTTAGCCTCAACGCACAACCTGTAATACTGGCGCTATGGAAATCCCACACAAAAACGTCATTTTTTTTGAGTGCGGAATGGACGTTGCGTTACAGGCTAAAATGCTTATGGTATAGCTATACCGACACGACTCGTAATATGTGTTCCTGGCCATTACCCTGGAATTGACATTTGTCCAGCGTTAAAAGCCGTACCGCAACACTTGTAATCCAGCCGTGAGCTAAGATTCAACAAAGGCTACAAAGATAAGTGATTATTTTATAATAGAAATAATTGAATTAATTTACACTGCATCTAAATCATGAAAAGGTCAGACTTACTAAAGTCTGGGTACAAAATCCTACAGTATGCTTTTGTGTGTACAATAAATAGATTGAAGAAGGAATCATTTTGTTGATGCTTGTTTGTTTAATTCCTGCTCCAATCTTTCTGATCCTGTTTATCAGCATTGTTTTGGCTCATGATCTGTGTTTATCAAGTTCTGAGTGATCACAATCCAAGAGCAATAATACCAAAATAAAGTTTTATAAACAATAACTTAGAACCCTGATAAACCCTGTTTCAGTGACCTCTGTTAGTAAGAATGTGTGAGGAATGAACTTAGATGTGACATAGATAAACATATCAACCTTAACAAGATGATGGTGAGTGGTACCCTGGGACTGAGACATCAAGGTTGAGTTATATATTACATGATTATTGTTGTTTTTCTTCCATTACATTTGCCAAAGTCTCAACATTTATCACCATATATTTTATGGCTTTAGGGATCAAAATCTATCATCATTGAAAGTATATAATTCACAAAAGTCATCAATTGTAGTTAACCTAGAGTTGCCCAACATCAGTCTTAAAGGGCTGGCGATGGACCAGAATAAAAGGATATCCCTGTGTGAGCAAATCTAGGCGTTCTGATCATCAGACTTCTGTTTACCCAGAGATGTCTTTAAATTACGATTTTTTCCAGAACTAATAGAGGTGAACCCTAAATTAACCCTGCACATATATAATGGTTTTAATTACATTCCTATCCTTTAATACTCACGTATCAGCACTGTATTGGCTGAGAGTGGGCCAGCAGCCAATCAAAGTGTATCTATTCCAGAATGTTTTTGTTTAAATAGAGAGATAATTCCTTTATTACCCATTCCCCAGTTTTGCATAACCAACATTGTTATATCAATATAGTTTTACCTGTGTGATTACCTTGTATCTAAGCCTCTGCAGACCACTCCCTTATTTCAATTATTTTGACAGACTTGCATTTTAGCCAATCAGTGCTGACTCATAAAAACTTCAACAGGAGTGAGCACAATGTTATCTATATAGCACACATGGACTAGAGCTGTCTAACTGTAAAAAAACTATCAAAATGCACTTATATAAGCATTCAAGGTCTTAGAAATTAGCATATGTGCTTACCTTGGTTTTCAACAAAGAATACCAAGTGTACAAAGCAAATTTGGTGGTAAATGTAAATTGGAAAGTTGTTTAAAATTGCATGCCCTCTCTGAATCATGAAAGTTTAATTTTGACTTTACTGTCCCATTAATTACAATAAAACCGTGTTTTTTTAAAGGGGAAAAAAATATACAGTACAATTGCATAATCAGCAATGAATAAAAAAAAAGACAATGCTATGACAATCTGACTTTTTTCTAAACAATTTCAGTTACTCCATTTTCTTTGCCTCCATGTCATATGTTAGCAACCATCCAAATACAAAGGCAGCCATATATGTATATACTGTGAACTCTTGCACATGCTCAGTAGCAGCTGGTGTCTCAGAAAGTGACTTTATCGTCTCTTTAAGCAATTTATCTGGATATGCTAGTAAACAAAACACATATTTTATGGTATAAAAAAGAATTATAGTTTGAGGTGATGTATAGTTAGTGGAAGATTGTAAGAAATATTAAGAAAATATTCTAATTATAGAGTTTATGGTGTTATATTTAATGTTATTTTAAGCATAAAATAATAGATCTGATCCACAAACCTGTTTTTCTCATAAGGCAAAATTGTTGCTGCTCTCTGTTGTAAAAACATACATTTGATGCACCAAACATTCATGATTGTTCTGTGATTTCAGCAGTAATAATACAGCCTCAAGTGAAAAGGAAAAATGGCTGCATTTGATTTGCACCTGTGTATTCAGTGCCACAAATATAGCTTCAACTAAAGCATGTATTGTGCATGAATAGAAAACCCATACAGATTGTAACATTCAGTGATTAAAGGGACAGTGCAGTCTAAATGAAACTTTCATGATTCAAATAGAGCATGCAAAAAAAAAGTTTACTTCTATCATCAAATGTATCTTTTGCTCTTGAGCGATACATAGGTTGAAGAACATACACGTGTACCGAGCACTGAATGGCAGCAGTGTTTGTAATTACATTTATAACAATCTTATAGATCCAATTCTTCTCCAGACTTCTCAATGCTAACCCTGCTACATATCTTTCCCTAATTGGCTGAAACAGATAAGGACTACACAACAAACCACTTTATACTAGTATAATGACCATATCTAGCCTTGTCAGTTGCATACTAACAACAAGATTGGCTTCTCCAAATGTGTAAAGTGGCAGATGGAGTTTGGATACTGAAAAACAGTTGCAGCAAAGAAGATGTTAATTTGTAATAAATAGTTTAGGCTTGGATGATATGTTCTATAGCAAGACAACAATAATGTCTTCTAATTAAAAAGGTGTTTACTGTTCCTTTAATGAATCAGTGTTTGATACATTAGACATGGACATGCTCACTCTAACTCAATAGATTTTATATACCTGTGGTTAGTGAGTCATTTAGCCACCAAAGGTCAATGTTACCACAGATGGTAAAAATGGAGTGCCCAGGACTTCCATGATGCAGACATAGGGGGTTGTCTTAGAAAGCCCCTGTAGGGGAGCACTTTACAGGGCCAAAGGATTTTTTTTTTTTAATACAGATGTCTGTTTTATAATCTGACTCTTCACAGCTTCCTAAAATGAAGATAGGCACCTTAAAGGGATAATGTATTGTAAAATGATTTCCCCTTAATGTTTTTCAAATAACTTGAAATACCAACAGCAGAATATTAAATGTTTGCATTTATGTTTATTTTTTAATATGAAATAGATGTTTTTGCTAGTTGAAACCACAACCATTTAAATGGGCTAGGGTTGAAGAAAGAGCAGACATCCTTACTTGTTTTTCTCCATATACAAAATGGCCTCATTAGCAAACCTCTGTGTGATTACACAAAAGCAAGTATAATTAAAAAATAACATTTTAGTTCAAATATCTCACATCCCCACTGGAAGGGTAATCTCTGAACCTTGATTATATAGCTTTAATACAGCCAAAACACTATAGCTTGGCATACTACAGCAACTATTGGCTATTTTGAAATAGCTATGTGGCTATTTCAAATAACAAAATAAAGATAAAGGAACTATTTCGAAACAATGCAAAACATTCCAGTAAAATGGATCATTAGGAGGGAACACATTACAATACAACATTTTACAATATACTGTCCCGTTAATGATTGGACAAATGGCAATGTATATTCTCTATTCCGTTAAGGACCAGGCATTTCAGACAAAAACTTCCCTAAAAGACCAAAGCATTTTTAGTTTTTTTGCCATCACTACATTTAAACAGAAATAGAGTCTTTTTTATATTTACCTATCAAAACTATATATTTTTTTTAGTAAACAACCCAAAGTATTGATCTAGGCCCATTTTTGTATATATCATGCCACCATTTCATTGCCAAAATTGATCAAATAAAAAAATTGTTAACTTTTTTCACAATTTTAGGTTTCTCACTAAAATTATTTACAAACAGCTTGTGCAATCATGGCAAAATGGTTTTAAATGCTTCTCTGGGATCCCCTTTGCTCAGAAATAGCAGACATATGGCTTTGGCATTGCTTTTTGGTCATAAGAAGGCCGCTAAATGCCGCTGTGCACTACACTTGTATTATGTCCAGCAGTGAAGAGGTTAATTAGGTAGCTTGTAGGGTTAATTTTTGCTTTAGTGTAGAGATCAGCCTCCTACTCCCTGATCCCTCCCTGACCCCTCTCAAACAGCTCTCTTCCCTCCCCCCCCCCAGGTCACCCCCATCTTAAGTACTGGCAGAAAGTCTGCCAGTATGGAAATAAAAGGGTTTTTATTTTTTTTCATTTTTTTTATTATATATTTTCTGCAGAATAGTATCCCCCCTTACCTCCCAACCTTCCTGATCTCCCCCCTAAACAGCTCTCTAACCCTCCATCCTCCTCCTTTTTTTCTGTAGTGTAGCTGCCTCCCCCTCAATAACGTACCCCCCTCCCAGATCACTTTCCCCCAATGGATCCCACAGAGGATACCCCTCATTGCCTCTCCTCCCTCCTCTCTCCTTCCCCCTTACTGTGACAGAACACCGGCTCTTTTTTTCCCCTTCATCACCTGTAGCATGTCGTAGCAGTCCCACCTGCTTCCGTCCTCTTTCCGCCCCCTCCAGCGATGGGCTGCCCACCGGCCTCCCTCCTTACCCTCCTACCCACCAACGATCGGCACTACCACTTTCAGTAACTCTGCAAATCTATTTCTGCAGTGCCCCACTCGTGAGAAAAGCCCAGGACTGCAGCGTTGTACAGGGTACGGCGCTAGTCGTTAAGGGGCTATAATTTAATATAAATAAAACATACTATAGCTGGCTACTTTAACGCACCAGGCCGGCGCTTGTGTAAGGCAGAATAGGCAGCCGCCTTATGCGACCTCAGCACCTTGGTGCCGACTGCCGAGGTGGATAATCTACCTGAACTGCCCTGAAGTGTGATGAGACAGTGATGGACTTAAAATGTTATGGTTTTTTTATCTCCTGGCTGGTTGGCCCACTGTAAGTAACTTACTTCCTATCCTACATGATCATGGCTTATTATTGGATTAGATGATGATTACACCGGCCTGGATATTGTTATGGGAATGTGGGCATGGTGAGTGGAGCGCACTTGCGCAGCTGTGCTGCCTCCCACTGCCTGGCCTGCCTAAGCCTACTGACTGAGAGGGAAATCGTGCGGGATGCCTGTCGTGCCGCCATGTGACTTACACTGCACAGCACCACTCTATAATGCCCACCCATATGGCCAAACGACTGGAAATGAAGAGTGAGGTACTCAGGTAGGAATGGTGGCGGGGGTCTCTGAGGGCAACCGAAAGGGGTTTGGGTGGGCGCCAGGCAGGGCATAAAATATGCACGGTCGGTGCTCGTGGTGAACAGTCCGTGTATTGTGTTGTAACTTGTGACTTAAAGAGACCCATACTTGTCTGCAGAAGGGAATACATTGTCTAAATGAGCAGAACACCTAAGTATTATGCTGTGAGACATAAGTTTTTCATACAGGCTGGCTGGTCTTATTACTAGGTTGTCCTGATGTGAAGAAATATTATTTGGAGCTCTGCTGGCAATAGTGGAGTGCACTCAAAATAACACTTTAAGGAGCTGAGTGTAAGTTTGGCAAGGGGGCTGGCAGGCTACTTCAAGTCTTCAACTTGACAAGAAGATTGTCATTCTTTGCTGTGGTTAAAGAAATAGTTAAAGTGTCAGCTTTGGATTGGAAATAAATTAACGGTCCTGAGCTGAATAGGGCTACTTAGTATATGTGAGCAGTGTCCAATCACCAATTATGTTCATCTCAGGATCATTAGTGAATTGATGATCCAGAGCTGACTTTAACCTATTTTCTTATCCAGTATCCATTCCCGGTGAATAGTTGTTTGAACACTTGTTTTATCTCTTTGCAGGGGTTAAAGCAAACACATAATTACATGGAAGCATTTGTGAGAGAATACAATGCCCTTTATTATTAGAGCATTTTATTATTGTATTGTTATGTATGACTGTCCATTAGTCCTACATAACAATACAATAATAAAATGCTTCCATGTAATTATGTGTTTGCCTTAACCCCTGCAAAGAGATAAAACAAAAGGGTCCAAACAACTATTCACCTGGAATTGTATACTGGATAAGAATTCAATTCACTGATGATCCTGGGATGAACATGGCTGGTGATTGGACACTGTTCACATATACTAAGTAGCCCTATTTAGCTCAGGACCATTGAAAGTCCAAAGCTGACTTTAACTAAATTTCTTTAACCACAGTAACCACAGCAAAGGGCAGCAAGTAATGTCTGATACACTGCTGACAGTAAATTTTACTAGTGATTGACAACTACTTACATATGATGCTCCTAATTGGCTTAGTGGCCTATTCAGCTCTGCACCAGTAGCCATATAACAACTATGTGTTTAACCCTACAAAGTGGAGCAAGCAAAAGTGCAGTAGAAAAATGTTAATTTGAGTGTTTTATCATTGAAGCTTTATGTAACTTTAAAATTCTTAAATAAAAAAAAATATATTTGTATAGGTAATAGGTATGCTGCTGAATTGTGACTCTACAATAGTAAAATGCTCTAATAACAAAGTGCATTGAATTCTCTCACAAATGCTTCCATGTAATTATGTGTTTACTTTAACCACTGCAGAGAGATAAAGAGATAAAAAAAGTGTCCAAACAACTATTCACATGGAATGGAAACTGCTTGGTTTATTAAATTTGCATTTAATTTAGGTTAATGGAAAAAAAAAAATATATATATATATATATATATATATATATATATATTTGGCATGGGGGTGGAGGTGGGTGGCATTGTTGGTGGGTTATGGTGTCGTGGTGGGGGCTTGTGGCGGAGGGAGGGGGCGTCAAAATGCACCTTCGCCTGTGTAGACAAAAATCCTTGCACCGGCCCTGTTAACACATATCTAAAACATTTTATCAAGAACCATTAAGGTATGTGACTTGAAAAGGAAGCAGCAAAATGTATCATCACCTGGTTGGACAAAAATCCTTGCACCGGCCTTGGTGGTTTAACCTTACAGGTGAGGGTTAGCTTGCTCGCTCAGTCTTACATTCTGTTTTTTACTTAATTCTGCAGCTGATATTTATTTTTAGGAAACTGCCAGGAAAGGAATTTCTGTCAGCATTAACTATTCGGTTTGAGCCATGACAGGATCATATCTCTAAGCTACTTGGAGCTGGCTGTTCCTCTGTGACAGGTAAGATGTGAATGGAAACTATGGCAGCTGAATTTAGGTTTGTCAGTCAGATCCTGAGGGACTCCCACGGATTTTACACTCAGCAGAAAGAAGACTAATTATGTGTGTGTATATATATATATATATATATATATATATATATATATATATATATATATATATATATATACACACACACACTACTTCCTGCTATTTCTGTGTATTTAATGTGATCTTTCCCAACCATGGAAATTTCCTAAGTAATTATAAACCTGATGGACATTTTCAGCTTCCTGCATGTGCCACTTATTTCATCATTTAGTGCACCTAAATATTAGTGGGCTACAAAGTCACAAAGTCAGCAGAGTGCAGAGAATGGTCTCCATCTTCATTAATCCCAGGACAGAGGTATGCAAATTATAAGCATTTATTTACTGTGTATGTTATTCTAATTTTAGGTTGAAGGCTATTTTTTCCAATTTACTTTTCCTTTTTTTTTTTTCCTTTCAAACAATGTTTTCATACATAACCAGGGCCATACTAGAACTAAAAATATACCTGCTATAGCTAGGAGCTGAAGTTTGTTAGTTTCAAGTAATGTAGGAATAGATTAAATCCAAATAATGAAATACAGTGTTCACTTGGGTGTTTTACAAATGAATAATGCATATGGGGCCGATTTACCATTGCCCGTATTGGCCCCAATGCATCTGTTTCAGCACAAGCCTTCAACCTCACCGAAAACAGTAGTTAAGAAACAGTGGTGTTAAGACTGCTGCTCCTTAACTCATACACCTCCTCTGAGGCTACAGTCTGCAATACGCCCGATCGTGTACGATCGGGTTGATTGACACCCGAGCTATCGGCCGATTGGCTGCGAATCTGCAGGGGCCGGCATTGCACAAGCAGTTCACCAGAACTGCTTGTGCAATGTTAAATGCCAACAGTGTATGCTGTCGGCATTCAGCGATGTCTGGCTCATGTCTGCCAGACATTTGTTAAATCGTCCCCATGGTGTTTTTTCTCCTGTGATAAAAAGAGTAAGTGACTACAGCTCAGAAAAGAAGGCGTTATTGTGTATACTGGTAGGATTTGATTTTAAATTAGTTTGTAAGTACAATAAAAACAAATTTCTATTGTAATATCATCACTAGTGATGTCGCGAATAGTTCGCCGGCGAATAGTTCTCGGCGAACATAGCATGTTCGCGTTTGCAGCGGACGGCGAACATATGCAATGTTCGGTCCGCCCCTATTCGTCATCATTGAGTAAACGTTGACCCTGTACCTCACAGTCAGAAGACACATTACAGCCAATCAGCAGTAGACCCTCCCTCCCAGATCCTCCCACCTCCTGGACAGCATTCATTTTAGATTCATTCGGAAGCTGCATTCTTAGTGAGAGGAGGGACAGTGTAGCTGCTGCTGATTTAATAGGGAAATCGATAGCTAGGCTAGTGTATTCAGTGTCCACTACAGTCCTGAAGGACTCATCTGATCTCTGCTGTAAGGACAGCACCCCAAAAAGCCCTTTATAGGGCTAGAACATCAGTCTGCTTTTTTTTTTTTTTCCTGTGTAATCTAATTACAGTTGCCTGCCTGCCAGCGTGTGTGTCAGGCTATACTGTGCCCACTTGCCCAGTGCCACCACTCATATCTGGTGTAACAGTAGTGTACATTTAAAAAAAAAAAAACTTTTTTGACTGTGAAATAATAGCAGACAGCTGCCAGTACCCAAGATGGTCGCCAATAAGGCAGATGGGGAGGATTAGAGAGCTGTTTTGGGGGGGATCAGGGAGGTTGGGGGCTAAGGGGGGGATGCTAGACTACAGCATATGTAAATATGCTAAAAATAAAATTAAAAGAAATTAAAAAAACATTTATTTTAGTACTGGCAGACTTTCTGCCAGTAGTTAAGATGGTGGGGACAATTGTGCGGTGGGGGAGGGAAGGGAGCTGTTTGGGAGGGATCAGGGGGTCTGATGTGTCAGGTGGGAGGCTGATCTCTACACTAAAGCTAAAATTAACCCTGCAAGCTCCCTACAAACTACCTAATTAACCCCTTCACTGCTAGCCATAATACACGTGTGATGCGCAGCAGCATTTAGCGGCCTTCTAATTACCAGAAAGCAATGCCAAAGTCATATATGTCTGCTATTTCTGAACAAAGGGGATCCCAGAGAAGCATTTACAACCAATTGTGCCATAATTGCACAAGCTGTTTGTAAATAATTTCAGTGAGAAACCTAAAATTGCAAAAAAAATTAAGTTTTTTTTAAATTTGATCGCATTTGGCGGGGAAATGGTGGCATTAAATATACCAAAATGGGCCTAGATCAATACTTTGGGCTGTCTACTACACTACACTTAAGCTAAAATTAACTCTACAAGCTCCCTACATGCTCCCTAATTAACCCCTTCACTGCTGGGCATAAAACACGTGTGGTGCGCAGTGGCATTTAGCAGCCTTCTAATTACCAAAAAGCAACGCCAAAGCCATATAAGTCTGCTATTTCTGAACAAAGGGGATCCCCGAGAACCATTTACAACAATTTATTCCATAATTGCATAAGTTGTTTGTAAATAATTTCTGTGAGAAACCTAAAGTTTGTGAAAAAGTGAACAATTTTTTTTTATTTGATCGCATTTGGCTTTGAAATGGTGGCATGAAATATACCAAAATGGGCCTAGATCAATACTTTGGGTTGTCTACTACACTACACTTAAGCTAAAATTAACTCTACAAGCTCCCTACATGCTCCCTAATTAACCCCTTCACTGCTGGGCATAAAACACGTGTGGTGCGCAGTGGCATTTAGCAGCCTTCTAATTACCAAAAAGCAACGCCAAAGCCATATAAGTCTGCTATTTCTGAACAAAGGGGATCCCAGAGAAGCATTTACAACCATTTATGCCATAATTGCATAAGTTGTTTGTAAATAATTTCTGTGAGAAACCTAAAGTTTGTGAAAAAGTGAACAATTTTTTTTTATTTGATCGCATTTGGCTTTGAAATGGTGGCATGAAATATACCAAAATGGGCCTAGATCAATACTTTGGGTTGTCTACTACACTACACTTAAGCTAAAATTAACTCTACAAGCTCCCTACATGCTCCCTAATTAACCCCTTCACTGCTGGGCATAAAACACGTGTGGTGCGCAGTGGCATTTAGCAGCCTTCTAATTACCAAAAAGCAACGCCAAAGCCATATAAGTCTGCTATTTCTGAACAAAGGGGATCCCAGAGAAGCATTTACAACCATTTATGCCATAATTGCATAAGTTGTTTGTAAATAATTTCTGTGAGAAACCTAAAGTTTGTGAAAAAGTGAACATTTTTTTTTATTTGATCGCATTTGGCGGTGAAATGGTGGCATGAAATATACCAAAATGGGCCTAGATCAATACTTTGGGTTGTCTACTACACTACACTTAAGCTAAAATTAACTCTACAAGCTGCCTACATGCTCACTAATTAACCCCTTCACTGCTGGGCATAAAACACGTGTGGTGCGCAGTGGCATTTAGCAGCCTTCTAATTACCAAAAAGCAACGCCAAAGCCATATAAGTCTGCTATAATGGCATGTCTGGCACACAGTGTTGGGGCAAGGGTCCATCTGACCACTGATACCTGGTCTGCAAAGCATGGTCAGGGCAGGTATATCACCTACACTGCGCACTGTGAAGCGGGCGTAACCCTTACACTACCTGATCGATACAACATCATACCTGATGTTTTAAAGCACGTTATTCCAAACAATTTAGGAATGTTAGGTGATTTATGCCCTTTATGGATTAAAACCAGACTCTGCATCAACTATGTAATTTTCCATGGGAGTTTTGCCATGGATCCCCCTCCGGCATGCCACAGTCCAGGTGTTAGTCCCCTTGAAACAACTTTTCCATCACTATTGTGGCCAGAAAGAGTCCCTGTGGGTTTTAAAATTCGCCTGCCTATTGAAGTCTATGGCGGTTCGCCCGGTTCGCCCGTTCGCAAACTTTTGAGGAAGTTCGCATTCGCCGTTCGCGAACCCAAATTTTTATGTTCGCGACATCACTAATCATCACCTATTTGGTAACAGTGGTTGTAATCCCTTGGCATATCATAAGAAACCTATTGCAAAAGGACTACAAAAACATCTGGTTAGAGCACATATCAAAGGAAAAGAACTATCCTCTAAAACTTGTCACTGGTAGGTCACTGTGTCTCACCTGCTACAAAAATGTTTTTTGTGATTGAAAAAGAAATAAGTATGGAGCAGAGAGAGAGCTATGTAATGCCTTCAAAAAGCTTGACTCAGCTTGTGCTGCTCATAGAGTATCCCCAGCAACCAAGATTAGGAAGATGAGTGCAGATAAAAGGCAAGGGGCTATATTATTTGTGGCACTCTTTGCCCGCATCAGTAGTAGCATGCGTATTTACTAAATAGAATAAGTTAAAAACGTTAAAATAGGTTAAAATAGTCAAACTTCTTATCTAAAACTGACCTGTATACAGTTAAATAAACATATATTTAAAACCTGAAATACAAGAAGCGCTCACAAAGGCTAAAGACAAACTAAATTTATTAAATACAAGTTAAAAATATAGAGTGCGCACTCATTAAACACAATTTTGACTATACAATTCAACAATTCATTTAAACTAACTTCATATAAAACAACCTTTATATAAAACAATACAATTCAACAATTCATTTAAACTAACTTCATATAAAACAACCTTTATATAAAACAATACAATTCAACAAATCATTTAAACTAACTTCATATAAAACAACCTTTATATAAAACAATACAATTCAACAAATCATTTAAACTAACTTCATATAAAACAACCTTTATATAAAACAACCTTTAAAAAGTCTCTTAATTTCTTTTGTGCAAAAGATGCTTATAGCAAATATTAGGAGGTGGGTCTTATGTCTTTCAGTTCATTAGACTCCTTCTATTGACCAATCAGATAACTCTATTATCGTTGTTTTGCTCTTTCAAAAAATGTAACCGTTTTAACAGTAAATGTATCAATCTTTTTCAAGACCAGGTTCTTTGTTATAATTTGTTATGTTAAAGACTTTTTACCTTAGTCTTCTGCAATTTCCAGTTCTTTTTTAAACAAAAGTATTCTTCGTTTTTGTTCCTCACAAAGTAAGCCTCCATTACTGCTTCCAGCAGTGGATTCAATGAAGCAACAAACTGGCTCACCGTGATAGTTTGCAACAGCTGATACTATCCGGCTTGAACAAATCCCCCGCCTTCCGATGACAATGGGCAGTCCGCCTCTCTTGCCTCCAGGCTGAAAAAAGGGAACTTTCACACTTGCTCCTAGGTACGGGTGTATATTAATGTTACCCGATTTTTTGTTGTCGATATCCTGGACAATTCTTACACAGCTTTTGGTAAGGCTGTCAGAATCATCCAGGATGATTCAAAGGATACTACAGACTCAGACATACAACCGTAAGAGATAGGCTGGGACATCAGAACTTTACTGATCTGACAGCCTTACCAAAAGCTGTGTAAGAATTGTCCAGGATATCGACAACAAAAAATCGGGTAACATTAATATACACCCGTACCTAGGAGCAAGTGTGAAAGTTCCCTTTTTTCAGCCTGGAGGCAAGAGAGGCGGACTGCCCATTGTCATCGGAAGGCGGGGATTTGTTCAAGCCGGATAGTATCAGCTGTTGCAAACTATCACGGTGAGCCAGTTTGTTGCTTCATTGAATCCACTGCTGGAAGCAGTAACGGAGGCTTACTTTGTGAGGAACAAAAACGAAGAATACTTTTGTTTCAAAAAGAACTGGAAATTGCAGAAGACTAAGGTAAAAAGTCTTTAACATAACAAATTATAACAAAGAACCTGGTCTTGAAAAAGATTGATACATTTGCTGTTAAAACGGTTACATTTTTTGAAAGAGCAAAACAACGATAATAGAGTTATCTGATTGGTCAATAGAAGGAGTCTAATGAACTGAAAGACATAAGACCCACCTCCTAATATTTGCTATAAGCATCTTTTGCACAAAAGAAATTATGATACTTTTTAAAGGTTGTTTTATATAAAGGTTGTTTTATATGAAGTTAGTTTAAATGATTTGTTGAATTGTATTGTTTTATATAAAGGTTGTTTTATATGAAGTTAGCTTAAATGAATTGTTGAATTGTATAGTCAAAATTGTGTTTAAAGTAGCATGCGTATTACAAGTTGAAACTAAACACGCTCGCTTGAGCACAATTTAATTTAATGTGTGTCGGGTTAGCACGACTTCCGTGCTCTGGTTAACTGTTACATGAGACAAAAAAGTTGCACAAAACACATAAATAATGCATTTAAAAGTACAATTACACTCCTAAAAACACTAATATAAATTATTAAAACAAAATATTGCATTTAAAAGTTATAAATGCTCGAAGAAATGAGGTCTCAGATGCTGATTCTATATATATATATAATAGTCCCAAGAGCTCTGCACACACTTTTTCAAGGGTTACATTGCCCGGGGTGCATACCAAAGAAATTCATAAATGCAGCAATAAAGGAAGCACTCACTGGGGCTTGAAATATAGAGTGTTTTAATCATCCAATCTAGTAGTAACGTTTCGGAGATGTTATCTCCGTCCTCAGACCTTACAAAATGACAAAGTACATACAGTTAAAAAGACTTACCCCTCCACCATCACACGTGAGAAACCGGAAACTTCCACGGCGTCCCCATCGCACACCACTGCGCAGGTCCGTTGGTTGCCATGGCAAGCAGAAATCACGTACCTTATTCAACTAAAAACAGTGTGTAAATTAGAAAAGAGAGAATATCATACAGTATCAAATGGTAATAATGCAACTTTAAATATAAACAACACCTGCATAAAGTATATCTAGAGTATTCATATGCAGGGATTTGAAATATTTATTGAAATATATATAGCAAGTCAATGGACAACTAGTCCTTTAAGATACATAAATATGTAGACCTGCAATATATAAGATCTATAGACTAAATAGTTTTTTTGTTCCATGACAATACATTGACCCCACCTAGAAATTATTTTGGAACACTACACAGTACTAAAAATACTAATGTCTACCATGGGGAAAGAGGGTCCGCCACTATTTCTAATAGGAGGTACCAAAATTCATTAAAATTATGGGGGGAGATAAAAAACTGAAATTAAAATCCTCCATGTCTCAAAATTAAATCAATGTAAATATTTGCATGCGAAATTAGCACATCTAGGCAAGATTCCCTGCTTGCTTTTTCCCAGAAATACTTGCTATACAATGTTACCAATGCACAAGAGAATTCTGGGTAAGATATGCAAATTATATATGCAAATTCTCTGTTTTTTTGCTTCAAGTACTGTTTTAACACAGCAATCCTTTTAACAGGATTAATGCAGCAAACCAGAAATCGCTCACTAGACAGCCTGTTTCGTTCTTTTTGGAACTCATCAGTAGGAGATAGATTTCTGGTTGCTGCATTGGTAAAGCTACTTTCAAGTTTAAACCAAAATTCATTAAAAAAAAATTTTTTGGGGGGGAGATAAAAATCTGAAATTAAAATCCTCCATGTCTCAAAATTAAATCAATGTAAATATTTGCATAGGAAATTAGCACATCTAGGCAAGGTTCCCTGCTTGCTTTTTCCAAGAAATACTTGATATACAATGTTACCAATGCACAAGAGAATTCTGGGTAAGATATGCAAATTCTCAGTTTTTTTGCTTCAAGTACTGTTTTAACACAGTGATCCTTTTAACAGGATTATTGCAGCAAACCAGAAATCACTCACTAGACAGCCTGTTTCCTTCTTTTTGGAACTCATCAGTAGGAGATAGATTTCTGGTTGCTGCATTGGTAAAGCTACTTTCAAGGTTAAACCAAAATGCATTAAAATTATGGGGGGAGATAAAAAAACTGAAATTAAAATCCTCCATGTCTCAAAATTAAATCAATGTAAATATTTGCATGGGAAATTAGCACATCTAGGCAAGATTCCCTGCTTGCTTTTTCACAGAAATACTTGCTATACAATGTTACCAATGCACAAGAGAATTCTGGGTAAGATATGCAAATTATATATGCAAATTCTCAGTTTTTTTGCTTCAAGTACTGTTTTAACACAGCGATCCTTTTAACAGGATTATTGCAGCAAACCAGAAATCATTAACTAGACAGCCTGTTTCGTTCTTTTTGGAACTCATCAGTAGGAGATAGATTTCTGGTTGCTGCATTGGTAAAGCTAATTTCAAGGTTAAACCAAAATTCATTAAAATTTTGGGGGGAGATAAAAATCTGAAATTAAAATCCTCCATGTCTCAAAATTAAATCAATGTAAATATTTGCATAGGAAATTAG
This sequence comes from Bombina bombina, assembly GCF_027579735.1. Taxonomy (NCBI): domain Eukaryota; kingdom Metazoa; phylum Chordata; class Amphibia; order Anura; family Bombinatoridae; genus Bombina; species Bombina bombina. Next base: position 607,851,967 of record NC_069501.1, on the reverse strand, counting down.
CACATCTAGGCAAGTTTCCCCGCTTGCTTTTTCCAAGAAATACTTGATATACAATGTTACCAATGCACAAGAGAATTCTGGGTAAGATATGCAAATTCTCAGGTTTTTTTGCTTCAAGTACTGTTTTAACGCAGCAATCCTTTTAACAGGATTATTGCAGCAAACCAGAAATCACTCACTAGACAGCCTGTTTCATTCTTTTTGGAACTCATCAGTAGGAGATAGATTTCTGGTTGCTGCATTGGTAAAGCTACTTTCAAGGTTAAACCAAAATTCATTAAAATTATGGGGGGAGATAAAAATCTGAAATTAAAATCCTCCATGTCTCAAAATTAAATCAATGTAAATATTTGCATAGGAAATTAGCACATCTAGGCAAGATTCCCTGTTTGCTTTTTCCCAGAAATACTTGATATACAATGTTACCAATGCACAAGAGAATTCTGGGTAAGATATGCAAATTATATATGCAATTTCTCAGTTTTTTTGCTTAAAGTACTGTTTTAACACAGCAATCCTTTTAACAGGATTATTGCAGCAAACCAGAAATCACTCACTAGACAGTCTGTATCGTTCTTTTTTGGAACTCATCAGTAGGAGATAGATTTCTGGTTGCTGCATTGGTAAAGCTACTTTCAAGGTTAAACCAAAATTCATTAAAATTTTGGGGGGAGATAAAAAACTGAAATTAAAATCCTCCATATCACAAAATTAAATCAATGTAAATATTTGCATAGGAAATTAGCACATCTAGGCAAGATTCCCTGCTTGCTTTTCCCCAGAAATACTTGATATACAATGTTACCAATGCACAAGAGAATTCTGGGTAAGATATGCAAATTCTCAGTTTTTTGCTTCAAGTACTGTTTTAACACAGCGATCCTTTTAACAGGATTATTGCAGCAAACCAGAAATCACTCACTAGACAGCCTGTTTCGTTCTTTTTGGAACTCATCAGTAGGAGATAGATTTCTGGTAGCTGCATTGGTAAAGCTACTTTCAAGGTTAAACCAAAATTCATTAAAATTATGGGAGGAGATAAAAAACTGAAATTAAAATCCTCCATGTCTCAAAATTAAATCAATGTAAATATTTGCATAGGAAATTAGCACATCTAGGCAAGATTCCCTGCTTGCTTTTTCCCAGAAATACTTGATATACAATGTTACCAATGCACAAGGGATAAAAAAGATCTACCTGCTGCTATACAAAAAGATTGGCGCATAGTAAGCTCGGACTCTATGCTCCCATTTACCAACATGGGACCCCCAAGAACGGGCTTTATAAAGTCCAAATCTATTCAAGACACCTTGGTCAAAGTGGACCCTGTCAAGAGTTATAAAAATCTATCTGGCTCAATCAACCGAAGTGGAGTTGTTATAGATGTCTTGGATGTACCACTTGTAATGGACTGAGTAATACCAAGACTTTCATGCATCCTCTTACAAGCAATAAGTATACAATTAAACATAGGGTTACTTATACTACTGAGTACATAGTGAAAAAAAACACCCCATTCTCACGCAAACCTGATCACATTTTCTCATTTGTGCTAAGTCAACATGAAAATAAGAATAATTTGCATTCCAATATGCTTCACAAAGCAGAATATGTTCTATGTATTTATAAATAGATATTTCTACATATTTTTAATAGTATGTTTGCACAATATAGTTATCTATATATACAGTATATACAGTTGGTATTGAAAAGAATCACCCCTTTGAAAATAATTACATTTTGTTGCTTTGCAGCCTGAAATAAAGACAGACGCCATTTTTTTTTATCCAGTTATATTGCAACTTATAACATCCAAGTGAAAGCTATAATACCAACATGTCAGGCAAAAATAAAGACAATTCAAAAACAGAATCACTGAGTTGGAAAAAGGATCACCCCTCCTAAAATTATTTGTAAACTCAATCAGGTGTAGCTAATCACCTTCTCAATGGCAGACACAAAGCCATTTGACATTCAACTGTGATCAGATGTGGGCATATTGATTAGCTCAGCATGAAAAGAGCTTTCCTGGAGCATCTCAGTCCCTGATAGTGCAACTGAAGCAAACAATCAACTATGGCTTGCAAGGCACTGTCAAAAGATCTAGGGATAATGTTGTGGACAGGCACAAGTCAGGAGATGGATACAAGAACATGTCAAAGGCTTTATCAATGCCTAGAAGCACAGTGAAGTATATTATTAAGAAGTGGAAGGTATTTGGTACAACACAGACCCTCTCTGGATCAAGACGTCCTTCAAAACTGGATGAAAGAGCCAGAAGGAAACTGGTCAGAGAGGTTACCAAGAGGCCCACAGCAACTCTGAAGCAGTTGCAGGAATGTATGACAAAGAGTGGTCATTGTGTACATGTGACAACAATATCACAAATTCTCCACAAATGTGGCTTGTATGGGAGGGTTGCAAAAAAAAAATTCACTCCTCAAGAAAGGCCATATGCAGTCATGACTAAGCTTTGCCATAACACACTAGGAGATTCTGAGGCCACATAGAAAAAGGTGTTTTGGTCAGATGAGACTAAAATTTAATTATTTGGCCTCACACTAAACGATATGTCTGGATGAAATACAATACAGCTCACCATCCAAATAACACCATACCTACAGTACTACAGTAAAGCATGGATATGGTAATATCCTGTTATGGGGTGTTTCTCTGCAGCAGGCACTGGAGCACTTGTCAAGATAGAAAGAATAATGGATGGGGCAAAATACTGTCAAATTCTTGAGGAAAATCTGCTGCCCTCTGCCAGGAAGTTGTCAATGGGAAGATTGTCCAACATGACAATGACCCAAAGCACACAGCAAAAATGACCACACAGTGGTTGAAGGAGAAAAAGGTGAAGGTCCTTGCATGGCCTAGTCAGAGCCCAGACTTAAACCCCATTGAATATCTGTGACACGACTTGAAGACTGCAGTCCACAAATGGTCCCCATCAAATGTAACGGAACTGGAGGAGATCTGCAAAGAAGAGTGGGCAAATATTGCACAGTCTAGATGTGCAAAGTTAGTAGAGACATATCACAATAGACTAGAGGCTGCAATTAAAGCAAAAGATGGTTCAACAAAATACTGACACAAGGGGGTGATCCTTTTTGCAACTCAGTGATTCTGTTTTTGAATTGTCTTTATTTTTGCCTGACATGTTTGTGTTATATCTTTCACTTAGATGTTATAACACTTCTTGTTGTAAGGAAGTCACTCACAGGGTCTTATCCTTGAAATACAAAAGTATTTATTTAACATTTTGGGGGTTTCCCCTGTTTTCAAAACAAGCAATACATGACAGTAATAACTTACCACCTTATAACACTGCAATCATAACACCAATGCAGCGTCCACGGCTGCGTCCCGGAAGTTGCCTTACGTCACGTCCATCGTCATGGCAACCGGACACTCAGTCGGGATCATTGTGTGCATAACTAAAAACATAGAACAGTGCTGTCAGTCATCACGGACCCTGAGTAAGGATATTAATACATAAGAATACAGGATGGCAACAACAACCCTATGTCTAACAATATAATAGCTGTCATAATAATTAATACGGTACAGACTATGTATTGCAAACCTCAGAGATCTACATAGGATACGAAACATAAGAAAGCCAGCCAGAGGTGCCCCATCTCTGCTCTTTTGACACTGTGTTGTCCTATTTTATATATAAAAATAAAGGTTATATTTTATTTTTACACTAACGCTCTCACTTGCTTTCTTTGGTGGACTCTATACTTTTGCCTGGAGAGCGTTAGTCCCCTGCCTCGTCCACTTCTCTGCTTTCCTGGGAGCAACCACCGGATCTGTACTGGTCAAGCGGCATCTGGGAGATCCCATTATCACATATGTGAAAAGCCGGTTCGGTGTTAAAGTTCCGTCTACCTTAGCGGAGGATTCTTATGGTTCTAGGCTGCAGTCCTTGGATTGGTGGACAACGGGTGTGACGAAATACAGTCGAGCACTCGGATTGGAGGATCGTCCGGTAGAGTCCTGGACACGCCCCCTGGTGGGTGGTATGCTTCTGATCCCCTGAAGGAGTGATTCGGCTGATTTCCCGGCAAGCGGCAAGTGAGTGTGAAGACTTACGGAACGTTCTGTGGATTACATCTGATACAGCACTGTACACGCCCCCCCCCTGGCGGGTGCGAGTGTGCAGAAACCCAGCGGTAATTCTGTGACCTCAAGGTGAAAACAGCGGAATACTGTGTGAAGCCCAAAAGCGGAGGTGAGACTGTATCATTCTAAAAATCTGCATATTCCTTTATTACGCACCACTGCTTCATTGCCTGAAAAAAAAATACCAAGAGTAAAAAGAAAAATTGCTAAAAAGGAGTAAAATAGAATGTTGCTAAAAATTGTGTGCTCTATCTGAATCATGAAATTTTCAGATAAATTGCTCTCCACTCGTAATGTAGCCCAAAGTGCTTTAAGAGCTAAAGTAGGAAGGATTGCTGAAACTTTGAAAAGAAATCTGTAAGAATTGTTTGATGTGACGATTCCACCAGAGTATAGCATTCCCAAAACTCTGTCAACAGAAGAATATGACAGATTAATTGAGGCTCTTAAAGAAAAGCATGCAGACATCTAGTCTAATCTAGTACAGGGGATTCTTCTTAAGACAGGAAAGATTATTTTTATGATGGATCTGCAAGCCAATATAAAAACCAAAAATATTTTTTTAAATCTGTTTAACCAGGAGAAGGACATTGGTATAAAAGCCAAATGGAACATTTTTACAACTTCCCACTGCAAAAATGCATCTGACAAGGTTGGAGGAACAAATAAGTAGTAAACAGCAAAAAACAGTTTTCAGGGGACAATAGAGGGTCAAATCTTCACCACTGAAGATATAAGAAGGTGAAGTGAGTTATGTACATCTATGTTAAAAGCAAATGAACTGAAACTCAAGGACAGGTTTGATAAGTGTGAGAGAATTCCAGCTACAAGAAAATGTCACCATTTTGAGGCAAAATCAGAGAGTACTATTAGATGCTTCTTTACATCTGCATTGCAGAAGTTTGAAGAACATGCAGTGATGAGATTTGTCCCCGTGATCTTACAGAATAATGACTGTGTCTCTTTTCTCTATAATAACCAGTGATGGTTAGGCTTGACTGAGGACATCAGCAAGGAAAACTGTAATATTTTTTTGTAAAGCTTGGACCAAGAATATAATTCAAGATATCTACTGTGGACAAAGAATGGGTTCTCATGAACAATGTTCTCAGAAAACTGATACCTGCTGAGTTGACTACTACCACTGTAAGCTCCCACAACATCTCTGAGATACTGATTGAGGAAATCTCACACCTTCTAATCAAACATGTAGCTTGAAATTATGATGTGTCAATCATAAACATAATTAGTGTAATATTCAGTTAATTTTTAAGGGTCAATTTATTAAAGCTACAGCATATCATGTCCGCCAGGCATCGCTGAATCTGGACAGCATGCGCTGTCCATATTCAGCATTGCACATTGCGATGCTGAATACGCTGTCCGTATTTAGCATCATATAGGATCGGGCGGATAGATGTACGCAGCCTCAGAGGTGGCGTATGAGTTAAGGAGCAGCGGTCTATAGGCCGCTGCTTCTTCACTCCTGTTTCTGGTGAGCCAAAAGGCTCACGCGGAAACAGGGTGAATTGGCCCAATTAAGCCTATAATAAATTGACCCCTTATTATTTGTTATGCTTATATTACATCTTGACATTTCTCAAAATGCATGAATAAAGTAGGCTTTTCTCCAGATTTCTACTAGCCCTAACTCTGTAATCAGTGGAAACTTTTTTACAGCAGAATGCTACCATAGAGGATTTATATCTGTAAAAATTTCAGGTTCCTATCCCGTTCCCCACCAGAGACAACAAAACCTAAAAGTGTGGGGAAATGTTAAAAAAATTTTTTTTCTCAACTTCATAAAAAAAAGAGAATTCTCAAACCTGAAATATTCTGCATGCACCCTATACTTACCTAGGTACCCCCCTAAACATTTTTAAGACTGATACTTGAACCCTTCTCATTATAAAAGTGGAACTTTCAACGATTTTCATTATTACATTTGGACTAAATTTCTAAATCTAACAATCTAACATGCACCTTGTATTGTGATCTAGAGCTATTTTTTTTCTTCCAAGGAAGAGAGATATTGGTGTTTTCGTAAACATCTGTATAACAAAAAAAAATTGTGCGCCATGATGTAAACTAGTGGTTTTGCAATACCAATACAAAGAGGCAATAATTAGCAAAATTAAAAATTGTCAAGCAACAAACTTTACTATTATTAGACCACTTAAGATGGACTGACCCATATGCCTCTTGCCATTGGTTCACCTTTAACCCCCAGTAGTGTATTGCTGCTCCTTCAATAAAGGATACCATTAGAATTAAGCAAATTTGATAATCGAAAATAATAGGAAAGTTGTATAAAACTGTGTGCTCGGTATATATGGGGGAGGGGGGGGTGTCCGGACAGTGGCCATGATCGGTCACAGATTTAGAGGCTCTTAACAAAAAAATGAGAATCCACAGATCCTCTACATCAGACATCGTTATTCAATGTTAAAAGTATCCATATTGTGATCTACTATTATATGGATCTGAACCTACCCTGAAAAGATCACGTGGACTGCAGCCCTAGGCCGGACTGTTTGTGCTGCTAGTCGGAGGCCTAGAAATACCATCTACGACAACTCCCCCACCTCTGGGTTCACCGGGTTAAAGCAGGTATACCTCACCGCTGATTAATGATGGAGGAGTGCCATGTAACCATTCACGCCTTACTGAATGAGCTTGCACATAAGGTGGAGAGGGGATTCAATGATCTTATAACTATTGTTAAAAATGGCTACATGAAGGTGGGTGATGAAAAGTTAATGTGTCACGGATCTGAAGCATATACACCACTCACAGACCAATTGGTGATAAGCCAAATTTCTGTACCTCGGATGGAGTTCTCTGGTGCGAACCAGAGTTGCCACAAGCAAGAAGATGTTAGAGACCTCTCTGAGGTTCATGCCTCGATCCGTCTGCCTGCTTCCATGGCCGTCGCGACTCCAGGGGAGAAACTGTCACTAACGTTTACATCTGGGGCCCTGGAGACAGGGAGATGCGGCCGACTCACAAAGCTGGACCTTACAACATGGTTTTGTTTTTTCTGTACCTGGGAGAATCATGATGGTGGGGACAGGGAGATGGCACCTAGAGTTCTTGCACCCAGTTGTGTTGAAAAGCCCACCCTACTTTTTATGCAGGGTTACTACACCACGGACCTCGAAGGAAACAGATCCACATTTTGCCATAAAAGGCAGGAATCGCTCCGGTGTTGGTTAAAATGGAGAATGCTTCTGGGGCTCCGGAGAAGTCTCCATTACCATGGTCACACTTAGTCTACGGCCTGGTAGAATACTTTTGTACATTTAAAGTGACTGTGACAAGACCTATGTAATAGCAGTGTTGGCTCTTTTATTTGTGTTGCCCTATTGATATTTCTTACCCTACTTACAATATCTTAACAGTCTACCCCCAATATGAAGCCTGTTATGTAAAACATTAGCAGTTTTATTCACTTTGGAGTTATCTTAGAGATCAGCTAGGTACAATGTACATTAAGTGCTCATCCTCATTAAGGTTTGGCCTGAACTACTAACCATCCTGCAATAATATATAACTATAATACATTTGTGAAAGTGTTAAAAGTGTAAGGTTTGTGGTTTGGCTACCTCACTAGGATACATAGAATATATAGGCTCATTGCCACAATTTCAGTTGCTTTTTTGCGAAGAGGCTTTGTAATTTTAAAATCATATAAGCACCTTAGCCGAGTGACATACAGAGTTGTATAGTACCTCAAATAGGAAGTTAAGAGTTTACTATACATATTCTCTCTGAAGACTTGTCTGTTCTCAGTGTTTAGCTCAATTATTTCTTAGAGGGATTTCGCTTTTAATATATCCCCTTATATGATAAGGTTAACCATACTCGGCGCATTCCTGCTGAATGTTACATGAACTGAATACCACCCTATACCCAAGGAATAGCCCTATTATTGAGTGAGGGACATTAGATTTAGTCTGAGCTAGAACATACCCATTATGGGTGGCAATGATCTACCTTTTCTGCATTATGTAATCTAGCAATATATTATATAATCACTCCTGCTATCCGTTGTTTTTTTAAAAAACAAAAAAAACAAAACTACTATTGTATTCCTGACACAGCCCAGAAAGATAATCACCCATTAGAGGGCTGCTAGGAGCGGGTGTAATATGAAAGAGGGAGATGAATTATCAAAGTCTCCCTTCAAGTTGAGCTGCACAGTCACTATTATCTGCATAACCGGATAAACTTGTGTAGGTATGTGCGTTCAGTCGTGTGGTCTAAGGGGAGTGAGTATAGAGGGGATATGTGTAAATATATATGTAGGAGCCTCCTGGCACAATTTAAGCAAGTCTATGTATCCAATTGGAAAAAATGCTCTTACCACAATGTACCTTCTTGCTTCTTGTTCGCCGTCCACAGCTCAGCCGAGTACCCCAAAGTCCACTCCGCTATCCACAACCGCTTGGTTCCTCCGATGATCTGTCCGACGTCACTTCCGGTATGCGTCTTCGTGCAGCTCTAGGTTGCTGGTAGGTCCTCCTCACCAAGCCGTTCCCTCACGCTGTTCGTGCTTCCTGATGGTGCCGAGTCCCGCTTGGTAAAAGGGTAATCTTAATGTAGCAAAAGACCAGGCAGGACTGCAAGGCACTAGCATTAAATCAAAATAGAGCTTTATTCATGGAACTTTAAAATCCAACAAAAACGAGCCTGACAGCTCCTAAGACAAAGTGTCTTATGCGTTTCGGCTTAGGGAATAGCCTTACTCATAGACATATCTGTGACCCGGAGCTACTGGCTTAAATAGCCAGTGCTCAGGGTCACAGATTAGAAGCAGCTATCAAATTTAAAAAATAAATTTCACAATTGTAATGGGCATTGATAGATTAGTTGTTATGACACTCTTATAAGATAAATGGATTTAGTTAATTACACAAGATCGACTTTTGCCAATATATAGGAATAGATTAATAGCAGTGAATTACAAAGTAAACATTAGTTAGAGCTATTACTATATTAAGTTGCACCTGAAAGGTGAACTAAGTAGGCAACCGTAGTTTGTTTCTGGCCAGGGGGAAATAGCTTCAGTATACTCATTGAGTCATCTATGGGTATAGGCTGTAAAAGACATATACAGTAAATTAGAAGGCTTAGTAACATTCAGAGACAATCAAGGCCTTAATAGCATGTTAACTTTTAACATTTAACATGTAACTGATTATCCTGCCTGAAGCTAACTATTGGGGAAGATTACTATTTTATGCATCAATTAATACCCTAAAACTCTGTTAGCACTAATTATTCATAACCTTAACTAGGGATTGCAGGATTCAGAAAACTTGATTTAAACTTTTAGATACAGGATTTAAATTAACTAAGCTATGCAATGTACAATACAGCTCTATGAATAAAAAAACATGTATACACATAGAGACAAGTGATTATGTTAGACAATATATTGCTTTTTGCTTGTATAATGTCTACCTAAGCGGCTAGTGTACTTTGTTATGTATGGTGAACTATATAACCTCTATTGTGTGTTAGAAATAAATCCATAAGTAAACTTTATTTACAGATTACTAAACAATAGAACTGTGTGGTTAGTATGCAACCTTTATCTTATTCTTTTCCAAAAGTTAATGACATCTCCCTCAATGTTAAAACCAAGGGGTTTTCTGGTTTTTAGCTGGAATATCCAGAATGCTTCTTGGTACATTAATTTGCTTGTGGTGTCCCCACCTCTCTCTGGGCTCCTGATCTGTTCAATGACCTGCCAAACGAAGCTTTTGACATTTTTGTCATGCACACTGATGAAATGCCTGGCTAGGTCTGATACTTCAGCACCATTCTCAATATTGTTGAGGTGCTCTCTTATACGCGATCGTACTTCCCTAGTAGAGCACCCTACATACTGTTTTCTGCATAATGTACATGCACGTAGCAACCACCCAAAGCACACGGGCTTTGGATTAGCCAAAGGGCAATTTATGCGAATCAAACGCAATTGCACCGAAGAGGCTGATTTCCTGCAAGAAAGTGAGATTCTAAAATCTCAACTGCAAGCAAGGGGTATGCAACCAAAACTGTTAACAGAGCATTCCTTGAGGTAACTAGGATGAACAGAAGTAGTATGTTGGTTAGTAATACCAATGGGACGCGACCAAGAACTTTCGATCGGTCAGCACCCCTTTTTGTTACGACATACAGCTCTCAATTTGACCAGATTTGCAACATAATAAACAAACATCTGCCTATCCTGTCAGCAGAGGATAGTCTCAAGGATTATGTTAGCAAGGGCTGTAAATTTTCAGCCATAAGGGGTTGTACACTATCCAACATACTATCTCCTAGTATGCTAAAAAAACGAACCACAGTTGCAAGCAGTTGGCTCAGTGTCAAGGGGCACTATAAATGCCACTTTTCAAAGTGCATTGCATGTGGTCACACCAGAGTTCTGAAAACTTTTCAATCGAAAGTGACTCAGAGAATATATGACCTCCTCAGTTGCACCAATTGTCGCTCGTCCAATGTTGTTTACCTTGTCGAATGTACATTATGCAGAAAACAGTATGTAGGGTGCTCTACTAGGGAAGTACGATCGCGTATAAGAGAGCACCTCAACAATATTGAGAATGGTGCTGAAGTATCAGACCTAGCCAGGCATTTCATCAGTGTGCATGACAAAAATGTCAAAAGCTTCGTTTGGCAGGTCATTGAACAGATCAGGAGCCCAGAGAGAGGTGGGGACACCACAAGCAAATTAATGTACCAAGAAGCATTCTGGATATTCCAGCTAAAAACCAGAAAACCCCTTGGTTTTAACATTGAGGGAAATGTCATTAACTTTTGGAAAAGAATAAGATAAAGGTTGCATACTAACCACACAGTTCTATTGTTTAGTAATCTGTAAATAAAGTTTACTTATGGATTTATTTCTAACACACAATAGAGGTTATATAGTTCACCATACATAACAAAGTACACTAGCCGCTTAGGTAGACACTATACAAGCAAAAAGCAATATATTGTCTAACATAATCACTTGTCTCTATGTGTATACATGTTTTTTTATTCATAGAGCTGTATTGTACATTGCATAGCTTAGTTAATTTAAATCCTGTATCTAAAAGTTTAAATCAAGTTTTCTGAATCCTGCAATCCCTAGTTAAGGTTATGAATAATTAGTGCTAACAGAGTTTTAGGGTATTAATTGATGCATAAGATAGTAATCTTCCCCAATAGTTAGCTTCAGGCAGGATAATCAGTTACATGTTAAATGTTAAAAGTTAACATGCTATTAAGGCCTTGATTGTCTCTGAATGTTACTAAGCCTTCTAATTTACTGTATATGTCTTTTACAGCCTATACCCATAGATGACTCAATGAGTATACTGAAGCTATTTCCCCCTGGCCAGAAACAAACTACGGTTGCCTACTTAGTTCACCTTTCAGGTGCTACTTAATGTGGTAATAGCTCTAACTAATGTTTACTTTGTAATTCACTGCTATTAGTCTATTCCTATATATTGGCAAAAGTCGATATTGTGTAATTAACTAAATCCATTTATCTTATAAGAGTGTCATAACAACTAATCTATCAATGCCCATTACAATTGTGAAATTTATTTTTTAAATTTGATAGCTGCTTCTAATCTGTGACCCTGAGCACTGGCTATTTAAGCCAGTAGCTCCGGGTCACAGATATCTCTATGAGTAAGGCTATTCCCTAAGCCGAAACGCGTAAGACACTTTGTCTTAGGAGCTGTCAGGCTCGTTTTTGTTGGATTTTAAAGTTCCATGAATAAAGCTCTATTTTGATTTAATGCTAGTGCCTTGCAGTCCTGCCTGGTCTTTTGCTACATTACTATTGTATTCCACCAATATCCCACTTGCTAAGGTGTCATGCCAGGTTTAGTTTATCGTAAGCTATTACTGGAGTGTTCAAAGCCCCCGAGATACTTATAATAAAAACTGGTATTTATATAGTGCCTTTCTCCCATTGGGACTCAAAGCGCTTTTTCAGTGCTTGCTCTCAGAATTGACCAAATCGGCAGCTGAATAGTAATAGTTGTTATTATTACCCAATTTAATGGTACTCATTTTATCGACATCGGAAGGATGAAGGGCTGAGTTGGCCCTGCCGGGATTTAATCCTGTGACCTTAGATCTTTTAAACAGGCTTTTTTGTAGTCAGGGCATTTACCAACTGAGCTACCTCACGGCCACTTATGTGGTACTGCTCTATTATCATATTTTATCTTTAAATATACTAAGAGCTCATTATGTTTAAGTCATCACTACTGTACTTCCTCACTTATTTCATCATATACTATTACATATTATTTGTTTAGCTCATCATGATTACACCATCATTACTTTACTATCTAACTTACTTTATCATATAGTATCACATATTAATGAATACATACTAATGCCCAAGAGTGGCCAATGTCTGTTATAATTCCTCATGGTTATAGCAATGATATAGCAAGGTCCAAGAGTGACCCTCTAATTATTTGAGGAACATATGCTAGAGAAAATGAGGTTTCAATTCTGCATAATTGTTTATCATGTAGACTTCTAGTTAATTTAGAGACTATACCATAGTTTTTGTTTTCTATTGTGATTCAGATAGAGCATGCAATTTTAAGAAACTTTCTAATTTACACATATTATCAAATTATTTTCATTCTCTTGGTATCTTTACTTGAAATGTAAGAATGTAAGTTTAGATGAACACACTGTGTTGTTCTTGCTGATTGGTGGGTAAATTCACCTACCAATAAACAAGTGCTTTCCATGGTTCTGAACCAAAAAAATAGCTTAGATGCCTTCTTTTTCAAATAGAAAAAGCAAGAGAACGAAGAAAAATTAATAATAGGAGTAAATTAGAAAGTTGTTTAAAATTGCATGCTCTATCTGAATCACGAAAAAAAACATTTGGGTTCAGTGTCCCTTTAAGTTGAGGACACTGGTTGTATCACTTTAAGTCTATGACTGAGAAGCAGAAATTTACCAATAAGCAAGGTACACTGTTTTTTCTTCATTATCTTCAATGGATATCCTCTCATACCACGGCAACATTAGTATCTGTATATCCAATTACATTATTTAGAATAATAACCCAGGTTCTGCTTATTGTTGTATTTGTATATGTACACTATGATATATCTTATAAAAACCTCAATAAAAAACTTTTGAAATCAAAAACTGTGTGCTCAAGCTGAATCATAAAATATTTTTTTGTTTCTTTCATGTCCCTTTAAGTATCTTGGCATTTCATTAAAAATGTAATTTTAAAGTATGTTAGTTACAATTAGCAAATCAAGCAAAATATTAACCCATATTTTAACAGTCCATATAGCTGAAGAATTATGTAGTTTAATAATGAAGAATACAAAGTTTAGGCATTTTGGAAAATATTTTAATACAGATTCATTTTTATGCAACAATTAATTATTATTATTACTATTATCGGTTATTTGTAGAGCGCCAACATATTCCACAGCGCTATGTTCCTTTAATATTTCCTGGTACATAGTATAATGAGCAGAAATAATGGGATTATGAGTTTTTATCTGTCCAACAAATGTATAATTCAGTTACAGTTATATCTCTCTGCCCACACAAATAGAAGTGTATTTTAAGTTGGAACTGTGCTTACACACAACAAAAAAATGAGAAAGTTGACTTGTAAAAAGTGGAATTCAGAAGCTTAGTGAATATTAAAGCATTTTCAAATCTGCCAAAATGCACATTTACTCAAACGAAACTCAGTAGCTTTGTAGTTGTTTCTAGATTATTTTAATTTAAGTGTTCTTTGTGAGAATGTTAATGGCTCTTAGAGGGAAACTGACTGGAAAAACACATTAATATGGTTAAAAAGTATGCATGCCATAGTTTATAAATTATGGTGGGGATTGGCTTCTTTTGTCTAAAAGGGCACAGAAATATTATTTTTCTTTGTTGAATCTAAAAGAGTATTTTAAAAAGTATAAATTAAAAATATGTTATAAATATAGGGGGTGTGAGAGAGTAGGTAATATTGCTAATTTGCTTTAAATGGTGCCACCCTTATAGTAAATATAAAATATAAAAGAAAGATAGAAAAAAATACCAGGGTATATAAGATTACCCTAGAACAGCAAGGGAATAAACGGCACACATAGAAGACTTTCAAAAATTTATTTATAATAATTTCCCAAAAATACACTTAAGTATATAGCGATATCTTATCTGTCAATATCAGTTACCACTAAAGACAGCAAAATCTAAAACATTTTAAGTGCACTTAGACCTAATACTTTCCCTATGCTATAAATTACAAAAAGACATCATAAACAATAAGGGGTTAACCAGAAAACTCATGTTTATAACGAATGTTACATAGAATCTAATGTTTATAGGACATTTATAGTAAGTAGGCAAAATACATGTTAAACATATGGCTGCAGTCCAAACAGAGGTGAACTATATTATGTATCAAAAAGCGCTTGTTTTTCCTCTTTATATATACCAGGGAATCTTCTCTTAAGGCAAATAAATGTGCCGCAAGTAGTACTGCTGGATAAAGAGTCTCTAGCAAGTGTAATAATTCAGTTGGAAAACACAGCATATACTTAGCTTAAGTCCTCCGGTTTTTGTTGTTTCCACTTGTCTTCTGCTTGCAAGCACCTGTGATGATTACTTGGCGTGTGACATCAGCAATAGTGGGAGTGGTCTCTCGTCACCAGGGACTATGAGTGGCTATAGACAGAAGGATCCATTTGAATCAATTTTGCATTGTAAGTTTTGCCAAGAACTTTGACAAATGACTGTATCGCAAAGTTATGTATATGTTCACCTATCGTATAGGCACATCTTCCATTGCACTCCAATAGCACACTCCTCAAAACCACTTACTCCACTGTCGGAGTCACACCTGAAAGATTCGTAGCTCACTTTAAAGGTACAGCTGCATGTATAGAGCCAAAAATGTCTCTGAAGAAACAAAAGATTCAGGGAATAGGCCTGGACAGGTGCACTAGAAATCCTGGCCCACGGTACATTCGACAGGTACCTGGGTTCTCATAAACACATAGTGCCAACGCACGTTTCTCCCCCACCTCCAGTATGTGTTACAGTATGATCCCCTGTAACACATACTGGAGGTGGGGGAGAAACGTGCGTTGGCACTATGTGTTTATGAGAACCCAGGTACCTGTCGAATGTACCGTGGGCCAGGATTTCTAGTGCACCTGTCCAGGCCTATTCCCTGAATCTTTTGTTTCTTCAGAGACATTTTTGGCTCTATACATGCAGCTGTACCTTTAAAGTGAGCTACGAATCTTTCAGGTGTGACTCCGACAGTGGAGTAAGTGGTTTTGAGGAGTGTGCTATTGGAGTGCAATGGAAGATGTGCCTATACGATAGGTGAACATATACATAACTTTGCGATACAGTCATTTGTCAAAGTTCTTGGCAAAACTTACAATGCAAAATTGATTCAAATGGATCCTTCTGTCTATAGCCACTCATAGTCCCTGGTGACGAGAGACCACTCCCACTATTGCTGATGTCACACGCCAAGTAATCATCACAGGTGCTTGCAAGCAGAAGACAAGTGGAAACAACAAAAACCGGAGGACTTAAGCTAAGTATATGCTGTGTTTTCCAACTGAATTATTACACTTGCTAGAGACTCTTTATCCAGCAATACTACTTGCGGCACATTTATTTGCCTTAAGAGAAGATTCCCTGGTATATATAAAGAGGAAAAACAAGCGCTTTTTGATACATAATATAGTTCACCTCTGTTTGGACTGCAGCCATATGTTTAACATGTATTTTGCCTACTTACTATAAATGTCCTATAAACATTAGATTCTATGTAACATTCGTTATAAACATGAGTTTTCTGGTTAACCCCTTATTGTTTATGATGTCTTTTTGTAATTTATAGCATAGGGAAAGTATTAGGTCTAAGTGCACTTAAAATGTTTTAGATTTTGCTGTCTTTAGTGGTAACTGATATTGACAGATAAGATATCGCTATATACTTAAGTGTATTTTTGGGAAATTATTATAAATAAATTTTTGAAAGTCTTCTATGTGTGCCGTTTATTCCCTTGCTGTTCTAGGGTAATCTTATATACCCTGGTATTTTTTTCTATCTTTCTTTTATATTTTAAAAATATGTTATGTTTATGAGGTGTGTCACTATCAACCAATAAGCAGAAGGAAAACTGCTTATCAGCTATTGAGCTGTCAGACCTTAAAGGGACATACAACTAATATAAGTTTCTAAATATATAATGCAGCCAAAGCATACCTGCAAAACAGTTTCTTTTTGAACCCCCATTACCCCCTTTAATTCAGGCATAGTTTTATTTGCAGCAAGTTCCCCCTTGGCATTTCTATAAATGGAAGGTGCTATCCAGGCCATAGCTTCAGCAGAATGCACTTGTGCACGTGCACGGTAGGGGGCATAGTCACATGATACCTGACTAAAGCAGTAGCATACATCCCAACTCTCCCTGAAGTTCAGGGAGTCTCCCTGATTGTAATAGTGGCTCCCTGATGCCAGCAAATGGAATGCAATCTCCCTGAAATTCCAAGTACCATGATTCAATGTGGCCCAAATCTGGAAAAGTGTTCCTTTAAGGAATGCCTTTAGTTGCTGGGACGTTATAGAACCCTCAAAGCATCAGTAACCAAAAACCCCCCACTGAATTTAATAAAATAAAACACAGATACTACCTTATTTACTGCACGTAATTCAACTTTGTATTCTAAAATATTTAAGCATTCAACAAGCGTACGATCACTGGAAAAAAAGGTTTGTTGTATGTGGTTGTGCAATAAAGCTACTTTTTTAAAATGTGACTTTAGTGGAAAGCTACTTTAATAATAAGAGGCATATCTAAGAAATGTCTTGCGGACCTGATCCGACAGTGCGGATCAGGTCTGCAAGACATTGCTGAATGCAGAGAGCAATACGCTCTCCGCATTTAACATTGCACCAGCAGCTCACAAGAGCTGCTGGTGCAACGCCGCCCCCTGCTGACTCGCGGCCAATGGGCCCCCAGCAGGGGGTGTCAATCAACCCGATCATACTTGATCGGGTTGAATTGTTGCGATTCCTATCCGGCTGCTCAGAGCAGGCGGACAGGGTTATGGAGCTGCGGTCTTTGTGGCCGCTGCTTCATAACTGCTGTTTCTGGCGAGTCTGAAGAGCTTGATAGATAGGCCCCTAAGTCTCTATCTTATTTAGGGTTTCAAGGTGTCCAATATATAACTGGGAGGGGGGGCGGCTGCACAGTAGCGGGTGAAGCCACCTCCCTGAAATGAGTTTTTGCAGGTTGGAATGTCTACAGTACACAGTATAATGTAGAATAATTTGCAAAGCATGTGAGATAATCCCTGTGGAAACAAGCAAGTTTCTTGGGAACAAACAATAACCTGCTGTCTCTCCTCAAACCCCCTTGCTTGCATAAGCAATTATCTTCATGTGCACACTTTGTTAGATGATACCAAAAGGTTTGGAGTAGGACACTGATAAGGAGGGTGGAGCAGGCTACAATAGGCAACACTAAAATGTAAGAAATTTTGCAGATTTTTGGAAATGTTATTAAAATACTTATAGACTTTTTTTTACACATTTTTTTTACACACTGTTTTACCTCAGTTGACCCTTTTATAATATGCACATAACTCAAAATGTTTTATGGCACTTTAAGGCCCAGTTGCACATTATATTAGCTTCATATTCAAAACCCCTATGGCATTCCCCTATATGAGAAATATAGCCTATGATTTACTGTAATGAGCCAACTTAACAAAAAGTTCAGAGAGTATGATGAACTTTTGCATAAACAGGTAGTTTTGTGTTAAATAATGCAAAAATAAATCACACACCATTTTAGGTATTTACATGTTTATCCATCTATATATCTGCCTGTCTATCTATCTATCTATCTATCTATCTATCTATCTATCTAATATGTACATGAAGGACTGGTGATAGATAAATCCATTGCTTTTAAGGTCGAGTTAACAAAATATTAACTTGTTATTCTCTAAACGCCAAAACACCCAATGAGATCTATAGGTTAAAACCAGAATCGCCTAAACCACCTCTGGGGTTTAAGCTCATATGTACAGCACTAATTTATTGAGACACTCTGCAACACACAATCAAAGATTACTTTGTTTAGTCTAATTTGTAAAAGGATGAAAGAAATTGTTGTTAACCAAGACTTTTGATTACATGGTAATATGCTGATAAAGCATTTCAGACCTCTTTTTTAATATGTTTTCTCAGTTACTGGTGTTCTATATTTATACTGTGTTCTATGCTATGTTTTAAACTGCTTTTTAAAAATGAACTAAAGGGACAGTCAACACCAGAATTTTTGTTGTTTTAAAAAATAGATAATCCCTTAATTACCAATTCCCCAGTTTCGCATAACCAACACAGTTATAATTATACACATTTTACCTCTGTAATTACCTTGTATCTAAGCCTCAGCAGACTGCCCCCTTATTTCAGTTCTTTTGACAGACTTGCACTTTAGCCAATCAGAGCTGACTCCATGGTAAATTCACGTGCAAGAGCCTAACACTAAAAAACCTAAACTACCCATTGCCCTGAAAAGGGCATTTGTTTGGGCATTGCCCTTAAAAGGACATTTAGTTCTTTTACTGCCCATCCCTAATCTAAATAAAACAAACCCCCCCCAAAAAACCCTTAAAAAAAGTCTAACCCCCAGGTTGGTATTCACGGTTGCTGAAGTCCGGCGGAGAAAGTCCTGTCCCATGCGGTGAAGTCTTCTTTCAATCGGAACCTCTTCTTTCTTCTTCCAGGAACATCCGGCGCAGAGCAGAGCAGAGGGCGGAGCTGAAGACCGATGACCGCAGAGCTGAAGACAGGTGACCCTAGAACTGAAGACCGGTGACCGCAGTGCCATGGATCGTGGAGGATCCTCTTCGTACGTTCGCCGCCGTACCCTGGATAGTGAATTCAAGGTACGCGATTAAAGATGCATCCCTTGAATTCCTATTGGCTGATTTGATTCTTCAAATTAAAATCAGCCAAAAGGATGAGAGCTACTCAAATCCTATTGGCTGTTCAAATCAGCCAATAGGATGAGAACAAGTGAAATCATATTGGATGGTGAACAGCCAATAGGATTTCATTTGCTCTCATCCTATTGGCTGATGTAAAAATGTCAGCCAATAGGAATGCAAGGTACCCCAATAAATATGGGGTACCTTGCATTTAATCTTCAATGTGCGGCTGACGATCGCATGAAGAGGAACCTCCACGCTGCCGCCGGGAACCGCTGCCAAGGACCATCACTGCCAAGGACCATCGCTGCCTCCGAGGATCGCCACATCTAGAAACACCGCTCCACATCTCCGCGCCGCATTCACTGTGGATGAAGATGATGGAACCGTCTGGAAGAAGATCTTCTCCACTGGACTTCAGGACCTGTGAGTATCTATTTTGGGCTTTAATGTTAGTTTTTTTTTTAATTTGTATGTTTTTTTTTATTTTTTAACAGGATTTTTTGGGGCAATTTGTAAAAGAGCTAAATGTCCTTTAAAGGGCAATGCCCATCCAAATGCCCTTTTCAGGGCAATGGGTAGTTTAGGTTTTTATAGTGTTAGGTTTTTTCATTTTGGGGGGTTTGGTGGGTGGGGGGATTTTACTGTTAGAGGGGACTTGGTGTATTTTGGATGTAAAAGAGCTGATTATCTTGGGGCAATACCCTGCAAAAAGACATTTTAAGGGCTACTGGTAGTTCATTCTTAGATTAGGGGGTGTTTTTATTTTGATGAGCTTTTTATTTTCATACGGCTAGATTTAGAGTTTTGTTGGTAAGGACCCGCGTAGCTAACGCCGGCTTTTTTCTGGCCGCACCATAAAAATAACTCTGGTATTGAGAGTCCACATAAAGGCTGCGTTAGGCTCCAAAAAAGGAGCGTAGAGCATTTTTAACGCAGCTTCAACTCTCGATACCAGAGTTGCTTACGCAAGCGGCCAGCCTCAAAAACGTGCTCGTGCACGATTCCCCCATAGGAAACAATGGGGCTGTTTGAGGTGAAAAAAAACCTAACACCTGCAAAAAAGCCGCGTTCAGCTCCTAACGCAGCCCCATTGTTTGCTATGCGTAAACACTTCCTACGTCTGCACCTAACACTCTAACATGTACCCCGAGTCTAAACACCCCTAACCTTACACTTATTAACCCCTATTCTGCCGCCCCCGCTATCGCTGACCCCTGCATATTATTATTATTAACCCCTAATCTACCGCTCCGGACACCGTCGCTACTTACATTATCCCTATGTACCCCTAATCTGCTGCCCTAACATCGCCGACCCCTATATTATATTTATTAACCCCTAATCTGCCCCCCACAACGTCGCCTCCACCTGCCTACACTTATTAACCCCTAATCTGCCGAGCGGACCTGAGCGCTACTATAATAAAGTTATTAACCCCTAATCTGCCCTCCCTAACATCGCCGACACCTAACTTTAATTATTAACCCCTAATCTGCCGACCGGAGCTCACCGCTATTCTAATAAATGTATTAACCCCTAAAGCTAAGTCTAACCCTAACACTAACACCCCCCTAAGTTAAATATAATTTACATCTAACGAAATTAATTAACTCTTATTAAATAAATTATTCCTATTTAAAGCTAAATACTTACCTGTAAAATAAATCCTAATATAGCTACAATATAAATTATAATTACATTATAGCTATTTTAGGATTAATATTTATTTTACAGGCAACTTTGTAATTATTTTAACCAGGTACAATAGCTATTAAATAGTTAATAACTATTTAATAGTTACCTAGTTAAAATAATTACAAAATTACCTGACAAATAAATCCTAACCTAAGTTACAATTAAACCTAACACTATACTATCATTAAATTAATTAAATAAAATACCTACAATTACCTACAATTAAACCTAACACTACACTATCAATACATTAATTAAATACAATATCTACAAATAACTACAATGAAATAAACTAACTAAAGTACAAAAAATAAAAAAGAACTAAGTTACAAAAAATAAAAAAATATGTACAAACATAAGAAAAATATTACAACAATTTTAAACTAATTACACCTACTCTAAGCCCCCTAATAAAACAACAAAGCCCCCCAAAATAAAAAATGCCCTACCCTATTCTAAATTACTAAAGTTAAAAGCTCTTTTACCTTACCAGCCCTGAACAGGGCCCCTTGCGGGGCATGCCCCAAGAAGTTCAGCTCTTTTGCCTGTAAAAAAAACATACAATACCCCCCCCCCAACATTACAACCCACCACCCACATACCCCTAATCTAACCCAAACCCCCCTTAAATAAACCTAACACTAAGCCCCTGAAGATCTTCCTACCTTGTCTTTACCATACCAGGTTCACCGATCGGTCCTGAAGAGCTCCTCCGATGTCCTGATCCAAGCCCAAGCGGGGGGGCTGAAGATGTCCATGATCCGGTAGAAGTCTTCATCCAAGCGGGGCAGAAGAGGTCTTCCATCCGATTGAAGTCTTCATCCAGGCGGCATCTTCTATCGACATCCATCTGGAACGGAGCGGCAGCATCCTGAAGACCTCCGACGCGGAACATCCATCCTGGCCGACGACTGAACGACGAATGACGGTTCCTTTAAATGACGTCATCCAAGATGGCGTCCCTCGAATTCCGATTGGCTTATAGGATTCTATCAGCCAATCGGAATTAAGGTAGGAATATTCTGATTGGCTGATGGAATCA
Organism: Bombina bombina; assembly: GCF_027579735.1. Lineage (NCBI taxonomy): Eukaryota > Metazoa > Chordata > Amphibia > Anura > Bombinatoridae > Bombina > Bombina bombina. The sequence continues at coordinate 607,830,066 of NC_069501.1, read as the reverse complement.
GCCAATCAGAATCAAGTTCAATCCGATTGGCTGATCCAATCAGCCAATCAGATTGAGCTCGCATTCTATTGGCTGTTCCGATCAGCCAATAGAATGCGAGCTAAATCTGATTGGCTGATTCCATCAGCCAATCAGAATATTCCTACCTTAATTCCGATTGGCTGATAGAATCCTATAAGCCAATCGGAATTCGAGGGACGCCATCTTGGATGACGTCATTTAAAGGAACCGTCATTCGTCGTTCAGTCATCGGCCAGGATGGAAGTTCCGCGTCGGAGGTCTTCAGGATGCTGCCGCTCAGTTCCAGATGGATGTCGATAGAAGATGCCGCCTGGATGAAGACTTCAATCGGATGGAAGACCTCTTCTGCCCCGCTTGGATGAAGACTTCTACCGGATCATGGACATCTTCAGCCCCCCGCTTGGGCTTGGATCAGGACATCGGAGGAGCTCTTCAGGACCGATCGGTGAACCTGGTATGTTGAAGACAAGGTAGGAAGATCTTCAGGGGCTTAGTGTTAGGTTTATTTAAGGGGGGTTTGGGTTAGATTAGGGGTATGTGGGTGGTGGGTTGTAATGTTGGGGGGGGGGTATTGTATGTTTTTTTTAACAGGCAAAAGAGCTGAACTTCTTGGGGCATGCCCCGCAAAGGGCCCTGTTCAGGGCTGGTAAGGTAAAAGAGCTTTTAACTTTAGTAATTTAGAATAGGGTAGGGCATTTTTTTATTTTGGGGGGCTTTGTTGTTTTATTAGGGGGCTTAGAGTAGGTGTAATTAGTTTAAAATTGTTGTAATATTTTTCTTATGTTTGTAGATATTTTTTTATTTTTTGTAACTTAGTTTTTTTTTATTTTTTGTACTTTAGTTAGTTTATTTCATTGTAGTTATTTGTAGGTTTTGTATTTAATTAATGTATTGATAGTGTAGTGTTAGGTTTAATTGTAGGTAATTTTAGGTATTGTATTTAATTAATTTATTGATAGTGTAGTGTTAGGTTTAATTGTAGGTAATTGTAGGTATTTTATTTAATTAATTTAATGATAGTATAGTGTTAGGTTTAATTGTAACTTAGGTTAGGATTTATTTGACAGGTAATTTTGTAATTATTTTAACTAGGTAACTATTAAATAGTTCTTAGCTATTTAATAGCTATTGTACCTGGTTAAAATAATTACAAAGTTGCCTGTAAAATAAATATTAATCCTAAAATAGCTAAAATGTAATTATAATTTATATTGTAGCTATATTAGGATTTATTTTACAGGTAAGTATTTAGCTTTAAATAGGAATAATTTATTTAATAAGAGTTAATTAATTTTGTTAGATGTAAATTATATTTAACTTAGGGGGGTGTTAGTGTTAGGGTTAGACTTAGCTTTAGGGGTTAATACATTTATTAGAATAGCGGTGAGCTCCGGTCGGCAGATTAGGGGTTAATAATTGAAGTTAGGTGTCGGCGATGTTAGGGAGGGCAGATTAGGGGTTAATACTATTTATTATAGGGTTAGTGAGGCGGATTAGGGGTTAATAACTTTATTATAGTAGCGCTCAGGTCCGCTCGGCAGATTAGGGGTTAATAAGTGTAGGCAGGTGGAGGCGACATTGTGGGGGCAGATTAGGGGTTAATAAATATAATATAGGGGTCGGCGGTGTTAGGGGCAGCAGATTAGGGGTACATAAGGATAACGTAGGTGGCGGCGCTTTGCGGTCGGCAGATTAGGAGTTAATAAGTGTAGGTAGCTGGCGGCGACGTTGTGGGGGGAGGGTTAGGGGTTACTAAATATAATATAGGGGTCGGCGGTGTTAGGGGCAGCAGATTAGGGGTACATAAGGATAACGTAGTTGGCGGTCGGCAGATTAGGGGTTAAAAAAATTTAATCGAGTGTAGGCGATGTTGGGGGGACCTCGGTTTAGGGGTACATAGGTAGTTTATGGGTGTTAGTGTACTTTAGAGTACAGTAGTTAAGAGCTTTATGAACCGGCGTTAGCCCAGAAAGCTCTTAACTACTGACTTTTTTCCTGCGGCTGGAGTTTTGTCGTTAGATGTCTAATGCTCACTTCAGCCACGACTCTAAATACCGGAGTTAGAAAAATCCCATTGAAAAGATAGGATACGCAATTTACGTAAGGGGATCTGCGGTATGGAAAAGTCGCGGCTGAAAAGTGAGCTTTAGACCCTTTTTTGAGTGACTCCAAATACCAGAGATAACATAAAACCAGCGTTAGGAGCCTCTAACGCTGGTTTTCACGGCTAACGCCAAACTCCAAATCTAGGCCATAGGAATTAGGTTTAATTTTTTAAAATTTGGGATTTGATTTTTTTATTTTCTGTAATGTTAGCCTTTTTTATTTTTTGTAAACTTAGCTTTTTTTTAAATTTTTAGAACTTTAGAATTTATTAGTTTAGGTAATTTGGGTTAATTTAAGGTGCTGTTAGGTTAGGGGGTGTTATGTTAGGGCGCATAGTTATTTAAATAGTTATTTGCGTTGTGTGTTTTGGCGGTTTAAGGGGTTAATATCTTAATTAGGTTTATTGTGATGTGGGGGTTTTGCATTTTAGGGATTAATAATGTTTATTGCAATGTGGGTTTTTTGCGGTTTAGTAGTTAATAGGGTAATTAGGTTATTTTGCGATGTGGGGGTTTTGCGGTTTATCAGTTAATAGGGCAATTAGGTTTATTGTGATGTGGGGGTTTTGTGGTTTAGGGGTTAATGGGGTAATTAGGTTTATTGTGATGTGGGTGGTTGATGGTTAAGGGGTTATTCATTTTATTTTTACTTGCAATTTTTTGGGGATGGAGGAAATATAGGTAAATAAGTGTTAGGTTTATTATTGGGAGGCGGCTCAGTCTACACATTATTTATACAGTCACAATGCATAGTGAGGGTATAAATAATGTAAACACTGACACTACTATAATAAGCATTTTTAATATATATATATATATATATATATATATATATATATATATATATATATATATATATATATAATGTACATAATGACACTTTAAATAATTTAGCGGAGTTACGGAAATTGCCGATCGCAACTTCCAAAAATATTTTACGGGCATAGGAATTAACATGCACGTTTGTGGAAAGCCATGCCTCTCGCTCGCGGCAAATCGCGTGTGGCGCTCGCGACTAACCACGTCCCTTCCTAATGCCGGTTAGTCAATCTATACTATAATTGCGTTTGTAATGTCCGTCACCATCGGCAGTTGTGCATGCATCCTCAATGGAATGTTGGCAGCGCAAGGCGGCCAACAGAATTTTGGCTGCGCGCGCAGCCAAAAAAATTCACCTGCATCCAGGCGAAGCTGCATCCAGGTGAATTCCGAAAATGGCCATTTTCAGAATTCACCAGGATGCAGCGAAGGCAAACGGAGCATTACAAAAATAAACACTGCACGCACGAAGTATAACAAAAAAAAAAAACGAACCTCCCAAACAAAGTATTAACACCTACACCGCAAACCCACACATCACAAAATAATAAAGTAAGTAACCCCTTAATACCTTAGCCGTCAACCACCCACATCACAATAAACCTAATTACCCTATTAACCCCTAAACCTCAAAACCCCCACATCACAATAAACATAATTAACCTATTAACCCCTAAACTGCAAAAACCCCACATCGCAAAATAATAAAGTAAGTAACCCCTTAATCCCTTAGCCGTCAACCACCCACATCACAATAAACCTAATTACCCTATTAACCCCTAAACCTCAAAACCCCCACATCGCAATAAACATAATTAACCTATTAACCTCTAAACCGCAAAAAACCCACATTGCAATAAACCTAATTACCCTATTACCCTATTAACCCCTAAACCGTAAGACCCCCACATTGCATATAAACATAATTAACCTATTAACCCCTAAACTGCAAAACCCACACATCGCAATAAACTTATTTACCCTATTAACCCCTAAACCGCAAAAACCCCACATCGCAATAAACCTAATTAACCTATTAACCCCTTAAACTGCCAAAACCCACAATGCAAATAACTAATTAAATTACTAAACCCCCTAACCTAACACCCCTAAATTAACACAAATGAACTAAACTAAAAAATATTAAAGTTACAAAAACAAAAAAGGCTAATATTACAGAAAATAAAAAACAAATTACCAAAGTTTACAAAATGAAACCTCATCCCTATGAAAATAAAAAAGTCCCCCCAAAAATAAAAACACCCCCTAATCTAAAAATAAACTGCCAGTAGCCCTTAAAAGGGATTTTTGCAGGGCATTGCCCCAAGATAAACAGCTCTTTTACAGAAAAAAAAGTCTAAGTCCCTAACAGTAAACCCCCCACCCACCAAAACCCCCAAAATAAAAGAACCTAACACTAAAAAACCTAAACTACCCATTGCCCTGAAAAAGGGCATTTGTTTGGGCATCGCCCTTAAAAGGCAATTTTTATTTTGGATTTGGGGGGATTTTTTATTTTCATAGGGATTAGGTTTAATTTTGTAAACTTTGGTAATTTGGAGAGAGAGAGCAAAAGAGAGGAGGGAGTGAGAGAGCAAAAGAGAGGGGGGGAGAGAGAGCAAAATAGAGGGGGAGAGAAAGAGCAAAAGAGAGGGTTGAGAGAGCGCAAATGAGAGGGGGGAGAGAGAGCAAAACAGAGGGGGGAGAGATAAAAAGAGAAGGGGGAGAGAGAGAGCAAAAGAGAAGGGGAGAGAGAGCAAAAGGCAGGGAGAGAGAGAGGAAAATAGAGGGGGAGAGAGAGCAAATGAGAGTGGGGAGAGAAAGCAAAAGTGATAGGGGAGAGAGAGCAAAAGGGGTGGTGAAAGAATCCCCCTGGATGGATTCTTTCACCACCCTGCTTTTTTCGGAATACACTTGGATGCAGCATAAGCTGCATCCAGGTGGATTCCAAAAATGTCAGGCGCTGCATCCAGGTGGATTCTTTCACCACCCTGCCATTTTCGGAATTCACCTGGCAGCGTGGTTCTGTCACCACAATAGACTGCCCTTCATAAAATGGCAGGTTGGTTCGGTGGTTCCGTCAGCACAATAGACTGCCCTCTGGGCTGACTTTCCCACTAGTAGAAATATATTTTACATTAACATTATCAGAAATATATATAGAAATATATTTAAAAAAAAGAAAACATTTAAAGAAAGATCTAAAAGTGTGGGTGGCTTTTTGGAAGGTTTCAATGGTGTGTGGCTGGCTTGCTGGCTGATGAGTTGAGCTGAGTTTGGGTTGGTAAGAAATATGTTTTCTCTTGAGTTGTTTTGTTTCATTGTTGCAGTTTGTGTGTGGGAGGGGGCTTTTGCAAACAGTTCTGTGTTTTTTAAACTGACAATATGGGATTGGTGTCAGCTATCAATGGTTTATCGGCTGCCTAACCCCCTGTTATTAGGCTTATGAGGGTGTTTTTGTTGTGATGTGTAAAGATGAATGTGTTGGTGAGGGCTAAGCATATTCCTGGTGTGCAGAATTTAATTGCTGATGCATTATTTCATTTTTAGTGGCAGCAGATTCGGGAGCTTGCTCAGCAGGTGGACGAAGTTGGGCAGGAGTGTCCATAGTTCCTGTGGAGGCTTGGCATGGAGGACTTGACAGTCTGGTGAAGTCATCATCCAGGTTCATAGGCTGTATGCTAAGATGCGGTTTGAATGGGAATGATCGCATGTAGAAAAAGGAGTTTCAGAAGGTCAGAATGGGCCAGTGAGGGTGTTGTAGGAGTGGATTTGGAATTAGAAGATTGTGAGTTTGTTGCCTTTGGTTATTGGTCAAAAGCTGGTGGCATTGGCTTTTAGATTTAAGTTGATGGACTTGCCATATGTTACCAACATTGTTTTGTGTTCAGCAGGCTTTGAAGGGGCTTAAGAGAAAGGGAAGAGTTAAGGATCAATGTAGGCCTATTTATTTTGTGTTAATGGAGTGGATTATTGGGGTATTGCTTTGATTTGCTCCTCTTTTTATGATGTTTGCCTATTTCAAGCAGCCTTTTCATTGTCTTTTTTGGTGCATTTAGAATATCACAGTTGTTTAGTTGGAATAGGTGGTCCCAGGGTGGTTTGGGTTTCTATGACGTTGTGCTTTCATATTCTCAAGTATCCCTATTTTTCCATAGAAGTAAGACTGATCAGGGTGGTAAGGGTAGTTATGTATTGCTTTTTCCCACTGGTGTTTCTACCTGCCCTTATTTGGCATTGAGACGGTTTTTGAAAGTTGGACCTTCCTTTGGTGACTCCTTGTTAATTCATGGAGATGGTCAAGCATTGTCTCAGTTTCGGGCAGTATTGAGCAGGGTCTAATGTAGGTTAGGTCCATTTCATTCCGACTTTGGTTCTCATTCATTTAGAATTGTAGCTGCTACAGAAGCAGCTGTGCTATGGTTGCATGTGAGAGTGTTAAGGAATATTGGTAAATGGGGGTCTCAAAAGTACTATTTGTATGTTCACCCTGAATGAGAGTATAATGGCTCACATTCCAATTTTACCAAAGACCAATTAGCTATATAAAGAAATATTTATTCAAGAATAAAAATAACATTCTGCTATGTGAAGAACATTGAAATGTGAAATATTCATATTTCCTGTAGGGTTAGGGCACTTGGTTAAACACTATCGGGTTTGCTCACGAGTAACTATGTTAGTTTGTTTCTGAGTTGTACAGTTGGAGATGGCCCAAGCAACATCTGAATCCCAGCACAGTTAGAACGGAAGTGAATCCATCTGAAGGTCAGCCTGAATCCTCCTATGGAAATGGAGTACCTTAGCTGTGGCGGAACCAAGCCACAAAAGCCAGAATGCTAAAGAACAGGGAATGCAAGTACTCAGGAGATATCGTAAAAAATCCAAACTTATTGCAAAAAAGTTAAAAAATACAGCTACAACAGCGCTGTAAGCACATAGGTAAAGCCACAGGAGGCAGACAGGCAAACAAACACGGTCGTCTGCGCATTACGCGCCCCCTAGAGGCACATATTCATAGACTTATTGGTTACCTTAAGCATACAGTCCCAAGAGGTAAAGGAATTACAGGCTGCACCAAACTTGGAATAAAAATATCAAAAATTTATTATAACATATTAAAAACTGCAAACAAGTTTCTATTTCTTATGACACACACTAGCAAGTTGCATACAACCTCAGCACACAGGTGCTGCCTCCGACGCATTTCCTGCTTAGAACAAGCACTTCATCAGTGAAAATGTAAACCTCTTTGTCTTAACCCTTTCACCCTCAAAAGGTAACTACTACATAGCAACTTAAGCACCTGTTTTTAATATGTTATAATACATTTTTGATATTTTTATTCCAAGTTTGGTGCAGCCTGTAATTCCTTTACCTCTTGGGACTGTTTGTTCAAATTCACAGTGTAGGAAAAATCGCTGTATTTAGGAGTTACAACACAGTATGCCATTTAACCCCCTCAACAAGTGAAGGATCCCAGCAGCTTTAATGCAACCACAGTGAAGTAGTAACGGATCGACTCTGTTACTGTTTCCCCTGGGGAACGTAAGAACGGACATACCAAAGATCAGAGCGTCTAACCGGAAGAGCACCAGTGGAGCGTTCAGGCTAACACAACTCTATACGGAGCAAGTCTACTCCCTCCCGTGGAGTGTGGGACCGGCATCGTTTGAACCGGTGAGTGGGAAAGTCGTCTGGATTGGAGGTACTTCCAGGTAAACAACCATATAGCTAAGTGTTTACATGAAACTGTTACTATATATACAATTAACTGCTTGGTGACTTTTACAATCGGTCTAGTACTTCTGGGCTTAGAGAGGTGGTCACTTTCTTACAATATAACTGCATGGTCTTATACACAGCTTATTAAATGAAAGGATCCTCACGTTTACTAAACCTAGCTGTTCTCTAAACCAAAGATTTTTTCAGTATTGTGGAAAGGGGTTAAATGAGCAACTGATCAAAATAACCATTGCCATAATTTGCACTGATGTGAATTGTTTGTGTGAATGCTGCTGATATATTTTTACCTTAAGCATAGACTATTTAAGGAGGCTACTTTAATATGATTGGCTAAATTTAAAGAGAACCTATTTAGTTCAGCCCAATCAAAGTAAACAGTACTCCCTAAGTGGTTCTTTTATCTTTATTTTTGTTTACCTTTAATATACACTTAGGGAGTACTGTTTAATTTGATTGGGCTGAACTAAATAGGTTCTCTTTAAATTTAGCCAATCATATTAAAGTAGCCTCCTTAAATAGTCTATGCTTAAGGTAACCAATAAGTCTATGAATAAGTGCCTCTAGGGGGCGCGAAACACGTCAGACGACCATGTTTGTTTGTCTGCCTGCCTCTTCTGGCTTTACCTATGTGCTTACAGCGCTGTTGTAGCTGTTTTTTTTTAACTTTTTTGCAATAAATTTGGATTTTTTACGATATCCCCTGAGTACCTGTATTCCCTGTTTGTTAGTTTTTTTTCTCCCTTTTCATCCCCATTTAAGTCTACGGGGGAACACATTAGCACGGTTCAAATATTCTAAGTTCCACTTTTTGCTGGAGTCAGTTAGCGTTTGTGCAAAAACTTTTAACTTTAAAGTTGCAATATGCACGCTACCCAACGCGTGCAAAAAAGCCTCCATCTAGCAAAGTTAACGCATGAGAAAGAGTGTTAATTTGTGCTCCACTCGTAATCTAGCCCTTTATTAGATAACAACTGCAAAATAATCTACTTTATACTAACTTTACAACAGTGAGTGTTTTGTCTGTGGACTAAAGCCCAGATTGGCTCCTCCAAATAAAACAAATTGTGGGTGGAGTTTGGCTATTAAAAAATAATTGCAGTAAATTGCAGTTTTCAAATTTTATTTGTTTTTAAAACGTTAAAGAAAAATCCGGACGACAGGATGAAGGGAGGAGCATTTGAATCCACTTGGAAGGAATGGGGTGAAAGTTAGGGCAAGAGGTGGGGTTACAAGGGGGGCTTATAAGCCCTAGACAGGAATTCAGGTGGCCTCTTACAATCAGGACAGCACGGCAGGTTAAGTTAGGTTAAGGCTAAGTGGAGTTTCAAGGGTCTAACTTACCTTGCTATAGACTGGAAGCTGAATGGAGGAGTTGCTGGAGCAGGTGTTGCAGGCTGCCAGGACTAACGGCATTGCCTGGATAAGGGACCGTCTGGCTAGCACCCAGCCTGAAAATCCGGAGCAGATGCATTCCCCTGTGAGAGAAGGGGGGGTCGGTGGCAGGGCCCAGGACCAGGTATCGGCCTGTATGAAGATCCAGGCCCCCAGAGAGGCTCAGTCCAGGAGAGCCGGCATCCAGAGTCAGGAGATCGCTGGTTGGGCCCCATGGTCGTGGGGGCCTTGCATTTAGTGGTGGAGGTCGGCGACAGACTACAGAGGGAGGCGTGCGGCCTACAATGGCACCGGTCGATGACGTCATCGCAAGGCGTCATGCAGAGCGGCCGGGTCGAGATCTCGAGTGCGTACCGCACATATGGGGGAATGGCGTGGTGGCGGTACGAAGAGAGGTTCCGTCAACGGATGGCGGTTAGGCCGGAGATGCGGTGGGATGATAGAAACATGGGAATATGGCTTGAAATCATGACACTGCTCCGGGGGGGACAGTCCTTTCAGACAGCCAACTCCGGAACCGGTGCGGAGGCCAGAGTTGGTACAGCAACGGCAATATGGAAAGGTCTATGCTTTCAATTTTACGAGGGACAATGCCGTTTTGGGACAGGGTGTAAATATAAACTATAATGTTCCCACTGCGGGGGAACTCACTCAGGAACGAGATGTTTCAAAAAGGGTAAGGCTGGAGGAAAGCCAGGGGAGATGGGTCCAGCGGGCCAGGACACCGGTGAGGGTCGTAAAGATGGTTCCGTGGCTCACGTTGTATGGGCGAAAAAGAGGTCATGGGGGGACGCGGAATTGCTTTTGACTGGGTTTAGTTCGGGTTTTAGGATCCCATTCAGGGAGCAGGAGGTGGGTCGGTTCGGGAGAAACTTAAAATCGGCAAGGGAATTCCCGGAGGTGGTGAGGGAGAAGCTGAATAAAGAAATTGCGTTGGGGAGGGTAGCGGGCCCATTTTTTTCCCCACCTTTTGGTAATTTGAGGGTTTCCCCTTTGGGGGTGGTCCCCAAAAAAGCAAAAGGGCAATTTAGGTTGATCCACCATTTATCGTATCCTAAGGGCACTTCGGTGAATGACGGAATTGACCCGGGGTTGGTCTCCGTGAAGTATGCATCTTTTGATAGGGCAGTGGTGGTGATTAGACTCGCAGGGCAGGGGGCCCTATTGGCTAAGGCAGATGTGGAATCAGCATTCAGGTTGTTGCCAGTCCACCCTACATGCCATCATTTGCTGGGCTGTTTTTTTGAGGGTTCATTTTTTTGTGGATCTATGCCTCCCCATGGGATGTTCCATCTCATGTGCATATTTTGAAAAATGTAGTTCCTTTGTGGACTGGGTGGTCAAGTAAAAATTGGGGGTTGCGTCCTTGGTGCACTACCTGGACGATTTTTTGTTTGTGGGCCCAGCCGGGTATGTAGTTTGCGAGAAGCTGGTTAAAATGTTTGGGGAGGTGGCGGAGGAGTTCGGGATCCCAATGGCGGGAGATAAGTCGGAAGGGCCAGTAACGTCCCTAAGCTTTTTGGGTATCCAGTTGGATACGGAAAGGATGGAGTACAGGCTACCGGAGGACAAACTGGTGGACTTGAGACAAGTCATTCAGGAGGCCTTAGCGAAGCCAAAAATAACGCTAAGGAAGCTACAATCACTTATTGGCAAGCTGAACTTCACCTGTAAAATTATCCCAGTGGAACGGGTTTTTTGTAGGAGGCTGTCGTTGGCTATGGCAGGGGTCCCAGGGCCACATAATCATGTGCGACTCCCGGTGGAGCTGAAGGATGATCTCAGGGTATGGGAGATCTTCCTGGCCCAATTCAATGGCATGTTATTGTTCCAGTAGATAAACTGGTCGGATGACAGTTTATGCTTATTCACTGATACATCAGGGGCCCATGGCTTTGGGGCATACTTGAAGGGTAGATGGTGTCCCGAGGCATGGCCGGGGGATTGGGCGGCTTCAGGCCTTTAAAAAATCTAACTTTTTTGTAATTTTTTCCCCTGGTGGTAGCGCTGCATATTTAGCTGGATGTTTTGAAGAATAAGAGAGTATGTTTTCCCTCAGTCAACCTCGGTGTGGTATGGGCCATCAACAAGCTGACGGCATCCTCTCCCCCGGTCATCCGCCTGCTTAGAGTGTTTGTATTGGAGTGTCTGCGCAGTAACATCTCTTTTCGGGCGGTGCATGTTCCGGGGAAGCTTAACATAATAGCTGACTCTTTATCCCGTTTTCAGTGGCAGCGGTTTCGCGAGGTAGCCCCGGACGCGGAAGCAGAGGGTATGGCATGCCCAATGGAGCTGTGGCAACTAGGGTGTCAAGGATAATCAGTCTAGTGAAAGGAGCTTTGGCCCCTTAACACATGGAGTGTCTATGCCCGTGTCTGGAAGCAATGGTTTCAATGGAGTGGGATGGTGCAGCTGGGGGACACGGAGGAAAATTTGGAGAAGTCGCCCTCAGAAGTGAGGAAGAGGATGGCATTTTTATTCCAATTATTGGGTTGGGAGGATGTGACAAAAGTATTTTTGGTACGAATGGCAGTGAGGGGTCTATGCAGAGGAAAGAAACAAGGGGATAGCAGGAGGCCAGTCACGTTCGCGCTGCTGGGGGAATTGGTGAGGTGTTTGCCTCGGATATGTTTCACTGCAGAGGAGGGCCTGTTGTTTAGAGCGGCTTTCGTGCTGGCCTTCTTCGGGGCTTTTAGAATCTCTGAGTTGGTGGGTCAGAATAAACGAGTGGCAGGAGGTCTGTTGAGGAAGGATGTGTTTGTGAAGAGCGATAAATTGAAGGTATGGCTGAGGAGATCCAAGACAGATCAAGGGGGCAGAGGGACGATGATTCATATACGGGTAACAGCAGTGCGGGAGTTCATGCGGGTTAGGCCAGGAAGCGAGGGTCAGTTCCTGTTCCATAGGGACGGGTCTTCCTTATCAAAATTCCAATTTGTGGCAGTGTTGCGGAGGGCGGTGGAAAAGCTGGGTTTGCAGTGATCGGAGTTTGGGTTCCATTCATTCCGCATTGGGGCAGCGACGGAGGCAGCATGCTTGGGGCTGGATGTGGGTGTGATAAAAAGGATTGGGAGATGGAAGTCTGACAGGTTCAAGGGGTATGTATGACCGGATTTGAAAGTGTGAAGGGTACTAGGTCCTTTATTTTGTCTTGGCAGGTCCGGTTAGATGTTGGATCCTGGGACACTCTTATATTTACCGGGCAAGAAAGGCGGCAGCGGTGAAAGAAAACAGCATTCAATTAGGGCTGCCAAGGGGCAAGATTGTATTGACATGGTTGGGGATTCAGGGCCTAAAGTGGGACCAAGTTGTGGGTAAGGTTGTGGATTATGCAAGGTTTTTCTCCCCTCCTCACATATTGTTGATTTATGCCGGGGGCAATGATTTGTGTTATGTGTCGTAAAAAGATCTAGTTGATAGGATAAAGGGGGATCTGGATAGACTAAAACAGCTGTTCCCAGAGTTATTGATAATATGGTCAGAGATTGAGTGTAGAGTTGTTTGGAGGGCAGCTTGGGACTTAAAAAAATTGGAGGCTTCCAGACGGAAGATAAACAGGACAATATCAGCTTATGTGAGGAGACTTGGGGGTTTCGGGCTCAGGCATGTAGAGTTTGAGGGTGAGTCGGGGAGATGTTTCTACTTACGGGACAGGGTGCACCTCAATGAGGTGGGGCTGCGCTTGTTTAACTTTACATTGAAGGAGGGTATTGAAAAGGCCTGGAGCAGTGCTCGGCTAGGGGCCGAGCTGTGGCGGGGTGCTTGTGTTAACCTCTAGAGGCTTACACCTGGGAGGAATTTTGGTACCCCCCCGGTTGGCTAAGAGGGGAGGAGTTATTGAAGATGGGCTGCCCCCCCTGGGGGGGACGGTACAGTGGATATGGGCAAGCACCAGGGTTTGTTTGAATTCAAGTGTTATGTTGGTTAAGATTGTATTTAATTAATTGAGCTGCGGCCTTTCATACCCAAGTTGGAGTTGTGTATATATTGATAGGGTTAAGAAGGACTTGACAATGTGGGGTCAAGAAAAATCCGGACGACAGGATGAAGGGAGGAGCATTTGACTCCACTTGGAAGGAATGGGGTGAAAGTTAGGTCAAGAGGTGGGGTTACAAGGGGGGCTTATAAGCCCTAGACAGGAAGTCAGATGGCCTCTTACAATTAGGACAGCACGGCAGGTTAAGTTCCCGCCCTCCCTCCCTAAAAGAAGAAAAGTTGAGGAGGTTTTTGGAAGTAGCAGCTATGGCGGGGTGCTTGTGTTAACCTCTAGAGGCTTACGCCTGGGAGGAATTGTGGTATCCCCCAGTTGGTTAAGAGGGGAGGAGTTATTGAAGATGGGCCGGTACAGTGGATATAGGCAAGCACTAGGGTTTGTTTGAATTCAATTGTTATGTTGGTTAAGATTGTATTTAATAAATTGAGCTGCGGCATTTTCATACCCAAGTTGGAGTTGTGTATTTATTGATAGGGTTAAGAAGGACTTGACAATGTGGGTCAAACTTGGCTGATATGTTATAGCAACACAACAGAAATGTGTTGTAATTACAAGGTGATTACTTTACCTTTAGCAGTGATTTAAGCCTTTCTTAACTGTAATATATGGAACAAGGATTTAACCATCATTGTACCAGTTAACATATAGATTAGTTAATAATCCCTTTCCTTGAAACAACACATACAGCTTTTATTTTCCGGCCATAGATGTTCTAGCTGTTTTTCATAGTTGTCCTGCTTCCTTTGTACTATGTATGTGCCAACAACAGTTTGATTATTTACAAATATTATGACAATCTTTCCAAAATGGACATTGCCATGAAACAGTAACCCTGTGGCAGTAATTTTGGAAAGGTTGCTGCTACATTTGGCAAGGAAATTAAATAAATGACTACAGGCATATTAAAGGGACACTGAACCCAAATAGAGCATACAGTTTTAAGCAACTTTCTAATTTACTCCTATTATCAATTTTTCTTTGTTCTCTTGCTATCTTTATTTGAAAAAGAAGGCATCTAAGCTATTTTGTTGGTTCAGAACGCTGGACAACACTTGCTTATTGGTGGGTGAATTTATCCACCAATCAGCAAGAACAGCTCAGGTTCTTCACCAAAAATGGGCAGGCATCTAAACTTGCATTCTTGCTTTTCAAATAAAGATACCAAGAGAATGAAGAAAATTTGATAATAGGAGTAAATGAGAAAGTTGCTTAAAATCGCATGCTCTATCTGAACCACAAAAGAAAAAATTTGAGTTTAGTGTCCCTTTAAGGGCAAAATTACAAGTAACGCGTTATAAGTTTTCCTCGCGCAATGTGGTCTTTTCGCAATCAATTTCCATTGCGCAGGTATTACAAGTCTTGAAAAATCACGATTGCACGTGTGCCTTTTATGCAACAACATATGGCAGCGTTGAGCTCCATACCACACACAAATATCAGCGCTGCTTTGTGCTAGTTTTACGTGCTTGTGCACGATTTCCCCATAGACATCAATGGGGAGAGCCGGCTAAAAAAAAGCCTAACACCTGCAATAAAGGAGCGTAAAGCTCCGTAATGCAGCCCTATTGATTCCTATGGGGAAAGAAAAGTTATGTTTACACCTAACACTGTAACATTAACCCTGAGTCGAAACACCCCTAATCTGCTGCCCCCGACATCGCCGATACCTACATTACACTTATTAACCACTAATCTGCTGCCCCCTACATCGCCAACACCTACCTATACTTATTAACCCCTAATCTGCTGCCCCCGACATTGCCGACACCTACATTACACTTATTAACCCCTAATCTGCTGCCCCCAATGTCATTGCTACCTACATTACACTTATTAACCCCTAATCTGACGCCCCCAATGTTGTCGCTACCTACCTACACTTATTAACCCCTCACCTGCCGCCCCCAATGTTGCCGCCACTATACTAAAGTTATTAACCCTTACACCTAACCCTAAGTCTAACCCTAACCCTAACATAACCCTAACCCTAACACCCACTAACTTTAACATAATTAAAATAAATCTAAATAAAAATGTCAATTAATACCTAAATAATTCCTATTTAAAACTAAATACTTACCTATAAAATAAATCCTAAGCTAGCTACAATATAACTAATAGTTATATTGTAGCTATCTTAGGTTTTATTTTTATTTCACAGCTAAGTTTGTATTTATTTTAACTAGGTAGACTAGTAAGTAAATAGTTATTAACTATTTACTAACTACCTAGTTAAAATAAATACAAAAAAACTTAACCTGTCTTACACTTACACCTAACATTACACTACAATTAAATTAATTACATTAATTAAATACAATTAATAAAATTAAAAAAAAAACACTAAATTACACAAAATAAAAAAGAAATGATCAAATATTTAAACTAATTACACCTAATCTAATAGCCCTATCAAAATAAAAAAGCCCCACCCAAAAAATAAAAAAACCCTAGCCTAAACTAAACTGCCAATAGCCCTTAAAAGGGCCTTTTGCGGGGCATTGCCCCTAAGAAATCAGCTCTTTTACCTGTAAAAAAAAAAAAAATCAAATAACCCCCCAACAGTAAAACCCACCACCCACAAAACCAACCCCCACAAATAAAATCCTATCTAGAAAACCTAAGCTCCCCATTGCCCTGAAAAGAGCATTTAGATGGGCATTGCCCTTAAAAGGGCATTTAGCTCTTTTCATTGCCCAAACCCTAAGCTAAAAATAAAACCCACCCAATAAACCCTTAAAAAAACCTAACACTAACCCCTGAAGATCCATCCATCCATCCAGTTTTTGAAGACCAGACATCCATCCTCATCATGCCGGGAGAAGTCTTCATCCAAGCGGGTAGAAGTGCTCAACGAAGCTGGGAGAAGTCTTCATCCAAGCGGCAAGAAGTGGTTCTCCAGGCGGGCAGAAGTCTTCATTCAGAGGGCATCTTCTGATTGGAACAGCCAATAGAATGCAAGCTTAATCCTATTGGCTGATTGGATCAGCCAATAGGATTGAAGCTCAATCCTATTGGCTGATTGCATAAGCCAATAGGATTTTTTAAACTTTAATTCCGATTGGCTGATAGAATTCTATCAGCCAATCAGAATTCAAGGGACGCCATCTTGGATGACGTCCCTTAAAGGAACCATCATTCTTCAGTAGCCGTCGACAGAAGAGGATGCTCTGTGCCAGATGTCTTGAAGATGGAGATGCTCCGCGTCAGAAGGATGAAGATAGAAGATGCCATCTGGATGAAGACTTCTGCCCGTCTGGAGGACTACTTCTTGCCACTTGGATGAAGACTTCTCCTTGCTTCGTTGAGGACTTCTTGCAGCTTGGATGAAGACTTCTCCCGGCTTTGTTGAGGACTTCTGCCTGCTTGGAGGAAGACTTCTCCTGGCTTGATGAGGATGGATGTCGGTCTTCAAAAACTGTAAGTGGATCTTCCGGGTTGGTGTAAGGTTTTTTAAAGGGTTTATTCTGTGAGTTTTATTTTTAGCTTAGGGTTTGGGCAATGGAAAAGAGCTAAATGCCCTTTTGAGGGCAATGGGGAGCTTAGGTTTTTTAGATAAGATTTTATTTGGGGGGTTTGGTTGTGTGGGTGGTGGGTTTTACTGTTGGGTGGTTGTTTGTATTTTTTTTTACAGGTAAAATAGCTGATTTCTTTGGGGCTATTGTCAGTTTAGGCTAGGGTTTTTTTTTTTTTTGGGGGGGGGGCTTTTTTTATTTTGATAGGGCTATTAGATTAGGTGTAATTAGTTTAAATATTTTATCATTTCTTTTTTATTTTGTGTCATTTAGTGTTTATTTTTTTTATTTAGTTAATTGTATTTAATTAATGTAATTAATTGAATTAATTGTAGTGTAATGTTAGGTGTTAGTGTAAGACAGGTTAGGTTTTATTTTACAGGTAAATTTGTATTTATTTTAACTAGGTAGCTAGTAAATAGTTAATAACTATTTACTAACTAGTCTACCTAGTTAAAATAAATACAAACTTGCCTGTGAAATAAAAATAAAACCTAAGCTAGCTACAATGTAACTATTAGTTATATAGAAGCTAGCTTAGGGTTTATTTGACAGGTAAGTATTTAGTTTTAAATAGGAATTATTTAGTTAATGATAGTAATTTTTATTTAGATTTATTTTAATTATATTAAAGTTAGGGGTGCTAGGGTTAGACTTAGGGTTAGGTTTAGGGGTTAATAACTTTAGTATAGTGGCGGCGGTGATGTTGGGGGCGGCAGATTAGGGGTAAATAATATTTAACTAATGTTTGTGATGTGGGAGTGTGGCGGTTTAGGGGTTTATATGTTTATTATAGTGGCGGCGATGTCCGGAGTGGCAGATTAGGGGTTAATAATTTTATTTTAGTGTTTGCGATGCGGGAAAGCCTCAGTTTAGGGGTTAATAGGTAGTTTATGGGTGTTAGTGTAGTTTGTAACACTTTAGTTATGAGTTTTATGGTGCAGCTTTGTAACTTAAAACTCATAACTACTGACTTTAGATGGCGGTACAGATCTTGTCGGTATGGGCTGTACCGCTCACTTTTTTTGCCTCCCAGGCAAAACTCGTAATACCGGCGCTATGGAAGTCCCATTGAAAAAGGACTTTTTGAAAGGTGCCGTAGTTACGTTGCGTTACCACCTAAAAAGTGTGCAGTACACCTATACCTGCAAGACTTGTAATAGCAGCGGTAGTGAAAAAGCTGCGTTATGAGGCTTTTTCACTCATAACGCAAAACTCATAATCTAGCCGTCAATTTGTTAACTGTTGACATGATACAAGCCCCACTAGTACTCTGAGCATCTGCAGTATTTAAAATGCTGGTGCACTGAGAATATGTAACTATGCTTCACATGCACATGCAGAGAATAATGTTTACACTAAAACAGTGATAACTTTTAAAAGTAATTTTTTCGCTAATACGTGTATATTGCAAACATGTTTATATTCAAAGGAGTAATTAATATATGTGCATTTAAATTTTGATCAGAATTACCTTTAATACCTAAAAAGGACGCAAAAGTTTAAAAAGAAAATGCTCTAATGGTTAGATTATTTTATTATTCCACTATTGCTTGCATATAGGGTTAACACATAGTTAAAGTCAGCACACGAGCAGTAATGCACTATTGGAAGCTAGTTGAACACATCTGTTAACCCAATTATAAAAGGAATATGTGTGTAGCCACCAATCACCAGCTAGCTAGCTCCCGGTAGTACATTACTGCTTCTGTGCCTATCTAGGTTTACCAAGAGAACAAAGTAAGTTTAATAAAACAAGTAAATTGAGAATCATCCTTAAATTGCACACTCTATCTCAAACACGAAAGTAAAATTTTTACTTCCATGTTCCTTTAAATCAAGAGGGTTTCTGATTTCCAGATGTTATAGAAAAATTAACAACAAGGAAAAATATATGAGTACTGTAGCAAAAGCAATTCACTGTTCACAAATAATAAAAAACTTATATGGTATCTAGAAACACATTAGTTGGTCTCTAAATACCACTTTTTACTGCAAAGGCGATGGCTTCACTTCCCTCTGCAGTGACAGTTAAAAATAGCAGCATGTCCTTTAAACCCTTAACGACCGACGACATACAGGGTACATCCTACAAAAAATGGTCATTAACGACCAAGCATGTACCCTGTACGTCCTCAGGTAATCAAGATCGCTTCCAGCCACTCTAACAGTATTGCAGCGATGCCTCGATGTCGAGACATCCTGCAATACTGTTCCCGACTGCCGGGCCCTGGATTGATCACTCCTCACGACTGATCACTTCTGGTTTCGCTCTACGTGGAGCCCAACAGTCAAGCAGAGCATCTAAAGCGATCAGACAGGCTTCCGATGCTCTGCTTGTGTGCTGAGGGCCTCGGTGGGTCGAGGCACTCAGTATCTATTAAAATAATATAAAAAAATTAAATAAAAAATATTTTTTTTAATATTATAAGCCCCATATAGCCCCCCTTCCCCACCCCCTTGAGGCTTCAAAGATGGTGATGCCCAGTGCATCATGGGGCTTCTGGGGGTGTCCCTAGCCTGCCTCATCATATGGGCAGGCTAGGATCATCCAATCTGAGTTTGCTCTATAATTTATTTATTTTTTAATAATAAAATATCCCATTTGTTTGATCATGTAAATATTTGTAAATATTGACTCTGATCACTGTGGATCTCCCTCCCTCTCCTCACTTGCATTTTTGTGGGAGAGAGAGAGATCTGTGTTTAGGAGAGAGAGCTTTATCTAACATATTTGTTAAAATTTGTGGGACCCAAAGGTTCTTTTCAGAGCCATTAACCCCTAGCTTGCCAGTGATCACTATAAATCATTGGCAGCAGCACAGCTGCACTTTTTTGCGGTCTGTGCATTTTCTTAGGGGTTCATTTTTTTAGTAATTTTTTTGTGAGACCCAAAGGCTATTTTCAGAGCCATTTAGTTAATTTAAATTTTGTGTTGATTATTTTTTTTAGTAATTTGTTTTTCTGTGACAGATAAAATAATGTCACAGCGAATATATAGTGCTGAGGAGGCGTATGCCATTCTTGCATCAGAGTCAGACGCCTCTACAGTGGGGCAAAAAAGTATTTAGTCAGCCACCAATTGTGCAGGTTCTCCCACTTAAGAAAATGAGAGAGGCCTGTAATTTTCATCATAGGTATACCTCAACTATGAGAGACAAAATGTGGAAACAAATCCAGACAATCACATGTCAATGTCTGATTTGGAAAGAATTTATTTGCAAAGTATGGTGGAAAATAAGTATTTGGTCAATATCAAAAGTTCATCTCAATACTTTGTTATATATCCTTTGTTGGCAATGACAGAGGTCAAATGTTTTATGTAAGTCTTCACAAGGTTGTCACACACTGTTGCTGGTATGTAGATCTCCTCTAGAGCAGTGATGTTTTGGGACTGTCGCTGGGCAACATGGACTTTCAACTCCCTCATAAGGTATTCTATGGGGTTGAGATCTGGAGACTGGCTAGGACACTCCAGGACCTTGAAATGCTTCTTACAAAGCCACTCCTTCGTTGCCCGGGCGGTGTGTTTGGGATCATTGTCATGCTGAAAGACCCAGCCATGTTTCCTCTTCAATGCCCTTGCTGATGGAAGGAGGTTTGCACTCAAAATCTCATGATACATGGCCCCATTCTTTCTTTCATGTACACGGATCAGTCGTCCTGTTCCCTTTGCAGAGAAACAGCCCCAAAGCATGATGTTGCCACCCCCATGCTTCACAGTAGGTATGGTGTTCTTTGGTTGCAACTCAGCATTCTCTCTCCTCCAAACACGATGTCATGATCCGGTGTACATGCGCTCAGGAAACAGACCCTCGGGGCAGTGGTAGGGATTTGAAGACACCGACCCCTGACCCGGGGAAGAGTATCCTGGACATGGATAGATGATATTCTGTGATTCATAGTTGCTAGAAGTTATTGAAGAATTAATGGAGGGTGCAATATTTGTTTACAATATATTCTAGCTTCACTGTGAGTTATAATTAGTTAACAGGAGTAGCTGCAGGATTCAATGAGAGAAATATATAGCAATGTTCAGGCTCCAGAGTAAACAGGTAGAAGTTTGATACTTAGATGCAAACTAAGGTTTGTTGTAGGTTCACAGTACATAATGTTTTATAAGGTTGTATGTCAGGGTTAAACACAGCAGCACAAGTGATAAACAGGTTGCAAGTCTTAGGCATTAATTACTGTTTTGTGCATATATATGCAAACCAAGCTTTGTTGCAGGTTCACAGTTCATAATATTATGTAGAGCTGTATATCAGTATAAGCAGAGTAACACAAATTAGACAAGTTGTAAGTCTTCAGCATTAATTACTGTTTTGTGCATATATATGCAAACCAAGGTTTGTTGCAGGTTCACAGTTCATTATATTATGTAAAGCTGTATATCAGTATAATCAGAGCAGCACAAGTGATAGACAAGTTATAAGTCTCAGGCATTAATTACTGTTTGATCAAACTAGGTTTGTTGCAGGTTATTTCAGCAATGACAACTAGAAGCACAGAAATAGTTATAAAGTTCTGAGTAAGATGATGTTATTGTAATTAGAGAGTGATGGTAAGCAAAAGCATAGTTGATTTATAATAAAGTTCAGAGATTGTTAAGTAGCTGTGTCCAGGAAACAGAATGGATATATTTTTGATACTTGCATTTTGATGATATTTAGCATAGGTAATAGAAAATGCTGTATCTTAGAATAGTTGGTAAGTTCAAGCAGGAAACTGACACAAGCCTCTATTGTTCGGGGTCACACTTCAATGTTAATGCAAAGCACATTAGACCTGAGAAGGCTTAAAAAGAGGCTGAGGTAATCAGGTGCATGAATGATTAATCAGGCAGGCAAGCAAGCTGAATGTGAATACTGCCCAAATGCAGCAGTCAGAGAAGGAAGTCTTAAAGGGATAGTGACATTAGGCTGAGATATGTTACACACGACGAGTTGTGTTTCTACCAAACAGTTCTACTTTGGTTTCATCTGACCATATGACATTCTCCCAATCCACTTCTCATCATTCAAATGCTCTCTAGCATACTTCAGTTGGGCCCAGACATATACTGACTTAAGCAGGGGGAGACGTCTGGCACTGCAGGATCTGAGTCCCTGGTGGCGTAGTGTGTTACTGATGGTAGCCTTTGTTACGTTGGTCCCAGCTCTCTGCAGGTCATTCACTAGGTCCCCCCATGTGGTTCTATGATGTTTGCTCACCGTTCTTGTGATCATTTTTAACCCACGGGGTGAGATCTTGCGTGGAGCCCCAGATCGAGGGAGATTATCAGTGGTCTTGTATGTCTTCCATTTTCTAATTATTGCTACCACAGTTGATTTCTTCATGCCAAGCTGCTTGCCTATTGCAGATTCAGTCTTCCCAGCCTGGTGCAGGTCTACAATTTTGTTTCTGGTGTCCTTTGACAGCTCTTTGGTCTTCACCTTAGTGGAGTTTGGAGTGTGACTGTTTGAGGTTGTGGACAGGTGTCTTTTATACTGATAACAAGTTCAAACACATGCGATTAATACAGGTAATGAGTGGAGGACAGAGGAGCCTCTTAAAGAAGAAGATACAGGTCTGTGAGATCCAGAAATCTTGCTTGTTTGTAGGTGACCAAATACTTATTTTCCACCATAATATGCAAATAAATTCTTTCCAAATCAGACAATGTGATTGTCTGGATTTGTTTCCACATTTTGTCTCTCATAGTTGAGGTATACCTATGATGAAAATTACAGGCCTCTCTCATCTTCTTAAGTGGGAGAACTTGCACAATTGGTGGCTGACTAAATACTTTTTTGCCCCACTGTATATCTGACTCAGACCACAATTTTGACCCTGCCATATGCTCAGATACATCATTAGATACAGTCTCAACTGATAGTGATGTATCTGTGGCTGCTAGCTCCCCTGCCAGAAGGAGACGTGTTGCTGCCATTACTGCTGAAGAGTGGGTATCGACTCATCACCAGAAGCCAGATATCCCACCCTTCACAGCAAATCCTGGCATCAATATGGATGTTGCAGGATTTAGCCCCCAACAGTTTCTGGAGGTGTTTCTGGGCGATGATGTATTGGGGAACATTGTCGCCCAAACTAATTTATATGTCCAACAGTTCCATGCTGCAAAGTCTGACTCATATTTGGTAAAGCAGCAATGAGCCCCCAATCAATTTGCCAAATACATAGGTGTACTCGGGACGTGTTGCAGAAAACAACCTGGAGTGTTTTTTGCAATAACTTACAACAGACTCTCCTAAATCAGTCAAAAAGCAATGTGTGTGTAAAAATAAAAATTAAATAATTACCACCATAGACTTTCTCCAATTTTTTAGCTTAAAAGGGTTGCATCAAAGCAAACCATATACAATACCTTGGGGTGTCAACATTTCAAATATATGCACTTTCATTACAATAATTAAAACTGGGTTATGCGATAGGCCCAAACTAAAGATAGGTCTATCAGAAGAAATACTCTCACTTTTAACTAAAATTACAAGTCATAAAATTGTAACAGAACCTTCCCATAATCCTGGCAAACCTATGCATGGGGGCATAGGTGTACTCAGGAGGTCTTGCAGAAACAACCTGGAGTGTTTTCTTGCAATAACTTACAACAGGCTCTCCTAAATCATAGCCAAAAAAGCAATGTGTGTGTAAAAATAAAAAAATACCACCACACACTTTCTCCATTTTTTTTTGCTAAAATAATTGCATCAAAAGCAGTAAAACAATCCATATACAATACCTTGGGGTCTCAACTTTTGAAATATATGCACATTAATGGCAAGCAAATAAATTGTTGTATGTACAAAAGGCCCCTCCAAAAGAAGATGTCAGACATTTGGCATTGCAGACCCCAAACAACCCAACAAACCGATGCATATTGAGGTGTTTTTTGGCAGTAATACATAACAGGAACTGAGAAGTGAGAATCTATGCCTAAAGTAGGTGTGTGAAAAATAAAAAAATGACTAACCAAAAATTTGACAAAGACTAGTGGTTGTTTTAGTGCATGGAAAGTGTTAAAATACCAGCATTTCAAATACCCTAGTGTGTCTACTTTTCAAAAATATATGGTTTGATGGAGGTACATTACATTAGCCGGCTTCAGAAATGTCCAAAATAGGACATGGGTGCATGATGACAGATGTGAAATGTCCAAGTTAGAAAACTGGAATGTGCCCCCTAAAAATAAGGCATTTTAGCCCCCTGAGAACCCGACACACCTATACATGGGTGGTATCACTGTACTCAGGAGAAGTTGCTGAACACATATTGGGGTGTTATGTGGCAATAACCCTTAACGTTCTCAGTAAATGTATTCTTAAATTGCTCTTTTGTCACAACTTTTTTATTTTTCAAACTTTGGCATAGATTGGTGGTAAAATTGTTGCATTAAAAGAGTCAAAATACCCCAAGTTTAATACCTTAGGTTGTCTTCTTTTAAGAAAATATATACATGTGAAGGGTTATTCAGGGATTCCTGACAGATAGTGTTCCAATGTAACTATTGCTAATTTAAAAAAAAAAAAAATGGTTTGGAAATAGCAAAGTGCTACTTGTACTTATTGCCCTATAACTTTCAAACAAAGCAAAGAACATGTAAATATTTGGTATTTATAAACTCGGGACAAAATTTAGAAACTATTTAGCATGGGTGTTTTTTGGTGGTTGTAGATGTGTAACAGATTTGGCGGGTCAAAGTTAGAAAAAGTGTGTTTTTTCCATTTTTTCATCCTATTTTATCATTCTTTTTATATTAAATTATAAGCTATTATAAAAATAATGGTATATTTAGAAAGTCAATTCAATGGCGAGAAAAACGGTATATAATATGTGTGGGTACAGTAAATTAGTAAGAGGAAAATTACAGCTAAATACAAACACCATAGAAATGTAAAAATATCCCTGGTCCCAAATGGTCAGAAAATTGAAAAGTGCTGTGGTCACTAAGGGGTTAATGTTTCTAAAGCAAAATCTCACACAAAACATGTTGGTATCACTGGGATATGAGATTGTGAATATGAAACTGCAAAGCTTAGAAAAAATGGTTAAAGGGATTCTAAACCCAAATTTTTTCTTTCATGATTCAGAGTGCATGCAATTTTAAGCAACTTTCTAATTTACTCCTATTATCAAATTTTATTCATTCTCTTGCTATCTTTATTTTAAAAAGCAGGAAGGAGTCGGCCCATTTTTGGTTCAGTACCTGGATAGCGATTGCTGATTGCTGGGTTCATTAAGCCACCAATCAGCAAGCGCAACCCAGGTGCTAAACCAAAAATGGGCTGGCTTCTTATCTTAGATTCCTGCTTTTTCAAATAGACAGCCAGATTACAAGTTTTTCGTTATGGCTGGCTCGCTAATAACTTGCAAGTTATTTCCACCGCTCACCTTTAATAGCGCTGCTATTACAGGTTTTCAAAAAAATGGCTTGTGCAGGCGATATGGTGGCGTTGAGCTCTATACTGCACCCAAATACAAGTAGTGTTTTGACATGCTCGTGCACAATTTCACCATAGACATCAATGGGGAGAGCCGGCTAAAAATAAGCCTAACAACTGCAATCGCGGAGCGTAAAGCTCCATAAAGCAGCCCCATTGATGTCTATGGGGAAATAAAATGTATGTTTAAACCTAACACCCTAACATAAACCCGAGTCTAAACACCCCTAATCTGCCGCCCCCGACATCGCCGACACCTACATTACACTTATTAACCCCTAATCTGCCGCCCCCAATGTCGCCGCCACCTAGATACATTTATTAACCCCTAAACTGTCGCCCTTCCACATCGCAAACACTATTTAAATATTATTAACTCCTAATCTGCCGTCTGCCCACTCCGCCGTTATAATAAACCTATTAACCCCTAAACCTAACCCTAATGTAACCCTAACACCCCCTAACTTAAATATAATTAAAATAAATCTAAATTAAACTTACTATTAATAACTCATTCCTATTTAAAACTAAATACATACTTACCTGTAAAATAAACCTAAGCTAGCTACAATATAACTAATACCAGTGGTTACATTGTAGCTAGCTTAGGTTTTATTTTTATTTCACAGGTAAGTTTGCATTTATTTTAACTAGGTAGACTAGTTAGTAAATAGTTATTAACTATTTACTAGCTACCTAGTTAAAATAAATACAAAGTTACTTGTAAAATAATACCTAACCTTAGTTACACTAACACCTAACATTACAATAAAATGAAATCAATTAAATTAACAAAATACATTTATCTAAATTACAAAAAAAAATAAACACTAAATTACACAAAATAAAAAAAGAAATTATCAAAAATAAAAATGAATTACTCCTAATCTAATAGCCCTATCAAAATAAAAAAGCCCCCTCAAATAAAAAAACCTTATCCTACACTAAACTGCCAATGGCCCTTAAAAGGGCCTTTTGCGGGGCATTGCCCCAAATAAATCAGCCCTTTTACCTGTAAAAAAAAATACAAACAACCCCCCAACAGTAAAACCCACCACCCACACAACAAACCCCCCAAATAAAATCCTATCTAAATAAACCTAAGCTCCCCATTGCCCTAAAAAAGGCATTTGGATGGGCATAGGAATTAAGGGGAAAAAAATCGTATTGGCCGTTGCAATCAGCCAATAGGATTGAGCTTTCATCCTATTGGCTGATCAAATCAGCCAATAGGATTGAGCTCGCATTCTATTTGCTGATTGGAAGCTATGCTTCACATGCACGTGCAAATAAAAATGCTAACACTAAAACAGTGATAACTTTTACTAGAAGAATTTTTGCCAATACATGTACTGTATATTGCAGATATATTTCTATTCAAAGATATAATTCATCTTCTATGTGCATTTAGTTTTTGACCAGAATGTCCCTAGTGATGTATAGCATGTTATAAATGATGCTATACATGATTTTTAGAAATAGTTTCTATTTATATTACTAATAATATTATTATATCAATGGCTAAAATTCACTAAGGCTGGAAAAATAAGCAATACGTATCATAGGATAAAGTTCCTTTGCCCTCTCACATACTGTGTCATATGTTTCCTTTATACTAGCTCTTGCTCCATATCGTGCTGTAGCTTTAAGGGGCGTTTACACAAATCAAGTCATTGCTATTTAAACTTAGCGATGTACCCACTTCATTTCTAGTAATTCTTGTTGTTCCTTTCCTACCTCAGGACTGTTCTAGCAAATTACTAGCTTCACTTATTCAAGTTCACTTATTCTATCTACCTGCATCTCGTTCCTCTGAAAGCTTTACCTGAGTTGCGTTCCTCTACCGGGTATCCAGCTCCGGATCTACAGTATCCCTCCGCGGTGACGTCACACGCCGGAGAAGCCGCATCGACGAGACTGAACCCGCTCCGACAAACAGCTGATCACTGCAACACCTCTCAGATACCGGATTGCTACGAGTTCATTCCTAAGACTGCTCCTACTTTGCCTGACGTTCACAGTAAGACTCAAATTGCCTTATACCATATTATGCTGTGCACTTTACCAATACTGTGATGTTACTCTGTATCAGGTGCCTATTATGTAAACCTCTGCTGCAATAGTTGCGTTACCATAGCCATAGAGGATTTACTACAAATTGCACCTATAATACTGCAGGGTCTATACTTCTGATATATGCTTCCTAGCACTTATCTGGTGTCGGTATCAACTTTGAAGCATAGACCTTACTACACAAATATATATATAACAAATAGCAGTTTAATATAATGTAAACACAGTTGGGTTCTTAGTTTAATATAGCATTCTCCCTCTCTCCTAGGGATTTGCTATATATATATAACATCCATTATTACAGTATTACCAAACCTGCCAACATGAACCCAGTGGATATTGTTACACATGTACAAAAACTCACTGACAGAGTGGAAAAACTTACTCAAGCTATGAATACCCTCCAGCAGGAAAACACATCTCTTAAGGCATACATTAAAGAGATAGCTGATAAACAAAAACTTGATTCCCAGTCTGAACCTAGTATTAGTCCCCCAGACAAGTTTAACGATGACCGTAAGCTTTTCAGGGAATTCAGAAATGCTTGCAATCTTCATTTTACATTAAAACCTAGGACTTTTCCTACAGACCATATTAAGGTCCTTACTACTATTTCATACCTGAGGGGGGAGCCATGTAGCTGGGCTAACTCTTTCTTTGAGACTAATGACCCTTTACTTCACTCAATAGACTAATTTTTCCAAGCAATGTCACAGCTATACGATGAGCCTTATAAGCAGCTTACTGCTGAGACTGCAATGCGGTCACTAAAACAACATAAAAGACCAGTTGAGGAGTACATAATTGAGTTTAAGAAATGGTCTAAGGATACAGGCTGGAATGAGCTATCACTAAAAAAACAATTCCATCTAGGATTGTCTGACTCCCTAAAAGACGAATTGGTTAGGGTTGAGTTGCCTTAGAGTTTTGATGCTCTTATTACTTTAAGCATAAGTTTAGACAGGCGTTTGAGAGAACGCAGACAAGAGCGTAACACCCCTGACACCACTCCCAAAAGACATCCTACTCATACAACACAATACACCAAACCACCTATTAGGGAGGCACATAAACCCATGGACTTAGGATTCCTGAGGGGACCCCTAACCCCACAAGAAAAGCTTAGAAGGTGAAACAACATCTTATGTATGTACTGTGGTGCCTCTCACCATACCGTGAAGGACTGTCCCGCTCTTGCTCGCCAAAAAAGGGGTAAGAACATTTTAATGAATGTATTTAACCAGTCTTTAGCTACATCTACCAGCCATTGCTCACTTTCCATTCTCTTGCAGTGGGAGACCCAGCGACTGCCGTACAAGGCGATTATTGAATCCGGGGCGAGTGTGAATTATATAAATTCAAGTTATTCACTGTTAAATAAAATCCCACTTATAAAAAAGAAAACTCCTGTGACTGTACGTGTTATTGACGGTGCCCAGATATCCTCAGGTCCTATACAGTTTCAGACCATACCTATAGAAGTTGTCACAGAGTCAAACCATTCTGCGTTTATTAGTTTTGATGTGATTCCATCTGCTATATACCAGCTCATATTAAGTTACTCCTGGTTAAGATTGCATAACCCTCAAATTTCTTGGGAGACTTCTGCCGTAGATTTTGTGTCAGACTATTGTAAGTCAACCTGTTTTTCTACTCACCATATTCTCAACACTTTTGCTGACCAAATACCACAGGAGTACTTAGGTTTTAAAGAGGTTTTTTGTAAAAAAAAGAGTCTGAAAATCTTCCACCCCATCGCAAATATGACTGCCCCATAGATTTAATACCAGGTGTAGATATACCTTGCGGACATATACAGTGGGGCAAAAAAGTATTTAGTCAGCCACCAATTGTGCAGGTTCTCCCACTTAAGAAGATGAGAGAGGCCTGTAATTTTCATCATAGGTATACCTCAACTATGAGAGACAAAATGTGGAAACAAATCCAGACAATCACATTGTCTGATTTGGAAAGAATTTATTTGCAAAGTATGGTGGAAAATAAGTATTTGGTCAATATCAAAAGTTCATCTCAATACTTTGTTATATATCCTTTGTTGGCAATGACAGAGGTCAAATGTTTTATGTAAGTCTTCACAAGGTTGTCACACACTGTTGCTGGTATGTTGGCCCATTCCTGCATGCAGATCTCCTCTAGAGCAGTGATGTCTTGGGACTGTCGCTGGGCAACATGGACTTTCAACTCCCTCATAAGGTTTTCTATGGGGTTGAGATCTGGAGACTGGCTAGGACACTCCAGGACCTTGAAATGCTTCTTACGAAGCCACTCCTTCATTGCCCGGGCAATGTGTTTGGGATCATTGTCATGCTAAAAGACCCAGACACGTTTCATCTTCAATGCCCTTGCTGATGGAAGGAGGTTTGCACTCAAAATCTCACGATACATGGCCCCATTCATTCTTTCATGTACACGGATCAGTCGTTCTGTTCCCTTTGCAGAGAAACAGCCCCAAAGCATGATGTTGCCACCCCCATGCTTCACAGTAGGTATGGTGTTCTTTGGTTGCAACTCAGCATTCTCTCTCCTCCAAACACGACGAGTTGTGTTTCTACCAAACAGTTCTACTTTGGTTTCATCTGGCCATATGACATTCTCCCAATCCACTTCTGGATCATTCAAATGCTCTCTAGCATACTTCAGATGGGCCCAGACATATACTGACTTAAGCAGGGGGAGACGTCTGGCACTGCAGGATCTGAGTCCCTGGCGGCGTAGTGTGTTACTGATGGTAGCCTTTGTTATGTTGGTCCCAGCTCTCTGCAGGTCATTCACTAGGTCCGCCCATGTGGTTCTGGGATGTTTGCTCACTGTTCTTGTGATCATTTTTAACCCACGGGGTGAGATCTTGCGTGGAGTCCCAGATCGAGGGAGATTATTAGTGGTCTTGTATGTCTTCCATTTTCTAATTATTGCTACCACAGTTGATTTCATCACGCCAAGCTGCTTGCCTATTGCAGATTCAGTCTTCCCAGCCTGGTGCAGGTCTACAATTTTGTTTCTGGTGTCCTTCGACAGGTCTTTGGTCTTCACCATAGTGGAGTTTGGAGTGTGACTGTTTGAGGTTGTGGACAGGTGTCTTTTATACTGATAACAAGTTCAAACACATGCGATTAATACAGGTAATGAGTGGAGGACAGAGGAGCCTCTTAAAGAAGAAGCTCATAGAGCAGTTGCAGTGTGCCACCTATTTTACCAAATTGGACCTTAGAGGGGCATATAATCTTATTCGTGTACGAAAAGGGGACGAATGGCTCACAGCATTCCGTACTTGTTACGGATTATACGAATACACTGTGATGCCATTCGGCCTCTGCAACGCTCCCGCCACTTTCCAGCACCTAATAAACAACATATTCAAGGATTTATTAGACATCTATGTTGTCATTTATTTAGATGATATTCTGATATATTACAAGTCAAAATCAGTACACATTAAGCACGTAAGATCAGTGCTCTCTAGATTACGTGATAACCAGTTATTTGCAAAACCTGAAAAATGCATATTCCACTCTGACACCATCACCTTTTTGGGATATGTCATTACTCCAAATGGTATAAATATGGAAGATAGCAAAATCAAAGCAATTATGCACTGGCCTATTCCTACCACTAAAAGACAAATCCAGAGTTTCATGGGATTTGCAAATTTCTACTGAAAATTCATACAAGGGTTTGCACAACTTACAAGACCACCACTCACTAACCTGAAAAAAAAACAATTAAAAATGTATCTGGACAACCCAATGCCAGATGATTTTTGAAAAATTAAAGCATCGCTTCACCACAGCGCCCATACTGGAGTTCCCAAACCCGTCCCTCTAATACGTCCTAGAGGTAGATGCCTCTGATTATGCTATCGGAGCAGTCTTATCAGTCTTATCACAAACCTTTGCATCCGGTAGCTTTTTTCTCTCGTGTTATGACTCAATCTGAAATAAATTATGCTATAGGAGAGAAAGAGTTGTTAGCCATTAAATCCTCTTTGGAGCATTGGCATCACCTATTGGAGGGAACAAAGTTACCCATACTCATATATACTGACCATAGGAACCTCCAATACTTAAAAACAAACAGAACACTCACTTCCAGACAAGTTCGGTGGAACTTATATTTCAGTAGGTTCAATTATCTAATAACTTACAGACCAGCAAATAAGAATGCAAAGGCAGACGCTCTATCCCGCATGCACCCAAAACCTAGTACAACTAACAATACCACTACTGTAATACCTCAAGACCATATTATTGGTCTTACACAAGACACCATATCTTTATTCAAGACACATCAGGCATCTGATACCTCTAAACCAACTACACAACTTCACACAGGTCCTGATAGCCTCCTGTACTACAATAAATTGCTATATGTTCCAAATAGCCTGAGAGAAAAGATTTTACATACCAATCATGACAATCCCTTAGCATAACACCCAGGTTGTCAAAAAACCATTGACCTAATTTCTAGAGCTTACTGGTGGCCACATATGATCAAGGATATTAAGCAATATGTCCTCTCGTGTAAAACTTGTATAGTCTCAAAGAACAGTACCACTCATCCACAGGGTCAGTTACTATCCTTACCCACTCCCACAAAACCATGGACAGACATTGCCCTAGATTACATAGTAGAATTACCCAAATCTGCCAATAATAACACTATTATAGTGGTTGTCGATCTATTTAGCAAAATGGCTCATTTTATCCCCACATCTAAACTCCCCACAGCAGCAGAAACCGTACAGCTCATAAAACTCCATGGACTACCTCAAACAATAACTTCAGATAGAGGGTCACAGTTTACTAGCAAATTCTGGACGGCATTATGTTAAACCCTGAAGATCCAACAAAGATTAAGTACCTCCTTCCATCCCCAGACGAACGGCCAGACAGAAAGGACCAATCAATGGTTAGAACAATACCTCCAATGTTTCACCAACTCAGAACAGAATAATTGGTCCTCTCTGCTGCCCTAAGCAGAGTTTGCCTACAACAACACTGTTCATACCACAACAAAACTTTCACCATTTTACGTAAACTATGGGTTCCATCCAACATTTCACTATGATTCCACAGTGGACAGAATCTGTTCCATAGTGGATGACCTGGTTAACACCATCTCACATACTTTCTCCCAAGTTCAATTTAACATTATTGACGCTAAGCGCTACCAGAAATTCTATTACGACAAAAAGAGATCACCAACACCTCCTTATGCTATCGGGGATAAGGCATAGCTATCAACTCGTAATTTGAAATTACATTTGCCTTCTAGGAAATTGTCTTCCTTATACATTGGACCGTATGCCGTCAAGTCTATAGTCAACCGGAATGCAGTCACCCTGGACTTACCTTCTGGAATGTCCGTTCACCCTAATTTTCACGTTTCTTTATTGAAACCTTACCGCCCTACCCGGGAGGTGGATGCCCCTCCGAGTGATCCTTCTACTGTAAGTGACTTAACAGCTGAGTATGAGGTACATTCCATCAGGGACTCCAGACGCCACAATGGTGGCTTGCAATATCTTATCCATTGGAAGAATTATCCTGATGAGGATGATTCCTGGGAACCTGCTGGTAATTTATCTGCTCCTCGATTGGTATTCCAGTTCCATCGAAAGCATCCTGACAGACCCAGACCCTGATCCTCGGAGTGGATCCTTGGGGGGGGGAGAGTTCTCTCATAGGTTTCCTTAATACTAGCTCTTGCTTCATATCGTGCTGTAGCCTTAAGGGGCGTTAACACAAATCAAGTCATTGCTATTTAAACTTAGCGATGTACCCACTTCATTGCTTGGTAATTCTTGTTGTTCCTGTCCTACCTCAGGACTGTTCTAGCAAATTACTAGCTTCGCTTATTCAAGTTCACTTATTCTATCTACCTGCATCTCGTTCCTCTGAAGGTTTTACCTGAGTTGTGT
Source organism: Bombina bombina (assembly GCF_027579735.1). Taxonomy (NCBI): domain Eukaryota; kingdom Metazoa; phylum Chordata; class Amphibia; order Anura; family Bombinatoridae; genus Bombina; species Bombina bombina. The sequence continues at coordinate 607,797,022 of NC_069501.1, read as the reverse complement.
TCCTCTACCGGGTATTCAGCTCCGGATCTACAGTATCCCTCCGCGGTAACATCACACGCTGGAGAAGCCGCATCGACGAGACTGAACCCACCCCGACAAACAGCTGATCGCTGCAACACCTCTCAGATACCGGACTGCTACGAGTTCGTTCCTAAGACTGCTCCTACGTTGCCTGACGTTCACAGTCACACTCAAATTGCCTTATACCATATTATGCTGTGCACTTTACCAATACTGTAATGTTACTCTGTATCAGTTGCCTACTATGTAAACCTCTGCTGCAATAGTTGGGTTACCGTAGCCATAGAGGATTTACTACAAATTGCACCTATAATACTGCAGGGTCTATACTTCTGATATATGCTTCCTAGCACTTATCTGGTGCCGGTATCAACTTTGAAGCATAGACCTTACTACACAAATATATATATAACAAATAGCAGGTTTAATATAAAGTAACCACAGTTGGGTTCTTAGTTTAATATAGCATTCTCCCTCTCTCCTAGGGATTTGCTATATATATAACATCCATTATTACAGTATTACCAAACCTGCCAACATGAACCCAGTGGATATTGTTACACATGTACAAAAACTCACTGACAGAGTGGAAAAACTTACTCAAGCTATGAATACCCTCCAGCAGGAAAACACATCTCTTAAGGCATACATTAAAGAGATAGCTGATAAACAAAAACTTGATTCCCAGTCTGAACCTAGTATTAGTCCCCCAGACAAGTTTAACGGTGACCGTAAGCTTTTCAGGGAATTCAGAAATGCTTGCAATCTTCTTTTTACATTAAAACCTAGGACTTTTCCTACAGACCATATTAAGGTCCTTACTACTATTTCATACCTGAGGGTGGAGTCATGTAGCTGGGCTAACTCTTTCTTTGAGACTAATGACCCTTTACTTCACTCAATAGACTAATTTTTCCTAGCAATGTCACAGCTATATAATGAGCCTTATAAGCAGCTTACTGCTGAGACTGCAATGCGGTCACTAAAACAACATAAAAGACCAGTTGAGCAGTACATAATTGAGTTTAAGAAATGGTCTAAGGATACAGGCTGGAATGAGCTATCACTAAAAAAACAATTCCATCTAGGATTGTCTGACTCCCTAAAAGACGAATTGGTTAGGGTTGAGTTGCCTTAGAGTTTTGATGCTCTTATTACTTTAAGCATAAGTTTAGACAGGCGTTTGAGAGAACGCAGACAAGAGCGTAACACCCCTGACACCACTCCCAAAAGACATCCTACTCATACAACACAATACACGAAACCACCTATTAGGGAGGCACATGAACCCATGGACTTAGGATTCCTGAGGGGACCCCTAACCCCACAAGAAAAGCTTAGAAGGTGAAACAACATCTTATGTATGTACTGTGGTGCCTCTCACCATACCGTGAAGGACTGTCCCGCTCTTGCTCGCCAAAAAAGGGGTAAGAACATTTTAATGAATGTATTTAACCAGTCTTTAGCTACATCTACCAGCCATTGCTCACTTTCCATTCTCTTGCAGTGGGAGACCCAGCGACTGCCGTCCAAGGCGATTATTGACTCTGGGGCGAGTGTGAATTATATAGATTCAAGTTATTCACTGTTAAATAAAATCCCACTTATAAAAAAGAAAACTCCCGTGACTGTACGTGTTATTGACGGTGCCCAGATATCCTCAGGTCCTATACAGTTTCAGACCATACCTATAGAAGTTGTCACAGAGTCAAACCATTCTGCGTTTATTAGTTTTGATGTGATTCCATCTGCTATATACCAGCTCATATTAAGTTACTCCTGGTTAAGATTGTATAACCCTAAAATTTCTTGGGAGACTTCTGCCGTAGATTTTGTGTCAGACTATTGTAAGTCAACCTGTTTTTCTACTCACCATATTCTCAACACTTTTGATGACCAAATACCACAGGAGTACTTAGGTTTTAAAGAGGTTTTTTGTAAAAAAAAGAGTCTGAAAATCTTCCACCCCATCGCAAATATGACTGCCCCATAGATTTAATACCAGGTGTAGATATACCTTGCGGACATATACAGTGGGGCAAAAAAGTATTTAGTCAGCCACCAATTGTGCAGGTTCTCCCACTTAAGAAGATGAGAGAGGCCTGTAATTTTCATCATAGGTATACCTCAACTATGAGAGACAAAATGTGGAAACAAATCCAGACAATCACATTGTCTGATTTGGAAAGAATTTATTTGCAAAGTATGGTGGAAAATAAGTATTTGGTCAATATCAAAAGTTCATCTCAATACTTTGTTATATATCCTTTGTTGGCAATGACAGAGGTCAAATGTTTTATGTAAGTCTTCACAAGGTTGTCACACACTGTTGCTGGTATGCTGTCCCATTCCTGCATGCAGATCTCCTCTAGAGCAGTGATGTTTTGGGACTGTCGCTGGGCAACATGGACTTTCAACTCCCTCATAAGGTTTTCAATGGGGTTGAGATCTGGAGACTGGCTAGGACACTCCAGGACCTTGAAATGCTTCTTACGAAGCCACTCCTTCGTTGCCCGGGCAATGTGTTTGGGATCATTGTCATGCTGAAAGACCCAGACACGTTTCATCTTCAATGCCCTTGCTGATGGAAGGAGGTTTGCACTCAAAATCTCACGATACATGGCCCCATTCATTCTTTCATGTACACGGATCAGTCGTTCTGCTCCCTTTGCAGAGAAACAGCCCCAAAGCATGATGTTGGCACCCCCATGCTTCACAGTAGGTATGGTGTTCTTTGGTTGCAACTCAGCATTCTCTCTCCTCCAAGCACGACGAGTTGTGTTTCTACCAAACAGTTCTACTTTGGTTTCATCTGGCCATATGACATTCTCCCAATCCACTTCTGGATCATTCAAATGCTCTCTAGCATACTTCAGATGGGCCCAGACATATACTGACTTAAGCAGGGGGAGACGTCTGGCACTGCAGGATCTGAGTCCCTGGCGGCGTAGTGTGTTACTGATGGTAGCCTTTGTTACGTTGGTCCCAGCTCTCTGCAGGTCATTCACTAGGTCCACCCATGTGGTTCTGGGATGTTTGCTCACTGTTCTTGTGATCATTTTTAACCCACGGGGTGAGATCTTGCGTGGAGTCCCAGATCGAGGGAGATTATCAGTGGTCTTGTATGTCTTCCATTTTCTAATTATTGCTACCACAGTTGATTTCTTCACGCCAAGCTGCTTGCCTATTGCAGATTCAGTCTTCCCAGCCTGGTGCAGGTCTACAATTTTGTTTCTGGTGTCCTTCGACAGGTCTTTGGTCTTCACCATAGTGGAGTTTGGAGTGTGACTGTTTGAGGTTGTGGACAGGTGTCTTTTATACTGATAACAAGTTCAAACACATGCGATTAATACAGGTAATGAGTGGAGGACAGAGGAGCCTCTTAAAGAAGAAGATACAGGTCTGTGAGAGCCAGAAATCTTGCTTGTTTGTAGGTGACCAAATACTTATTTTCCACCATAATATGCAAATAAATTCTTTCCAAATCAGACAATGTGATTGTCTGGATTTGTTTCCACATTTTGTCTCTCATAGTTGAGGTATACCTATGATGAAAATTACAGGCCTCTCTCATCTTCTTAAGTGGGAGAACTTGCACAATTGGTGGCTGACCAAATACTTTTTTGCCCCACTGTATATCCCTTATCTAGTACTGAATTGGAACATCCAAAGGGTTATTTGGAAGAGAACATCAGGAAGGGTTTTATTAGACATTCCACCTCTCCTGCAGGCTCTGGGATTTTTTATGTAAAGAATAAGGATGGTAGCCTCCGTCCTATAGTGGATTACAGGGAATTGAATCGTCGTATGATAAAAAATAGATACCCCTTGCCACTTATCCCTGAGCTCATAGAGCAGTTGCAGTGTGCCACCTATTTTACCAAATTGGACCTTAGAGGGGCATATAATCTTATTCGTGTACGAAAAGGGGACGAATGGCTCACAGCATTCCGTACTTGTTACGGATTATACGAATACACTGTGATGCCATTCGGCCTCTGCAACGCTCCCGCCACTTTCCAGCACCTAATAAACAACATATTCAAGGATTTATTAGACATCTATGTTGTCATTTATTTAGATGATATTCTGATATATTACAAGTCAAAATCAGAACACATTAAGCACGTAAGATCAGTGCTCTCTAGATTACGTGATAACCAGTTATTTGCAAAACCTGAAAAATGCATATTCCACTCTGACACCATCACCTTTTTGGGATATGTCATTACTCCAAATGGTATAAATATGGAAGATAGCAAAATCAAAGCAATTATGCACTGGCCTATTCCTACCACTAAAAGACAAATCCAGAGTTTCATGGGATTTGCAAATTTCTACTGAAATTTCATACAAGGGTTTGCACAACTTACAAGACCACCACTCACTAACCTGAAAAAAAAAACAATTAAAAATGTATCTGGACAACCCAATGCCAGATGATTTTTGAAAAATTAAAGCATTGCTTCACCACAGCACCCATGCTGGAGTTCCCAAACCCGTCCCTCCAATACGTCCTAGAGGTAGATGCCTCTGATTATGCTATCGGAGCAGTCTTATCACAAAGGCAGACCCTTAACCAACCTTTGCATCCGGTAGCTTTTTTCTCTCGTGTTATGACTCAATCTGAAATAAATTATGCTATAGGAGAGAAAGAGTTAGCCATTAAATCCTCTTTGGAGCATTGGCATCACCTATTGGAGGGAACAAAGTTACCCATACTCATATATACTGACCATAGGAACCTCCAATACTTAAAAACAAACAGAACACTCACTTCCAGACAAGTTCGGTGGAACTTATATTTCAGTAGGTTCAATTATCTAATAACTTACAGATCAGCAAATAAGAATGCAAAGGCAGACGCTCTATCCCGCATGCACCCAAAACCTAGTACAACTAACAATACCACTACTGTAATACCTCAAGACCATATTATTGGTCTTATACAAGACACCATATCTTTATTCAAGACACATCAGGCATCTGATACCTCTAAACCAACTACACAACTTCACACAGGTCCTGATAGCCTCCTGTACTACAATAAATTGCTATATGTTCCAAATAGCCTGAGAGAAAAGATTTTACATACCAATCATGACTATCCCTTAGCAGGACACCCAGGTTGTCAAAAAACCATTGACCTAATTTCTAGAGCTTACTGGTGGACACATATGATCAAGGATATTAAGCAATATGTCCTCTCGTGTAAAACTTGTATAGTCTCAAAGAACAGTACCACATGTCCACAGGGTCAGTTACTATCCTTACCCACTCCCACAAAACCATGGACAGACATTGCCCTAGATTACATAGTAGAATTACCCAAATCTGCCAATAATAACACTATTATAGTGGTTGTCGATCTATTTAGCAAAATGGCTCATTTTATCCCCACATCTAAACTCCCCACAGCAGCAGAAACCGTACAGCTTCTCTTACAACATGTCATAAAACTCCATGGACTACCTCAAACAATAACTTCAGATAGAGGGTCACAGTTTACTAGCAAATTCTGGACAGCATTATGTAAAACCCTGAAGATCCAACAAAGATTAAGTACCTCCTTCCATCCCCAGACAAATGGCCAGACAGAAAGGACCAATCAATGGTTAGAACAATACCGCCGATGTTTCACCAACTCAGAACAGAATAATTGGTCCTCTCTGCTGCCCTAAGCAGAGTTTGCATATAACAACACTGTTCATACCACAACAAAACTTTCACCATTTTACGTAAACTATGGGTTCCATCCAACATTTCACTATGATTCCACAGTGGACAGAATCTGTTCCATAGTGGATGACCTGGTTAACACCATCTCACATACTTTCTCCCAAGTTCAATTTAATATTATTGTTGCTAAGACCTACCAGAAATTCTATTACGACAAAAAGAGATCACCAACACCTCCTTATGCTATCGGGATAAGGTATAGCTATCAACTCGTAATTTGAAATTACATTTGCCTTCTAGGAAATTGTCTTCCTTATACATTGGACCGTATGCCGTCAAGTCTATAGTCAACCGGAATGCAGTCACCCTGGACTTACCTTCTGGAATGTCCGTTCACCCTAATTTTCACGTTTCTTTATTGAAACCTTACCGCCCTACCCGGGAGGTGGATGCCCCTCCGAGTGATCCTTCTACTGTAAGTGACTTAACAGCTGAGTATGAGGTACATTCCATCAGGGACTCCAGACGCCACAATGGTGGCTTGCAATATCTTATCCATTGGAAGAATTATCCTGATGAGGATGATTCCTGAGAACCTGCTGGTAATTTATCTGCTCCTCGATTGGTATTCCAGTTCCATCGAAAGCATCCTTACAGACCCAGACCCTGATCCCCGGAGTGGATCCTTGGGGGTGGAGAGTTCTCTCATAGGTTTCCTTTATACTAGGTCTTGCTTCATATCATGCTGTAGCCTTAAGGGGCGTTTACACAAATCAAGTCATTGCTATTTAAACTTAGCGATGTACCCACTTCATTGCTTGGTAATTCTTGGTGTTCCTGTCCTACCTCAGGACTGTTCTAGCAAATTACTAGCTTCGCTTATTCAAGTTCACTTATTCTATCTACCTGCATCTCGTTCCTCTGAAGATTTTACCTGAGTTGTGTTCCTCTACCGGGTATTCAGCTCCGGATCTACAGTATCCCTCCGCGGTGACGTCACACGCTGGAGAAGCTGCATCGACGAGACTGAACCCGCCCCGACAAACAGCTGATCGCTGCAACACCTCTCAGATACCGGACTGCTACGAGTTCGTTCCTAAGACTGCTCCTACTTTGCCTGACGTTCACAGTCACACTCAAATTGCCTTATACCATATTATGCTGTGCACTTTACCAATACTGTAATGTTACTCTGTATCAGTTGCCTACTATGTAAACCTCTGCTGCAATAGTTGCGTTACCGTAGCCATAGAGAATTTACTACAAATTGCACCTATAATACTGCAGGGTCTATACTTCTGATATATGCTTCCTAGCACTTATCTGGTGCCGGTATCAACTTTGAAGCATAGACCTTACTACACAAATATATATATAACAAATAGCAGGTTTAATATAAAGTAACCACAGTTGGGTTCTTAGTTTAATATAGCATTCTCCCTCTCTCCTAGGGATTTGCGATATACAGTGGGGCAAAAAAGTATTTAGTCAGCCACCAATTGTGCAGGTTCTCCCACTTAAGAAGATGAGAGAGGCCTGTAATTTTCATCATAGGTATACCTCAACTATGAGAGACAAAATGTGGAAACAAATCCAGACAATCACATTGTCTGATTTGGAAAGAATTTATTTGCAAAGTATGGTGGAAAATAAGTATTTGGTCAATATCAAAATTTCATCTCAATACTTTGTTATATATCCTTTGTTGGCAATGACAGAGGTCAAATGTTTTATGTAAGTCTTCACAAGGTTGTCACACACTGTTGCTGGTATGTTGGCCCATTCCTGCATGCAGATCTCCTCTAGAGCAGTGATGTTTTTGGACTGTCGCTGGGCAACACGGACTTTCAACTCCCTCATAAGGTTTTCTATGGGGTTGAGATCTGGCGACTGGCTAGGACACTCCAGGACCTTGAAATGCTTCTTACGAAGCCACTCCTTCGTTGCCCGGGCGGTGTGTTTGGGATCATTGTCATGCTGAAAGACCCAGCCACGTTTCATCTTCAATGCCCTTGCTGATGGAAGGAGGTTTGCACTCAAAATCTCACGATACATGGCCCCATTCATTCTTTCATGTACACGGATCAGTCGTCCTGTTCCCTTTGCAGAGAAACAGCCCCAAAGCATGATGTTGCCACCCCCATGCTTCACAGTAGGTATGGTGTTCTTTGGTTGCAACTCAGCATTCTCTCTCCTCCAAACACGACGTGTTGTGTTTCTACCAAACAGTTCTACTTTGGTTTCGTCTGACCATATGACATTCTCCCAATCCACTTCTGGATCATTCAAATGCTCTCTAGCATACTTCAGATGGGCCCAGACATATACTGACTTAAGCAGGGGGACACGTCTGGCACTGCAGGATCTGAGTCCCTGGCGGCGTAGTGTGTTACTGATGGTAGCCTTTGTTATGTTGGTCCCAGCTCTCTGCAGGTCATTCACTAGGTCCCCCCGTGTGGTTCTTTGATGTTTGCTCACCGTTCTTGTGATCATTTTTAACCCACGGGGTGAGATCTTGCGTGGAGCCGCAGATCGAGGGAGATTATCAGTGGTCTTGTATGTCTTCCATTTTCTAATTATTGCTACCACAGTTGATTTCTTCACGCCAAGCTGCTTGCCTATTGCAGATTCAGTCTTCCCAGCCTGGTGCAGGTCTACAATTTTGTTTCTGGTGTCCTTTGACAGCTCTTTGGTCTTCACCATAGTGGAGTTTGGAGTGTGACTGTTTGAGGTTGTGGACAGGTGTCATTTATACAGATAACAAGTTCCAACACATGTGATTAATACAGGTAATGAGTGGATGACAGAGGAGCCTCTTAAAGAAGAAGATACAGGTCTGTGAAAGACAGAAATCTTGCTTGTTTGTAGGTGACCAAATACATATTTTCCACCATAATATGCAAATAAATTATTTCCAAATCAGACAATGTGATTGTCTGGATTTGTTTCCACATTTTGTCTCTCATAGTTGAGGTATACCTATGATGAAAATTACAGGCCTCTCTCATCTTCTTAAGTGGGGGAACTTGCACAATTGGTGGCTGACTAAATACTTTTTGCCCCACTGTATATAACATCCAGTATTACACATACCTAGTCAGAAGCACCATATGAAAACAGAGAGCCTGCAGACCAGTCCAGGTTAAAGCATAAATATGGCCCTTAGAAATATAGGATGATGCTTGGCAATTCCTTATTGAGAACATAAAACTCTAGATGAAATGGCCTTTAGTTAAAGTGGAAAGAAACATCTCTCCAAAAATGACCTCTTATTCAGACATAAACAGGTTTGTGGAAGTTAATTAGTATGGGGTTTATTCTGTTTACTAAACGCTTTACATCAGATTCATAAGAATTGATCATACACCTTCTCCTGATTAAATATTCTTCTTCTCTAGGCACTAACTACTACATTGTGCAAAATATTTTCAGAATACAGAATATGAGAAGATAGTGTGCAAAGCTGCATCATATATTATATGTTTTCGTGCCAATTGTAATTGAAACACCCATGGACAACTGCATAGTTTGCTTAGCAATATATCTCCTAACTAAAGAGAGATACACCTGACTACTCTCTCTACCCTGTTACTGTACTTGCATCCAAACTGTCTCATAAGGCTATGGAATGCACACTGTTTTTATCAAAAGTGTAGGGCCAAATAGGCTTGCAGCGTCATAAGGGTTAAGGCTGGCAGGGAGAGTGAAGATGGAGGGGAGTTTTGTGAGTTGCTAAAATGTTGCAGGGACAGGGAGTCCTTTCTTAAGGTGGTGTCTGCAGTTCCTGTTCCTCTTTGATCCTGGACAAGAAGCTGTCAAGTTGATTCTTCTTCTCTCTATCTTCAATCCTTCTGTTCATCATGAGACGTCCAAAGCGATCTTCTGCTCCACCCCTGAGATTTAAAGAGGGAAATTTACCTGTTACTTGGCGTGGATTACAGGAACAGCAGATAAGTGTCAATGAATCTGAGGAATTTATTCCTCCCTTTTAAATCATTGTGGAACCCCCCCTCTCCCCCCTCTGTTCAGAGCCCAGTTCAGATACATGCTTCCACACCTAGATCCCCAGTTATTACTATGGCAGATTTTCCCCTTCCTCCATCTAACCTGCTTCCTAGCCCAACTACTGTGGTTCCTGAGTCCCAGCATGATCCTCCTATGGTTCAGGTTGGGGAGACTAATGTACCATCCACAGCTCACATAGGCCATAATCACAACCCCAGCTTTTCCCTTTTGAATGTTTGCTACCCTCCTGTGGCCGGTGCAGTAGCATCCCTGCTTTCCTCAATAGCGGCCGCTATTTTATCTGGCCATCGTATACTAAATTTAAACCCTGCTGCTTAGCAGGCAATTCAGACTTCATCTCCTGGTCACATAGTTTTGGCGCCAGAACCACCATTTTTACATTCTCCCACGAGGCCTGCTAGTGTGGACTCCCTGAGGCTTGCCCCTCCCCCTGGCAATCCTATTGACAGCGCGGATGCGGTGGCTCATCCCCCTATCCTCCAAGTGGTCCGTGACCTATTTCCCCCTGGCCCTACACTAGGCCCTGTGTTTGATACTTATCCCCCTCAAGGCCCGGGGTGCCTTCACCAGGTAAGCGCATCCGTCGCTTCTTCTCCTGTCCACTCTCCTGCTGCGCATCCAACCGGGCCTGTTCTACCATCACTTCCGGCCATGCGCAACGTCACTTCTGGTGACCTCACCAATACACCCACAGGCACACAAGGTCGTCCAGTGATCAGACGTGACTTTCAGGCAGGTAAGCACCGTAAGCGCTCTCTGGCCAGAGGCCGCCTAGTTGGTCGCAGGAGGGGGTTGGCTGGGTCTTGCCAAGGTTTTGGGGCTTATAAAGCAGGCAGTTGTGTATCTTCATTAGAGGGCAATGTGGCACAATTGAATGAGGGGAATGTGAGGATTACTGGCATTAGTGAAGGGGTTACTATGGCCATTAATACAATCGATACTAGCAGAGCAGGGTCATTTAATATTGGTATGAACCATGGCAATTTTGATCATAATGTTAATGCTGAGGTGAATGTGAATGTGCCCATGCAGAACATGAATGTGCCATTGCAGAATGTTAGCATGCAAGGTGTTAATGCTAGTGATGTGACCAGGCATAATGTTACCATGCAAAACGTTGATGCTATGAATGTACACAGTCAGAATGTTAATATGCCAAACGTTAATGCTACAAATGTGCCCATGCAGAATGTTTCCATGCCAAATGTTGATGCTATGAATGTGCACAGGCAGAATGTTAACATTGCAAACGTTAATACTATTAATGTGCCCATGCAAAATATTAATGTTGAGAGTGTGGATGTGCAAAGGGGTGTGAATGTGCAAACTGCAGCGACTAATAATAGAAGTGAACAGGCAATCCCTGTCAGTATGTCTGGGTCAGAATTGGGGGTCCAGGCCCATCTTGGAATGCCTCCACAAGGGGTGGGGAATATTTGTGAGCAGGGTGCGGGTAGGGCCCCTCAGGCCAGACCTGGGTTTCCTCTGGCTTCAGGGCAAAGTGCTCACGATTTTATTTCTGTTTTGCAGGAGGTTTTATCAGGCAAGTAGATTCCCTCTGCCACCCCATCCCCAGTGACTGCCACCCCATCACCGGTAATTGCAGCTGAAGGTGCAAAGACCTCCTCATCAACACTATTGCCAGCTATTCCATCTTCATCTTCGGCTGGAAATATGAATACTGGAGGACCCGTCCCGGTCCCTACGGCCTTACAGACCCCTCCCATGGGGGCAGCAGTGTCGGCAGAAGTACCGGCTACATCTTCCGCTGGGAACAGTGAGTTGCCTGCATCTAAACACCCTAGGGAACACTTATCAGACTCTTCTACCACAGACTCTGACTTAGATAGCGACACGTCTTTAGGTTTAAAATCCAAAGGGCAGAAGCGCATGTATAAAATGCTTAAGCAAATAAAGTCAGGTCAGCTACAGAAAGATCAGAGGGTGGAGGTAGTGGCTCCATTAGTTCAAGAGCAGTCACAGGCAGCCTCAGTGGTGTTTACCCGAAAAGTAGCTTTAGCGGGTGACGCTTTATCTTGCCCCATTTTTTCACTTCATGGTCACCTGAAGCAAAAGATAGTTAGGAGAATTCAGGAGGGCCGTTATGTAAACATTTTTGAACTCTCCCTTTAGGTGCATAGGCAAAAGGAGAGAAGTGCGGACTGGACAGGTTCTAAACGAATAAAACGACCAGAAACATTTGACGAGTTGCTCAAATGCTTTAGGATCCTCTCGTCATGTTACCTGGAAAAAATCAGATCAGGGCCAGGCATTGCTGAAGTATACTGACACTATACACTAGATTTATCAACATCATAAAGATGGTGTGTGAAGGGAGTATGACTCAGAGTTTAGGAGGAAAATGGCCAGGAATTCTTCACTAACCTTTGGGTCCCAGGAGATGCATTTGTGGTCCCGCTTAGGCCCAGAAAGCTATCCTTCACCACCAGCAACTAGTAGGGACATAGGGGCAACTAGTAGGGACATAGGGGCCCAGGATTAAGTGTAAGGTCAGGGAGTGCTCAGCCTTTCAGGAGAAAAGGTGTGACAAAGGCACCACCTGCCTTTACCGGAACGTATACAAGTTTTGCGGGGCCTTTCATGCTGGAGTGGATTGCTATGAGGGTGGACGTCCTTGAGCTGTGATTGTGCACATATCCAGACCGCCACATAGCAGGCTTGCTCTTGGCGGGATTTACGGATGGATTTGTGATCCCAATAAACAGATCTGTCATGGGTTCACACAACCATTGTAATCTTAAGTCAGCGTACCAGCATCCCAGAGTAGTTAGGGAGAAGCTAGCTAAGGAAATATCTTTGGGGAGAGTAGTGGGCCCCTTTAGTGTACCACATTTTCCTGATTTGGTTATCTCTCCTTTGGGAGTGGTCCCAAAGAAGGAACCTGGGAAGTTTCGCCTAATTCAGCACCTCTCTCACCCCAAGTGGGGCTGAGTTAATGATGCAATTGACCCCAAGCTCAGCACAGTTCACTACCAGTCATTTGATAAGGCCCTTGACTTGGTTTGCGGGGTTGGTAGAGGTGCTTTGTTAGCGAAACTGGATATTGAGTTGGCTTTCCGTCTCCTGACTTTGCACCCGAAATCCTTCCCTCTTATGGGATGTAAATTCGAGGGTAGTTACTATGTGGACCGATGTTTACCTATGGGTTGCGCTATTTCCTGCTCACTGTTTGAATGCTTTAGCACATTCTTACATTGTGCGGTGGACAAACTTGTAGGAGGGGATTACATAGCTCACTACCTAGACGATTCTCTCTTGGTAGGGGAACAGGGTACAGACAGGTGTATTCAGCTCATGGTAGAAATGAGAGGCCTCATGTCCCAGCTAGGTGTTCCACTAGCGGAAGATAAAACCCAGGGTCCATGCACTACATTGACCTTCCTAGGTATCAAAATTGACATCTTACAGATGGTATGCAGGTTACCCATTGATAAGGTACAGAATATGATGGAATCAGTTTGGGCGGCTGTTTCAAAAAAATATGTATCTTTGAGGGACCTTCAATCTCTCCTGGGTTTGTTGAATTTTGCTTGCTGGGTGATCCCCATGGGGGAAGGGTTTTCAACAGGAGACTAGAAAGTCATCTTAAGGGTAACCCCAGGGTGTCTGACAGAATAGTTGTTTCACGAGACATGATAGAGGACTTGAAAGATTGGGAAGCATTTTTGATACAATTTAATGGGATCAGTGTGTGGTGATCTAGCCCGGTATCTAGCCAGACCCTGCATTTGTTTACTGACGCAGCAGGCTCTCATGGTTACGGGGCTTATTTTCAGGGGGAATGGTGTGCTGGGCTCTGGCCACTTGAATGGAGTTCTGCCCCTCTCATCAGGAACCTCACGCTGTTGTCATAGCAGTTGAACTGTGGGGACAGAGGTTGCGGAATAGATCAGTGATTTTTGGACAGACAACCTGAGCGTTGTATATTCTCTGTGACCGTGGTAAGGTTGGATGGTTTTAAGATGTCTTATATTCACTTATATTCACTTCCAGGCTAGCCATGTCCCAGGGGTCAACAATGTTCTAACAGATTTCCTCTCTAGGTTTGATTGGGTGACTTTTAGAAAGTTAGCGCCACGGGCAACCAAAGACGGGCCAATCTGTCCCAGTTTTCTTTGGCAGCTAGTGGAACCTGGCTCTCCTTAATTCCCTTAGTCCACTCATCCATCGCCCCAACAACTTGGCGAACCTATGTTAGGCTTTGAAAAGAGTGGGACCAATTTTGTAGTGCACGAGGGGTGGAGTCATCATTTAGCTCTCAGGTGATGTTGTGTGAGTGGTTAGTGTGTATGCAAGTGGCAGGTTTGCGGAAGGCCGCAGTCCAGACCCGTCTCGCGGCTCTGTCATTTTTCTTTAGGCTGTTGGGGAATGGAGACCCCACAGAGTCCTTTTTTGTTAGGCTGGTTCTTAAGGGTTGGGGGCAATTGCAGGCCAATAGGAGCGACATTAGAGAGCGCATTACTCGGGACCGGCTTGAGAGGCTGGTAGCGGTTTTACCCAACATTTGTAGTTCAGATTTCAAGGTTATGCTTTTCAAGGCAGCCTTTGTCTTGGCATTTGCGGGGGCCTTACGAATCACAGAATTGGTATCCCCTTGCAGAAATCATTTAAACAAGGGAGTACAGTTAGATCATGTCAAGATTTACCCTTCTTCAGTTTTATTTTTCATCCCAAAATCAAAAACTGACCAAGAGGCCAGGGGAACATGGCTCACTTTCTCGGCTCAGGGGGATGCTTGCTGCCCTTTAGCTATGCTATCAGCATACTTACAGCGCAGGCCATTGGGGGGTGGGCAATTTCTAGTGCATGAGAGTGGTGCTGCCCTTTCTTCTTACCAGTTCCGTAGGATCTTGGCGCAAGCTGTGGAGATGGCCGGCTTTGACCCCACTAGGATATCCCCTCATTTATTTAGGATCGGGGCGGCTACACATGCTGCCCTTCAAGGGGCGGCAGCGTATTCCATCCAGAAATTGGGACGGTGGCGCTCCAGTGCGATCAGTGAATGGTGTTTTCTGGGCCCGGGTTTTGTTGATGGGAAACTTGTTACTAAGGTCTGCTAATTTTTGTTTTGTTTTCTAGGTGCATGCAAGGCTGCCTCAAGTGTATGGATCGTAGGCCCTTCTATCATTCATTGGGCGGCGATCCGTGCCCTCACCAAGGCCGGGGGGCATAATTTGGGTTTTCCTCCATGCAGAGTTTGGATCCCTTGGTTAGGTTTTAGGGTTATGTGTTGGCTTCAGCTCCATAGTGTCCTTACTAATGCCCACAGGCGGTGGGGTAAACCCCACATTATTATAATTTACCTGGGTGGTAATTATATGAGCGCCATCCCTTCACTAGAGCTAACCAAAATCATTCAATCTGACTTAGGCTGGATTAGGGCATAGATCCCCGGGGTTACCATTGGTTGGTCAAATGTAATAGCCAAACGTCAGTGGCGCTATATGGGATCTTCTAGTGCCGCTTATAGAGTCAGAAAGAAGCTAAACAGGGATGTGGGGGCTTCTGTCACTGGTTCCCAGGGCTTCGTGGTATGGCACGATGCCATTATGGCTGACAAGCGGGAGCTGTATAGGCCCGATGGGGTTCACCTAACTGATGCAGGATTAGATTTGTTTCTAGGAATTTAGCGAGGGCTCTTGCTCCATTCCTGTAAGTCCGGTCGGGTGGGTGGCGGTAAGTAATACCTGAGATGCTATACCTTGTGGCGGGAGGTAGCGGCCAGGAGCATATGGAGATGGCGAACAGGGGGAGTGATGGCCAGGCTGATGAGGGTGGGGCCACTTACTTCAGTTAGCTGGAGTGTCCCTCTCTCTGGGTAGGTAGGCCAGGAGAACTCGGAACACCCCGAGTAGCATCTCCACCCGAGCAGAGCGACTCTGCTGTTGCCTAGATAGGGCCGCTTACCTCTTCAGTCCTGGGTTTAGTCTTAGCTTCTCATTTGCTGCCATTTATTTAGTCTGTTATGGGTTAGTTCCACCCCTCCTTTCCTGGGAGCGACATGGTAAGCCTTTAATCCCTTAAGTAAGTATAGAGCCAAATAGGCTTGCAGCATCATAAGGGTTAAGGCTGGCAGGGAGAGTGAAGATGGAGGGGAGTTTTGTGAGTTGCAACAATGTTGCAGGGACAGAGAGTGGCTTACCTTTCTTAAGCTGGTGTCTGCAGTTCCTGTTCCTCTTTGATCCTGGACAAGAAACTGTCAAGTTGCCCTCCCTCCCACCCTGTTGGTGGCTTGAGAAGGGTACTGTAGGTAGGGCACTATGGCTGAGATAGGGATAGGTGTTCTAATCTACGTAAGTCCATAGCTGTAATTTTGACCTCCCTCTGTTGACAAGCCGGCTTAAGTAGCCTGGTAATCTTTGAGCCTCCTGGATGGTAGGTTTTCTCAGCGCCCTAGCGGCTGGAGGTAGTGGCCAGGAACATATAGAGATGGCGAACGGGGGAAGTGATGGTCAGGCTGATGAGGGTTGGGCTGATTACTTCAGTTAGCTGGAGTGCCCCTCTCTCTTAGTAGGAAGGCCAGGAGAACTTGGAACACCCCTAGTAGCATCCCCACCCGAGCAGAGTGACTCTGCTGTTGCCTAGCTCGGGCCACTTACCGTTTCAGTCCAGGGTTTAGTCTTAGCTTCTCATTTGCCACCATCTATTTAGTCTGTCAGTTATTTATTATTTATTTATTCCTAAATAAATATGTTAATAAAGGGGATCAGTTATGGTCCAAATTTTCCCAAAACTAAATTGCCTGTCTTTATTAAAGGTTGGCCCTGTGGGTCTGTTAAACTATACTTAGAGTGTTAAGAGTTATGGGTTAGTTCCACCCCTCCTTTCCTGGGAGTGACATGGTAAGCCTTTAATCCCTTATGACATTTAGGGATTTAGCATTGAAGCATGTAACATTTTCCTCTACCTGTACAAATTAAAAAAAAATGTATTTAGTAAGTTGCCTGCTTACACAAAAGGAATAAAAGGATGAGAAGTATAAATGTAAAATAATGTATAATTTCAATATACAACTGATCTCTATGCTATACATAAACTATTACTTAAAAATATGAAGTCAAAAGTGTTTCCCATCTTGAAAACACCATGGAAATGCTTACCTAATTAAAATATAACATTTAGGTATGTCATTTAAAAAAAGATTGATCAAGAACAATATTTCCATTTATACATTTAAATTTAGTTACATACTGGTTGCAAAATAGAGCTCACACAGCATACACAAACTTTACCACATATATTAAGTAAGCTCTCCTCTTAATTACAGGAAACAAATAAATGTGTGACATGCAAACTGTAAAATTAGAATGTCCAAAACCACACATGTGTGATGATGTGGCTATGGTGCACATCTAGATGCATTTAGGCAGCAATTTGCAGACACTGCAGGGGACCTATTACTAATTATTTTATGCAATGGTCCACCAAATGCTTATGCAAGGTATTTAAAGTCAGGATGAGGAAGATGTTCAGTGGAGTTTCCTTATTCAATATGGCTGCAATACAGGTCACTTATGCTGCCACACATTAAATAAATAAGCAGCGGTTCCATAACAAAGTGCAGAAAGCCAATGCACACAAATTAAAGGACATGAAACACAAAATTTGTCTTGCATGATTTAGGATTTTAAACAACTTTCCAGTTTACTTCAATTATCAAATTTGCTTCATTCTCTTGGTATCATTTGTTGAAGGAGCAGCAATGCACTACTGGTTTCTAACATGAGTGAGCCAATGATAATCGGTTTATATATGCAGCCACCAATCAGCAGCTAGAACCTAGGTTCTTTGCTGCTTCTGAACTTTCCTAGATAAACCATTCAGGAATGGATAACAAGAGAAGGAAGCAAATTAAATAATAGAAGTAAATTGGAAAGTTGTTTAACATTGTATGCTCTGTCTAAATTTTGAATGTCTAATTATGACTTTACTGTCCCTTTAAGAAAAGTACTCAGGTTCATGACACAGGAAATAAATATCAATAAGCAAATAAAAAAATATCCAGATTAAAGAAGTAATTGTTAATGACTATATAAACTGCCAATTTTGAGTTCTCTATTACAGAATTCTCAATATAACATTTTGCCCATGATGAAAATTTTGGCTGACCAAGGACAGCAAATAACAGCTCTTAGAAGTGTGTCTCTGTGACTGCCAAAATATTGCAGTAGTAGTAATGTTACCTGTGCAGGAATATCACAAGCGATACTATAGCCAAGGTGAGGAAACAGATTTTTAACCCCTTCGAGAGATGGCTGCAACACATTGCTTCACAAATCATGGCAGCCAGATATTCATTCGATCTTAACTAGAGCACATGTGAAATAATCAGCTCACCCATCAAATATAATGAATATCTTGCCTGTTAAGGGTCCTGGAGCCTGGAGTTGTAAAACACTGCCTTAAAGGGACATTAACACTAAATAAATATTCAAAAATATTTTTTTACTATTAAAGAAACAAGTGTAACTTTTAGTTTCTATAAATTAAAGAACACAACCATGTTAAAACCTAGGTTTCCTTATCTAATCTCTTCTGCTGAGGACAATTAGGGACAGATGTTAACAAGTTACTAAGGTATGCAAACATTATCTGTGGGACAGTCTACGCCAGAAGTTTGTATTGTTTAAAAAGACAGATAAACCCTTTATTACCTATTCCCCAGTTTTGCATACACTGTTATATTAACCCCTTAATGACCACAGCACTTTTCCATTTTCTGTCCGTTTGGGACCAAGGCTATTTTTACATTTTTGAGGTGTTTGTGTTTAGCTGTAATTTTCCTCTTACTCATTTACTGTACCCACATATATTATATACCGTTTTTCTCGCCATTAAATGGACTTTCTAAAGATACCATTATTTTCATCATATCTTATAATTTACTATAAAAATAATTATAAAATATGAGGAAAAAATGGAAAAAAACACACTTTTTCTAACTTTGACCCCCAAAATCTGTTACACATATCTACAACCACCAAAAAACACCCATGCTAAATAGTTTCTGAATTTTGTCCTGATTTTATAAATACCCAATGTTTACATCTTCTTTGCTTTTTTTGTAATTTATAGGGCCATAAATACAAGTAGCACTTTGCTATTTCCAAACCATTTCTTTTCAAAATTAGCGATAGTTACATTAGAACACTGATATCTTTCAGGAATCTCTGAATATCCATTGACATTTATATATTTTTTTTTAGTAGACAACCCAAAGTATTGATCTAGGCCCATTTTGGTATATTTCATGCCACCATTTCACCGCCAAATGCAATCAAATACAAAAAATCGTTCACTTTTCACAAATTTTTTCACAAACTTTTGGTTTCTAACTTAAATTATTTACAAACAGCTGTCTGCCAGTACCCAGTTTTGTAACAAAATGTGCCTTTTTTTTTAAAAAAATGCCCTTTTCTGTAGTGTAGCTTCCCCCCCCCCCCACCAAGACCAACCCCCAACCCCTTCCAGGTCCCTTAGATTACATTTTTAATATTTATATTGTATTAATCCCGCCCCCCTCCACTCCACACAGAGCATCGATGGCCGCCCACCCGCCTCCCACGTAAGCTCCCACCCACCAACGATACCGGCCATCGATGTCCGGTGCAGAGAGGGCCACAGAGTGGCTCTCTCTGCATCGGATGGCCAAGGGGGGTTATTGCAGGATGCCTCCATATCGAGGCATCACTGCAATAACCGGAAAGCAGCTGGAAGCGAGCAGGATCGCTTGCAGCTGCTTTCCAGACCAAGGACGTACGCCACACGTCCTCGGTCATTAACTGTATTTTTTTTGAGGACGTGTGGCATACGTCCTTGGTCGTTAAGTGGTTAATGTACTTCTTACCTCTGTGATTACCTTGTATCTAAACCTCTGCAGATTGTCTCCTTATTTCAGTTCTTTTGAAAGATATACATTTTAGCCAATCAGTGCTTACTCATAAATAACTCCACGGGAGTGAGCACAAAGTTATCTATATAACACACATAAACTAGCCGTGTATAACTGAAAAACTGTCAAAATGCAGTGAGATAAGAGGCAGTTCAACGGCTTAGAAATTAGTAATAATAAGCCTACATAGGTTTAGCTTTCCACAAAGAATGCCAAGAAAGCAAAGCAAATTTGATTAATTGGGTTTAAAGGGACACTGAACCCAAATGTTGTCTTTTGTGATTCAGATAGAGCATGTAATTTTAAGCAACTTTCTAATTTACTCCTATTACTTGAATTTTCTTCATTCTTTTGGTATCTTTATTTGAAAAGCAAGAATGTAAGTTTAGATGCAGGCCCATTTTTGATGAACAACCTGGGTTGTCCCTGCATCAATAAACAAGTTCTGTCCAGGGATGCTGAACCAAAAATTGGCTGGCTCCTCAGCTTAGATGCCTTATTTTTCAAATAAAGACAGCAAGAGAACAAGGAAAAATGATAATAGGAGTAAATTAGAAAGTTGCTTAAAACTGCATGCTCTATCTGAATCATGAAAGAAAAAAATTGGGTTTAGTGTCCCTTTAAAATTGCATGCCCTATTGGAATCATGAAAGTTTCATTTTGACTAGACTGTCCCTTTAAACCCAGTGAGATTGTTAATTTAACATTTAATTGACAACTGTTACTAACTGACTTCAGCAGAGGATTTAAGAGCAGACTTTTAAATCTAGGATAACTAAGTAACAAAATGGCAAAAGTCCACAATTTTCATAGTAAATTACAGGAAGTAAATAAAGTAAATAAATTAAATTATATTGCAAAGTTTGTTTTTTAGTCCACATAATAATTTTATATTACAATGTCAAAGTGTTTAATGTCCCTGTCACCCCAATAATAACTCTTATGCTTAACCTTAATTTTAAAATGTTCCTGAGCCTGACATCATTGAACACACACACACATATATATATATTGAAGTAAGCAGTGCAATGTGCCCAAAAGAATCCAAGGATTTGTGGTATAAAATAATCTTTCACATACCTCATTTGTTTGAGGGACTTTTAAATTTGGCACATAGGGTAAGTTTGTAATAAAAACTATAGAATATTGTGTTCTGTGTGAGTTACTGAGGTGGAAGAAGTTTCCCTCCCAAGTGGTGCGATTTATGTCTCATTAATGTGAGTACACTGACAATCAGGGACTGATGGTGTTTAGCACAGAAGTTTCAGGCTTGTTTTAATTAGTATACTTTCAGAGCCTCCCTTCTCTCTCTCTGTGTGATTCTGTTGGTTCTTGTTGCTTTTAGATTGAAATAAGCATTCTGCTGGGATTTATTCCCCATCAACACACACATGAGTAGGAGGGGTTTTTTTTTGTTCCGAAGAAGAGTGCTCTTATATTAATAATAAAATAGGACTACTTTAGAAACCTTATTTTATGTGAAGCTATACAATTATAAACGCAAAAGGAATTATATAAATATGGGAGCTGGTAACATATCAGGAGTGTTGGAACTGTGATACAAGATTATTTTATACTATATAATATTTAACTTACTTATTTGCATGCATACAGACACACATGCACTCACAGACAAGCACGCATATGTATACATGCACGCTCACACACACATATACTGCACACATGCATGCGCACATATACGCTCTCATACACAAACACACACATAAATATTTAGATAGATATGTCAGATTTGTGTCAGCCTAGTTACAATATTGATACCTTACCTAGTAATTAACACTGCTAGACTAATGTAACACCTATTAAAGGAATGCTGTATTGCAGTACACATACAGTAATGATGCCACTAATGTGCATTACTGTTGAGAACTAGTGAGAAGGCACAGGGTAATTCACTGCCGCAGTTACTAGTTAGTATTCTGTGACAATCTCTTTTTCAGAAACACATTTCCAAGCAGTTTTAAGCGGCAGTAAAACATTCATAAAGGGAATGCGATTCTGTATGCGTCTCCTTATACACTCTAGTTACACAGGTGTCCCACATCACCATGCTTTATATCAGCAAGAGAGGATGGGATCCCAGAACCGCTGACTAAAGGCAGACAGCTAGAATTGTAAAAAAGTCTCTAAGGGAAAATGGAGTGACAATGAATTTCAGAATAATTCAGTACAAAGATAAGTGCTAAAACAAATGGTAATGGTAGAAATGAATGAGTTTCAAACTCTGTGGAAAAATAAGGATATATACAACAACCTTACATAGAAGGCTGCAGATAAAAAGATGTCACAAAAGTGCAGTGCCAAAGCTCTGGGGAACACAAGTGAATGGAGAACTTTACTATTCTGAGACAAGAGAACTGCATTTACATTACAGTCAGTCTTGGTTCAGTCAGCCCCTGCATAATTTGTTATTTGCAGCTACATAATGTTATAAGATGATGTTTGCTTCTTTCTAACAATTTTTTATTACTGTTTGTTTATCATGCATTTTGTTTTCATTCAATATTTATTTTATTCTTTATTTTAGTTGTAGATATCATGATTGAAGACTTTTATATGAAGTGAAACCGACTGACTGAAATATGAGCATTTCATTGATTAGTCAATCCTATGATTGTTAAGACTAAGCTTTCACAATCCCTATATCCCCTATTAAGAACCATACTTGAACGTCACAATTTTTTTTCTTTAGAATAAAGTGTTCTGAAGTGTAATAAAGTACAAGCAATTCAAAGCTCAACGCATGATCAGTTTGAAAAATGTGTATCTAATGTAAGAAAGTTTGAAACAAAGCCCTAAGTGGTGGAGTTAAATCATCCCAGACAAAGTGCCAGATTACGAGTAGAGCGCTATTTACTGCTCCTGCTTGCACGCAAAATACCCTAGAAGTAAGCTTTTTGCACGCAGCTGGTAGAGCTCTTATTACAAGTTGAAAGTAAAAAGGTTTTGGGCTTGTAAAAAAACAAACTTAGAATATAACGCCCGTTAATGTATTCCACATAGAAGTCAATAAAAAAAAAGTGGAAAAGAATGCCCTACTCATGCGCAAACCCAATCGCATATTCTTAAGTACGCTAACTACTTTTCCAATGTTCTTCACCTAGAAGGATATGTTCTATTTATTTACAACTATATATTTTTACATACTTATGGTATTTTTGTACAATTTAAATCTATACCTATAAATCAATATGATTATATATTTAGGTATAAATATACAGAGAGATCAACACTCATCAGCATCATCAGCCACTCATCAGTGCACGGCCTTGGCAAATCCAAACATAAGAATAGTTGAGGAATGAGATTCGGTGTAAATCCCACTGTATCCGCAACAATATAAGCCAGCGCAAGAGATTCAAAATAACACCTTTAATAGTTCAAAGACATAACGTTTCGGCCAAACAAGGAGGCCTTGGTCACATGTATAAATCACACAATTTCATTATTCAGATAGGATATGTAATTTTAAATAATTTTTACATTTCATCTATCACCAATTAAAAATAAAAAGAGTATTAATATAACTGTGTTGGTTATGCAAAACTAGGGAATGGGTAATAAAGGGATTATCTATCTTTTAAAGCAATAAATATTCTGGTGTAGTCTTTCCCTTTAAAACCTTTATTAAATATAAACATTGCATAAATATGATTTTACATGTTTTTATCTACTTGACTGCAAAGGGCTTCAATGCAAGGGAATGTCTACACTATTTCTTTTGCCTCTGCCTGGGGGGGGGGGTTAAAGGAAGGCGCCCCACAGATCCTCTGGCATCCACCCCAAGTGAACCTTGGGGAATGAGGTTTACAAGAGGGGCTTTCCTGCCCCTTAAACCCCCCAGGCAGAGGCAAAAAAGATAGTGAAGATGGGGGAATAAAATAACATGCTATATATGTTTGATGCAGTGACTCCGCACTCTGGGGGGATTTATGATCATACATCGGGCTTTACCCACAGCCGCTTGCGTAATGTCCGTTTTACCCGGGTAATCCTAGTATTACCCAATATCTGACTTTATCCATAACACACACATATATATATATTTAGACATGTATCTCTATGTTAAACCCCTTTGCAGCCTTTTTTTCCCTAACACCTAAGACCTCATATCTTTGAGCCCTTATAACTTTTCTGTGCAATTTTTTAAAAATAATTTGCATTAGATAGTTTTATTGTAAGTGCAACTGCACTTTTAAAAGTATTTTTGATGTGTCTTGTGATACTTTTTTGTTTTGCAAAACAAATAACCAGAGGTCTGAGGTTGCTCTAAATGTGCGTTAAATTAAATTCCGCTAAAACAATCACATTTCCTTTCAACTTCTAATACGAGGGCTACATCCGATATCGATTGTGAGTAACTGTTAGTGCACCACTCGTAATCTGGCCTTTAATTGGGATGACTAACAAGCTTTGCTCTTATTTAATTGCTTGTGTGAGAGCATGGGTAGGGCTTCAAAAGCAATTCCTTGTGCAATGTTAAATTTAGACAGCAAATGGCAATTCACAAGCTCTGAATGGGGGTAGACGGATTTCCTGTCTGGGAACAATGATGCCTGTTGCTTGCTAAATCCAGCCATTTATATAATTATGCTACATCTAAAATATTGTATTGTGTACTAGAGCATACTATGTTGCAGACAATGTGAGAAAAGTACTTTATAATTCTATAGAATAGTTCTCCTTTGGTGTGGTGTGCAGTACAGCCAACTGCAAGTTGTACTGCCTGCCTCAATGGCAGAAAGTAATTGCACTTCTGGACCTAGTTAACTGCAAAGGCAGAGAAACCAGACACACACGCACCCTACTTTCTGTCATTGCAGCAGGCGGTATGGTTTGTGATTAGCTGTATCGCCTGTGATATCAGATCGGAAAACCAGCTTGAGACCAAGAAGCAGCCCTCAAAGGGGTTTTTCCCAGTGGCGTCACTAGGGGGTGCGGGGGGTGCGGGCCGCACCTGGGTGACACCCTCCAGAGGGTGACACCAAAAAAAAAAACTGGGACTGGGGAAGTTGTAGACACACATTTTTTTTTGCCCCTTGAGCCAGTGTTGCAATTTCAACAAATAGTTTTCCCAGCTGCTTTTGCTTGTTTGTACTTTGCTTCTCCCCTGCCCAATTTCTCTATGAATGTTGTGGGCGTGCCGTGGGGCTTGCAAAGTTGCGCTGCTAGCCTAAACCTGCCTGCCTATCTGTGCTCACTGCTCAGTGACATGTGGTGCAGTGGAGTCACTCACTGCTGTGCTGTCTCTCTAAACAGGAACAGGGGATATCTGGCACCTGACCGCATGACTGTTTGACACTGTCTCTAAAGTGAAGGAGCCACGTATGATGCCCACCAGACCTTTATGGTTACGGTACACTAAGTGCACACTGAACAGGTAGGAGGGCGGGTGGGGGTCTGGGGGTGAGCAGAGTGCAGAGGTGATTGGCCATAAGAAATGGTAGGCACGCGGCCCGGGGCTGTGCACTGACAGACTTGGAACAGAGTCAGAGAGCAGAATTTTCATAGTTTGCGCGCCTAAACCTTTTCTTCAGTGATTTATTTTAGAGTGCTCTGTTTTTCTTTCATTTGATGCTCTTCTGAGCCAGGGAACAGCTCTAAAGCATGAGCTTTATAATTAATGCAGTGCAGTTTACATATTTTGTATGTGTGTGTCTGAGTTTTTGTGTGTGTGTGTTTTTGTGTTTCCGAGTGTTTGTGTGTGCATTTTAGTATGTTTTTAAGTGTGCCTGAGTGTTTGTATGTGTGTGTGCCTGTGTTTTTGTGTGTTTCTGCTTTCTGGGGGGGTGACACCATAACTTACCGCACCGGATGACACCAACCCTAGTGACGCCACTGTTTTTTTTATATACTTATAATACATTTTGTTTTATTTTTATGCAAACAATATGCACTACACACAGCAAGATGCAGTCTAATGCAATTATATTTAATCTTTATTATTTTAATAAATATATATATATATATATATATATATATATATATATATATATATATATATATATTTATACAAAATAGCTTCCAGCTCAGCCCTCTAAGTAGTCAGCAGCCTGGGTGCAAGGATAATAGTGCATATGTAGACAAAAGATGCACTCACAGGACTTTCACAAGAACAAACAATTTAATGTTGGAACGTTTTCGGGGATGCTGATGAAGGGGTTGTGAACCCCGAAAACGTTCCAACATTAAATTGTTTGTTCTTGTGAAAGTCCTGTGAGTGCATCTTTTGTCTATATATATATATATATATATATATATATATATATAATACCGTCCATACCACACAGGATATACCCTCCAAAGGTCGTCTGCCTGGGTGCTATGATGCTTTAAATACTTCCAACTTCAGTATATGAGGGACAAATTCATACAACGGGGATACAAAAAGAATATAATAGATACAATCCTACAGGAAGTACTACCGTACACACAGACAACCCTTATGAACAAAGAAAAAAACAATGAACCATCCAACAGGCTCATAATGGCAACTACATTTTCACCAAATACCACTGAGGCTGGTAATATCCTAAGGAAACACTGGCCCGTGATACAGTCGGATCCAAAACTAAGATTTGCTCATAACCTTACACCAATGATTGCATATAGGAGGGGCACAAATCTAAGAGACCTGCTGGTCAAAACAGACCCCAAAAAATGCTATCTAAAAAAAGAAAAGGTCAACATCAAAGGTTCATATAAATGCCTGGGCTGTACCACATGTAATGGCCTAATAGCCACTAAGACCTTCCACCATCCGCACACTAACAAAGTGTATCACATCAAACACTCTCTGTCGTGCAATACAACACATGTAATCTACCTACTCTACTGCCCATGTGCCAGATTGTATATTGGCAA
Organism: Bombina bombina; assembly: GCF_027579735.1. NCBI lineage: Eukaryota > Metazoa > Chordata > Amphibia > Anura > Bombinatoridae > Bombina > Bombina bombina. The sequence continues at coordinate 607,770,501 of NC_069501.1, read as the reverse complement.
GACCAGTGGGATGCTACGCGAAAGAATGGCCAACCACAGGTGGGCGATAAGGGTGGCACTCGATACAGGTAATTCAGATCAACCTGTAGCCAGACATTGCACCCAAAAACAGCATCAAGTTTCCAGCATCAGATACATCTTAATTGATCACATCCCCCAGCTGGACAGAGGAGGGGATCGCAATAAAGCCCTACTCAGAAGAGAGGCAGAATGGATGTATAGACTGGGGACAATATATCCAGGGGGGCTCAATTCAGCACCTGATTTTAAGGCACTGGTATAGGTAGGAGACACAAACATAGGTACGATGGCCAGACACTGTGCACCAGATCAAGGATAGACTGAGACACAGACCCCAAGGGGGGCAGTGCCCTAGTCATAAACCTATGATTGGAGTAGGGGGAGACATGAAAGTGCCTCCCACTACTCTTGGGGTAAGACATAGTAAAGGCAGGTTACCAGTAAACAACTACTCCCATAACCTAGATACACAGTAGCCTATTACAACAAAAAGAAAACCATAGAACATGGATATCATCTAAAGACATAACAAGATGGAAATAGATTACTAATCTAAAGAGGGATGGCAACATAAATATACAGATCCGGCGCATAGAAGTTTAGGAGACAAGTGAACCACAGTGGGAACATTCTAAGATCCCACATATAAAGAGACAATCTTAGAAAAACAAAAAATATAACCATAAAGGAGAAGACGATAAAAAACATATACTAAGAGGATAAGTTACATCTAAATGTACAAAATATGTAGATAGCAAAATTAGAATTGGGAAACTATATGTCAGAAACGTATGTGTAAATAATTTAAGTTGTATATAGGCACAATTTGACTACTAGCCTCGGAGCAGACACAATCTAAGTTAAAAGGGGCTGAGTAACGTGATACTTATACCAATGGGAAAGATAAATAAACATGCATAATGTAAATAATAAGACAATATAAATAACATGCAGTGGGGTAACAAACATACAACAAAGTATAAGTACAATGAAGAAGTAAATGGGATGCCTTATCAGTATTGCCATATAGACAGTGCAAGGCATATAGAAAATGCACAGCCAGCACTACTGGGTAACCATGGCAATTGAGATAAATAAAAAGGGCACATAACGTTAACACAAGTAGATCGCAAATATACACATAAATGTAAACACCCACAAATCGACACAAATACACCACATAGTATACACAAGGAGAGTGGTCAGTATAGATATAAAGCCTGCACATATTAGTCTAAAACATTAATGTAAGATTGGTTAGATCACACTGTAGTGGCGAAAAGCAAGTGAATCACAAGATCACAAGAATGATATGGGGACATACTGTCTATACATGTTCAATAGACATATAGTAAACACATTTTGGAGCATGATTAGAAAATAATCATAAGTTGCACGGATAAGATATACTTTAAACAATAGAAACCGGAAGTCATATGACACTAGGCACTTCCGGTCACAAATCACTGGAACGCATAGTGCTTTCCAAACACGAGTGGTTGGCGGGTTTTCTGGGACACCAAGAGATACACAGGTTGTTAATATTTGAATTATTGGTTTGTTTGTATAAATATATGTCATGTTACACTTGAGTGTTATGCTGATGACGGGGACAAGCTCCTCGAAAACGTTCCATTAAAAAGAGACTTTTGCTGTTCTCACTTTGAAAAAAAGACCTGAGAGTGCTGTCATTTGTATTGGAAGTATATATATATATATATATATATATTTCAATATGTATTTTTTTTATGTAAAATAAGCCTGACAGTTACCGAAAGTAGGCTGAACATGCAGTCCTATGTACTATTAATAATTAATATTATTTTATTAATATATTATATATAATATTAATAATTAATGTTTTATCCAGACAAGAAATTTATAGGAAGATTAGGCAATCGGTACATATAGGGTACTTGCCAGGCACTCATGTGAGCAATGTGGGTGGAGCTAAATAGTGCTACTGTATGATCTAGGACCCAATTCTCAATAACTTTCCAGCATGGAGTGAAATTATAGTAGACATAACAGGGTAGAAGTAATTTAAAGGGACACTAAAGTCATCAAGTCAAAATTAAACTTTCATTATTCAGATAGAGCATGTAATTTTAAACAACTTTCCAATTTACTTTCACTAACAAAATGTACACAGTCTTTTTATATTTGAACCTTTTGAGTCACCAGCTGTTACTGAGTATGTGGGAGAATTCACAGCATATATGTATTTATTTGCATTTGTGATTGGCTGATGGCTGTCACATGGTACAGGGGGGAGTGGAAATAGACAAAACCTTTAAAATTGTCAGAAAAAAATCTACTACTAATTTGAAGATCAGTCTAAGTGTTATTGCATTGTCTTGTTATCTTGCATTTGTTGATTATGCAAATCTACTGTGTTGACTGGTCCTTTAATACTTTAAGAAAGGGGATGGAAAAAGGAAGCACTGCCTCCCTTTGTAAGTAATAAAGCTCTCTGGGATAGATAATTCACAGAAGAGAGTAAAGTTAACGGGTGCACTGTGCACTAATGTAAATGATCATATTACAGCAAATATAAATTAAACTCAAATGTTTTCACTATAGGTTAATTTGTATTTGTTACTAGTTTATTATACACTAGTCGATAAACCTGCCCAGAGGGCAGTCTAATTATTTTTTAAGCTACAGATGTATAAACAACTTATTTTGTAACTCTGCTTTTATATAATTATTTAAGCTACAGGTGTAGCAATACTGTCGCCTAGATTTAGAGTTCTGCGTTAGCCGTCCAAACCAGCGTTAGGGGGTCCTAACGCTAGTTTTTACCGCCCACTGGTATTTAGAGTCAGTCAGGAAAGGGTCTAACGCTCACTTTCCAGCCACGACTTTTCTATACCGCAGATCCCCTACGCCAATTGCGTATCCTATCTTTTCAATGGGATCTTTCTAACGCCGGTATTTAGAGTCTTGGCTGAAGTGAGCGTTAAAAATCTAGCGATAAGACTCCATCCGCAGGAAAAAGTCAGGAGTCAAGAGCTTTCTGGGCTAACGCCGGTTCATAAAGCTCTTAACTACTGTGCTCTAAAGTACACTAACACCCATAAACTACCTATGTACCCCTAAACCGAGGCCCCCCCACATCGGCGCCACTCAATTAAAAATGTTTAACCCCTAATCTGCTGACCGCACACCGCCGCCACCTACATTATCCCTATGTACCCCTAATCTGCTGCCCCTAACCTCGCCGATCCCTACATAATATTTATTAACCCCTAATCTGCCCCCTCCAACGTCGCCGCTACCTACCTACAATTATTAACCCCTAATCTGCTGACCGGACCTCACCGCTACTCTAATAAATGTTTTAACCCCTAAAGCTAAGTCTAACCCTAACCCTAACACCCCCCTAAATTAAATATAACTTAAATCTAACTAAATAAAATAACTCTTATTAAATAAATTATTACTTTTTAAAGCTAAATACTTACCTGTAAAATAAACCCTAATATAGCTACACTATAAATAATAATTATATTGTAGCTATTTTAGGATTAATATTTATTTTACAGGCAACTTTGTATTTATTTTAACCAGGTACAATAGCTATTAAATAGTTAATAACTATTTAATATCTACCTAGTTAAAATAATTACAAATTACCTGTAAAATAAATCCTAACCTAAGTTAAAACTAACACTACACTATCAACAAATAAATTTAATAAACTATCTACAATTATCTACAATTATATCAACTAAACTAAATTACAAAAACAAACAAACACTAAATTACAAAAAACAAACAAACAAACACTAAATTACAAAAAAAAAAGATTACAAGAATTTTAAACTAATTTCACCTACTCTAAGCCCCCTAAAAAAATAACAAAGCCCCCCAAAATACAAAACACAAAAGCCTAATAATACTACCTATTTTAAGATTGGGATTATGAATTGGCATTCCAGAAGGAGACAATTCAATTAAAAACTCAACTGGATAATTATCCCTATCTTCCTGTGATTCATCATCAATAGAATCAGTACTTAGATTATGAACAGAATGAATTGCGCTAAAAAATATATGACTAATAAATAATCTTAATTTAGGTCTATATCCTTATGTCTATATCCTTATTTGTAGTATAAGTATATCAGTATACAAACAAATATATGTCTTACCAATAATAGTTGCAAGGTATAGCAGAAAATGAAAGAACAGAATGAAGAAATACAGGCAGTTACAATAGAGAAACAAATTGATATTAAGTAACTCTTAGTTTTCTGCCTATTTGTACTATCCCTTTAAATAGTGTGTTGTTCCTTTAAATTACTGACTGAGTCCAATCCAATCAAAAAATGTTCTGACTGAGTCCAATCCAATCGTATTGTTTTTTATATTCCAAATATGAGGAAAAAGGAAGGCGTTTGTTAGTTTCCTTAATTACCAAGGATTTGTTGGATGGCTGCGTCCGTGGTGCCTGTAATCAGCTGGGCAATCCAATCCTCAGCTCCAATGCAATACCATATAAGAGAAAAAGACAGAGGCGCACAAAGCCAACTCAAGTGAAATATTTTATTGCAAGTGAGATACACACATAAAAACAGACACTTACAAGATTCGTAAGTGCTACAAAGCACATCTGTTGAGCACTGTGTAAGTACAGCTGCTGATCATCCACACCAGGGACGGTATCCGGAACCCCTGCACTGATGACCGTGGATAGTATTGTTAGACAGCTGGTCAGACGCTTGCTCCTGGATAGACTAACGCGTTTCCCCCGATCAGCGGCCGGGCTTCTTCATGAGGCAGTGATAACAGCGTATGTGTTTGGAGTTGCGCCTTTATTATTTAAAGGAGAGACAGCCAATCATCTTAAGGAGGTGTGTTACTTCGCCAATCCTGTTTGTAGGTGTGTCTCTTACTGCTCCACATACACATCTTCTGCTTTAGTAAGCCATAGTTTGTATTTTATCTGGCATTTTTACATATAATTGATATAAACCACACAATTAGAAATATATATGCAAAGAGATACTTTTAGAATGATTAAAAATTACATACTAGATTACATAAAAGGGTTTTATACATAAAACAATTTTTTCATTCCGATTACGAAAAATTGCCAAGATTATGCTTTCAAGTTTGACCGCTAATATATGCAGATACTGTGTACTTAAAATATGGTTATATAGTTTGCGGTCAAAGTTGAAACTAGATCCACATAATGATAGTTAATCCAATACTAGTTGTGTTTCCCTGAGATGGTCATTTTATAGTTTGGTTTAATAGAGGCCTTCCTATTTTACTTATAATAGATTGCTACAAAAATTGAAAAATTATTTAAGATTGATAGATACTATATGCTAGATAGATAATTAAATAATGGTGATAATAATAAATAATTTGAACGATTTTTTATATAATACAGAATCACTAAACCAATCACATAAAGTTTGTGTATTAAGAAACAGTTGATTTGATATTTTGTAGGAACTGTAATCATTAAAATGATGTTAACTTGGGACTTTTTAACCTATTATTATATCTTTAAAAAACTGGAATTCATTATAAGAAATATATTTTTAAAAAAACTTATTAGAAATGATTATTAGAAAAAAAATATAAATATATATGGGGTTAAATTAAGAAAGCCATATATATTTATATTTTTATTCTAATAATCATTTCTAATAAGTTTTTTAAATTTTTTAAATATTTAAATATATTTCTTATAATGAATTCCATTTTTTTAAAGATATAATAATAGGTTAAAAAGTCCCAAGTTAACATAATTTTAAAGATTACAGTTCCTACAAAATATCAAATCATCTGTTTCTTAATACACAAACTTTATGTGATTGGTTTAGTAATTCTGTATTATATAAAAAATCGTTCAAATTATTTATTATTATCACCATTATTTAATTATCTATCTAGCATATAGTATCTATCAATCTTAAATAATTTTTCAATTGTTGTAGCAATCTATTATAAGTAAAATAGGAAGGCCTCTATTAAACCAAACTATAAAATGACCATCTCAGGGAAACACAACTAGTATTGGATTAACTATCATTATGTGGATCTAGTTTCAACTTTGACCGCAAACTATATAACCATATTTTAAGTACACAGTATCTGCATATATTAGCGGTCAAACTTGAAAGCATAATCTTGGCAATTTTTCGTAATCGGAATGAAAAAATTGTTTTATGTATAAAACCCTTTTATGTAATCTAGTATGTAATTTTTAATCATTCTAAAAGTATCTCTTTGCATATATATTTTTAATTGTGTGGTTTATATCAATTATATGTAAAAATGCCAGATAAAATACAAACTATGGCTTACTAAAGCAGAAGATGTGTATGTGGAGCAGTAAGAGACACACCTTCGAACAGGATTGGCCAAGTAACACACCTCCTTACGATGATTGGCTGTCTCTCCTTTAAATAATAAAGGCGCAACTCCAAACACATACGCTGTTATCACTGCCTCATGAGGAAGCCCGGCCGCTGATCGGGGGAAACGCTTTAGGCTATCCAGGAGCAAGAATCAGTACTTAAGTAAGTAGAGGTTTCACCTTCTAACAAACTCAGAACTTTTTCATTGATTTTTTCAACATCACTATTTTTTGGACATAAAATGGCCATTTTTGAAAACTTAAAAGCATCAGAATCTTTTAACGCTTCACCAAAAATCTCCTTTACAATGGAGTCTTTGCAGATCATTTGGGATGGAATTTCAAAGATGTCTTCATGGAAGCCATGCTCAATTGTCAGTAGTCCATCTCCAAGCTTTAAAAGCCAAGAGCTAAACTCTGGATCAACAGATCTTACATTATTAGTCAGCTTCAAAATTTTAAACTTATGCCAGAGTGGATTAAATTGTATGCTTGCTTCAATTATAGCTGATCTACTTCCGTCTGCAACAACAGGAAGAGTTTGTCTGAAATCACCTCCGAGCAGAATAGTTTTGCCTCCAAAAAGTTTGTTGTTATTCATCAACTTTTGCAGGAGTTTGTCGACACATCTGAGTGCATCACTGGAAGACATGGTTGATTCATCCCAAATAATAATCTTTGCAGTACGGGTCATTTGTGCATTATTAGAAGTTTGCCTCATGGAAGAGGTTGAAGTATCCGACAAAGGAACTGGCAACCTAAACTGCAAGTGGTATGTTTGTCCACCTTCAAGCAAATTTGCCGCAATACGTGTTGAAGCAACTGGTAATGCTACCTCACTATTTCCTCTAAATGTCCTCAACAAAGTCTTGTATAGGTAGGTTTTACCACTACCACCAGGACCATCAAGGAAATAGCACCTTTGTGGTAAACTGTCATTTTCTGATTCAGCAATGATTTCTTCAAAACTTTATCTTTGAAGGTCATTAAAATATGACTTCATTTGAACTCCAGTATAACTTTCAAAAGAAGCATCATAGAGATCTCTGGAACTTTTTGGTAAATTGTTTAGAGGATTTGGTAAACCAAAATCCTGACAATTTTTGCCATGAACATTTAAAATATCGTGAATATCTTAAGTGCACAATTTAAACAATTTTTACACTCTGGTGTGTGACCTGGATGTCTTGAAAAGTTTTTCTTTGTACTTTTCAAAAAGCTCTTTAGCATTTGGTGGAGATGCTAAAGCACAAATATGAGCAAAAAGCTCTCTAAGCAGTCGAGGCATCATTTCACTTGCAGCTTCATGAAGAGTTAAATCCCATGACTGATCATCTTCAAAAAGATAACGTTTTTGAGCTGCATCTCTAAATGTGTGAAATTAAATACCATCAACTGTTCGGATATCTTCAAAAGAAGTTGCTCCTTTAACATGAAGTAAAAGCAAGCGTAAACAAAATCTCTCAACATCTGAAATTAAACTTACAGAGTGCATGCGACCAATAGTGTCATTTTGCTCGATCTTGTACTCTTTTTTTCCATGTTGTTGTTTTTTGATGAAAAACAAAATGCTGAGGAATATCAGTGTAAAGATATGCATGAGCCGACAAATCTTCTTGGTTTAATTTAAACCAAGCAGTCAAAGTTGTGTCTCTATAATGTGTTCTTTCTACAGCAGTTTCAATATTGTCTTCTGTAAAATATACTGACTGTTCTCCAGGAAGGTGAATTTGTAATCGCACAATTGATTGATGGTGCATATGAAAGCCAAAAAGCCGCCATGCTACTTCTGGAGCACTAACATATTTGGAATCCATAAATGAAGTTATCTCATCATGAAGAAGTGTTTAATGTTCTTCAGTTGCAATATTTGTACAGTCATGCCCTTTATAAATATATTTGAATATGTACTTTACACTTTTTATAGAAGCACAGCTTTCTATATCAATATGACATTTGTATTTTAATGTCAGGTATGGGTTGTATGGTACAACACAAGAGTTATCAATTTTTTACGATTTATTTCAATTGAAACATTTTTTTTGCTTCTCTTGTAACGTGGATAACCATCTACATTGATCAAAGTTTCTTCTTGGAAAGATTTTGGAAATTGCTTAGAGCAACGCCCTCAACCATACATGGAGATCTTAGATTATGCTCCCCACAGGGCCCATGTATCATGTGTTTGGTAACAATTGCATGTAACCGTGGATTGACTTCAATGTCAGGTATTTATGCAGAAATAAAGCTATCAATTACTTGTGTATTTTTAGGCTTATCTTGTCCACATAATATAAGCAAAATATGTGCATTAGGTAATTCAAAAATATTTGCATGAGGTAATCTACTTTTTGAAATTCAGTTACATGAACTTTGGCAGCTGGTGTACCCAAAACATGTTTCTTTGTGATATCATTAAGAAGTTTTTGAAGTTTTAAATGAAAAACTCTTGCCACAAAACCAGGTTAAATTCAACTGCTTGACCTTCTTTCAGATTAACAACAATTTCAGACCATTTTGAGTTACATATCATAGTTATGAAAAAATCAGGCTTCCCATACTTTCTTACAATAGCCATGGCATCTTGGTAATTCTGTACCATGTTTCTTGGACTACCTTGGAATTTAGATGGAAGTATAACTGCTTTGCCTGGAAGTAAGCCCTGCTCTGCAGCTACACTTTGAAGATGGTCCATGAGACCTGTATACTTATTAATTCTTAATTTTGACTGATTTTGTCTTAGTTTAAATGATTACCTTCTGTTTTAACATATGCATCTACAAAGTACTGCTGATTCAATTTTCCAGCACTCAGAAATGGGTTAAACTTGTGACAGATGGAAAGTATATACCCATACAATTGTATTTGTGTGACCCTTGCTCTTGGCTTTGCTAAGGATTGAGTTCTTATATTTCTAACAGTAGTAGGGTTGTAATTAAGTTTCATTTTAGGTGACCCCCAAAGGGAAAAAAGTGGATACAACATTGGCTCCAAATTTGGATCTAAAATACTTATCCTTTCTGGGGTTTTTTTTCATAGTTAGGACTTCGACAATGAATAATAAGATCTCGCTGAAGAGGAGATTCACCATCTGCATTTTGGAAAATAATAGCTACCTCATTACACCGAGGAGCATTATATCTACTGTACGTTGATCGTTCTTTTTGTGATCTTGTACTATTGCCATGGTCACAGTTGCAGGTGTAACACCATTTCAAGATGCATCTTCTAAACATTTCTGTTCTACTTCATACAACATTTTCCATGCTTCAGCAAAAGGATTGTTTAAAGCCATGAAAGAACTCAACTCAGTCATTAATTCAGGGTTGCATTTTGTATTTTCCTCAATCATAAGGCGCTGTTGTGCAGCCTCATCTGAATCAAGAATATATAATTGTGCAAACTTTATATTATCCTCATTAGAAGGATGAAGTGATCCAGTTCTGTGATATATTTGTTCAATAATTCTAAAACAGTAAGGGCCATAACCGGGAGGAGGAGCTATATTCGCCCCCATTGAAGTAAATGCTAAAGAATTATTAAAAGATCTAATATTTTTGTAATTTTTACTTTTTACTTTACCTTTGCTGCAGCATTGACCAAATAGTTTGTCTCATGGCTGCTCTTTAGCAAAATGTACAGCATCACAGTTGCTGCATATAACATTTAGCTCTCCATAGTTATGATGATGAAATGAATCATCATATCTCGCAAATGCTGCAATGTGTTGAGTATGTTTTGCCAAATTTGTACAATGGCGTTTAACATAACTTGCACTGTTTCCTTTTATTTTCACTTTCTGTATTGCTTATGCTAAGCTGTTTTTGTGTTTCTGATTGTTCATTTTCTGAATGTGCTTTTCTATGAGCATAAGTATTTTTTTTTGTTCTTTATGTCTCTGATTTTCTGTCATATTTGCTCTCTCTTTTCATTTCTGAACTGCTTTTGCTTACCTTAAATGGGCCCTTTCTTCATCAGTTTTTTTAATTTTTATTTATTCTATCTTGTATCTTTTTTGCATCAGATTGTTCTTCTAAAGATAACTTTCTTTTAGGGGGCATGTTTCTTAATGTTTTTTTTTTTTGAGATATATATATACAGTATATATATATATATATATATATATATATATATATATATATATAGAAGCTACAGCAGTAGGAAAACCCAGACTTATTTAAAAAAAAAAAAAAATATATATATATATATATATATATATATATATATATATATATAAAAAGGATAGAATACACCTCTAACTAGTAGAGGTATAAGCTCTGGACCTATTGAGGCGCACGTGAAAAAAAAGAGATCTAGCCCCTATACCTAGTAGAGTAGATATGTTCTACTCCAAATAATATAAGTATAATAAACAATTAAATGTATCAATGCACACTTACAAAAAAGTGCTAAAATATATCAAGGTCCAGTGACTGAAAGTATATAAATATCTCTTAGTAAAAGTTGAAACGTATTAGGGAACCAATTAGAAGACTATCAAAGTGGTAACTTAGTATGTATGTATATATATATACATACGAGGACTTATCTGTAGAAGCTGCTAGGAACACCAAACCCCCAAAGGGCGAAATATCTTTTCCAAATATTTCTAAAGTAGAGTGTATAGTAAGGAGGTGTATGGGGGAGGTGCTCTAAGCGCTAATACAGAAAGGTCTGTTCAAAAGTGTCTAAAGCAATAAGCATCTCAATAATGGCTAAAATAAATATTGTTATAAAGCTGTAAGTAAAAAAAAACAGTACTAATAAGAATATGTTGTATGGTGAAAATAATAAAGTTATCTAGATAGACAAATGTATATCTGCAATGACGCCTGAATATGTAACCATTAATGACATAAAATCCAAATTTCAAGTTAACTGTACAAAAACACAAACAAAAGTGCAAATACGAATTGGCAATATATGAGGGTCCGTGATATTCAATACAGGGACATAGTTCAGAGTCTATTGTAACTGGTGGGAAGCCCAGTGTAGGTTAACCAGTGATGAGAGAAACAAAACGGAAGTGCAGTAGATCAATGGTTCTCTTTACACCCTTCCCACTGTGACTTCCAATCCGAGTGAAAGACCCCTTATGGATGTGTACTCACAGGAAATAACCTCAATCGATATGAGGTAAGCTATAGGTGAACACCACTTTCTGCAGCTCCTACGTCCTGGGTAAAGCTGGAATGCTTGTTTCACTACGAAGTGCAGTTTCTCCTCAGAATCCGAACTGTCTTATCCTTTTCAACTCGATTTCCACAGAAGTTTAGAATGAATCTGCACTTCGTACTTCTCCGCCCATACGAAAGTAGCAAAAATTTATTATGAAAACTGCTTTAATGTATTTTTAAATATTTCTACAGGTGTAGTGACAGCCTTTTTTATGTTTAACTGTCCTATATATATTATATATATATTTATTTTATTTCAGTTTAGCCAAACCCCTTTGCCAACCTTATTGAAAATGTGTGTGTGTATATATATATATATATATATATATATATAGATATATATATATATATATATATATATATATATATATACACATATAAACAAGTGGATGTTAAAATGTCAGGTTTCTGTAATGTAAAAAAAATTAGACAAAGATAAATCATTTCAGAACTTTTTCCACCTTTAATGTGACCTATAAACTGTACAACTCAATTGAAAAACAAACTGAAATCTTTAAAGGACCAGTAAACACAGTAAATTTGCATAAACAACAAATGCATGATAAAAAGACAATGCAATAGCACTTAGTCTGAATTTCAAATGAGTAGTAGATTTTGTTCTAACAAATTTCAAAGTTATGTATATTTCCACTCCCCCTGTACCATGTGATAGCAATCAGCCAATCACAAATGAATATACGTATAGTCTGTGAGTTCTTGCACATGCTCAGTAGGAGCTGGCGACTCAAAAAGTGTAAATATAAAAGACTGTGCACATTTTTTTTAATGGAAGTAAATTGGAAAGTTGTTTAAAATTACATGCTGTATCAGAATCATGAAAATTTAATTTGACCTGAGTGTCCCTTTAAGGTGGAGGGAAGTAAATAAAAAAACCTAAAATAATGTGGTTGCATAAGTGTGCACACCTCTTATAACTGGGGATGTAATTGTGTTCAGAATTAAGCAATCATATTCAAAACCATGTTAAATAAGTATCATCAAACACCTGTCATAATTTAAAGTGCCTCTGATTAACCCCGAATAAAGTTCAGCTGTTCTAGTAGGTCTTTCCTGACATTTTCTTAGCCGCGTCCTACACAAAAGCCATGATCCGCAGAGAGCTTCCAAAACATCAGAGGGATCTCATTGTTAAAAGGTATCAGTCAGGAGAAGGGTACAAAAGAATTTCCAAGGCATTAGATATACCATGGAACACAGTGAAGACCGTCATCATCAAGTGGAGAACATATGGCAGAACAATGACATTACCAAGAACTGGATGTCCCTCCAAAATTGATGAAAAGACGAGAAGAAAACTGGTCTGGGAGGCTACCAAGAGGCCTACAGCAACATTAAAGGAGATGTAGGAATATCTGGCAAGTACTGGCTGTGTGGTACATGTGACAACAATCTCCTGTATTCTTCATATGTTGGGCTTTGGGGTAGACAGCAAGTCGGAAGCCTTTTCTTATGAAGAAAAGCATTTAATCCCAGCTAAATTTAGCAAAAACACATCGGAAGTGTCCCAAAAGCATGTGAGAAAAGGTCTTATGGTCTGATGAAACCAAGGTTGAACTTTTTGGCAATAGTTCCAAAAGATATGTTTGGCGCAAAAACAACACTGCATATCACCAAAAGAACACCATACCCACAGTGAAGCATTTTGGTGGGAGCATCATGCTTTGGGGCTGTTTTTCTTCAGCTGGAACTGGGGCCTTATTCAAGGTAGAGGGAATTATGAACAATTCCAAATACCAGACAATATTGGCACAAAACCTTCAGGCTTTTGCTAGAATGCTGAACATGAAGAGGAAATTCATCTTTCAGCATGACAACGACCCAAAGCATACATCCAAATCAACAAAGGAATAGCTTCACCAGAAGAAGATTAAAGTTTTGGAATGGCCCAGCCAGAGCCCAGACCTGAATCCAATCGAAAATCTGTGGGGTGATCTGAAGAGGGCTGTGCACAGGAGATGCCCTTGCAATCTGACAGAGTGTTTTTGCAAAGAAGAGTGGGCAAATCTTGCCACGTCAAGATGTGCTATGCTGCTAAACTCATACCCCAAAAGACTGAGTGCTGTAATAAAATCAAAAGTTGCTTCAACAAAGTATTAGTTTAAGGGTGTGCACACTTATGCAACCATATTATTTTATTTTTTTAGTTTTACTTCCCCTCACCTAAAATACTTCAGTTTGTTTTTCAACTGAGTTGCATAGTTTATAGGTCACATTAAAGGGGGAAAAAGTTCTGAAATGGTTTATCTTTGTCTATTTTTTTACATCACAGAAACCTGCCATTTTAACAGGTGTGTGTAAACTTTTTATATCCACTGTATATGTATATAAATATTTCTACATGTGTAGTGACAGCCTTTTTTTATATTCAACTGTACTATAAATATAATATATATCAGTTTAACCAAACCCTATAACCAACAGGTATAGTGACAACCTTATCATAATGGACTTTTGTTCTAAATATATGCAAAATATATTATTTTTTAAAAATATAACCTTAAGGCTACAGATGTAGCAACAATATTTATTTATGTTATAATGTTACAGATATAGCAACACTTTATTTAGCAACACTGCTTTTATCTATATATATAAATTAATCTACATGTGTAATATATATATATATATATATATATATATATCCTACAGGTGTAACAATACCCTTCTTTGAATGGACTGCTGTCCTAAATATATTGAAAATGGGTTATTTCTAATAAAGCTACAGGATATATAATAAAGCTACCAAAGTAGCAAAAATGTATTATGAAAACTGCTTTAATCTATTTTTAAATATTTCTACAGGTGTAGGTAGTGACAGACTTTTTTTATATTTAGCCAAACTTATTGAAAAAAAATAATAATTTATATATATATATATATATACGCAAATGTAGAAAAGGAAAATCCAGGGTCAAATATAAAATTCAAAATTTTATTGTAATCCACTTGCGGATAAAAAAACCCATGGGGGTCAAAAACATTGCGACACTCAGCACTTGTTGCTTCCAGCTGACATGTTTCAGTGTGATACCACACCGAAACATGTCAGCTGGAAGCAACAAGTGCTGAGTGTCGCTATGTTTTTGACCCCCATGGTTTTTTTTATCCGCAAGTGGATTACAATAAAGTTTTGAATTTTATATTTGACCCTGGATTTTCCTTTTCTACATTTGCTACTGTTTTGCCAGCATCTGGGGTCCTTAGGCTCGGAAGCCTCTCTCTTAGCAGGCAGAATTTGCATTTATCTGCTCATTTAGCCCCAACTATGTCTTCACGTTCTTACCTGATGACAGGATAAGGGATATACCGATTGGCCACCACATACCACGTGACCGGCAGCATTTGCGTCATCGGCCGCTCACAGCGTGTGTAGAGAGACACACTGAACACGGCACGTCACAGACAACTTCAGACCAGTGGAGGAGCATCGGGGACAAGTTTGCAACAACACGGAGCCGGACGGACAGTAAGTATAGCCAGCGGCTGTATTTTGACATAGTCAAGTCTCACATGGATTATTTCATTTTGCTGTTGGTTTGTTTGAAGAGTCCGAGGCAGGAGTGTGTATGCATCTGAACTCTATGCTGATTTATCCAATAGACGGTTTATCCCCTTATTTGAATTGGGATAAGTTTGTAAGTGAGAGTTGTTACTCATCCCTATATAGGGCGCTTCCTAATTTAAGTGCACCTAACTAACTCTTTCTAGTTAATATATATATTGTATTATAAGATACAAAAGTAATCAGCTCTTTTACCTGAAAATAAAATACAATACCCCCCCAACATTACAACCCACCACCCACATACCCCTACTCTAACACACCCAAACCCGGCGTCTTCAATCTTCATCCATCCGGAGCAGAGCGGAGCCATCTTATATATATATATATATATATATATATATATATATATATATATATATATATATATAACAAACAGGTATAGTGACAATCTTATCTGGATGGACTGTTGTCCTAAATATATGCAAAATATATTATATATAATAAGGCTACAGATGTAGCAACAATATGTATAATGTTACAGATATTGCAACACTTTATTTAACAACGCTGCTTTTATCTATCTATCTATCTATCTATCTATCTATCTATCTATCTATCTATCTATCTCTCTCTCTCTCTCTCTCTCTCTCTCTCTCTCTCTATATATATATATATATATATATATATATATAATCTACTGGTAAATCTCTTTGTTATATAAATTATCTACAAAAACCCCTATTTGCAAAGTATTTCATATATTCTAATCTATAGTTAAATTTACAACTTTTTTTTAACGTTCAAACTTTTACACAATTTATTTTTTGTTTTTTTTTTATAAAAAATAAAGAGTATACTTTATATTAATATATATAAATTATTTTAATATGTTGTATCCAACTGAGCTACTTATGTAGCAACAGACTATCGCCTAGATTTAGAGTTTGGCGTTAGCCATCAAAAGCAGCGTTAAGGGGTCCTAACGCTGCTTTTGGCCGCCAGCTGGTATTTAGAGTCATACAGGAAAGGGTCTACCGCTCACTTCCCTACCGTGATTCCAGGCTACCGCAGATCCCCTTACGCCAATTGCGTATCCTATCTTTTCAATGGGATCTGCCTAACGCTGGTATTTGGAGTCTTGGGAGAAGTGAGCGGTAGACACTCTACCGACAAGATTCCTACCGCCAAAAAAGGTCAGTAGTTAAGAGCTTTATGGGATAACGCCGGAATATAAAGCTCTTAACTACTGTGCTCCAAAGTACACTAACACCCATAAACTACCTATGTACCCCTAAACCGAGGCCCCCCCACATCCCCGCCACTTTAATCATTTTTTTTAATCCCTATACAGATGTAGCAACAATATGTATAATGTTACAGATATTGCAACACTTTATTTAACAACGCTGCTTTTATCTATCTATCTATCTATCTATCTATCTATCTATCTATATATATATATATATATATATATATATATATATATATATATATATAAAATCTACTGGTAAATCTCTTTGTTATATAAATTATCTACAAAAACCCCTATTTGCAAAGTATTTCTTATATTCTAATCTATAGTTAAATTTACAACTTTTTTTTAACGTTCAAACTTTTGCACAATCTTTTTTTGTTTTTTTTATAAAAAAATAGTATACATTTTAAATAAAGAGTATACTTTATATTAATATATATAAATTATTTTAATATGTTGTGTCCAACTGAGCTACTTATGTAGCAACAGACTATCGCCTAGATTTAGAGTTTGGCGTTAGCCATCAAAAGCAGCGTTAAGGGGTCCTAACGCTGCTTTTGGCCGCCAGCTGTTATTTAGAGTCATACAGGAAAGGGTCTACCGCTCACTTCCCTACCGTGATTCCAGGCTACCGCTGATCCCCTTACGCCAATTGCGTATCCTATCTTTTCAATGGGATCTGCCTAACGCTGGTATTTGGAGTCTTGGGAGAAGTGAGCGGTAGACACTCTACCGACAAGATTCCTACCGCCAAAAAAAGTCAGTAGTTAAGAGCTTTATGGGATAACGCCGGAATATAAAGCTCTTAACTACTGTGCTCCAAAGTACACTAACACCCATAAACTACCTATGTACCCCTAAACCGAGCCCCCCCCCACATCCCCACCACTCTAATAAAAAATTTTAATCCCTATTTTCCCGACCGGACACCGCCGCCACCTACATTATACCTATAAACCCCTAATCTGCTGCCCCTAACATCGCCGACACCTATATTAAATTTATTAACCCCTAATCTGCCCCCCAATGTCGCTGCTACCTAACTACACTTATTAACCCCTTATTAACCCCTGGCTGTTCCTATCAGCCAATAGAATGTGAGTTCAATACGATTGGCTGATTGGATCAGCCAATAGGATTGAACTTCAATCTGATTGGCTGATTGCATCAGCCAATCAGATTTTTTCTACCTTAATTCCGATTGGCTGATAGAATTCTATCAGCCAATCGGAATTGAAGGGACGCCATCTTGGATGACATCCCTTAAAGGAACCTTCATTCGTCGTTAGTCCGTCGGTAGAAGAGGATGGCTCCGCGTCGGCTCCTTTGAAGATGGCTCCGCTCTGCTCCAGATGGATGAAGATTGAAGACGCCGGGTTTGGGTGGATTAGAGTAGGGGTATGTGGGTGGTGGGTTGTAATGTTGGGGGGGGGTTTGTATTTTATTTTCAGGTAAAAGAGCTGATTACTTTGGGGCAAGGCCCCGCAAAAAGCCCTTTTAAGGGCTGGTAAAAGAGCTGATTACTTTTGTATTTTAGAATAGGGTAGGGAATTTTTTATTTTGGGGAGCTTTTTTATTTTATTAGGGGACTTAGATTAGGTGTAATTACTTTAAACTGCTTGTAATTCTTTTTTATTTTTTGTAATTTTGTGTTTTTATTTTTTTGTATTATAGAATAGTTTATTTTATTGTATTTTATTTTAGGTAATTGTAGGTAATTTATTTAATTAATTTAATGATAGTGTAGTGTTAGGTGTATTTGTAACTTAGGTTAGGATTTATTTTACAGGCAATTTTGTATTTATTTTAACTAGGTAGCTATTAAATAGTTTGTAACTATTTAATAGCTATTGTACCTAGTTAAAATAAATACAAAGTTACCTGTAAAATAAATATAAATCCTAAAATAGCTACAATGTAATTATTATTTATATTGTAGCTATAATAGGGTTTATTTGATAGGTAAGTATTTAGTTTTAAACAGGAATAATTTATTTAATTTTAGGACTATTATTTCGTTTAATTTAAATCATATTTATGTTAGGGGGGTGTTAGGGTTAGGGTTAGGTTTAGGGGTTAATAACTTTTTTATAGTAGCAGCGACGGTGCGGACGGGAGAGTAGGGGTTAATAATTGTAGGTAGGTGGCGGCGATGTTTGTGAAGGCAGATTAGGGGTTAATAAATATAATATAGGGGTCGGCGGTGTTAGGGGCAGCAGAATAAGGGTTCATAGGGATAATGTAGGTTGCGGCGGTGTACGGAGCGGCAGATTAGGGGTTAATAATAAAATGCAGGTGTCAGCGATAGCGGGGGCGGCAGATTAGGGGTTAATAAGTGTAAGGTTAGGGGTGTTTAGACTCGGAGTTCATGTTAGGGTGTTAGGTGCAGACTTAGAGAGTGTTTCCCCATAGGAAACAATGGGGCTGCGTTAGGAGCTGAACGCTGCTTTTTTGCAGGTGTTATGTTTTTATTTCAGCCCAAACTGCCCCATTGTTTCCTATGGGGATATATCGTGCACGAGCACGTTTTCCCAGCTTACCGCTACCGTAAGCAACACTGGTATTGAGGGTTGAAGTGGAGCTAAGTTAGGCTCAACGCACCCTTTTTTGAGCCTAACGCAGCCCCTCAGACAACTCTAAATACCAGCGTTGTTGGAAGGGTGCGTTGGGAAAAAAAGCAGCGTTAGCTACGCGGGTCTTTACCGACAAAACTCTAAATCTAGGCGTATTTTGTTTAACTACTTTAGCTTTTTAAAAAGCTTTATAACATTAATTAGCATCTGTTATTTAGCTTTCTAAAAAGCTTATGAGGTTAAATGTCCAATCGTTTTTTGTTTTTTTTAACACAACTATAGCTTTGAAAAAAGCTGTTAAAAATAAAAAAACAACAGGCTTATATTTAGCTTTTATAAATGCTTTTGGATGTAATAGCTAATAATGGTAAAAAATTAAACAAAATACTATGTTCCGCTATTAAACTAACTGATCTCTCTCTACAGCAACTCTCCATACAGACTGCTTTTTCCTAACTGCGTCAGATAATGTTAAAACTTATTATTTAAACTGACTAACCAGCGTGAGGAAGAGGTGTGGTTAGTCACAAGCGACAGTCGCGATTTGCCGCGAGCAGGATTTGTGGCTTTCCACAAACGTGTAGTGTTTAATTGATACTGACATATATCTAAATTACAATGCCCGTAAAATATTTTCGGAAGTTGCGATCAGCAATTTCCGTAACTCCGCCAACACATAATGTATACTGTAACAATGCATAGTTATTGTGTCAATAATGTAGACACTGACACTGAAGTAATAAGCATTTATATAAATCATGTACAAACTGACACTTATACATACACTTCCTTTCGATACATACTGCTAAATACTAAATTATTTAAAGTGTTAGTATGTACATTATATATATATTACAAATGCTTATTATTAAAGTGTCAGTGTCTACATTATTTATACAGTCACTATGCATTGTGACTGTATCAATAATGTGTAGACTGAGCCGCCTCCCAATAATAAACCTAACACTTCTTTACCTATATTTCCACCATCCCCAAAAAATCACAAGTAAAAATAAAATTAATAACCCCTAATCCGAGAACCACCACATCGCAATTAACCTAATACAGTTATTAACTACTAAACCGCCAAAACACAAAGATCATAATGTGTCATTTATAAATTAACTCCTAATCAACCATTTAAATTCAACGCTAATAAACTAATTAACATATTAAATATTAAACTGCAAGAAATCCACAACGCAAAATTCTAATTTAAAGAATTAACCTATAACCCGCCAACCCACACCCAGAAGGCAAAGTATTTGTTCTATTAACTATCCCCCTAACCTAACACCCCCAGAAATGAACCCTTATTAATTTTTAATTAATTAATAACCTAATTTATTTTAAAAAATATCCTAAAATTAAAAAAATCCTAAAATTACAAAATATTTAAAAAATATAAGTTAACAAAAAATAAAAAAGCTACAACTACAAAAATAAAAAAGGCTAACATTACAGAAAATAAAAAAACAAATGATCAAACTTTAAAAGATTAAACCTAATCCCTATGAAAATAAAAAAGCCCCCCAAAATAAAAACACCACCTAATCTAATGCTAAACTACCAATAGCCCTTAAAAGGGTTTTTTGTAGGGCATTGCCCTAAGTTAAACAGCTCTTTTACATTAAAAATAAACAAAGTCCCCCTAACAGTAAAAACCCCCACCCACCAAACCCTCCAAAATAAAAAACTTAACACTAAAAAAACCTAAACTACCCATTGCCCTGAAAAGGGCATTTGTATGGGCATTGGCCTAAAAAGGGCATTTAGTTATTTTGAAAGTGCCCAAAAAAAACCAAGGTTTAAAAAAAAAAAAAAAAATTAACACTAAAGCCCTAAATAGGTACTCACTGGTCCTGAAGTCCAGCAGAGAAAGACTTCTTCCAGGTCTATCATCTTCATCCACAGTGAAGGCAGCACAGAGTGGAGATGCAGAGCAGTGTTTCCAGAAGTGGCGATCCTTGGAGGCAGCGATGGTCCGTTGCGATGATGGTCCTTGTCGGCGGTCCCCGGGGGTGGTGCTCCTTGGCGGCGTGGAGGTTCTTCTTCCTGTGATCGTCCACTGCACACTGAAGATTAAATCCAAGGTACCCCATATTTATGGGGGTACCTTGCATTCCTATTGGCTGACATTTTCACATCAGCCAAAAGGATGAGAGCAAGTGAAATCTTATTGGAAGGTGTACAGCCAATAAGATTTCACTTGCTCTCATCCTATTGGCCGTTCACCTTCGCTGTGAATGAAGATGATGGAACCGCCTGGAAGAAAACTTTCTCCGTCGGACTTCAGGACCTGTGAGTACTTATTTGGGGCTATAGTGTTAGTTGTTTGTTTTTTTTTGGGGGGGGGGTTATTTTTTAACTTAGTTTTTTGGGGGCACTTTCAAAAAGAGCTGAAAGCCCTTTTAAGGGCAGTGCAAAAGAGCTAAATGCCCTTTTAAGGGCAATGCCCATACAAATGCTCTTTTCAGGGCTATGAGTAGTTTAGGTTTTTTTAGTGTTTTTTATTTTGGGGGGTTGGTGGGTGGGGGCTTTTTACTGTTAGGGGGGACTTTGTTTATTTTTAATGTAAAATAGCTTTTTAACTTAGGGCAATGCACTACAAAAAGCCTTTTTAAGGGCTATTGATAGTTTAGCATTAGATTAGGGGGTGTTTTTATTTTGTTGGGGCTTTTTTATTTTCATAGGCCTAGATTTAGAGTTGGGCGGTAGCCGTCAAAACCAGCGTTAGAGGGTCCTAACGCTGGTTTTTACCGCCCTCTGGTATTTGGAGTCAGTCAGGAAAGGGTCTAACGCTCACTTTGCAGCCGTGACTTTTCCATACCGCAGATCCCCCTACGCCATTTGCGTATCCTATCTTTTCAATGTGATCTTTCTAACGCCGGTATTTAGAGTCTTGGCTGAAGTGAGCGTTAGAAATCTAACGACAAAACTCCAGCCGCAGAAAAAAGTCAGTAGTTAAGAGCTTTCTAGGCTAACGCCGGTTCATAAAGCTCTTAACTACTGTGCTCTAAAGTACACTAACATCCATAAACTACCTATACACCCCTAAACCGAGGTCCCCCCACATCGCCGCCACTCTATTAAAAATTTTTAACCCCTAATCTGCCGCTCCGTACACTGCCGCCAGCTACGTTATCCCTATGTACCCCTAATCTGCTGCCCCTAACATCGCCGACCACTATGTTATATTTATTAACCCCTAATCTGCCGCCCCCGCTATCGCTGACACCTGCATATTATTATTAACCCCTAATCTGCCGCTCCGTACACTGACGCAACCTACATTATCCCTATGTACCCCTAATCTGCTGCCCCTAACACCGCCGACCCCTATATTATATTTATTAACCCCTAATCTGCCGCCCCCAACGTCGCCTCCACCTACCTACAATTATTAATCCCTAATCTGCCGACCGGATCTCACCGCTACTCTAATAAATGTATTAACCCCTAAAGCTAAGTCTAACCCTAACCCTAACACCCCCCTAAGTTAAATATAATTTAAATCTAACAAAATAAATTAACTCTTATTAAATAACTTATTCCTATTTAAAGCTAAATACTTACCTGTAAAATAAATCCTAATATAGCTACAATATAAATTATAATTATATTGTAGCTATTTTAGGATTAATATTTATTTTACAGGCAACTTTGTAATTATATTAACCAGGTACAATAGCTATTAAATATTTAATAACTATTTAATAGTTACCTAGTTAAAATAATTACAAAATTACCTGTAGAATAAATCCTAACCTAAGTTACAATTAAACCTAACACTACACTATCAATAAATTAATTAAATACAATACCTACAATTATCTACAATTAAACCTAACACTACACTATCAATAAATTAATTAAATACAATACCTACAAATAAATACAATTAAATAAACTAACTAAAGTACAAAAAATAAAAAAGAACTAAGTTACAAAAAATAAAAAAATATTTACAAACACTAGAAAAATATTACAACAATTTTAAACTAATTACACCTAATCTAAGCCCACTATTAAACACAAAAAAAAAAACAAAATAAAAAAATGTCCTACCCTATTCTAAATTAAAAAAGTTCAAAGCTCTTTTACCTTACCAGCCCTGAAAAGGGCCCTTTGCGGGGCATGCCCCAAAGAATTCAGCTCTTTTGCCTGTAAAAAAAACATACAATACCCCCCCCAACATTACAACCCACCACCCACATACCCCTAATCTAACCCAAACCCCCCTTAAATAAACCTAACACTAAGCCCCTGAAGATCTTCCTACCTTATCTACACCTCGCCGGGTATCACACCGATCCGTCCTGGCTCCGATGTCTTGATCCAAGCCCAAGCGGGGGGCTGAAGATGTCCATAATCCAGCTGAAGTCTTCATCCAATCGGGAGCTGAAGAGGTCCATGATCCGACTGAAGTCTTCTATCAACGGCATCTTCAATCTTCTTTCTTCCGGATCCATGTTCATCCCGCCGACGCGGAACATCTATCTTCACCGACGACTTCCTGACGAATGGTTCCTTTAAGGGACGTCATCCAAGATAGCGTCCCTCGAATTCCGATTGGCTGATAGGATTCTATCAGCCAATCGGAATTAAGGTAGGAAAATTCTGATTGGCTGATGGAATCAGCCAATCAGAATCAAGTTCAATCCAATTGGCTGATCCGATCAGCCAATCAGATTGAGCTTGCATTCTATTGGCTGTTCCGATCATTTATATCAGTTATATTTAATTTAGGGGGGTGTTAATGTTAGGGTTAGACTTAGCTTTAGGGGTTAATACATTTATTATAGTAGCGGTGAGCTCCGGTCGGCAGATTAGGGGTTAATTATTGTAGGTAGCTGGCGGCGACGTTGTGGGGGGCAGATTAGGGGTTAATAAATATAATATAGGGGTCGGCGGTGTTAGGGGCAGCAGATTAGGGGTACATAACTATAATGTATGTTGCAGCGGTGTACGGAGCAGCAGATTAGGGGTTAATAATAATAATATGCAGGTGTCAGCGATAGCGGGGGCGGCAGATTAGGGGTTAATAAATATAACATAGTGGTCGGCGATGTTAGGGGCAGCAGATTAGGGGTACACAGGGATAACGTAGCTGGCAGCGGTGTACGGAGCGGCAGATTAGGGGTTAATAATAATATGCAGGGGTCAGCGATAGCGGGGGCGGCAGATTAGGGGTTAATAAGTGTAAGGTTAGGGGTGTTTAGACTCGGGGTTCATGTTAGGGTGTTAGGTGCAGACTTAGGAAGTGTTTCCCCATAGGAAACAATGTAGCTGCGTTAGGAGCTGAACGCTGCTTTTTTGCAGGTGTTAGGTTTTTTTTCAGCTCAAACAGCCCCATTGTTTTCTATGGGGGAATCGTGCACGAGCACGTTTTTAAAGCTGGCCGCGTCCGTAAGCATCGCTGGTATCGAGAGTTGCAGTGGCGGTAAATATGCTCTACGCTCCCTTTTTGGAGCCTAACGCAGCCCTTCTGTGAACTCTAAAAACCAGCGGTATTTAAAAGGTGCAGGAGAAAAAAAGCACGCGTAGCTAACGCACCCCTTTGGCCGCAGAACTCTAAATCTAGCCGATAGAGATTAGGTTTAATTTTTTAAAGTTTATTATTTTCTGTAATGTTAGCCTTATTTATTTTTTGTAATGATAGATTAATGTAATGTAATTTTTTTTTTTTTTTAAATAATGTTGTTGTTTATTATTTTATGTAAATAAGGGGTTAATTTAGGGGTTGTTAGGTTAGGGGGTTTAATCTTTAACTTATTTATTTGCATTGTGGGGTTGGTGGTGTAGGAGTTAATAGTTAAATTAGTTTACTACATTAGTGGTGGGTGGCAGTTTAAGGGTTAATCAATTTATTTGGTAGTTTGCGATGTTGGTGGATTTAGTGGTTAATATTTTTTTGCGTTGTGGAGTTGGCGGTGTAGAAGTTAATAGTTAATAGTTAAATTAGTTGACTGCGTTGGTTGTGGGTTGCGGTTTAGGGGTTAATAGATGTATTTGGTAGTTTGCGATTTTAGGGTTAGGGTTGGTGGATTTAGGGGTTAATAAAAGAAAATTCTTAAAACTTAGTGCGGGCAGTTAGTTTTTTTTTTAAATACTTATTGTGAGCGATTAGATTTTTTTTATATACTTATGGCGAGCGATTGGATTTTTTTTTAACACTTGATGCGGGCGGTTAGTTACTGTTTTAAATACTTATATTGCGGGCTATTTTTTTTTTTTTTTTAATACTTGATGCGAGCGGTTAGTTTTTTTTTTTTGTAATGCTCCGTTTGCCTTCGCTGCATCCCGGTGGATTCCGAAAATGACAGGGTGGTGAAAGAATCCACATTCGGTGGATTCTTTTACCAAATGACAGGGTGGTGAAAGAATCCACATTCGGTGGATTCTTTTACCACCCTGCCATTTTAGGAATCCACCTGGATGCAGGGGGGTGTTTTTATTTTGGCGGGGCTTTTAATATTTATAGGGCTATTAGATTAGGTGTAATTATTTTTATTTTTGATAATTTAGTTTATTATTTTTTGTAATCTTAGAGTTTTTTATTTTTTTCGTAGTATGAGGTTTTTTAAATTTGTAATTTAGTTTTTTTAATTGGTATTTTTTTTTATTAGAATAGTAATAAAATATATATATAGATATTTATATTGTAACTTTTAATTTAAAGTTAGGGGATGTTAGGTTTAGGGGTTAGTAGTTTAATTTAGTGTTTTTCGATGTGGGGGGCCATCGGTTTAGGGGTTAATAGGTTTAGTTTAATAGTTACAATGTGAGGGCTAGCGGTTTAGGGGTTAATAGGTTTATTTAGTTTTGGCGATGTCGGGGGGCTGCGGATTAGGGATTAATCATTTTATTTAGTGTTGGTGATGCCGGGGAGCGGCGGATTAAGGGTTACTAGATATTTTTAGTGTTGGCGATGTGGGTGGGCGGCAGATTAGGGGTAATAGGTTTATTTAACTGTTTAGGGATTAATAGGTAGTTAATGGGTGTTAGTGTACTTTGTAACATTTTAGTTATGAGTTTTTTTAAACATTTTTTTTTTTAATACTTGATGCGAGCGGTTAGTTTTTCTTTTTGTAATGCTCTGTTTGCCTTCACTGTATCCCGGTGGATTCCGAAAATGACAGAGTGGTGAAAGAATCCACATTCGGTGGATTCTTTTACCACCCTGCCATTTTAGGAATCCACCTGGATGCAGGGGGGTGTTTTTATTTTGGCGGGGCTTTTAATTTTTATAGGGCTATTAGATTAGGTGTAATTGTTTTTATTTTTGATAATTTAGTTTATTATTTTTTGTAATCAAACGGCTGGATTTAGAGTTCTGCGGCCAAAGAGGTGCGTTAGCTACGCATGCTTTTTTTCCCCCGCACCTTTTAAATACCGCTGGTATTTAGAGTTCACAGAATGGCTGCGTTAGGCTCCAAAAAGGGAGCGTAGAGCATATTTACCGCCACTGCAACTCTAAATACCAGTGTTGCTTACGGACGCGGCCAGCTTCAAAAACGTGCTTGTGCACAATTCCCCCATATGGGGCTGTTTGAGCTGAAAAAAAACCTAACACCTGCAAAAAAGCAGCGTTCAGCTCCTAACGCAGCTACAAACACTTCCTAAGTCTGGACCTAACACCCTAACATGTACCCCGAGTCTAAACACCCCTAACCTTACACTTATTAACCCCTAATCTGCCGCCCCCGCTATCGCTGACACCTGCATATTATTATTAACCCCTAATCTGCCGCTCCGTACACCACCGCAAGCTACATTATAGCTATGTACCCCTAATCTGCTGCCCCTAACACCGCCAACCCCTATATTATATTTATTAACCCCTAATCTGCCGCCCCCGCTATCGCTGACCCCTGCATTTTATTATTAACCCCTAATCTGCCGACCGCACACCGCTGCCACCTACGTTATCCCTATGAACCCCTAATCTGCTGCCCCTAACACCGCCGACCCCTATATTATATTTATTAACCCCTAATATGCCGCCCCAACGTCGCCGCTGCCTACCTACACTTATTAACCCCTAATCTGCCGACCGGACCGCGCCGCTATTATAATAAAGTTATTAACCCCTAATCCGCCTCACTCCCGCCTCAATAACCCTATAATAAATAGTATTAACCCCTAATCTGCCCTCCCTAACATCGCCGACACTTAACTTCAAGTATTAACCCCTAATCTGCCGATCGGAGCTCACCGCTACTCTAATAAATTTTTTAACCCCTAAAGCTAATTCTAACCCTAACCCTAACACCCCCCTAAGTTAAATATAATTTTATTCTAATTAAATAAATTAACTCTTATTACATAAATTATTCCTATTTAAAGCTAAATACTTACCTGTAAAATAAACCCTAATATAGCTACAATATAAATTATAATTATATTGTAGCTATTTTAGGATTAATATTTATTTTACAGGCAACTTTGTATTTATTTTAACCAGGTACAATAGCTATTAAATAGTTAATAACTATTTAATAGTTACCTAGTTAAAATAATTACAAAATTACCTGTAAAATAAATCCTAACCTAAGTTACAATTAAACCTAACACTACACTATCAATAAATAAATTAAATAAACTACCTACAATTATCTACAATTAAACCTAACACTACACTATCAATAAATTAATTAAATACAATACAATACCTACAAATAAATACAATTAAATAAACTAACTAAAGTACAAAAAATAAAAAAATATTTACAAACATTAGAAAAATATTACAACAATTTTAAACTAATTACACCTCCAATGTCTTGATCCAAGCCCAAGCGGGGGGCTGAAGACTGACGTCCATCCTCGGGCTGAAGTCTGGATCCAAGCGGCGGCTGAAGAAATCCATTATTGGGCTGAAGTCTTGATCCAAGCGGGCGCTGAAGAAGTCCATCATCGGGATGAAGTCTTCTATGAAGCAGCATCTTCAATCTTCTTTCTTCCGGAGTCATCATCTTCCAGCCGACGCGGAACATCCTCTTCTACCGACGCCTACTCGCCAAATGACGGTTCCTTTAAATGACGTCATCCAAGATGGCGTCCGTCGAATTCCGATTGGCTGATAGGATTCTATCGGAATTAAGGTAGGAAAATTCTGATTGGCTGATGGATCAGATCCGCTTCAGCCAATCAGATTGAGCTTGCATTCTATTGGCTGTTCTGATCAGATCCGCTTGGATCCAGACTTCAGCCCGAGGATGGACGTCACTCTTCAGCCCCCCGCTTGGGCTTGGATCAAGACATCGGAGGCTCTTCTGGACAGATCGGGACCCGGTGTGGTGAAGACAAGGTAGGGAGATCTTCAGGGGCTTATTGTTAGGTTTATTTAAGGGGGGTTTGGGTTAGATTAGGGGTATGTGGGTGGTGGGTTGTAATGTTGAGGGGGGTATTGTATGTTTTGTTTTTTACAGGCAAAAGAGCTGAATTCTTTGGGCATGCCCCGCAAAGGGCCCTTTTCAGGGCTGGTAAGGTAAAAGAGCTTTTCTATTTTCATTTTAGAATAGGGTAGGGCATTTTTTTTATTTTGGGGGTCTTTGTTATTTTATTAGGGGGCTTAGAGTAGGTGTAATTAGTTTAAAATTGTTGTAATATTTTTCTAATGTTTGTAAATATTTTTTTATTTTTTGTAACTTAGTTCTTTTTTATTTTTTGTACTTTAGTTAGTTTATTTAATTGTATTTATTTGTAGGTATTGTATTTAATTAATTTATTGATAGTGTAGTGTTAGGTTTAATTGTAGATAATTGTAGGTAGTTTATTTAATTTATTTATTGATAGTGTAGTGTTAGGTTTAATTGTAACTTAGGTTAGGATTTATTTTACAGGTAATTTTGTAATTATTTTAACTAGGTAACTATTAAATAGTTATTAACTATTTAATAGCTATTGTACCTGGTTAAAATAAATACAAAGTTGCCTGTAAAATAAATATTAATCCTAAAATAGCTACAATATAATTATAATTTATATTGTAGCTATATTAGGGTTTATTTTACAGGTAAGTATTTAGCTTTAAATAGGAATAATGTATTTAATAAGAGTTAATTTATTTCGTTAGAATAGAATTATATTTAATTTAGGGGGTGTTAGGGTTAGGGTTAGAATTAGCTTTAGGGGTTAAAAAATTTATTAGAGTAGCGGTGAGCTCCGATCGGCAGATTAGGGGTTAATACTTGAAGTTAGGTGTCGGCGATGTTAGGGAGGGCAGATTAGGGGTTAATACTATTTATTATAGGGTTATTGAGGCGGGAGTGAGGCGGATTAGGGGTTAATAACTTTATTATAATAGCGGCGCGGTCCGGTCGGCAGATTAGGGGTTAATAAGTGTAGGTAGGTAGTGGCGATGTTGGGGGCGGCATATTAGGGGTTAATAAATATAATATAGGGGTCGGCGGTGTTAGGGGCAGCAGATTAGGGGTTCATAGGGATAACGTAGGTGGCAGCGGTGTGCGGTCGGCAGATTAGGGGTTAAAAATTTTTAATAGAGTGGCGGCGATGTGGGGGGACCTCGGTTTAGGGGTACATAGGTAGTTTATGGGTGTTAGTGTACTTTAGAGCACAGTAGTTAAGAGCTTTATAAACCGGCGTTAGCCCAGAAAGCTCTTAACTACTGACTTTTTTCTGTGGCTGGAGTTTTGTCGTTAGATTTCTAACGCTCACTTCAGCCACGACTCTAAATACCGGCGTTAGGAAGATCACATTGAAAAGATAGGATACGCAAATGGCGTAGGGGGATCTGCGGTATGGAAAAGTTGCGGCTGCAAAGTGAGCGTTAGACCCTTTCCTGACTGACTCCAAATACCAGAGGGCGGTAAAAACCAGCTTTAGGAGCCTCTAACGCTGGTTTTGATTGCTACCGCCCAACTCTAAATCTAGCCGTTAGAGTCTTTTATTTTTTTCGTAGTATGAGGTTTTTTTAAATTTGGGGGTGTTAGGTTTAGGGGTTAGTAGTTTAATTTAGTGTTTTGCGATGTGGGGGGCCATTGGTTTAGGGGTTAATAGGTTTAGTTTAATAGTTACGATGTGAGGGCTAGCGGTTTAGGGGTTAATAGGTTTATTTAGTTTTGGCGATTCGGGGGGCTGCGGATTAGGGGTTAATCATTTTATTTAGTGTTGGTGATGCCGGGGAGCGGCGGATTAGGGGTTACTAGATTTTTTTAGTGTTGGCGATGTGGGTGGGCGGCAAATTAGGGGTAATAGGTTTATTTAACTGTTTAGGGATTAATAGGTAGTTAATGGGTGTTAGTGTACTTTGTAACATATTAGTTATGAGTTTTGCAAAACATTTTTGTTTCTCAAAATCCATAACTAATGGTCTCAGATGGCGGATTGGATTGCGTCGGTATAGGCTGTAACGCAAGCATTTTAGCCGGACCGCACAACCTGTAATATGAAGCCATGGAAATTCCCACACTCAAACGTAATTTTTTTGAGTACGGAATGGACGTTGCGTTACAGGATAAAATGCTTGCGGTATAGCTAAACCGCTGCAACTCGTAAAATGCGTTACTGGCCATTCCAGCACAATGGCCAATTTTTCAGCGGTAATAGCCGTACCGCACCATAACGCAAAACTTGTAATCTAGGCCATAGTGTTATATTGCACAGTGTCTATTTTACACATCCACAATTGCATCTGTATTTCTGTATATTCTTTATTCATAATCAAACAGTTTATAACTGTATTCATCTGATTCATCCTCCTCCCCACTCATTCAGTGCTTTCTCTTTTATTATAGAAACAGAGCTCATCTACAACCAAAGCAAAAGATGTAGCACTAACTTCTATGCAGAGAATGGACTTGTACTCATACTGCCTTCTCTCTGTCTCTACTCTCAAGTGTTGGATCTTCTCATAGGTAGTGGACATTTATTAATGTGGCTGGGTGTTATCTCAATCATACAAACAATTCACCATTCTACTTGCTGCAGCAAATCTCTTTTTGCAACCTTCCATTATCTTATTGCCAGGAAGTCTCAGGGGTATAGCTAAATTGTGTTTTCTCTTTTTAAATTCATCACAAGCCATTTCCTTGTCCCTTGTACTTCGCCTCAATGTGTAGCTGATGTGCTGTGTCAGTGATATCAAAATAAAAACATATATAGTAATAATATAATTTCATAGTGTAAAACTGTTTTAAAAAATGCCTTTAAAAACAGTTGGAAATTTACTCACATGATGTAGAGCTACTATAGCTCTAAGTGATGCGCTCTTTACATATGGATCCAAACTCTGTGCTTTTTCAGGGGGTTGCCTGCATGCAGTGGCATCACACATCTCAGGCAGGGGCACACCTACTGGCACAATCACATAATTGCTGGACTTAGACAGCTGAAGTTAACACAGCTGCCAAAGAGGTCCTAATGAGTGTTTCCACAAAAGGCTGTTTGGACCACCGTAGTGACTTAAGTTTGATTGCCACATTTGTTTGTTAATTTGTTTTTAGTATACAAGGAGTTTGTTTTTAATCTTGTACAGATATTGTTAACATTGAATAAATATTGGAACCCCCTGAAAAAGCACAGGGTTTGGATCCATATGTAATGAGGGCATCACTTATAGCTATAGTAGCTATAACTGTTTTAAAACAGTTTTACACTCTGAAAGTTTCTTTCCATATTCTTTGAGGTATAATGAAGATCTTCTGAGACTATTCCATCATCACATACCATAGTGCACGGTGTTGTATCGTGTCATTTTATTTTTCACTGTGTGAATGATAGGCTTGAACCTTGGTGATACTTTTGTTTTGTATTAGAAAGTACCACAAAAATGCAACTATCAGCTAATTAACTGGTATCTAACTGCTATTATTATATTATATTTAGAAACAATTAATACACTTTTAGCGGCCGATTTACCAGGTCCCGTATTGGCCCCAACTGCTGCTCCTTAACTCGTCCGCATGCTCTGAGGCGGTGGACAACAATTCACCCAATCGCATACGATCGGGTTGATTGACACCCCCTGCTAGCAGCCGATTGTCCGCGAATCTGCAGGGGGGAGGCATTGCACAAGCAGTTCACCAGAACTGCTTGTACAATGATAAATGCCGACAGCGTATGCTGTCGGAATTTATCGATGTCTGGCTGACATGATCGCTACAGCGGATCATATCCGCCAGACAGATGATAAATCGGTCCCTTAATCTTAGCTTAAAATTAACTGGGGCCAGTTATCTCCAGGGCCGGTCTGATTTTCCAGTCCAGTCCCATTAATGCAGAATACTTGAGTATATAGAAGAAGTAAACTTGTAAAGAGACTACAATGCACACCTACACAGGTTCAGTAGAAGTATAGTTCATTCAAAGTACTTGGGTATGCAGAAGCAATAAACTTTGAACAAGGTAGAATTTACCCAGTTTCAGCAGAGACACACATCATTCCAACAATGCAAAAGCAAAAGGGATAACCCTGATTCCACAAATGGTGACAATGAAGTTTAGAGAAGGCATCAGGAACACCCAGAACAAAGGGACAATAGGCAGAATAAATAGCATAATTGGTGCTAAGTAATATGTAATTGCACGCATCAATAATGGGCTCCAGCATTCGGCATTGATACTACCACAGGGCAGAAGTAAAAATTATATTATTATATAGACAAGGTTTTTGTTTTTCATTAATTATATAAATAAGTTATTGTCATTAATTTTTTAATAAGATATTGCTTAAAACTATTAACTAAACATAGGAACCTGACATAGGTGTAAATTAAATAGTTGAGGTAATATTCTAAAAAATATATTTGTGCTACTGTTGCCACTGAATTTATCACAGATGAAGGTGAAACACATAACACTTTTACACTTTATGTCATAGTGTTGAATAATATTTTAGGATTTTATAAATAAATTATAATATTTTCTTAATAAAAACAGGGGAGGGTTACTTTAACACCTGATGGATTTGTGTGCACTTGTAAGACAGAATGAGGTCATATGTAAAATGATTGGCTTAACATTTTGCATATCAAAATTCACACTAGCAATGTAACCCTATTTCAGACTTTTTTCCATTTCACGATAGGCTAGCTCAACTTCAAACTAAAACCTACAGACTAGCTCTCCAGTCCCCCTTCCCTGTGGGGTCTTCACCAGTTTGACTTGACTACTATCAAGTACCAGAACGCCTTCAGTATCATTTTTCCCAAGGACAAAAATTATTTGATACTTAAAATACCATATACATTCTTCATAAGTACGTTTGGAAAATCCTCAGTATGAACGGAGGACACAAAATAAAATGAGCACTAGTAGATGCCGGTTAAACTCATATCTTTAATACTTAATTTCTCTAATGCCAAGTGTATCTTGTAACAATCCTCTGACCGGCTTTATTGTAAATCCCTATCCAGATGTCTTGTGCTATTGTACAACAAGCCAGACTAATCTTTCCACTAATACCTTGCCAGTGTGGGCATTAGAGATGATATGGTAAAGTATGTAATCAAGCAGCAATATCCACAAGGTAAAGGTGGGTAGATTATGTGCTTAGACAGTTTGTATAATACCTGCACAGGCATATGCTATATAACCTCATATATTAATTACATAGAAAGCCTCCATTTGTTTACTTTGTATTGTGATTAATAATTTCTTACTGGATTCCGCATTTTCCCTAATTAGTTTTTGTAGGCTTTTTCTGTTTCTTACTTATATACACAATGATGTGTAATATTGTTACATATCTATGTGGCTAATGCATAAATAACATCTTTTCAGAGTGGTATCCTACATGGAATCTCTTTTTAATAATAGTTTGTGGCTTAGTTTATTCATAGAAGGGAAACATATATGGCTAGATTACAAGTGGCACGCTATTTTTTCCCACTCACACGCAAACTTCTCACGTGGAAGTAATCTTTTAATGTGTTCATGTTAGCGCAGTATTACAAGTTAAAAGTAAAAAACGTATGCGTAACTGAAACTCAATGCGCTCTAACTTCAGGACTTCAGATTTTCCAACCCCGTTAACTCCTTCTCCCCATAGACTTCAATGGATTGTGCTGAATAAAAAAAAAACACTTTTAGCTTGCGTGATAACCAGACACGAATTAGACCTACATCGGTAAACCTGAAGTGAGTTATAAATAGTTTACATTCCATTGTACTTCACATAGAAAAAAATTATCTTTTATTTTCATATGTATATACAGTATATATATTTATTTTTATATATATATGTATGTGTATATATATATATATATATATATATATTATATATATAGTTATATACATGTATATATAAAATCTAATAATTGTTTGTAAATATACAGTATATCTATACCTATATCTGTATGAAAATATACAGGTATAGATATATGCACAGATATATACATAGAAATATCTATTTAGAGGTACAAAGAATAATTTCTTCTAAGTGAAGAGCATTGGAATGTAAAATATTTACATTAAAAACACAGTAAGACATTAAAAAAAGTATTAAAACTGATTACATTTTTTTTCATGTTTTAATGTATTTGAGTAGAAAGGACTCAAAAGTGTATATATGTGTATATAAATATACAAACATGAATCTATACTAAATTCACGTTTGTAACGCGTTTGTGTCACAGTTGCACATGCATCCTCAAAGAAATGTTGGCTGAGCGAGGCAGCCAAAAGAATGTTGGCTGCACACGCAGCCAAAAGAATCCACTTGGAATAACATTGATAGCCTGTTCTATGGTGATTTACCACCTGCGTGCAGCTTATTTTAGTTCAGTAATGCTTTTCACAGAGTAGAACTTTCCTGTAGTATATCAATCTGACTGATCCTGTCTACTACGGTCAGTCCAGCACCGAAATACCAGGCAATTCCGCTCTGAACAAGGAACACAGCAACCCCAGTCGATCGTTGCGGCCTTCATTGGGCCTCGTCAGTGACGTGTAGCCATATTCCTCTAAGCACACTGAGCAAGGAGTCCACATCTTGTTGCCACTTTTTTTCCCATAGGGAGACTAAATACATACAGAGAGAAGCACACAAACAAGCGGCTCAATAACGTTGTTAGCCTGTTCTATGGCGATTTACCACCTGGGTGCAGCTTCTTTTTGCTCAGTAATACTTTTCACAGAGAAGAATTTTCCTGTAGCATATCAGTCTGATCCCGCTTATTATGGTTAGTCCAGCGTCGAAGTACCAGGCAATTCCTCTCTGAACAAGGAACACAGCAACCCCAGTCGATCGTTGCGGCCTTCATTGGGCCTCGTCAGTGAGGTGTAGCCATATTCCTCTAAGCACACTGAGCAAGGAGTCCACATCTTGTTGCCACTTTTTTCCCATAGGGAGACTAAATACATACAGAGAGAAGCACACAAACAACCGGCTCAATAACATTGTTAGACTGTTCTATGGCGATTTATCACCTGGGTGCAGCTTCTTTTTGCTCAGTAACACTTTTCACAGAGAAGAATTTTCCTGTAGCATATCAGTCTGATCCTGCTTATTATGGTTAGTCCAGCGTCGAAGTACCAGGCAATTCCTCTCTGAACAAGGAACACAGCAACCCCAGAAGATCGTTTCGGCCTTCATTGAGCCTCATCAGTGAGGTGTAGCCACATTCCTCTAAGCACACTAAGCAAGGAGTCCATGTCTGATTGCCCCTTTTTCCCATAGGGAGACTTAATACACACAGAGAGAAGTGCACTCACAGAAATGAACAACCAGTTCAATAACATTATTAGCCTGTTCTATGGTGATTTACCACCTGGGTGCAGATTCTTTTAGCTCAGTAATGCTTTTGACAGAGTAGAACTTTCCTGCAGTATATAAGTCTGATCCCGCCTATTACGGTCAATTTAGTGCCTGAAATACCAGGCAATTCCTCTATGAACAAGGAGCACAGAATCCCCAGCTGTTCATATATATATATATATATATATATATTTATATGGTTTTTACATAGAACATATTATCAATTTTTCTTCATGGTAATCTCGTGGTAATTTAATTTTACAAAGCAGGAATGTAAGCTTAGGAGCCACAATCAGCAAGCGCTACCCAGGTACTGAATATATATATATATATATATAAAATCTAATAATTGTTTGTAAATATATATCTATACCAATGAGGGATATTTATCAAGCCGTCAACCACAAATACGCTGGAATTCTGCAGCATAATTGTGGCGAGCCTGATTCACCCCATTTATCAAAGCCTACAGACCGGCAAAAGTTGAAATTTGTGACGTAACATATGATTCGCCAGTCTCAATCCGTCACAGATCGATGCTTACGTCATTACAAATTTTCCGAATACAAATTCGGCACTATCTGACAACTTTTGCCATTTATCAAACTTCTAACAGGTACGCTTGCCACTATTCCGGCCCAGCGTACCTGCTTTTCAATCCGCCACCCTGGAGGCCGCGGATGCCATAGAAATCAATGGAAGTCTGAAAGCAACGAAAGCTTATGTTCGATGCTGCCAGATATCCCATTGATTTCTATAATGGAATAAAAGTAACGTTTACACCTAACACCCTAACATAAACCCCGAGTCTAAACACCCCTAATCTGCCGCCCCCAACATCGCTGCCACCTATATAAAATATATTAACCCCTATTCCACCTCTCCTGGACCCTGCCGCAACCTACATAATATTATTAACCCCTATTCCGCCGCTCCCGGACCCCTCCGCAACTAAATACATGTATTAACCCCTAAACCCCTGGCCTCCCACATCACCACCACTTACTAAACCTATTAACCCCTAAACCGCCAGCTCCCCACATCGCCATAAACTAAATTAAGCTATTAACCCCTAAACCCAACAACCCGCTAACTTTACATTATAATGACCTCATTCCTTTCTTATAATAAATTTAAACTTACCTTTAGAATGAAATTAAAATATATTAAAATATTAATTAACCTACCCTAACTATTATACTAAAATTACATTCAACTATATTAAACTATTAATTAACCTACCCTAACTATTATATAAAATTACATTAAACTAAAAATTAAATTAACTATATTACATATTTAAAAACCTAACCTTACTCAAGTTATTTAAATCTATTATTAAGAATTACTAAGGCCTAGATTTAGAGTTTTGTCGGTAACGACCCGCATAGCTAACGCTGGCTTTTTTCTGGCCGCACCTTTTAAATACCTCTGGTATCGAGAGTTCACAGAATGGCTGCGTTAGGCTCCAAAAAAGGAGCGTAGAGCATATTTAACTCAACTTCAACTCTCGATACCAGCGGTGCTTACGGACGCGGCCAGCTTCAAAAACATGCTCGTGCGCGATTCCCCCATAGAAAACAATGGGGCTGTTTGAGCTGAAAAAAAACCTAACACCTGCAAAAAAGCCGCGTTCAGCTCCTAACGCAGCCCCATTGTTTGCTATGGGGAAACACTTCCTACGTCTGCACCTAACACCCTAACATGTACCCCGAGTCTAAACACCCCTAACCTTACACTTATTAACCCCTATTCTGCCGCCCCCCGCTATCGCTGACCCCTGCATATTTTTTTAACCCCTAATCTGCCGCTCCGTAAACCGCCGCTACTTACATTATCCCTATGTACCCCTAATCTGCTGCCCCTAACACCGCCGACCCCTATATTATATTTATTAACCCCTAATCTGCCCCCCACAATGTCACCTCCACCTGCCTACACTTATTAACCCCTAATCTGCCGAGCGGACCGCACCGCTACTATAATAAATGTATTAACCCCTAATCCGCCTCATTCCCGCCTCAATAACCCTATAATAAATAGTATTAACCCCTAATCTGCCCTCCCTAACATCGCCGACACCTAACTTCAAACATTAACCCCTAATCTGCCGACTGGAGCTCACCGCTATTCTAATAAATGTATTAACCCCTAAAGCTAAGTCTAACCCTAACACTAACACCCCCCTAAGTTAAATATAATTTAAATCTAACTAAATAAATTAACTCTTATTAAATAAATTATTCCTATTTAAAGCTAAATACTTACCTGTAAAATAAACCCTAATATAGCTACAATATAAATTATAATTATATTATAGCTATTTTAGGATTTATATTTATTTTACAGGTAACTTTGTATTTATTTTAACCAGGTACAATAGCTATTAAATAGTTAAGACCTATTTAATAGCTAAAATAGTTAAAATAATTACAAATTTACCTGTAAAATAAATCCTAACCTAAGTTACAATTAAACCTAACACTACACTATCAATAAATAAATTAAATAAAATACCTACAATTACCTACAATTAAACACTACACTATCAATAAATTAATTAAATA
Organism: Bombina bombina; assembly: GCF_027579735.1. Lineage (NCBI taxonomy): Eukaryota > Metazoa > Chordata > Amphibia > Anura > Bombinatoridae > Bombina > Bombina bombina. The sequence continues at coordinate 607,732,277 of NC_069501.1, read as the reverse complement.
CAATACCTACAAATAACTACAATTAAATAAACTAACTAAAGTACAAAAAATAAAAAAGAACTAAGTTACAAAAAATAAAAAAATATTTACAAACATTAGAAAAATATTACAACAATTTTAAACTAATTACACCTACTCTAAGCCCCCTAATAAAATAACAAAGACCCCCTAAATAAAAAAATGCCCTACCCTATTCTAAATTAAAAAAGTTCAAAGCTCTTTTACCTTACCAGCCCTGAACAGGGCCCTTTGCGGGGCATGCCCCAAGAAATTCAGCTCTTTTGCCTGTAAAAAAACACATACAATACCCCCCCCAACATTACAACCAACCACCCACATACCCCTAATCTAACCCAAACCCCCCTTAAATAAACCTAACACTAAGCCCCTGAAGATCTTCCTACCTTATCTTCACCTCACCGGGTATCACCGATCGGTCCTGGCTCCAAAATCTTCATCCAACCCAAGCGGGGGCTAGACATCCATCATCCGGCAGCTGAAGAGGTCCAGAAGAGGCTCCAAAGTCTTCATCCTATCCGGGAAGAAGAGGCGATCCAGACCGGCAACCATCTTGATCCAAGCGGCATCTTCTATCTTCATCCGATAAGGAACAGCTCCATCGTGAAGACCTCCAGCGCGGACCAATCTTCTTCCGAGGACGTCCAACTGAAGAATGGGGCTTCCTTTAAGGGACGTCATCCAAGATGGCATCCCTCGAATTCGGATTCCGATCAGCCAATAGAATGCGAGCTCAATCTGATTGGCTGATCGGATCAGCCAATCGGATTGAACTTGATTCTGATTGGCTGATTCCATCAGCCAATGAGAATTTTCCTACCTTAATTCCGATTGGCTGATAGAATCCTATCAGCCAATCGGAATTCGAGGGATGCCATCTTGGATGACGTCCCTTAAAGGAACCGTCATTCGTCGGGAAGTCGTCGGAAGAAGATGGGTCCGTGGTGGAGGTCTTCAAGATGGAGCCGGTCCTCATCGGATGAAGATAGAAGATGCCGCTTGGAAGAAGATGGTTGCCGGTCCGGATCTACTCTTCTTCCCGGATAGGATGAAGACTTTGGAGCCTCTTCTGGACTTCTTCAGCCGTCGGATGATGGATGTCTAGCCCCCGCTTGGGCTTGGATGAAGATTTCGGAGCCTGGAACGATCGGTGATACCTGGCATGGTGAAGACAAGGTAGGAAGATTTTCAGGGGCTTAGTGTTAGGTTTATTTAAGGGGGTTTGGGTTAGATTAGGGGTATGTGGGTGGTGGGTTGTAATGTTGGGGGGGGGTATTGTATGTGTTTTTTTACAGGCAAAAGAGCTGAATTCTTTGGGGCATGCCCCGCAAAGGGCTCTTTTAAGGGCTGGTAAGGTAAAAGAGCTTTGAACTTTTGTAATTTAGAATAGGGTAGGGCATTTTTTTATTTTGGGGGTCTTTGTTATTTTATTAGGGGGCTTAGAGTAGGTGTAATTAGTTTAAAATTGTTGTAATATTTTTCTAATATTTGTAAATATTTTTTTATTTTTTGTAACTTAGTTCTTTTTTATTTTTTGTACTTTAGTTAGTTTATTTAATTGTATTCATTTGTAGGAATTGTATTTTATTTATTTATTGATAGTGTAGTGTTAGGTTTAATTGTAGATAATTGTAGGTATTTTATTTAATTAATTTATTGATAGTGTAGTGTTAGGTTTAATTGTAACTTAGGTTAGGATTTATTTTACAGGTAATTTTGTAATTATTTTAACTAGGTAGCTATTAAATAGTTATTAATAGCTATTGTACCTGGTTAAAATAATTACAAAGTTGCCTGTAAAATAAATATTAATCCTAAAATAGCTAAGATATAATTATAATTTATATTGTAGCTATATTAGGATTTATTTTACAGGTAAGTATTTAGATTTAAATAGGAATAATTTATTTAATAAGACTTAATTTATTTCGTTAGATTTAAATTATATTTAACTTAGGGGGGTGTTAGTGTTAGGGTTAGACTTAGCTTTAGGGGTTAATACATTTATTAGAATAGCGGTGTGCTCCAGTCGGCAGATTAGGGGTTAATGTTTGAAGTTAGGTGTCGGCCATGTTAGGGAGGGCAGATTAGGGGTTAATACTATTTATTATAGGGTTATTGAGGCGGGAGTGAGGCGGATTAGGGGTTAATAACTTTATTATAATAGCGGTGCGGTCCGCTCTGCAGATTAGGGGTTAATAAGTGTAGGCAGGTGGAGGCGACGTTGTGGGGGGCAGATTAGGGGTTAATAAATATAATATAGGGGTCGGCGGTGTTAGGGGCAGTAGATTAGGGGTACATAAGTATAACGTAGGTGGCGGTCGGCAGATTAGGGATTAAAAAAATTTAATCGAGTGGCGGCGATGTGGGGGGACCTCGGATTAGGGGTACATAGGTAGTTTATGGGTGTTAGTGTACTTTAGAGCACAGTAGTTAAGAGCTTTATAAACCGGGGTTAGCCCAGAAAGCTCTTAACTACTGACTTTTTTCTGCGGCTGGAGTTTTGTCGTTAGATTTCTAACGCTCACTTCAGCCACGACTCTAAATACCGGCGTTAGAAAGATCCCATTGAAAAGATAGTATACGCAATTGACGTAAGGGGATCTGCGGTATGGAAAAGTCGCGGCTGCAAAGTGAGCGTTAGACCCTTTCCTGACTGACTCCAAATACCGGCGGTAGCCTAAAACCAGCGTTAGGAGCCTCTAACGCTGGTTTTGACGGCTACCGCCAAACTCTAAATCTAGGCCCAAGTTACAAAAAAATAACAACTAAGTTACACAAAATAAAAAAGAAATGATCAAATATTGAAACTATTTACACCGAATCTAATAGCCCTATCAAAATAAAAAAGCTCCCCCAAAAATAAAAAAACCCTAGCCTACAATAAATTACCAATGGTCCTTAAAGGGGCCTTTTGCAAGGGCATTGCCCCAAAGAAATCAGCTCTTTTACCTGTAAAAAAAATACAAACACCCCCCCCAACAGTAAAACTCACCACCCACACAACCAACATCCCCAAATAAAAACCTAAAAATCTAAAACACCTAAGCTCCCCATTGCCCTGAAAAGGGCATTTGTATGAGCATTGCCCTTAAAAGGGCATTTAGCTCTTTTTCAGTCCAAAGTCCCTAACCTAAAATTAAAACCCACCCAATAAAACCTTAAAAAACCTAACACTAACCTCCAAAGATACACTTACAGTTTTCGAAGACCGGACATCCATCCTCATCCAAGTGGCAGAAGTCCTCAGCGAAGCCGGCCGAAGTCTTCCTCCAAGCGGGCAGAAGTCTTCATCCAGACGGCATCTTTTATCTTCATCCATCCGGTGCAGAGCGGCTCAATCTTCAAGACATCCAGCGCAAAGCATCCTCTTCTTACGACGACTCTTGCAGAATGAAGTTTCCTTTTAAATGACGTCATCCGAGATGGTGTCCCATATATTCCGATTGGCTGATAGAATTCTATCAGCCAATAGGATTTAAGGTGGAATAAATCCTATTCGCTGTTGCAATCAGCCAATAGGATTGAGCTTTCATCCTATTGGCTGATCCAATCAGCCAATAGGATTTAGCTCGCATTCTATTGGCTAATCCAATCAGCCAATAGAGGCCTAACATATTAACCCCTAAACAGACAAATCCCCACATCACAATAAACCTAATTAACCTATTAACTCCTAAACTGCCAACCCCCACATCTCAAATAACTAATTTAATTACAAAGCCCCTAACCTAACACCCCCTAAATTAACCCCAATACTAAGTTACACTTAAATAAAACCTAACAAGTGTACGCAGGAGATCGGATGAAGAAGAGTCTCCACACCATTGAGGATCTCCGCTACTGAGATCCGCACGTCAGGGAAGACTGTTCCGCACCTCCGCTCCACGCCGCCTTCGCACAGGATGAAGATAGAAGATGACGGAGCTGCCTGAAAGAAAACCTTCTCCTCCAGACTTCAGGAACGGTGAGTACCTACCTGGGGCTTAGTATTAGGATATATTTTTTTTTAAGATAAGGCATTTAATGCACTGTAAAAGAGCTGATTGTCTTTTAAAGGCAGTAAAAGAGCTGAATGCCCTTTTTAAGGGCAATGCCCATACAAATGTCCCTTTAGGGGCAATCGGTAGTCTATGTTTTTTTAGTGTTAGGTTTTTTTTTATTTTGGGGGGGTTGGTTGGGTGGGGTGTATTACTGTTAGGGGGTAATTGGTCATTTTTGTAAGTAAAAAAGCTGTTTAACTTAGGACAATGCCCTACAAAATGCCCTTTTAAGGGCTATTGGTAGTTAACTATTAGATTAGGGGGTGTTTTTATTTTTGGGAGGAATTTTTATTTTTATAGGGCTATTAGATTAGGTGTAATTGTTTTTATTTTTGTTTACTTTTTTCTGTAATTTTACATTTTTTAATTTTAGTAAAATTAGCTTGGGGGTTTGGAATTTTTAAACATAGACTGCCCTCTGGGCAGGCTTATCACCTAATATATATATATATATATATATATATTTATATATATATATATATATATATATATATATATGTGTGTGTGTGTGTGTGTCAAGAAAAGAGGAAAAAACCTACTAGCACACAAACTCAATCGCATATTCAAGTGTGCTAACCTGACATAAAAATATTAATATTTCACATTCCAATGTTCTTCGCATAGAAGAATTTGCTATATTTATTCATAAATATATATATATATATATATATACATAGATACAGAGAGAAACACAATCACAGGAGCAAACAACTGGCTCAATAACATTCGGCTAGATTACGAGTTTTGCAGGAAGGTGAAAAAGCAGCGTTAACAGGTCCTAACGCTGCTTTTTTACGCCCACTGCTATTACGAGTCTTGCAGGTATAGGTTTAAAGTACACTTTTATGGCCTTACTGCAAAACGACTTACGTAAATTTTGTAAAGGCTTTTTTCAATGGGACTTCCATAGCGCCGGTATTACGAGTTTGTCCTGGGAGACCAAAAAGTGAGCGGTACACCCTCTACCGCCAAGATTCCTAACGCATTTTAAAGCCAAGATGGTGTCCCTTAGATTCCAATTGGCTCAGCCTATTGCATTGCATCAGCCAATAGGATTTTTTAAACCTTAATTCCGATTGGCTGATTGAATTCTATCAGCCAATCAGAATCTAAGGGACGCCATCTTGGATGACATCACTTAAAGGTACCTTCATTCAGCAAGAAGACGTCAGAAGAAGAGGATGCTCCGCGCCGGATGTCTTGAAGATGGAGCCATGTCGGAAGGATGAAGATAGAAGATGTCATCTGGGTGAAGACTTCTGCCCGTCTGGAGGACCACTTCTGCCGGCTTCGTTGAGAACATCTTGCGGCTTGGATGAAGACTTCACCCGGTAAGTGAATCTTCGGGGGTTAGTGTTAGGATTTCTTAAGGGTGTATTGGGTGGATTTTATTTTTAGGTTAGGGCTTTGGACAGCAATAGAGCTAAATGCCCTTTTAAGGGCAATGCCCATCCAAATGCCCTTTTCAGGGCAATGAGGAGCTTAGGTTTTTTTAGTTAGGGTTTTATTTGGGGGGTTGGTTGTATAGGTGGTGGGTTTTACTGTTGGGGGTTGTTTGTATTTATTTTTCAGGTAAAAGAGCTGATTTCTTTGGGGCAATGCCACGTAAAAGGCCCTTTTAAGGGCTATTGATAGTTTAATTTAGGCTAGGGGATTTTTTATTTTGGGGGGGGGGGGGGTATTTTGATAGGGCTATTATATTAGGTGTAATTAGTTTAAATATCTTATAATTTGTTTTTTATTTTTTGTAATTTAGTGGGTTTTTTTTGTAATTTAGCTAATTGTATTTAATTTATTTAATTGTATTTAATTTAGGTAATTTATTTAATTGTAGTGTAGTGTTAGTGTAACTTAGGTTAGGTTTTATTTTACAGGTAAATTTGTATTTATTTTATCTAGGTAGTTAGTAAATAGTTAATAACTATTTAGTAACTATTCTACCTAGTTAAAATAAAAACAAACTTGCCTGTAAAATAAATATAAACCCTAAGCTAGATACAATGTAACTATTAGTTATATTGTATCTAGCTTAGGGTTTATTTTATAGGTAAGTATTTAGTTTTAGATAGGAATAATTTAGTTAATGATAGGAATTTTATTTAGATTTCTTTTAATCATATTTAAGTTAAGGGGTGTTAGGGTTAGAGTTAGGTTTAGAGGTTAATAAATTTAGAATAGTGGCGGCGACATTGGGGACGGCAGATTAGGGGTTAATAAATGTAGGTAGGTGGCAGCGATGTTAGGGGCAGCAGATTAGGGGTTAATAAATATAATGTAGGTGTCAGCGATGTTGGGGGCAGCAGATTAGGGGTTAATAAGTATAATGTAGGTGGCGGCGATATCCGGAGCGGCAGATTAGGGGATAATAAATATAATGTAGGTGTTGGCGATGTCGGGGGCAGCAGATTAGGGGTGTTTAGACTCAGGGTTCATGTTAGGGTGTTAGGTGTAGACATAAAATGTGTTTCCCCATAGGAATCAATGGGGCTGCATTACTGAGCTTTACGCTTCTTTATTGTAGGTGTTAGGCTTTTTCTCAGCTGACTTTCCTCATTGATGTCTATGGGGAAATCGTGCATGAGCACGTACAACCAGCTCACCGCTCACTTAAACAGCGCTGGTATTGGAGTGCGGTATGGAGCTAAATCTTGCTCTACGCTCACTTCTTGTCTTTTAACGCCGGGTTTGTAAAACCCCATAATACCAGCACTGCAGGTAAGTGAGCGGTGAGAATAAACTGCAAGTTAGCACCGCACCCCTCATAACGCAAAACTCGTAATCTAGGTGATTGTTAGCCTGTTCTATGGTGATTTACCACCTGCGTGCAGCTTCTTTTAGCTCATAAATGCTTTTCACAGAGTAGAACTTTCCTGTAGTATATCAATCTGATCCCGCCTATTAGAGTCAGTCCAGCGCCGAAATACCAGACAATTACTATCTGAACAAGGAACACAGCAACCCCAGACGATCGTTTTGGCCTTCATTGGGCCTCGTCAGTGAGGTGTAGCTATATTCCTCTAAGCACACTAAGCAAGGAGTCCATGTCTGGTTGCCCCTTTTTCCCATAGGGAGACTAAATACATACAGATAGATGCACACTCACAGGAACGAACAACTGGCTCAATACCATTGTTAGCCTGTTCTATGGTGATTTACCACCTGGGTGCAGCTTTATAGCCCAGTAATGTTTTCACAGAGTAGAACTTTCCTGTAGTATATCAGTCTGATCCCGCCTTGTACGGTCAGTCCAGCACCGAAATACCAAGCGATTCCTCTCTGTACAAGGAACACAGCAACCCCAGTCGATCGTTGCGGGCTTCATTGGGCCTCATCAGTGAGGTGTAGCCATATTCCTCTAAGCACACTGAGCAAAGAGTCCACATCTGGTTGCCACTTTTTTTCCCATAGAGAGACTAAATACATACAGAGAGAAGAACACGAACAACCGGCTCAATAACATTGTTAACCTGTTCTATGGTGATTTACAACCTGGGTGTAGCTTATTTTAGACCAGTAATGCTTTTCAAAGAGTAGGACTTTCCTGTAGTATATCAGTCTGATCCCACCTATTACGGTTAGTCCAGTGTCGAAATACCAGGCAATTCCTCTCTGAAGAAGTAACACAGCAACCCCAGACGATCGTTTAGGCCTTCATTGAACCTCGTCAGTGAGGTGTAGCCATATTCCTCTAAGCACACTGAGCAAGGAGTCCACGTCTAGTTGCCCCTTTTTCCCATAGTGAGACTAAATACACACAGAGAGAAGTGCACTCACAGGAACGAACAACTGGCTCAATACCATTGTTAGCCTGTTCTATGGCGATTTACCACCTGGGTGCAGCTTCTTTTAGCTCAGTAATGCTTTTGACAAAGTAGAACTTTCCTGTAGTATATAAGTCTGTTCCCACCTATTACGGTCAGTCCAGTGCCCGAAATACTAGGCAATTCCTTTATAAACAAGGAGCACAGCATCCCCAGATGATTGTATATATAAATATATATATGATGGTTTTTAAATAGAACATATTATCAATTTTTCTTCATTCTCGTGGTATCTTAATTTTAAAAAGCAGGAATGTAAGCTTAGGAGCCACAATCAGCAAGCGCTACCCAGGTACTAAACCAAAAATCTCTTTAGGTTACATTCCTGCTCTTTCAAATTAAGATACCAAGAGAATGAAGAAAAATTGATAATGGAAGTAAATTAGAAAGTTGCTTAAAATTGCACATGCTATCTGAATAATTAGAGAAAAAATTTGATTTTCATATCCCTTTAACCCCTTAACGACCAAGGATGTGCAGGGTACGTCCTACAAAAACTGGCACTTAATGACCAAGGACGTACCCTGCACGTCCTCAGTGTTTTCAGGCTCTGGAAACGATTGTGATCGCTTCCAGTCGCTTTCAGGTTATTGCAGTGATGCCTCGATATTGAGGCATCCTGCAATAAAAAATTTTAGGCGTCCGATATAGAGAGAGACACTCTGTGGCCCTCTCTGCATCGGCCAACTATGGTGCCAATCGTTGGTGGGTGGGAGCCATAGAAGGGAGGCAGGTGGGTGACCCATCATTGGAGGATATCCAAATCCTGCCCCCTATGTGTTTCCTGCGCGTGCGAGGGGGCGGGAGCATGCGCACATGCTATATTAAGTTAAACAGAAGTCAAAAGAGGGAGAGGGAGGGGGGAAAATGTTAGGAAAAGGATCTGGGAGGAGGAGGTGAGTAGGGTATTGAGGGGGGCAGCTACCCTACAGAAAAGTGGGTTTTTATTTTTTTATAGAAAAAATGGGCAAAATTTGTAGTAGACTGGGTACTGGCAAACAGCTGGCAGTACCTAAGATGGTGGTCAATAGGTCAAGGGGGGAGGCTTAGATAGCTTTTTGGGGGGATCAGGGAGGTTGGGGGGTAATGGGGGATCCTACACTAAAGATAAAATATTAAAAAGATCTTAAAAATACACCTTTATTTTTATACTGGCCAAATTTCTGCCAGTACTTAAGGTGGCGGGGACAATTGTGAGGTGGGGGAGGGAAGAGAGCTATTTAAGGGGGGTCAGGGAGGGATAAGGGGGTGCGATGTGTCAGCTGGTCGCAGCTTCTTTTAGCTCAGTATAAACAAACAAACACTTTGAAGAGCGCCAAACACATAAATCCTTAGAAAGCTCCTGAATAAGCAAAATCTTAAAAATATTTCAAAACATACAAGCATATATAAAATGCATATAAATTCCAATGATATTAAAACATGCAATACAGTTAAAAATGGATAAGTAATAAGGAAAACCTTCCTACTTTATTGCAGGTAGTGTCTCTTTAAATGCTTGTGTAGCAATGTCCAAAAGTGAAAGCAATTCTCTTTTTCCTTGTGCAGCTCCTTTGAGGTAGAAACTAAAAAAATATATTCAGAAAAGGGGTACCGCAATGGGTACAAAATTTGCCCCGAATTATGCAAATCTTTATATGGGGTGGTGGGAGGACCTATATGTTTATAATGAAGAGAACCCCTATAAAGAAAACATCATAAAATGGTATCGCTATATTGATGATGTGCTGATTATCTGGCAAGAAAGCTGTGAGAGCCTAAACAACTTTTTAGTGTATGTAAACAGGAATATGATGAACCTTAAATTCACCATGGAAGCAAACAAAGATCTAATTACCTTTTTGGATCTAGAGATTGCCCAAGAGAATGGGGGAGTGTACACTAAACTTTATCGTAAACCCACAGATACAAATGGGTATCTACATGCCCAGAGTGGACATCATGGGAAGTGGATACGAAACATTCCACTTGGGCAGTTTCAAAGAGCCAAACGCAATTGCTCTAAAACACAAGATTTTATGCAAGAGTCAGAAACAATTAACAATAGATTTTTGGCGAAAGGCTACCCTGAAGATATGGTAAAAGTAGCATTTGAGAAAGTGGAAAAGATGGATAGGAATACCCTCCTCAATAAGACACAAAGAATAACACATGAAGAGAAAGATCAGAAACGAGAAGTACAGCTTGTAACAAAATATAATAGAGTATCTAAGAAAATTGAGGGAGCAGTTAAGAAATTTTGGCCTATCCTCATGCAAGATCCCATCCTTAAAGATACAATAACTGATAGAGGACAGGTAATTTTTAAGAGAAATATTAACCTAAGGAATCGTATCAGTCCCAGTATGTTAAAAGTAGAAACAGAGATGAATTGGCTAAACAAAGCATCCTGTGGCTTCTATAGATGCGGAAGAGCAGGTTGTACTTGTGAACATATAGACAAAAATAATAAAAACTTTGGAGAAGAAGGAAATGAATTTGCATTTAAAATTAAAGACCTAATGAATTGCAAAACCAAATACGTAGTGTATATGTTGAAATGTCCATGTAATAGGCTTTACATAGGACGTACTAAACGCCCCGTGAAGATAAGGTTTAGTGAACATTTGAGGAACATAGAAAATGGGCTGACGACACATGGGTTGTCGGCTCATTTTTCTGAAGTACACAATAAAGATAGGACAGGGCTAAGTATTAGGGCTATTGAATGTGTAAAGAATGAGATTAGGGGGGGGGAATAAGTTGCTCAAACTCAGGCAAACTCAGGCTCAAACTCAGGCAAACTCAGGCAACTATGGAACCAGTGGGTCTCAATAGAGATATTGATCTAGCAGCATTTATAGAAGCATAGTGGATATGCATATTAATCAACTATGAGGAATTAATTTGTTGGAAGCCTTTTAACATTTATGAAATGATCATTTGTCTGAACAATGAAATTTTTTTATTAATAATATTTAGATGATGGTATTTTTAATGATGGTAATGTATCAGGTTTTAGCAATTAAAAAAGTAGTGAATGCATTTTTTTTAAATTTTAAATTTTAACTTATATTTAAATTATATTTTTACATATATTTTTATATATGTTTATTTATTTATTTATTATGGTTCAGATTGTTAGTATGATATTTGAGTATCCATCAAATCTATCTATATATATATATGAATTGGTATTACATATTCCTTTTGTGAGTTTATCATTGTAGTATTTTAATGTGTTTGTATAAAAATGAATTTATGTATAGATATAAGCAGGTAATGTTTGTTTTAAGGATTAACCAAATTTTCAAACATGATGGACAAAGTTAATTAACCGCATATATAGAATTAAGACTTTCATCATATTCCCCTGCATAAGCTGATGTGACAGGTTATGGGATTGCTAAACCGCACTACTGTCTATAGGAGTCACAGCATAAAAAGGGGAATACAAGGAGGAGTGGGCATAAGCCTCTGACGAAGCAGGAGGAGTCCCGCAAAACGCGTAAGGCCACGCCCACACGCACACGCTGAGTTACGTTGTAATCCCTCTAGGTCAGGAGAATCTGTTGCCGGCTACACGGATTGACCTACCGCATGAGGGAAATTTCTGTTTGAAAGACTGTAACTGAGATCCTGTATCCTGACTTCCTGTAAGAAACACTGAGACTGGACGGTCACAGCCAGGTTAGCCAGGAGGGAGAAACAGGACATTGTGAGATTGTATAGCAACAACTATACAACACGCTGTCACATACCTCATATTGTTTGAGAGTTTGTTTGTGAGTTTGTTTTTTGTTATTAATAAATTGTTATTTTTATCCTGATATACTGCACCATGATCTTTTCTTTGCTTTCTTCCTTGCGCTTCATGTTTTTCTTTTAGCTCAGTAATGCTTTTTCACAGAGTAGAACTTTCCTGTAGTATATCAGTATGATCCCGCCTATTACAGTCAGTCCAGCGCCGAAATACCAGGCAATTCCTCTCTGAACAAGGAACACAGCAACCCCAGATTATCGTTTATACAGTATATATGATGGTTTTAACATAGAACATATTATTAATTTTTCTTCATTCTCGTGGTATCTTAATTTGAAAAAGCAGGAATGTAAGCTTAGTAGCCACAATCAGTAAGTGTGTGTGCAGCTGCCTTCTAATTACCAAAAAGTAATGCCAACGCCATATAAGTCTGCTATTTCTAAACAAAGGGGAACCCAAAGAAACATTTACAACCATTTTTGCCATAATTGCACAAGCTGTTTGTAAATAATTTTAGTGAGAAAGCTAAAGTTTGTGGGAAAGTTAGTGAAAACGTTTTTTATTTGATCGCATTTGGTGGTGAAATGGTGGCATGAAATATACCAAAATGGGCCTAGATTAATACTTTGGGTTGTCTACTAAAAAAATATATATACATGTGAAGGGTTATTCAGGGATTCCTGACAGATATCATTGTTAAAATGTAACTATCGCTAATTTTGGGAAAAAATGGTTTGGAAATAGCAAAGTGCTACTTGTACTTATTGCCCTATATTGGGTATTTCTAAACTCATAACAAAATTTACAAACTATTTAGCATGGGTGTTTTTTTGTGGTTGTAGATGTGTAACAGATTTTGGAGGTCAAAGTTAGAAAAATAGTAAATTATATGATATGATGAAAATAATAGTATTTTTTTGAAAGTCCATTTAATGGCGAGAAAAAGAAATATGTGTGGGTACAGTAAATGAGTAAGAAGAAAATTACAGCTAAACACAAACTCTGCAGAAATGTAAAAATAGCCCTGGTTCTTAAAGGGTTATGAAACCCCAATTTTTTTCTTTCATGATTCAGAGAGTACAATTTTAAACAACTTTCTAATTTACTTCTATTATTTAATTTGCTTCCTTCTCTTGTTATCCTTTGCTGAAAGGTTTATCTAGGAAAGCTCAGGTGCAGCAAAAAACCTAGGTTCTCGCTGCTGATTGGTGGCTGCATATATATATCGATAGTCATTGGCTTACCTATGTGTTAAGTCAGCAACCAGTAATGTATTGCTGCTCATTCAACAAATGATACCAAGAGAACAAAGAAAAATTGATTATAGGGGTAAATTAGAAAGTTGCTTAAAATTGCATACTCTATCTGAATCATGAAAAAAATGTGGGTTTCATATCCCTTTAAGGGTAAGAAAACTGAAAAATATTCTGGTCGCTAACGGGTTAAATATGTTTTTCACATGTTTTCAACTACCTAACTGCAAAGGGCTCTAATGCACTTATATATATATATATATATATATATATATATATATATATATATATATATATGTCTATATATGTGTACATGTGTTTTTTATGTGTTTATATGTCTGTAAATACATAAAAACACATATAAATACATATGTACACACATATAAATATACATATATACATACATTTTAATCCTTAGACATGTATATGTATGTATCTCAATGTTAAAGCCCTTTGAAGCCTTCTTTATTTCTAACACCTGTGACCTCATATCTTCGAGCCCTTATAACTGTGCAATATTTTTTAAGAATAATTTTTAACAAAAACTGTACTTTATAATGTATTTTTTAATTATTTTGTGCACTTTTTTTCCCCGCAAAACTGTTTACCTGGGCTCTGTGGATGCGCTTTAACTTCAATTGCGCTCAAGCGATCATCTTTTCTTTTAACTTGTAAAACTTAATGTTTGAAGTATGAAAAAACAGCTATAACTTTAGTTTATCTATTTAAAACTAGTGCACTCTTTAATTCTTGAATGAAAAAAATACAGATTTTATTCAGATATACTTCAAATATTTACAGATATAACTATACCATAGCATATACAAATGACCAGGTACACTTCAAATGGCAAAAGTATATCCTTTCATATTAATCTGTGTCTACACCACATTATGATTCAAGGTATGGCAGAAAGAAAACAAGATTAAAAGCAATCATTCTCTTTATTAAAGTCATCCACTGCCCACAAACAGCTTCCTCAATCTGCTGACATTGTGAATAGGCATCAAGCATTCATAAATCAGGACCTAATGTCGCCTGTGACTAGCTGCACTTATACAGAAACTCTCATCAGGTCATTAAATGGAGATATTAAAGACTAGAAATAGAAGGGAAGGATACAGTAATGGTGAGAAAGAGAGAAAGTGTTTGATGAAAAAGAGAGTAACTGGGGAGATAAAGAATGAAGAGAGAAATACAATTTAAAGATAGAAAGGAAGAGTAATAGAAAGATTGGTAAGAGAACTTTCCTAGCTGACCCTGGTTAACTCCTTAGGTGATATAGCTAGCTGGGGACAGCAGCGGATAGAGGCATTATGGTCTCATGCATTGATTGGGCAGGAGAATTCCCAAATGCTGTTGAATTTAGTTATTTATTGTTTCCTCTGTGCACTAATGCTTAGCATTGGTGTGGGAGTATTGATCTTTTGCAAATATCTTGGAGACATGAAGTAAAAAAAAAAACAGCATTTTCAACAGCAGTCCTGTACACAGGGGATTGCAGGTATCATAAATACCAACATATGTCTCGCACATTCCTCCTTTGGGATCTGTTCACAGCCATCTGAACACCTTTTCTCTTCTTTACCCATGGTGTGAAGGTTAGGATTTTTTACCTTGGATCTTGTATAAAAATATGCTATGTTTCTTAACTTCCTAAGAGACAAAATGCTTTATAGTAAAGAATATTATCACACTTATGGCCAAATTACAAGTGGCGGCTAATAATAGCACAGGACGTGATAAGCAATGTAACTTGACCGTGCTTACATTAGCACGCAACTTAATAGTATAAGTCCATGGTAAATTCCATTTACCAGGAAAAGGTTAGCGCAGTCGGCATCACGCTAGTGCAAGCTATACTTTCGCAAATTGTGCTAATTAACGTGCATTTTACAAATTGAAAGTCATAGTTTGCGCTTAAGCAAAAGCAAAAAATGCGCTAGAATATTTAGCGTGACTGTAAGAGTTAAAACAAATGTTCACACAACACACCAAAAACATATTAAAATAAAGTATTACACTAATATATACACTTTTTATTAAAAATATATTATATTAATATTAGTAAAAAAAATTAAAAGATTTAAAACAGATATGGTATATAGCAAGGTCATCGCTTATGACGAAGTACCCACATCAGCTGTACAAACATCTCATAGGTGCCGGTGACAAAAAACAGGATAGCGGTAAAATAAATTGCTGCCCCATCTGTAGAGATGATCTAGGGGGTCTGTAAAGTAAGTAGAAACCCTGCGGGGTAACTGTTTGTTTGTTCAAAGTGTTTGATCCATTAAAACTTACTGCATTATGTGGAGTTGCTTTGTGTGCTTCTTGCTGCACCCAGGTGGTAAATCGCCATAGAACAGGCTAACAATGGTATTGAGTCGGTTGTTCGTTCCTGTGAGTGTGCTTCTCTCTTTGTGTATTTAGTCTCCCTATGGGAAAAAAGGGGAATCCAGACGTGGACTCCTTGCTCAGTATACTTAGAGGAATATGGCTACACCTCACTGACGATGGTCTGGGGTTGCTGTGTTCCTTGTTCGGAGAGTAATTGCCTGGTATTTCGGTGCTGGACTGACCGTAATAGGCGGGATCAGACTGATATACTACAGGAACGTTCTACTCTGTGAAAAGCATGACTGGGCTAAAAGAAGCTGTACCCAGGTGGTTAATCGCCATAGAACAGGCTAACAATGGTATTGAGCCAGTTGTTTGTTCCTGTCAGTGAGCTTCAACTAGCTCAACTAGCCTGTTCTATGGCGATTTACCACCTGGTTGCAGCTTATCTGAACCATTGGCAACAAAAGTGAGTACACCCATAAGTGGAAATGTCCAAATTGGGCCCAATTAGCCATTTTCCCTCCCCGGTGTCATGTGACTTGTTAGTGTTACAAGGTCTCAGGTGTGAGTGGGGAGCAGGTGTGTTAAATGTGGTGTTATCGCTCTCACAATCTCTCATACTGGTCACTGGAAGTTCAACATGGCACCTCAAGGCAAAGAACTCTCTGAGGATTTGAAAAAAAGAATTGTTGCTCTACATAAAGATGGCCTAGGCTATAAGAAGATTGCCAAGACCCTGAAACTGAGCTGCAGCACGGTGGACAAGACCATACAGCGGTTTCACAGGACAGGTTACATTAGAACAGGCCTCGCCATGCTCGACCAAAGAAGTTGAGTGCACATGCTCAGCATCACATCCAGAGGTTGTCTTTGGGAAATAGATGTATGAGTGCTGCCAGCATTGCTGCAGAGGTTGAAGGGGTGGTAGGGTCAGCCTGTCAGTGCTCAGACCATACGCCACACACTGGCCCCTAGTTATCAAGCCGTCAACCTCGAATTCCGCAGCATATTTGTGGCAAGGCTGATTCGCCTTAGTTATCAAGCCCTACACACCGGCAAAAGTAGAATTTAGTGATGTAAGCTTCGATCCCCTTAACTCAGTCCGACACAGATCGATTCTTACGTCACTCCAGATGTTCCGCACACAAGTTCGGCACAATCTGACTACTTTTGCTAGTTATAAAAAAACTAGCAGGTACGCTCGGCACTTTTCCGGCCCAGTGTACCTGGTTTTCAATCCCGCCCTGGAGGCGGCGGATCCCATAGGAATCATTGGGAGTCTGACCATAGCGAAAGTTCATGTTCGCTACTGCCCGACATCCCATTGATTCCTATGGGAAATGTCTGCACCTAACACCCTAACATGTACCCCAAGTCTAAACACCCCTAATCTGTCCCCCCCCCCTACACCGCCGCAACTAAATACATTTATTAAGCCCTAAACCGCCGTTCCCGGAGCCCACCGCCACCCTAATGAACGTATTAACCCCTAAACCGCCACTCCTAGACCCCGCCACCACCTATATTAAATGTATTAACCCCTAATCTGCCCCCCCTACACCGCCACCACCTATATTAAATGTATTAACCCCTAATCTGCCCCCCCTACACCGTTGCCACCTATAATAAATGTATTAACCCCTATCCTGCCGATCCTGTACCCCGCCGCAACTAAATAAATTGTTTAACCCCTAAACCGCCACTCTCAGACCCCGCCACCACCTATATTAAACATATTAACCCCTAATCTGCCCCCCCTAAACCACCGCAACTATAATAAAATTATTAACCCCTAAACCTAAGTCTAACCCTAACCCTAACAACCCCCTAACTTAAATATTTATTAAATACATCTAAATATTATAACTCTTATTAACTAAATTAATCCTATTTAAAAATAAATACTTACCTTTAAAATAAACCATAATATAGCTACAATATAAATAATAATTATATTGTAGCTATTTTAGGATTTATTTTTATTTTACAGGCAAATTTCAATTTATTTTAACTAGGTACAATAGCTATTAAATAGTTAATAACTATTTAATAGCTACCTAGTTAAAATAAAGAGAAATTTACCTGTAAAATAAAAACTAACCTAAGTTACAATTACACCTAACACTACACTATCATTAAATTAATTATTCCTATTTAAAACTAAATACTTACCTGTAAAATAAACCCTAAAATAGCTACAACGTAATTAATAATTACATTGTAGCTATTTTAGGATTTATATTTAGTTTACAGGTAACTTTGTATTTATTTTAGCTAGTTAGAATAGTTATTAAATAGTTATTAACTATTTAATAACTACCTAGCTAAAAGAAATACAAAATTACCTGTAAAATAAATCCTAACCTAAGTTACAATTAAACCTAACACTACACTATCATTAAATTAATTAAATAAATTACCTACAAATAACTACAATTAAATACAATTAAATAAACTAACTAAAGTACAAAAAATAAAAAAAACTAAGTTACAAAAAATAAAAAAATAAGTTAAAAACATTACAAAAATATTACAACAATTTTAAGCAACTTACACCTAATCTAAGCCCCCTAATAAAATAAGAAAGCACCCCAAAATAAAAAAATGTCCTACCCTATTCTACATTAAATAGCTCTATTACCTTACCAGCCCTTAAAAGGGCCTTTTGCGGGGAATGCCCCAAAGAATTCAGCTCCTTTGCCAGTAAAAAAAAAAACAACCCCCGCAACATTAAAACCCACCACCCACATACCCCTAATCTAACCCAAACCCCCCTTAAATAAACCTAACACTACCCCCCTGAAGATCATCCTACCTTTAGCCGTTTTAAGCCAGCCGACCACCGATGGAACAGAAGAGGAGATCTGCAGCGGCCGAAGTCTTCATCCAAGGGGCGCTGAAGAAGTCTTCCATCCGATTGAAGTCATCATCCAGGCGGCGTCTTCAATCTTCATCCATCCGGAGCGGAGCCATCTTCAGACGAGCCGACGCGGAGCCATCTTCTTCCACCGACGACTGAACGACGAATGTCGGTTCCTTTAAGTGATGTCATCCAAGATGGCGTCCCTCGAATTCCGATTGGCTGATAGGATTCTATCAGCCAATCGGAATTAAGATAGGAAAAATCTGATTGGTTGATTAAATCAGCCAATCAGATTGAAGTTCAATCGGATTGGCTGATCCAATCAGCCAATCAGATTGAACTTGCATTCTTTTTTTTTTTTAATATTTTTATTGAGGTGAAAGATAAGGTAATACATAGTAACCACATACATAGGCCTCCAACCAGTGGGGGCGGTTTAGAAAAGTATACATCACTGTTTATACACAGAGCGTTACATCAAAAATAGGAGACATGCAAACATTTCAGACAATAAGAAACTAATACCCATAAGCAATTCCAAGAAATGTAGCATGATCTAAGTGGTTAATGAACATGTGAATCAACCTCAGATTTTAAAGTTTATGGTATATAGGACCCCTATTTAGGTCCTCACATCTGTATCTTCTTATTAAATTCAAAAACATATAGGGTCAAATATAAGCCCTTGTTGCTAGACTAGTACAAAGATAAGTGAATAGAGTATGGGGGGAGGGATTATTATATAGGGCCCTTTGTGGGTCCTCCAGACTATAAACATATACCTATATCATAGAAAGGTTTATCAACCATAACCATAATAGAGGACTCTTATGTATTTTTTAAGGGGGTCTTCGATGGGATCTGTGTCCCTTAGCTTAATAAATAAGCTCCAAAAAAGGGGGGGCAGAGCCTAGTAATATAGAATATGAGTAAAATAAAATAAACTGATGCCATCAGCCGTATCCAGGCATGATCTAAAATCTGGTATATAATTCTTGCAACCTAGAATTTACAATTAAAACTGCAGCTGCAGTTCAAGCATCTATTTAGGACACTAATATCAGAAACCCATCTATAGCCACAGATGGGTATGTTTAGGTGGCAGTTGGGCTAAACATTGCTAAAATGGTTGAACAGTAAACCAGCTCTAATAATCTCTTTGTAGGAGACGTGAGGGCCAACATGACTGCCTCTCAAATGTCCGCACATAAAGTAGTATATATTAACATCAACATTTAGGACATCATCTTATAGGGTCTATCAATTACAAACAAACATAATAACAGGCATCTATATATGAGTGCAACTTAAAGTGTTAAGTGGATATATGCGCCTTAACTAATTGCAGCCTAAGGTAGCTAAAGACTCATATTAACTTTGAGTAATAGGTGTTCTGATTGTCATGTAGCGTTGTAGGAGGGAATAAGTGATATCCATTAGTTATATGATATGGTGGTACAAATATGCACCCATCTGTTAAATTACTATGGTGCATATCAGGTGGAATCTAACTATTACGTCGCCAGACTATCTGCCTCACAATATCCTATAGGCTAGAGGCGACACAGCATTTGAACAGTGTGTCTCCATGCAAGCTTCCCCCCAACATGTCAAGAGTATACATACTAATGGGCTAACCTGGCACCTAGGGTAGCCCGATAAACAATTTTGTACTTCCTCCCACTTAATTGAAAATACTATACAGCACTGAATAGATAAAGAGCATTGGAAGTGAAGTATTTTGCAGTTTTATCGTTTCCAACAAAATGAGAATCACATCCTTACCTTCAGAAAGAAAAGCAAAGTTCTAGACACAACCTATACCATATCATAAGCTGTAACAAATGGGAATATGCAGGCGATAATACATTCACACACAGAAAAGAATATGCTACTTTTGTCAATGCACATAATAACCAAGTAGTAGTAGCATACATTCCTGAATAAATATGGGGCAACTTAATCTGCTCCAAGTATCTTAAGTGGATGAGATGAGACCATTTAAGCCACCCCTCTATACATAAATATCTAACTAATTTATAATCCAAGTCTTAATCAGATAATAAGTGTTATGTCATTCTATGTCTATAGGCTAATACTAAAGGTACATTCACATATACCAAGTAAGTCTGTGTGCTACAGCTAAAATGAGAGAGCTAAACAATCATGTATATATATATAAACACCTATACCAATACTAGGATAAACAGTAACAGTATAGCATTCCTACCCAGCCATAACTAGCCCTCAGTATTACACCTAATAACTGTGCTGCTTTGTATGCAAACAATTAAATGCAAAATAACTGTTATAAACAGAACACTGAAACAGTAATTATACAAACTATTAACCAGAGTGTCTGTCATAGGAATCGGAGTCTTGAATTGTCCCAGAAATATTTACAGGCCCGTGTATTCAGACTAATGGCTTCAAATGTAGCATTCCCAACAAAGCATATAGAGTGAGCTCGCAGTAAGAAATGTGTAACTGGCGGTAAATCTAAGTGAAAGAGTCAAATGAGTCTCAGAATAAATAGCAACTGTTTAAACATGTAGGAAATTATATGAAAATTAGTTTAAACATTTAACCCTAAAGAAAACTGGGCGAGTACAGCGCAAGAAAAACCATCTTATGATCTAAACTTTACACATAAACATGTGGAAATCAACTAGGGTTCTCAGTACCCTCAAGGAACCTGAAGTCACTAATCACACAGCCTGCGGGAGAATATATCTGCCGTTAAATGGAAGCTCCGAAAGTTCTTGGATTGTGGATGTCCTCCGTCCTTAGAGAGGTTCAGTTTCGGTAAAGGTAAGTACTTATCCTACGCCAGCTCTCTGCATTTCAAGCAAATACCATCTGCGGGGATGTACTCTTTCTCCTTGAAGCACCAGATCCTCAGAGCTGTCCCGATCGCATAAAGAGGCCAGGTGGATCCATAAGCTCCTCAGCAGCAAAAAACTGGACTCTGTAATATTCTCACTCGGTTCCATGCACATCTCCCTTAGGTTGCAACTTACATCCTCACGATCACCCAACTTGGCAACCGCTGCTGTCAAGCCAGTCCTTGTAGGGTTTGCAGCATGGCCGCGTGGTATTTTGAATATCCACTTCTGGGGTGCAGCCGCCTCTCTCAAAAGGCATGTAAATAAAGAAGCGTGGGAGTCCTCCAAGTTGCATAGCTCTAGGGTTGAGCCGCAATCACAGCACTGAGTAGTTAGCCAGAAACCCTTAATGGGCACCTCACACTCACTGTCTGCTGCATCTGGCGCCTTGATATCCTCCGAGCCCGCATATTGCGGGATGGTAGTAAACTCTTGCAGTAACGATTTCTCAAAGTCTGCAAACAGGGCAAGTAATCTTGAAGAAAGATCCTCCATAATAAAGCTTAACGTAGCTTCTCCCATTAACGAGGTGGGGGAAAACAGCAGCCTGGGCTCCGGTAGCAGCCAGATAGATCCCCAGAAGAATCTATAGCCCCAGCAATGGCGCAGTATATCAGTCCCCTTCAGGCCACGCTGGATAGCATAGGTCAGGAGCGAAACAAAAGCTCCCAAACAGCTTAAATATATTCCTGGGCAAGTTCGCAGCAAATAGTCTCAATTTAAAGTAAAAGTTCCTCAGAAATATAAAATTAAACACGTTTAAGCTAGAGATGATGGAGGAGCTCCTGCAATTCACGTCCTGCCGATCCAGCGGTCAGCTCCGCCCCCCTTGAGCTTGCATTCTATTGGCTGTTCCGATTTAATCAGTCAATCAGATTTTTCCTACCTTAATTCCAATTGGCTAATAGAATCCTATCAGCCAATCGGAATTCGAGGGATGCCATCTTGGATGACGTCACTTAAAGGAACCGTCATTCGTCGTTCAGTCATCGGTGGAAGAAGATGGCTCCATGTCGGCTCGTCTGAAGATGGCTCCCCTTCGGATGGATGAAGATTGAAGACGCCGCCTGGATGATGACTTCAATCGGATGGAAGACTTCTTCAGCGCCTCTTGGATGAAGACTTCGGCCGCTGCGGATCTCCTCTTCTGTTCCATCAGTGGTCGGCTGGCTGAAGACGGCTAAAGGTAGGATGATCTTCAGGGGGGTAGTGTTAGGTTTATTTAAGGGGGGTTTGGGTTAGATTAGGGGTATGTGGGTGGTGGGTTTTAATGTTGGGTGGGTTGTATTTTTTTTTACAGGCAGAGCTGAATTCTTTGGGGCATGCCCCGCAAAAGGCCCTTTTAAGGGCTGGTAAGGTAAAAGAGCTGTTAACTATTTAATGTAGAATAGGGTAGGGCATTTTTTTTATTTTGGGGGCTTTGTTATTTTATTAGGGGGCTTAGATTAGGTGTAAGTAGCTTAAAATTGTTGTAATATTTTTTAAATGTTTGTAACTTATTTTTTTTATTTTTTGTAACTTAGTTTTTTTTATTTTTTGTACTTTAGTTAGTTTATTTAATTGTATTTAATTGTATTTAATTGTAGTTATTTGTAGGTAATTTATTTAATTAATTTAATGATAGTGTAGTGTTAGGTTTAATTGTAACTTAGGTTAGGATTTATTTTACAGGTAATTTTGTATTTCTTTTAGCTAGGTAGTTATTAAATAGTTAATAACTATTTAATAACTATTCTAACTAGCTAAAATAAATACAAAGTTACCTGTAAACTAAATAGAAATCCTAAAATAGCTACAATGTAATTATTAATTACATTGTAGCTATCTTAGGGTTTATTTTACAGGTAAGTATTTAGTTTTAAATAGGAATAATTAATTTAATGATAGTGTAGTGTTAGGTGTAATTATAACTTAGGTTAGTTTTTATTTTACAGGTAAATTTCTCTTTATTTTAACTAGGTAGCTATTAAATAGTTATTAACTATTTAATAGCTATTGTACCTAGTTAAAATAAATTGAAATTTGCCTGTAAAATAAAAATAAATCCTAAAATAGCTACAATATAATTATTATTTATATTGTAGCTATATTAGGGTTTATTTTAAAGGTAAGTATTTATTTTTAAATAGGATTAATTTAGTTAATAAGAGTTATAATATTTAGATGTATTTAATTAATATTTAAGTTAGGGGGGTGTTAGGGTTAGGGTTAGACTTAGGTTTAGGGGCTTATAATTTTATTATAGTTGAGGCGGTGTAGGAGGGCACGATAGGGGTTAATAAATTTATTATAGGTGGCGACGGTGTAGGGGGGGCAGATTAGGGGTTAATACGTTTAATATAGGTGGCGGCGGGTCCGGGAGCGGCGGTTTAGGGGTTAAATAATTTATTTAGCTGTGGCAGGGTATGGGATCGGCAGGATAGGGGTTAATACATTTATCATAGGTGGTGGCGGTATAGGGGGGGCAGGATAGGGGTTAATAGGTATTATGTAAGTTGCGGCGGGGTCTAGGAGCGGTGGTTTAGGGGTTAATCAGTTTATTAGAGTGGCGGTGGGCTCCGGGAGCGGCGATTTAGGGGTTAATACATTTATAAGAGTTGCGGCGGGGTCTAGGAGCGGCGGTTTAGGGGTTAATAACTTTATTTAGTTGTGGGGGGCTCCGGGGGTGCCGGTATAGGGGGTAGAACAGTATAGTTAGTGTGGGTGCTTAGTGACAGCTTGTCAATAAAGCTGTAAAAAAGGTGAAGAGCAGCGAGATCGGATGAGTGATAACTATCACAGTCCGCTGCTCATCGCCCCGTACTTGGTGCGTGGCTTTTTGACAGCTTTATTGATAACTTTGGTGAGATTTTTCAGGTCCGCGGTGGCGATGGTAGGCGAGCTTAGGCGGGCATATTGGGGCCGGCGATGGCAGATAAGTAGACACGTTGATAACTAGAGGCCACTGCATCAAATTGGTCTGCATGGCTGTCGTCCCAGAAGGAAGACTCTTCTAAAGATGATGCACAAGAAAGCCCGCAAACAGTTTGATGAGGACCAACAGACTAAGGACATGGATTACTGGAACCATGTCCTGTGGTCCAATTAGATCAAGATAAACTTATTTAGATCAGATGGTGTCAAGCGTGTGTGGCGGCAACCAGGTGAAGAGTACAAAGATAAGTGTGTCTTGCCTACAGTCAAGCATGGTGGTGGGAGTGTCATGGTCTGGGTCTGCACTGGGTAGCTGCAGTTCATTGAGGGAACCATGAATGCCATGTACTGTGACATACTGAAGCAGAGACTGGGCCGCAGGGCAGTATTCCAACATGATAACGATCCCAAACACACCTCCAAGATGACCACTGCCTTGCTAAAGAAGCTGAGGGTAAAGGTGATGGACTGGCCAAGCATGTCTCCAGACCTAAACACTATTGAGCATCTGTGGGGCATCCTCAAGCGGAAGGTGGGGGAGCGCAAGGTCTCTAACATCCACCAGCTCTGTGATGTCATCATAGAGGAGTGGAAGAAGACTCCAGTGGCAACCTGTTAAACTCTGGTGAACTCCATGCCCAAGAGGGTTAAGGCAGTGCTGGAAAATAATGGTGGTCACACAAAATATTGACACTTTGGGCCCAATTTGGACATTTCCATTTAGGGGTGTACTCCCTTTTGTTGCCAATGGTTTAGACATTAATGGCTGTGTGTTGAGTTATTTTGAGGGGACAGCAATTTTACACTGTTATACAGGCTGTACACTCACTACTTTACATTGCAGCAAAGTGTCATTTCTTCAGTGTTGTCACTAGGGATGGGCGAATGTTTCGCAACATTCGAAAAATGGCACGAATTTTAACACGTTCGTTCGAAACGAATTTTGAATGTTTGCATATCATTCTAACATTCGATTTTCAAATGTTCGGTTTTGAATTTTACGATTACATTCGAAAATATTCTATTCGAAAAATTCGAATTTAGATTGTTATAGTATTTCTAATGCTTTTTCTTTAAATGTAATATTCGAATTATGCAATATTCGAATTCGAAAAATTCGAATTTAGATTGTAGATTGTAATAGTATTTCTAATGCTTTTTCTTTAAATGTAATATTCGAATTATGCAATATTCGAATTCGAAAAACTCGAATTTAGATTGTAATAGTATTTCTAATGCTTTTTCTTTAAATGTAATATTCAAATTATGCAATATTCGAATTTGAAAAATTCTAATTTAGATTGTAGATTGTAATAGTATTTCTAATGCTTTTTCTTTAAATGTAATATTCAAATTATGCAATACGTGTATTCGAATTCGAAAAATTCGAATTTAGATTGTAATAGTATTTCTAATGCTTTTTCTTTAAATGTAATATTCGAATTATGCAATATTCTAATTCGAAAAATTCGAATTTATATTCAAATTCAAAAATTCGAATTTATATGTTTGTAATACAGTAGTATTTCTAATGCTTTCTTTAAATGTAATATTCGAATTATGCAATATTCTATATGGAAACATTCGAAATTATATATTTGCATCTATTATGTATCAATTTACTAGATTCCCGCCCTACCACATGAACTATTGAACTACTGAATAGTATTTGTTAAATAGAATGTTAAATTTGAAATTTCGAATGTGGACATTCGATATAATTATAAACATTCGAATTTGAAAGTGACATTCGAAAACTGTAAATAGCATTCGATTTTTTAATTTATATGTATATGTATACAAAGGCAGACATTTGGACAGAGGAACTGAGGCCAGTATTGTAGGGACATGGTGCTTTCTATTGGAAGATTCAGTCATACATTAATTTTTACATGTACATGTCTTACTTTTCAATTAAGGTCAGCTTTTTGTAGAAATATAATCACTGGGAAAATCTGTAATGGATCACATTACTGAATGAGACTTATCAAGCAGATGTGGATAAACATATTTTGGGACAACTAAATGGTAAATGTTCTTTATAAAATGATTGTAATGACAGAATGTAAATTTATCCCTGCACAACCAAGTGACTCATATGTACAGCTAGCACAAGAGAAAACACAAGTAACAGGAATCTGTCAAATTAAAATGTGGTGCATAGTCCCCCCCACCATGAATCACCCAAACAAATAAAGAAGTCACTCCAAAGAAAGCATGATTCATATTTTTACTAAAGTTCTTGAAGTATGACAAAAATATTTTTCATAAAAAAAAACATAATTCTACATAAAGACGTCATGATTTACGTTTTCTAAAAGAAAAAATTCTATTGCAAGTCAACCACAAATGTCCTTTTTAATCAGTGCCATGGAGGATTGTACAGTATCTAATACATGTTGAAGTAACTGAATTTGTCTACTTTGATTTTTTTAAAGATTTTTTTTTCAAATTATTATGCACGAATTTCCTTAAGGGGTGCATGTTCTAAACAAATATTTCTCGCATATCTATAACACATGTTTCTGTACACCCATCAGATATTCTAGGCTTTAGCTTGAACGTCCAGGATCTTATCCTTTTTTCACAATATCTGCAAATGTTAAAAAATGGGTTAATGTCATATATATATTAATTGTAAAGACTTTTAATAGTCTTTAAAACTACCTTTCACTGCAGACACCGGTGCCTTGTCAAAAGGTTGGTCTTCGTCTATCAATTTGTAAAATGTCTCAAAAAAGTTAAATCTGAACGATTATCTGAAATGATAAATTTTATGATGTTTGCAAATAATATTTCTCGATATTATGCATTGCAGTTCTTACTTTCATTTAAATGGTTAATACTAACCTCATGCATAGCTGTTTTGCAAATGAGTGAAATACATTAGGGTATTTTTCCATTAATGAAGCACCACTCTGGCACAATAGAATTTTGATCCGTTATTGCCAAAGTACAGTAGAAACTGAAATTCTTTGTTGCCTCTGCCTGTGGGATTCAAGGGGGCATCAATACATGAGTTTCACTTGGCGTGGATGCTAGAGGATTGGCGGTGCTCTGCCCCCCTTGAATCCCCCAGAGAGTGTAGATGGGGGAATTTCAGCTTCTATTGTAATAACTGACAAAAACATATATAGGTGCAATTTGCTGGCAGTGGTGGTCCTGTAATGGAAAAGTACCCTATATTATTTGTTATTAGAAGGATATAGGTAGTATAGATTAGCTAGTAGTTTATAGATATTAGAAAATAGTGTTAAGAGTTAAAAATAAGTAGTTCATAGATAATAAGAAATAGTTCATAATTATTAGGTTAGATTTCTGAATGGTTAAAGGACCACTAAATGCGCTAGAATTGCATAATTAACAAGTGCATGATAAAAAGACAATTATTTAACACCTACTCTGAATTTCAAATAAGCAGTAGATTTTTTTTCCTGGCAAATTTATTTTTTCTCCAATTTTTCCACCCCCTGTATCGTTTGACAGAGATCAGCCAATCACATACTAGTATATTTATATACCCTGTGAGCTTGTGCAAATGCTCAGTAAGATTTTGTTCCCCTGAAAGTGTGAATATAAAAAGACTGTGCAAAATTTGACAATGGATGTAAATTGGAAAATGACTTAATATTCCATGCTCTACCTGAATCATAAATGTTTATTTTGACCTGAGTGTCTATTTAATAGTAAGTAATTCATAGGTAGTAGGATATAGTTGTTAATATTTTGAATACCTTCATCCTTTGTTATTTATTTCTGCTCAGATGTGTTTCATCTATGTAAATGTAATTTTTAAACAAAGTGTTAATTAAGATATATCTCTATGGGGCCGATTTATCAAGGGCTGCATGGCCCCTGATGCCCCTGTCTTAAGACCGCTGCTCCTTAACTGGTCCTCTGCCTCTGAGGCTGCAAACATCAATCCGCCCGATCTTATACGATCGGGTTGATTGACACCCCCCTGCTAGCGGACGATTGGCCGCGAATCTGCAGGAGGCTGCATTACACAAGCAGTTCACTAGAACTGCTTGTGCAATGTTAAATGCCAACAGCGTATCATGTCCGCCAGACATTGGTAAATCGGCCCCCTTATCTATGAATGCATTTATATTTTTGTTGGTTATCAGATATCAGAATAGTTATCAGATATCAGTATAGTGAAATCTGTCATTTCTGGCACAAATGAGTCTTGAAAAATATTCAAAGTGTCTGAAATGTAAGGTAAACATTTTTTGTATCCCAACAATTTGTACATAATTTGACAATGGACATTTTAAAAAAGGTTGTTACCTGTTGAATGCTAATCTTCGCCATGTACAGTGTTTTCAATATTTTCAGGATGGGAGGGGGGGGGACAGAACCCACAGGAAAGGGATGTGATGGGTCCTCAAAACAAATATTAATCTGTTGTGAAATGTTGGAAACT
Source organism: Bombina bombina (assembly GCF_027579735.1). Classification (NCBI taxonomy): domain Eukaryota; kingdom Metazoa; phylum Chordata; class Amphibia; order Anura; family Bombinatoridae; genus Bombina; species Bombina bombina. Next base: position 607,703,970 of record NC_069501.1, on the reverse strand, counting down.
GGATTTTCTGACATCAGAAGGTTCAGGAAATATTTTTCATCCTGTTTAAATTTTGGCCATTGAATTTTTCCAATTATGTTCTTAGCTTTTAGCTTTTTAAATTTGTGCAATTGTTTTTTTTCCCCTTAAAATCTTCCTTTTGATGTCGGAAATCTTTTTCGATATTGCAGAACAGATTTCTTATTCTGCGCAGTCAAGTTGACAATATCTGTCAATGTCACTCCACTTGACATCCCTTTCATTTGGGTTCTTCTCCCTCCTCCGTGATCCCATTAGGTAGATATTTTGTGGCACTATGGTGACCACAAGCACTTCATTTTCTTCCAGGGTAAACTGTGATACCACCATGGTAATACTTTTCAAGACTAATTGGATTGAAGGAAGTGGTCTAATTTATATATGTTTTTTTTGTTTTTTTTTTAAATATTTTTATTGAGGTTTAATTCAGGGCATACAATTCAGACATGTCGAAAAAGCAAACAATGAGATTTCTTCGGACATAATATGAATACAATCCAACAATATAGACAAGTTATGTTCGGTTGACAATATTAAAAAGTCTGTGGTAACATGCAATATGCCCTAAGCAATGTAAACCCTCACTATGGCCCATACGGTCTCTCTTGGACCCTGTAGTGTAAATCTTCAGAGGGTTATCATGGACACCAGGAGACTACTCTTGAGTCTCTAAGAGAAACCTCTGTTTTCTTATTTTTCACAAATATGTACAACCCAAGTGAAATTAACAAAAGGAAACAAGCAAACAAGTAATCAATATATCATGCTAGATACAAAGGAACAGGAAAACTTAAAGACCTAATTTCTCTATTTTATAACAATTTTTGGGTCGCTGAGCAACAAAGAAGATTGGAGTGGGGAATGTAGAGGAAAAGGCACTGTAGGGCCACTTTTGGACCCGGAATATGATATTGATATGATAAGTACATACAAGTAATATACTTACTGAGCTTTACTAAAGAGAACCTTAAGGATCTGGGCTATTGAGGAGTTTATGTATAAGTATACGTATTTGGCAGCTTGATCTTAAAGGGACAATATACCCAAACATTTTCTTTCATGATTAGGGTAGAGAATACAATTTTAAACAACATTCCAATTTACTTCTATTAACTAATTTGCTTCATTCTTTAGATATACTTTAATGAAGAAATAGCAATGCACACTGTGAACCAATCACAGGAGGCATTTCTGTGCAGCTACCAATCAGCAGCTACTAAGCATATCTAGATATGCTTTTCAGCAATTGATATCAAGAGAATGAAGCAAAATAGATAATAGAAGTAAATTAGAAAGTTGTTTATAATTGTATGCTCTTTCTAAATCATGACAGAAAAAAATTGGGTTTCATGTCCCTTTAATGCTTGTGGTAGAGAACACATATTACCAATAGTACAGGGCTAATAAAACACAGTAAGATTGGGTAAGTTAGTGTATTGCCTGCTTTATAGGTAGCCACTATAATTAGTAATAGCAGAGATATGTTAAACAGTACGGATCAACGACAGAACAAAGCACAGAATATATGTAGCATTGAGCATACTGGTGACGTACATCTAGAAAATACAAAAAAAAAAAAAAAAAAAAAAAAAAAAAACATGCAGACATTTATTGATTAGGAAAAGGTGGAGTACTGTCTCCTCCCAATAAAATGTGTCCCTCAAACTTTAAACTTCAGACCCACCATTACGTGTAGGTCAAATGGGAAGCAAACCTAAATGTAAGCATATTGTCAAATGGGAATTAATAAATAACGCCATAGGGCAGGATCAGCCCCGGGCATCATGGGGACAGTTCAAGAGAGACCTTTACTTTAACCCCTTAACGACCGAGGATGTGCAGGGTACGTCCTCAAAAAAAAGGCAGTTAACGCCTGAGGACGTACCCTGCACGTCCTAGGTGTGGAAAGCAGCTGGAAGCGATCCTGTTTGCTTCCAGCTGCTTTCCGGTTATTGCAGTGATGCCTCGATATGGAGGCATCCTGCAATAACCTTTTGAAGCCATCCGATGCAGAGAGAGCCACTCTGTGGCCCTCTCTGCACCGGAGATCGGTGGCTTCCTTTGTTGGTGGGTGGGAGCAGTACCGGGAGGCGGGTGGCGGCCATCGATGGCCCTGGAGATGTGGAGGGGGGCGGGATCATGGGCGGGGATGCCCAGGGGCGTGCACGAACGTGCACGCGTGCACGGGAGGGCGGGGGCGGGCGCGTGCACGGGGAGGGAGCGGGTGGGAACCGCTACACTACAGAAAAAGGTTTAAAATAAATCAATTAAAAAAAGTAAAAAAAAAAAAAGATCAATGAGGTGGTGGGCGTTTGTGGTGGTGGTGGTGGTGGGGGGGGGGTTTGGGGAAGCTACACTACAGAAAAAAAAAAAACTAAGAAAAAAAAGCCCTTTTTTGTGCAAGCTGGGTACTGGCAGACAGCTGCCAGTACCCAAGATGGCCCCCAATAAGGCAGATGGGGAAGGTTACAGAGCTGTTTTGGGGGGGATCAGGGAGGTTGGAGGCTAAGGGGGGTCCTACACAGCAGAATAATTTTTTTTATTTTTTTTTTAAAAACCTAAACCCCCCAAAAAGCTTTTATTTTAGTACTGGCAGACTTTCTGCCAGTACTTAAGATGGTGGGGACAATTGTGGGGTGGGGGAGGGAAGGGAGCTGTTTGGGAGGGATCAGGGGGTCTGATGTGTCAGGTGGGAGGCTGATCTCTACACTAAAGCTAAAATTAACCCTGCAAGCTCCCTACAAACTTCCTAATTAACCCCTTCACTGCTAGCCATAATACACGTGTGATGCGCAGCAGCATTTTGCGGCCTTCTAATTACCAGAAAGCAACGCCAAAGTCATATATATCTGCTATTTCTGAACAAAGGGGATCCCAGAGAAGCATTTACAACCATTTGTGCCATAATTGCACAAGCTGTTTGTAAATAATTTCAGTGAGAAACCTAAAATTGTGAAAAATTTAACGTTTTTTTTTTTTATTTGATCGCATTTGGCGGTGAAATGGTGGCATGAAATATACCAAAATGGGCCTAGATCAATACTTTGGGTTGTCTACTACACTACACTAAAGCTAAAATTAACCATACAAGCTCCCTACAAGCTCCCTAATTAACCCCTGCACTGCTGGGCATAATACATGTGTGGTGCGCAGCGGCATTTAGCGGCCTTCTAATTACCAAAAAGCAATGCCAAAGCCATATATGTCTGCTATTTCTGAACAAAGGGGATCCCAGAGAAGCATTTACAACCATTTGTGCCATAATTGCACAAGCTGTTTGTAAATAATTTCAGTGAGAAACCGAAAGCTTGTGAAAAAATTTGTGAAAAAGTGAACGATTTTTTGTATTTGATCGCATTTGGCGGTGAAATGGTGGCATGAAATATACCAAAATTGGCCTAGATCAATACTTTGGGATGTCTTCTAAAAAAAAAATATACATGTCAATTGATATTCAGGGATTCCTGAAAGATATTAGTGTTCCAATGTAACTAGCACTAATTTTGAAAAAAAGTAGTTTGGAAATAGCAAAATGCTACTTGTATTTATGGCCCTATAGCTTTCAAAAAAAGCAAATAACATGTAAATATTAGGTATTTCTAAACTCAGGACAAAATTTAGAAACTATTTAGCATGTTTTTTTTTTGGTGGTTGTAGATGTGTAACAGATTTTGGGGGTCAAAGTTAAAAAAAGTGTGTTTTTTTCCATTTTTTCCTCATATTTTATAAAAAATTTTATAGTAAATTATAAGATATGATGAAAATAATGGTATTTTTAGAAAGTTAATTTAATGGCGAGAAAAACGGTATATAATATGTGTGGGTACAGTAAATGAGTAAGAGGGAAATTACAGCTAAACACAAACACAGCAAAAATGTAAAAATAGCCTTGGTCCCAAACGGACAGAAAATGGAAAAGTGCTGTGGTCATTAAGGGGTTAAAGTTCAGGGGGTACAAAAATGAAAATTACCAGGCCTCACTCCCCGCAAGTTCACAGCCACTAGCCTATGCCAGATCGTGCAGGGTGTACAGCAGCCCCAGAGTCCACAGAGCCAGGAGTGTTCTTAGCTGCTATCAACAGGCCGCTATGCGGTGAGCGACTTAAACATCTCCAGAGACCGATCAAGCCTCTGCAATGACCCCACCGGAACAGCGTCTTTGGACTGAATACCGCCAACTTGCTTCCACGGCTGCTCCGGACCTTTATTTCGGGGGTTGTCTCCCAGGTAGGGCTTATCCAGTGTCGCCATACCACTTGCGCGACTCGGCGAGTCCTTCTCATTCTGACTTTCAGGATCAGAGGCATATGAGGTGGCGGAGCGGTACGATCTAGCACTGAGCTAATCCCGCATATGTCTTCTTTCTCCCTGTAGGTGTCCCTCTAAGTAGTTTAGGAGTACCTCCTGTGACAAATCGTGATTTATATATGTTTTTATAATGCAATTAGTAAAATGTATTATAAATTCTCATTGGCTGTTAAATTATGGATGATAATTGTATTTTCGGTGAAAATAAAATTTGTCACTGAATTATAGTTGACATGTGTAGCCTAGAGCTATTAAAAGGTTGCTGCCATATTGGATAATGGGTGTATATGGATACATGTATTCACATGTATTTAATAAAGGAGTACAGTATTTGAACACAACAAGGATTTTATTAAACACTTTTAAAATCTTGAGATGAGACCTCCGCTTCCCCCCTCCTCCTTCATGTCCAGCCTTCTGCATACTCAGTAAAGTGCACTGTAGCAGTCTTTGCAATATATGTTTACTGCACCAACAGCCTAAAAGGGAATGAGAATATATTAGAGTGGTGACTGTGCCATATTATTGCTATCCTTGTAACAGTGATCATTGTCTCTGTTGTTGATCAAGGGCCACCCTCAAAATTATTTGAACATGTGTACCAATAGATAACTGTCTCCTACAATAAATCCTTCTAAGGGATTAAATGCTTACCGGATCCTTCTTCACAGAGGAGAGGATTTAACATAATTTAATTAAATAACTATGTACATGAGAATGTAGTGCGAAATAACCACAGACAAACTTTTTATGGGAAAAATTTTGTGACCGTCACAGGCCATAAAATTTTATTAACCTAACAAACTAGATAGAACTGATAGAACTGAAAATATATATGGCGGCATAGAGATCAGCTACCCAGAACAGCAGGAGATCACCGGCCCAACGGGAACAGCAGCAGAGGAGTCTCTGCCCTAAGGAGATGACGCTGAGGGGTTGCAGAGATCACGTGACCATCCCTCAAAAGGGAGGAAGGAGGGTTACCGTCACGTGCACGTGAGGGCCTACCCTCCTCCCCGGAAGTCTGGCCATCACTCACCCCTAGCGACCTTCTCCTGCGCAACCGGACCGAGGATCTCCCGCCGCCAGGGTGAAAGAAGATCTTCCACCTAGATAAGGATTCCCTGTTACCAAGCCGTGTAAACCGCATAACAGGGAGAGGAGATCCATATCCTACAGTAATGGCTTATTGGGCCTAGGGTGAGTAGCCATAGCCCTGCCATTAAGGTGCCGTCGAAAATACAACATCATTAAAACATTACAAAAGGGGAAGGGAGGGAGGGAAAAAACTGCTTCAGCCAGAATCCGGAGAAGAAGAGGAAGTTGCAAGGGAGAACTTGGCTTATCTACTGGTAAGGAGGGGCCTACCCTAAATTGCAACAATGTTGCACCCAGCACCTTCCCTCTCTCTTCTAACCCACTCTCCTACAGCCTTAACCCTTAGACTGCTCCAGGCTTATACTAAGCCCTACACTGCATTAAGGGATTAAATGCTTACCGGATCCTTCTTCACAGAGGAGAGGATTTAACATAATTTAATTAAATAACTATGTACATGAGAATGTAGTGCGAAATAACCACAGACAAACTTTTTATGGGAAAAATTTTGTGACCGTCACAGGCCATAAAATTTTATTAACCTAACAAACTAGATAGAACTGATAGAACTGAAAATATATATGGCGGCATAGAGATCAGCTACCCAGAACAGCAGGAGATCACCGGCCCAACGGGAACAGCAGCAGAGGAGTCTCTGCCCTAAGGAGATGACGCTGAGGGGTTGCAGAGATCACGTGACCATCCCTCAAAAGGGAGGAAGGAGGGTTACCGTCACGTGCACGTGAGGGCCTACCCTCCTCCCCGGAAGTCTGGCCATCACTCACCCCTAGCGACCTTCTCCTGCGCAACCGGACCGAGGATCTCCCGCCACAAGGAAGCATTTTAATGGTACCCTTGCCGCCAACGCACAACCCGATTTACAGGAGGGGTAACAGAGCTCTCTGAATGTCCCCTATGAATAAATCCAGCCCCACATCAGAAAGGTGAACTTTATCCCTTCTATATAGCTCGGTTCTATCAGCCGAAATGGCTTCGTGCCGTACCACGAAGCCACCTGACCCAGTGACGGTTTTCGCTACAGACGCATTGATCTTCTTCCTAACCCGGTATGCCGCCGTATGGGCCGACATATGCCTCCAGTGGAGACGGGGTATTATATGGGACCACCCTATCATGACCCCCGGGATGCGTACTCTTAGCCACCCAATGTCTGCCTGCATAACCTTAATCAACTGTAAAACTGGTATGGCCCCCACATCGTTACCCCCTAGGTGAAGAATAATAATGTGAGGCTTCCCCCAGCGTACCAGGGCCTCAGATATGGTTCCTGCTAATTGGGGCCAGCACATCCCCCTATCACCCAACCACCTAACGGATGCCTTGTTGGAAGGGAGACCTAGGGATTGGCCAAATGGGAGGGACGCACAGCGTAGGGAGGCCCAGTGGACAAAGGAGTGGCCCACAATCCAGATTCGCTTCACCCCGGGGGTAGTGCCTGTGGAGACAAACATTTTAGTATCCTGAATTAACATCTAAACATTAAACAATTGGACGGACATAGGTTCTGAAACAATTGGACCGCCAACGCCCAATTCGTTTTATGTCCTCGCACGAGGAGCCCGCTTGCGCAGCGTTAGTCGCGGCCCCTATGCGAAAAGAGTGCGGGGCCAGTCTGCTAGCGTCCAGCCCCGCCTGGACTGCCGCCAATTTTAGGACCCTACCGAACTGAAATTTGGAAAGGGATCTGCCGTCCGCATGGACCAGGAATTGCCCCGGGCCAGGCGGCCTTTGAGCCAGGTAAAGATTAACGCAGTTAACCGGGCAGCATGCGCTGTTCACCTGAGGGTGAACGGGGATCCAGGTTCCCTTACCTTCCTGATCTGTCTTTGATCGCGGCAGAAAAAGAAGTAAGGAATCAGGGGCAGCTCTAACATGTTGCAATTGTATACCTGCCCCAGACGCCTGCTTGGAGGGTGCTACTACCTCACTAACTCTAAGAGCGGCGGCAAAGGCCAGATTAAACGCAGTTTTGAAGAGTAGGGCTTCAAAATCTGATCTACAGACCACGTCGAGCGCCAAGAGCAAACGCTCCAGGCGGTCGCGGGTGATGGGTTCGCGCGTGTCTATTTTCCGCTGCTGCGATCTGCCCCAACCCTTGATCACCTGCCTAATAAAAAAGGAATTGGTTGGGTCAGGAATGGCTAATGCCCTATAGAAAAATGAGAGGGCGGCCAATTTGGATTGTATTGCCCCCTGACGGGCCCCAGAGGCATGCAAACTCACCAGCCAATCATGTAAGTTGTCCCTAGACCCCTGAGCAGCGTCGGCTCCCCTGGACGCACAGAAATTGTCCCATTCAGACCACATGCGGGCATAGGCGTGCCAAGTGGATGGTGCTAAGGAGGAGCGGACCAACGGCAGTAAGGCTATCCAGGAAGGACGAGCTGCCAAAGGAAATCAGGACAGCGTAAGCCCACGGCTGCAGCTGTGGGGGCTAACTTGCGAAATGTCGCCCATTCGAATCGTGACAGGGCGTCAGCTACAACATTGTCGACGCCCGGGACATGACGGGCCTGGAACTGGATGTTAAGGTCCAGACAGCGCAACACCAGGTGGCGCAGCAAGGTAATGACCTTTGCTGAGGTGGCTGACAAGTTATTGATCGCAAAGACCACACTGATGTTGTCCGTCCAGAACACAACAGTCCCGTTCGACAACTTCCCACCCCACAGCTCGACCGCCAAGACCACGGGGAATAGCTCCAGGAGAGTCAGGTTTCGAGTAAGGCCCGCCGGGGCCCAGGACTCCGGCCAGGGCTCCGCGCTCCACTCTCCCTGGAAATAGGCCCCGTAACCGTGCGATCCAGCTGCGTCAGTGAAAAGGTGCAGTAACTGGCTAGACATGGGAGGGGTACGCCAGACCCGAATCCCGTTAAATCGCGTGAGAAACTGTTCCCAGACTACCAGGTCAGCCAGCAATTCACTCCCTAGGGTTATCTTTGATTTCGGGTTTGACCTACCACTAAGCTGTCTTTCCAGTCTACGGTTAAAAACCCGACCCATGGGGATAACTCTGCAAGCGAAATTAAGCAAACCTAACAGGGATTGTAACTGTTTCAGGGAAATAACTGCATTAGAGACTGCCGCTCTGACCGCCTCAAGCATGCCCTGAACTTTATCAGGTGGCAACCTACAGAGCCGAGCCTGGGTGTCGATTTCGATTCCCAGGAAGACTAAACAGGACGCGGGGCCTTGCGTTTTGTCCTCTGCTAGGGGCACCCCGAAATGTCTCATGACGCTGCGCATGATGTTCATTGTGGATAAACAATCATCGGAGCCTGCCCTCCCTACAATGAGAAAATCGTCCAGGTAGTGTGCTATGGGATCGCTGCCCACTTCTGAAGCTACGACCCAATGAAGGAAACTACTGAACGCTTCAAACAAGGCGCATGACAAAGAGCAGCCCATGGGCAGGCAGCGATCCACGTAGTACACACCTGCAAACTTACAACCCATTAGATGGAAAACTGAGGGGTGGAGTGGAAGAAGCCTAAATGCCGACTCAATGTCTAGTTTCGCCAATAGAGCACCATGACCCGCCCTCCTGACCAGGTCTAGTGCGCTATCAAAGGATTGATAGCGCACCGAGCTGAGTTGGGGGTCAATGGCATCATTGACTGAGCTACCTTTTGGGTACGACAGGTGCTGAATGAGGCGAAACTTCCCTGGCTCTTTCTTGGGAACCACCCCCAACGGGGAAATGACCAAATCAGGTAAAGGTGGGGCAGCAAAGGGGCCCGCCATTCGCCCTAAAGTCACTTCTTTATTAATTTTATCCCTCACTACTTGGGGGTGTTGGTATGCTGAAATAAGGTTCCTATTAAATCTCTTACCCTTGATTTGCCTAAATGTGGGGATATGAAAACCAAATGAAAAACCCTCCCATAACATACGTGCCGCCGCCTGGTCTGGGTAAGCCCACAACCATGGTGCCATGGCATGTACATTAATTGGCGTTTCCGCCTTTCTGGCCCAAGTTTGCTGAAGGGGGCTTATTGGCCTGGTCCCTTCGCTTGATGCAGTCACTGCCAGGGTGTGGACCAGAGCAGTACCTGCAGACATGTCTGAAGGTGCATGCGCTACCCTTGTCGCATTTTTTGTCCTGGAAGGGCCAGCAGGTTCCCCCCCGTTTCCTGCTTCTGGTATTGCGAAAGGACTGCTGCGCTGATTGCTGAGTTGAAGTTGCAGCAGCGGGTGCACCCCCTTTTGGGTCCATTCGCTGCCACAACTGGTTATCAGTAGAGTCAAATGTCAGGGAAGGATTTCCTGCCATTTTCCTCCTGAACTCAGCATCATATTCCCTCCACACACCTTCACTGTGATTACGCTGAATCCAGTGAATAGTGTCCGTGTATTTTAGGATAGGCAAACTCTGGGAGGGGTACTTTTCGATATAACAGGATGAAAAAACCCTGAAGCACTGGAGCCACTCATCAAAAGTGTCTGGGCGTTTAAATTTTTTAGGCCCTGTTCCCTCAGCGCTCTTCTCTCTCTGCCTATACGCCTCCACCGAAAGGTCAAATATATTAACATATTTTCCACGGTGGATTCTACTGACCACCTTTTTGCGCAGGTGTCTATGCAATGAGTATATTTTTCCTGGGCTTGCGTCCCCGTAAAGGGCTGCTCGCCTTTCGGAGATGGCCCTGGTAGGGAGAGGTTCAGCTGGCACCTCTGTAGATGGGTTTTGCGGGGCGGGGTTACTGGCGCTATCCTGCTTAGTATCTGGCTTGACCCCCCTCTTTAAAATTTTCTTAATCATTCTAAACATTTTCTTCTGACCTGCCCCTTGTAAACCCAAGGAAGAGTCAGTCTCAGACCCTGAGTCAGAAGAGGATGAGTCAGAGGAAGAAAGGTCATTGTGTGTAAATAAAGCATTCTCACCGTGACTAATGGCAGGAGGTCCCTGACCCATGCTGGAAACGGGCTGGCCTGCTGGCTGGTTTTGGAGGGCGAGTCCTGAAGACCCTTGCTGTGCAGTGGAAGTGGTGGCTGCTGCTCCTGCTGTAATGCTGCCTGGTACTCCTGCATCCGCCCCACTCATGACTGTGGCAGTGTTGGTCCGTGTTTTTGCTGCACTTTGTGATCCAATTGCCCCCTGCAAAAGAGAAAGAATTTGGCGAGCACTTTGCCCAATGGATGTGTCTGGATTATCAGTAGCAAGGGGTGGATGAGCTATATGAAGTGGTGTATGAAATCCCTGACTCACTGACTGTCCATTCGCAGATGTCTGAGCATTCACACCCTGCTGGTCTACAATAGGGTTATGGCATGCCTGGCTTATTGATTGTGCATGGTTTAATGAGTGTGCATGAGCGCCCTGCGTGGCTGCCATGGGGGAGTGGATACCCTGATCAAGGGGTTGTACTCCTTGTATGCCTAAAGTAATGGGATGTTGTAGCTGGCTTAAAGATTGCACATTCGCATTATGTATGCCAACCAGGGGTGTATTATATCCCTGAGGAGCTGCTTGTACGTTCACACCATTCAAAGCCGCATTCACACCAATGGGGGATGGTAAATGATGAGATGGTAAATGATGCTCAATGTTTTGATTAACATGCATACTTTGAACATTGCCTTGATTCACATGCAGGCTATTATTAGACACAATATCATGCGGCTGAGCGGCCGCTTGCACTAAACCACTATCAGCCCTGTGTGGGTTAATAATATCGGGAGCGGCCTGCTGAACGGCATTTACGTTATCTCCCATTTGTATAAACTGTAATGGCCTCATTGCCCTGGAAGGGTTAACTCTGCGTGTCCCCCTACCCCTATCACTGGCTATCTGCCTGGTACTACCTCTTATGATGGAGCGACCCCTTTGATGCCCCTGAGGATTAACATTCAAATGTGCCGTTCGCTTGCGCAGTTTGCTTGCGCTGCTAATGCCCCTCCGACCCCCCACTGATAACCCGCCAACGGCCAAGGACGGCTCTCGGTGCTCACCTGCAAGTGGCGTTGCCCCGGGAGCCGATGTCCTTGTGACCGCGCGGGAATCTGCCAAGCCGGAAGTGCCGATGTCCGCTTCCGGTGACGTCACTAACATGGCGTTGACACCGGAAGTCGGACCCGGACCACGCGGCTGGCGAAGGAGATCGCTAGGCCCCGGGGGGAGCAGCATAGGCCCTGAGATGGCATGGGCCTCGGGTATGGTGCGACCAGGGGCAAGTCCGGGTGTTGAGGGCTGAGGGGCCATGTTCCGGCCGGGCTGGGGACCGCGTGTTGCCACGTGTGGTGCCTCAATGAGAGGTGTGAAAGGGCGATGCCTGCTGGGGGTAGTTAAAGCAGGATCCGGATCCTGACTAGAAGGATCAGGAGGGAAAACAGCTGGTGTGACACTGGGCCCTGGGGAGGCTGCAGCCATAGCGGATATTATGTTTTTCAATAGGTCAGAAACTGCTGACATAGCAGCAGGGGGTACAGCACTTAAAAATGAGGCCTGTACACTATCAAGAGGTAAATTAGCCTGCTGGGTCTGCAATGCTTGAGGTCTGGGGGATTCCTGAGCTAACTCAATATCAATAGGTCCCTGCTCTTCCACATTATGAACCTGGGCTGACACAACAGTAGTATATTGAGTTGGGGGAATGATATCTAAATCATCCTCAGAAATAGATTGAAAACTTATCTTTATTTTTTCTTTTGCAGGTGCAGGAGGTTCCTGTTCCGACTGGTAACGTCTGGGAGGCAGAGTAGAACGCCTGGAACGATGCATAGCTGCACTGGTGATGACAGAACTGCTAAGAAAAAACTGCTTCAGCCAGAATCCGGAGAAGAAGAGGAAGTTGCAAGGGAGAACTTGGCTTATCTACTGGTAAGGAGGGGCCTACCCTAAATTGCAACAATGTTGCACCCAGCACCTTCCCTCTCTCTTCTAACCCACTCTCCTACAGCCTTAACCCTTAGACTGCTCCAGGCTTATACTAAGCCCTACACTGCATTTCTGGCAAGACACCCACAGAACTTTCAATAGTGACACTGGTTTCACTGCTGACTTATTCAGATGTTTGGCAACTTTAATGGAGTTGGTTTCACTGCTGACTTATTCAGATGTTTGGCAACTTTAATGGAGTTTCAGTCTCCAAAATGCATATAAGAGAACAGTAATTAAACGTGATATTTAAATTGCTATGAAAATGTTTAAGAAATACTGTTTTTGGACAAAACTTGTCTCTAGGGATTTCCACTTGTTTTTTAGGGTCTCCTTGTAGTTCAGTTTTAGAATAGTTTTTTTAGGGGGGTTCATTTTGGGGTATTAGAATAGGCAACTCTTTTAATATTTTTGGAAATTTGTTATTTTTTTGTAATGTTAGGGGATTTTTTTTTTTTTTTTTAAAGTAATGTAAGGTTTTGTTTTTGTTTTGGTAATGGGATTTTTTTTATCTAATAGTAATGGAAGTTTTTTTTGTAATAGTAATAGTATTTTTTATTTATTTTTTTAAAGGTAAGATTAGATTTTGTTTACTTTCACAGGTAAGTTTTTATTTTTCAAAGGTAGTTAGGTAGTTTTTGTAACGCTAGGGTTAGTCTATTTTAGGTTAGGGGGTTTAGATGTTAGTGGGTTATTTTGCATTGGGTGGCTGTTGGGTTAGGGGTTAATAGAGTAGTGCTTTACTTTGCGTTGGGGCTGGTGGTTTAGGGGTTAATAATGTAGCGCTTTACTTTGAGGTGGGTGAATGGTGGTTAGGGGTTAATAGTGTAAAGAGGTAGTTTGATATGTGGGTTGTGGTGGTTTAGGGGTTAATAGTGTAGTTTAGTGCAACTGTTTCCCCTGGACAAACTCTTTAGGTTTGAGCAGTAAATGTGATTGCTTTCAAGCGATCGCATTTACTTTTAACTTGTAATACAAGCGTATATGACAGCTCAACGCTACCTCAAAAAAATTGGGGAGCTTAAATTACTGCGAGTTTGTGCAAACTGTTAATATCGATTTGAGCATTAAGAACACAGCAATCTCGCAATCTCGTCTCCGCTACTTGCGCTAACCATAGCTCTCCACTTGTAATCTAGGCCTTAGTGACATATAATTTTTTTAAATAGAGTACGATTGACATTCACAAATCAATGTTAGCGATATTGCTTTACTTGCAGGTGCCTGGTCCTCTTTGATTGTTTTTCCTTCAAACCTAATTCACCAAACCTAATCTATATGAGTATTATTATTACTATCATAATGTATTTATTTATTTTAAATCCCCCTTATTACTCTACTACTTTCTGCCACAAGAAGGCTTCAATACACTTCGTAAACCTTTTTTAGTAACCCCCGGAGGATAGGTTTTGTGCCTAATGTTTAATTAAAGTGAATGTAAAGTTTCATCAAGTAGTGCCTGGTTTTTAAATATACTATTAAAAACAGTGGCACTTTCATTCGTGAAACTTTACATTGCACCATATTTGTAGAAATACTTACCTCTTCATCTTGAAAGCCGCTCCAGCAGCCCGTCGCAAGCCTCTTCCTATGTCAGCAATGACGATTACGGCATCCTCCAATCACGGCTTCCCCCCTGGGGTAAGCATTGCCTAAATCAACTCTGTGATTGGAGGAAGGCCGGAATCGTCATTTCTGACGTAGGAAAATTCTTGCGACGGGCTGGCGAAGCGCTGGAGCGGCTTTCAAGACGAAAAGGTAAGTATTTCTACAAATATGGTGTTTGGAAAAACTGTTTTCCTGTTAATTGACACTTACAGCACTGACCTCAACCAATAGTAGGGCTACTCCACCACTTTAACGGAAACTTTCATTTTATGGCCAGAGCCTCTTCAATACCCCTGCTAGTCCCTTTTGCAAACTAAAACTGTTATTTTCTGTGTGTTGTTTGCTGTTATATAACACTTTGTTTCAATAAAGCTCATTTTAAATGAAAAAATAAAAAGATAATACAAAAAGAGATTGGAAAATAGAGAGCAAAAATAAAGAATAAATAGCTATGTACAAAGCACTAACCTATAACTCTAGATTTCCAAACTTCTGTCATGCTTAAAGAACATGCATTATTATAACAAATTATTCTTATCATCCCTGACCTGGCACAGTAAGTGATGGGGTTAACAGGGCCAGATCCTGAAGAAGTTATAATGCCTCGTTCTGTGAACCTCTTGTCTATAGCGATTCTGTGTGTCTCAGCACTTGTGAATATGATGGACTGGGTCACACCAGGCTACTCTGCACATTACTCTCATGATGTTTACTTCATGCCAAGACTAGAATTTTTTTTCGATTCCTGGGCACACTGAATCAGCAGGAACAGAGTCAATCTCAGTACTTAGAGTTTTTTTCATGTACTTTATTTGGTTATAATTGTATTTGTAAAAGCTAGCCGTTATCAGCAGTGAATGTACTATGCCCGTCTGACCTATTAGCATGCGGGGCAGCTGAAATAGAGGCACAACAAGTTTATTGCTATTATTATTGTCATAGGAAATATTTTCCATGTTAATTCACAAAAGTATTAAAGGGACAGTCTACTCCAAAATTGTTGTTTAAAAAGATAGATAATGCCTTTACTAACTATTCCCAGCTTTGGATAACCAATATTGTTATATTAATATACTTTATAACATCTGAATCTCTAAATCTCTGCCTGATTTTAAGCCTCAGCAGGCTGCCTTTATCTAGTCCATTTTATAAGTGTTTCCCAGCAAGACAGAGCTAGTTAATGTGTACCATATATGGAAAACACTGTGCTCACTCCTGTGGAGTTACTAATGAGACCATCCTAATTGGCTAAAATGCAAGTCGTAAACTGACCCAAGATAGGGAAACTTTCTGCAGAGGCTTAGATACAAGGTAATCACAGAGGTAAAAGTATATTAATATAACTGTGTTTGTTATACAAAACTGGGGAATGGGTAATAAAGGGTTTATCTATCTTTTTAAACAATCTCAATTTTGGAGTAGACTGTCCCTATAAATAAAAAGTTAAGCAATAGCAAGGTCAAAATCAAAATGTGCATGAATGTATTTTGATTATAAATAGAAGCATTTTTGCAATTTACTCCCATTAGCAAACATTCTTCTAGTAAAAGTTATTACTGTTTCAGCAGCATACGTACGTATGCAACATATGACTAGAGGATCAGGATCTAAACACCATGCCTGGTAGTCATGTGTGTTGCATATGTGAAGTCTTAATTTGTGTTATACAAGCCACTGCTTCCTTTCTTATAAGGCGTGGTGTTTGAATGCTGGTGTGCAGGGCATTCACCGCAGACGTTCGGAGCCTGATATATTTGTTTTTAACTGCAACACATGCACTGTTTACAAATATATCCGGTGCCAAAAAGAGCCAAATGCACATTATTACAGCCATTTTCGTCAATTATTTAGTGAACAAATGCAAAAATGCACGCCTATTAATACATCAATTTCATTCCTGCACCCATAGTTTAAAAGGAAGGTAATATTTAAAATGCATAGCATTCCAGTCTTTATTAACATCCTCGACAAGCAGCAAGCTAGGACACTGTGGCACAAAGATACTAATTCAGAATAATCCCGCAGGACGGTAGACAGTTGGGACCTCTGTTATATACTTATAGCCAGTTACAAAGACAAAGTAAAGTAAATGTGTCAGTGGTATACAGGATATTTATTTAATCTAAGTGTTTATAGAATGCAGCAATTTCATCAGCGCTGGGTTTACTGTAATTCTTCTTTTTTTTTTTTTAAATGGCAACAAAAATGATATTGTAGAGTCCAGTATGGGCTTGGAGCAGGCTTAATTGTTAAGGTCCTTTTGGATGGGAGGTGTAGTTGCTGGGGTGTTGGGGGGGGGGGGGTTAGCTTATCTTTATAAGGTTCTATCAGGAAGTGCAAGGCCTCTTTTCCATCATGGTGGCTAAAGATTCCTGATTGTTCTGAACATGGATCGTGCAAGAAGGTCTGTGGTTCCTCCTAGGCGCTTATGTGAGGCGCTAGAGTTGGTGGTGTCCGGAGTCAGGAAGAAGTCTGGAAAAGAGCAGATGAGTATTAAGGAGGAGGATAAGGTGTTCCTGTCTATCCCCCTCCTAGCAGCACTAAGTTAGTCCCTGGGTTGAGTCAGGCTGTTAGGGCAGATCACCTTGTATGTGTTGATAAGAGCCCTCAGTTGGATGCTGGACCTTCATTAAAGCCTGTGGTGGGGGTTGCCCCTGGTGGCCTAGTGAGCTTAGCTTGGTCTACGGCTGGTTCTTTGCCCCTGTTTTTGGAGGGTTCCCCTCATGTTCCCTCTCTGTAATCATCAGCCCTCTGTGTTGGCGTTGGTGGACCCTCTGACTTACCTGGTGACAGGTTAGTGGAGGTGGTGGTCCATTCTACACTTACCTCCGGAGGCAACGTAGAAGGTTGAGACTTTGCTCCAGGCCCTGGCTCCAGTTGTTGGTGGGTCTTCCTCCTCTCCTGCTGTGGTGGTGGTTCCTGGGCCTTCTGTCTTGCCACCCATGGTGGTCACGTTATTGGCGGGAGCACTACCTGTTGTGATGTCACATGTGACGTCACTTCTGGAAATCACCAGGTGAGTCGGTCTTGCATTGCAGAGCATGGGAAGTAGCAGGATTGAGACAGTGTTCGTCGAGGCTCCTCCTGGTCAGGCAAGGGGGTACTCCAGGCCATTACTGGTGCCCTTTCGGGCTTAGTCAGAAACAAAAAAAGTTCAGAAAACATAGTTTAAATTTAAGTTGAAAGAACCAGCAAATCCCATTGCATACCTAGGCATTCATTGCTCATGGTCTGATAGGTATAAATCCCAAAACTATAATGGTTGACCAGGATAAATTTCCTGTCCGGTTAACACAAGCTTTTAAGCATTTTATGATACATTTTTAAATGAAAGATAGGCAAATATGTAATTAAAATCTCTTTAAATCTAAATTGCTGCTGCCACTATTTCAGCCAATCTCCAATTGCTTCCACAGGAGCATTGATAATAAAGACATTATTGGTAGGCAGAAAACCTTATATAACTACAGTAGACTTGGTACACTACCTAAACTCTTCAGGATTTACACTGTACCTAGTTTTGTATGAAAGTGTCAGTTTAGTAAAATTGCACAGCAGGGTAAAACAGGGCAATGTTCCATGGTTATTGTTTTTGTTTAAGAGGGAATGTAAGCTGAGAGGACATTGGCATGCTCAGCCAGAAGTGAGTTCATGTTCCCGCTGTTACACACTTGCAGTCACACATTTCTTCTATCCTTATAAATTTAACTATGGTAGTAATGGCTGAAGTGCAGTTTAAATAAAGGCTATGTTGTCAATAAAATTTCAGGTTGGTAGGAAGGGCACTGCCCAGCATGACTCAGTGCACTGGTCACTGTGACTTTTGCAGATATTTATTTTTATTGAGAATTCATATTCCCAACACAAAGATTAGCAAAAAGATGTAGGTCTGTAATTTACCCAGTAGGTTTCCATGTGCAGAATATGATGTGGATAGAGAAACAATTACACTTTTCATCCACTTAGCATTCATAAATGCAACAGATGGCTGCATTATTATAGCTCATCACTTATTTATGGCAAATATCTGTTTCAGCCATCCTTATTTCAAGGTTTTATCACACTGTTGGGAAGACAGAGAAACTAGGCAAAATTAACCAATGTCCTCTTTCTCCTTTCTAAACTCTATAGCTTTCCTAGTTTCTATATTATTCTATGGATCTGACTCCCTACATCATAATACAGAGATAAGTACGCTTTAGTGAATCAGGTGTATAGAACAACATAGGGACTGGTAAAGCTTTAGAAACTATGAGATTTGTTATGCAAACTTGACATTCTCTGGCATGTAATATCTGTGTTATTGGCCTTAGCTATGAGTTTAATGCATGCAAAAAGTGTTAAAGGGACAGTCAACACCAGAATATTTGTTGTTTAAAAAGATAGATAATCCCTTTATTGCCCATTCTCCAGTTTTGCAAAACCAACACAGTTATAATAATATGTTTTATCTCTGCAATAAACCTTGTATCTATGCCTCTGCAAACTGCCCCCTTATTTCAGTTCTTTTGACAGACTTGCATTTTAGCCAATCAGTGCTGACTCCTAGGTAACTTCACGTGCGTGAGCTCAATGTTATCTATATGACACACATGACCTAATGCCCTCTAGTGGTTAAAAACTGTCAAATGCATTCAGAGTAGAGGCGGCCTTCAAGGTCTAACAAATTAGCATATGAGCATACCTAGGTTTAGCCTTCAACTAAGAATACCAAGAGAACAAAGCAAAATTGGTGATAAAAGTAAATTGGAAATTTGTTTAAAATTATATGCCCTATTTGAATCATGAAAGTTTATTTTGGACTTGACTGTCCCTTTAAAAATGTAAGGTTCTACTCAAACATTGCAGCTACTGAGCAGAACAGGGCCATTGATTGGTGGCTTGTGTGAGTGACACTCCTGGCGGTTTCTTGTTCAGAAGCTGCAAGTTTTGCAGATGAACACATAGCCAGGGTCAACAAGGCACACATTACATGCTCTGATACATATGAGCATGTAAATCTTGCACTAAACATGAGCGTTCAGATCCAAACAAATGTACAACAAAAAAAACAAAAAATCAAAATGAATGCATTATTTAATTGAAAACAATACATTACAATAAAGGAGGAAAGGCTTTTCAGCAAGAAGGGAATGCTTTCTGCAGAAAGAAAGGATTCAAAGGTTCGAATTTACACTATTCAATAATGATTTAGCAATGTTAATTGATTCCATTGTCAGCCAATAAGTATTTTAGCATCACTTTTATTCTTGGCCAACATTGAGCCTATTAAATAGAAACACTTTTCTGCTGCTGGCTTGTAGCAGTAGTCCAAGCTACTACTGTAACTTTATTTGAGTTTAAGCTTCTTTCAAGCTTCCCTGAAGACATTCACTATAGGAAATTAGGAAATAGCAGACAAATGGATTTCCGTTAGCAAACTCTGAACATCCCCCTTAATGAATATAAGAAGATGCAAAATATTTTTTTCTGTGACCATGTCGAGTGTGCACTAGAATGTCCCTTTAAGTGAATGTGGCCAGTGTGCATCTGACTCCTAATTGCAAAATAGGTAAAATGTACATTATCTATCTATCTATAAATCTTTCTGTTCCGATTCAAATAATGGGTTAAAGCACTGTTATAGCATGATCTCAGTCAAGGCCGAAGGTAGTCATAGATTTATTTAGACTGGACCTAGGTCTCTTAATTTAGAACCCAAGGCTGTTCTCTTTTCTGTCAAGGCTACATAAGAAAATATCAAGTAATATGAAATGAAGGCCTATGAGCTCACATAAGGAATTGTGTTGATTGATACCTTCTCCACAGCCATCCCTAGAGTTGTTAATGATTTGTAACCCAGTGCAAACTGTCCAGATACAACAAACTGTCGAATTTCTGAAGGAATTAATATTCCTTTATTGCACATAAACATAGTCATAATTTAACAAGGAACTCCCAGCATGGTTACAATAAAGACGAATGAATGAATGCTCTGGTGTGAGGAGATAAAGACAATTGTTGAGTTACTGCAGCAAATGATGTTAAGTCCAAACATCCGTGAAGAATAAGCATAGCACAAGAAAATAATTACAAGCATCAATTTATGTCCCTTATGTTTTTGATAATACTAGATTGATTTGATTTTAGTTGAGTAAAAATGAAAAATCTGAAAGACGCGTACAATTATTAGCAATTCATTCTTTCATCTAACTCCTCTGCTGGTAATCTTGTGTATTGCAAAAATGTATCAGAGTAAACAAAACTTCATTTTATGTTTAAAAGGTATCTCGTTTGCATAGATGGGCTGATAACAAAAACATTCAGTTGTTCATACTGACAACAATTTTTTGATCAGCAACAATACAGACTTGTGTTGTCGCGAACCTAAAAATTTGGCGAACCTGGCGAACCGCCATAGACTTCAATAGGCAGGCGAATTTTAAAACCCACAGGGACTCTTTCTGGCCACAATAGTGAAGGAAAAGTTGTTTCAAGGGGACTAACACCTGGACTGTGGCATGCCGGAGGGGGATCCATGGCAAAACTCCCATGGAAAATGACATAGTTGATGCAGAGTCTGGTTTTAATCCATAAAGAGCAATACAGTTAGGCAAAGAGAGCCAAAATTTTTGGCGATCACTCTTGACAAAGTCTGGGCGAACCCAGAAGAAACGTGTAGAGACATTGTCACCAGATTCTAAGACTATCTGCATTAACACTGCATTCACTGACACCACTTGGAAGGTGTTTTCAACAAGTACAGTGTGAACTTTTGCGGCAGTCTTTACCTTGGATATTGTTTTAACACATGCTTTGAATGTTGTTATGTTTGTAAGTAGCCACTTGTCTTGTGCACTTACTGTTCAAATAAATTGTATTTCACTTGAGTCAGGCTGCGCCTGTCCCATTCTTTCTACTTTAATCCATAAAGGGCATAAATCACCTAACATTCCTAAATTGTTTGGAATAACGTGCTTTAAAACATCAGGTATGATGTTGTATCGATCAGGTAGTGTAAGGGTTACGCCCGCTTCACAGTGCGCAGTGTAGGTGATATACCTGCCCTGACCATGCTTTGCAGACCAGGTAGGTATCAGTGGTCAGATGGACCCTTGCCCCAACACTGTGTGCCAGACATGCCATTATAGCAGACTTATATGGCTTTGGCGTTGCTTTTTGGTAATTAGAAGGCTGCTAAATGCCACTGCGCACCACACATGTTTTATGCCCAGCAGTGAAGGGGTTAATTAGGGAGTATGTAGGCAGCTTGTAGAGTTAATTTTAGCTTAAGTGTAGTGTAGTAGACAACCCAAAGTATTGATCTAGGCCCATTTTGGTATATTTCATGCCACCATTTCACCGCCAAATGTGATCAAATAAAAAAAAATTGTTCACTTTTTCACAAACTTTAGGTTTCTCACAGAAATTATTTACAAACAACTTATGCAATTATGGCATAAATGGTTGTTAATGCTTCTCTGGGATCCCCTTTGTTCAGAAATAGCAGACTTATATGGCTTTGGCATTGCTTTTTGGTAGTTAGAAGGCTGCTAAATGCCAATGCGCACCACACTTGTTTTATGCCCAGCAGTGAAGGGGTTAATTAGGGAGCATGTAGGGAGCTTGTAGAGTTAATTTTAGCTTAAGTGTAGTGTATTAGACAACCCAAAGTATTGATCTAGGCCCATTTTGGTATATTTCATGCCACCATTTCACCGCCAAATGCGATCAAATAAAAAAAATTGTTCACTTTTTCACAAACTTTAGGTTTCTCACAGAAATTATTTACAAACAACTTATGCAATTATGGCATAAATGGTTGTAAATGCTTCTCTGGCATCCCCTTTGTTCAGAAATAGCAGACTTATATGGCTTTGGTGTTGCTTTTTGGTAATTAGAAGGCTGCTAAATGCCACTGCGCACCACACGTGTTTTATTCCCAGCAGTGAAGGGGTTAATTAGGGAGCATGTAGGCAGCTTGTAGAGTTAATTTTAGCTTAAGTGTAGTGTAGTAGACAACCCAAAGTATTGATCTAGGCCCATTTTGGTATATTTAATGCCACCATTTCACCGCCAAATGCGATCAAATTTTAAAAAAACTTAATTTTATTTTGCAATTTTAGGTTTCTCACAGAAATTCTTTACAAACAGCTTGTGCAATTATGGCACAAATGGTTGTAAATGCTTCTCTGGGATCCCCTTTGTTCAGAAATAGCAGACTTATATGGCTTTGGCGTTGCTTTTTGGTAGTTAGAAGGCTGCTAAATGCCAATGCGCACCACACTTGTTTTATGCCCAGCAGTGAAGGGGTTAATTAGGGAGCATGTAGGGAGCTTGTAGAGTTAATTTTAGCTTAAGTGTAGTGTATTAGACAACCCAAAGTATTGATCTAGGCCCATTTTGGTATATTTCATGCCACCATTTCACCGCCAAATGCGATCAAATAAAAAAAATTGTTCACTTTTTCACAAACTTTAGGTTTCTCACAGAAATTATTTACAAATAACTTATGCAATTATGGCATAAATGGTTGTAAATGCTTCTCTGGCATCCCCTTTGTTCAGAAATAGCAGACTTATATGACTTTGGTGTTGCTTTTTGGTAATTAGAAGGCTGCTAAATGCCACTGCGCACCACACGTGTTTTATTCCCAGCAGTGAAGGGGTTAATTAGGGAGCATGTAGGCAGCTTGTAGAGTTAATTTTAGCTTAAGTGTAGTGTAGTAGACAACCCAAAGTATTGATCTAGGCCCATTTTGGTATATATAATGCCACCATTTCACCGCCAAATGCGATCAAATTTTAAAAAAACTTAATTTTATTTTGCAATTTTAGGTTTCTCACAGAAATTCTTTACAAACAGCTTGTGCAATTATGGCACAAATGGTTGTAAATGCTTTTCTGGGATCCCCTTTGTTCAGAAATAGCAGACATATATGACTTTGGCGTTGCTTTCTGGTAATTAGAAGGCCGCTAAATGCTGCTGCGCATCACACGTGTATTATAGCTAGTAGTGAAGGGGTTAATTAGGTAGTTTGTAGGGAGCTTGCAGGGTTAATTTTAACTTTAGTGTAAAGATCAGCCTCCCACCTGACACATCAGACCCCCTGATCCCTCCCAATCAGCTCTCTTCCCTCCCCCACCCCACAATCGTCCCCGCCATCTTAAGTATTGGCAGAAAGTCTGCCAGTACTAAAATAAAAGGTTTTTAATTTTTTTATTTTTTTTAGCATATTTACATATGCTGTGGTGTAGCATCCCCCTTAGCCCCCAACCTCCCTGATCCCCCCCAAAACAGCTCTCTAACCCTCCCCATCTGCCTTATTGGCGGCCATCTTGGGTACTGGCAGCTGTCTGCTATTATTTCACAGTCAAAAAAGTGTTGTTTTTTTTAAATGTACACTACTGTTACACCAGATATGAGTGGTGGCACTGGGCAAGTAGGCACAGTATACGCTGTGATCCTGACACACACTCTGGCAGGCAGGCAACAGCAATTAGATTATACAGGAAAAAATAAAAAGCAGACTGATGTTCTAGCTCTAAAAAGGGCTTTTTGGGGTGCTGTCCTTACAGCAGAGATCAGATGAGTCCTTCAGGACTGTAGTGGACACTGAATACACTAGCCTAGCTATCGATTTTCCTATTAAATCAGCAGCAGCTACACTGTCCCTCATCTCACTAAAAATGCAGCTTCCAAATGAATCTAAAATGGATGCTGTCCAGGAGCTGGGAGGGTCTGGGAGGGAGGGTCTGCTGCTGATTGGCTGTAATGTGTATTCTGACTGTGAGGTACAGGGTCAAAGTTTACTCAATGATGACGAATAGGGGGCGGATCCGCGGCGAATGCGAACATGCTATGTTTGCCGGGAACTATTCATCAGCGAACTATTCACGACATCACTAATACAGACACATATTTCTTATATATCTTGAAAAGCTTAAAGGGACACTAAACCCAAATGTTTTCATTCATGATTCAGATAGAGCAGGCTATTTTAAGTAACTTTATAATTTACTCCTATTTTAATTGTTTTGTTCTTTTGCTATATTTATTTGAAAAAGCAGAAATCTAAGCTTAGAAACTGGCCCATTTTTGGTTCAGCACCCTGGGTAGCGCTTGCTAATTGATGGCTGATTGATGGCCAGCTCCTAAGCATAGATTCCTGCTTTACAGATGTAGATAGCCAGAGAATGAAGAAAAAGAGAATGAAGAAAATTTGATAATAGGAGTAAATTAGAAAGTTGCTTAAAGGGACACTGAACCCAAATTTTTTCTTTTGTGATCGAGCATGAAATTTTAAGCAACTTTCAAATTTACTCCTATTATCAAATTTTCTTCATTCTCTTGGTATCTTTATTTGAAATGCAAGAATGTAAGTTTAGACGTCGGCCCATTTTTGGTGAACAACCTGGGTTGTTATTGCTGATTGGTGGATAAATGAATCCACCAATAAAAAGTGCTGTCCAGAGACTGAACCAAAAAAAGCTTAGATGCATTAGTTTTCAAATAAAGATAGCAAGAGAACGAAGAAAAATTCATAATAGGAGAAAATTAGAAAGTTGCTTAAAATTGCCTGCTCTATCTGAATTGCAAAAGAAAACATGTGTGTTCAGTGTCCCTTTAAAATTGCCTTCTCGAAGAAAAAAAATGTGTTTAGTATCCCTTTAATGTAACATTAAAATATGTTAACCAACTGAGATTGATAGTGAACACAGTACCAGCATATTTAAGCCTAATTTCAAAATAGCCACATAGAGGAATGACAGGATGAGATAGGGAACTAGGGAAAGGGATAGGACATTATAAAATGAGAAATGATATAAGAAAATGGACAGAAGTTGCGATAGGGTCTTTTAGTGAGACGTTTTCCGTATATTATAGTGTCCATCACAATATGTTTGAAAAGTTTATCCAATTATTTATCTACAAATATCCTCATAGACTTTAATTATGAATTGAAAACCCTTTCTAAGGTTGTGATTGACTCATTTTTTCGTTACTGGTTTAAAGGGCATCTCTATTGGTACTAATTGGGCATATTAAGTAGAAATATTACTAATACTATAAAAGAAAAAGCAAGATAATTGTATCATACACCACAAGATCACAATTTGGTGTCTCTCTGTCTACTGGAAGTATCTTTTTTTAGGAATGGACCTATATTTATCTACTTACTGTTCATTATTAAGGCCTTTAGTAGTTAAAGGTTAGAGACTGATTCACATGAATTAATGTACAAGTACTACACTAGCAGCAGTAATGTTTTTATGTGGTACTGTTATGGTAATGATTTGCAGCAGTCTCACAATTATTATGAATAGACCAGATTCTTTATTTTGGATGTCCTCCTGTCACACGGTTCTCACAGTGAGATTTCTGACAGTTTTGTTAAAATCCACAAAAATGAAAACAAGATTACAGTAAAATCTAAAGGCCTAGATTTGGAGTTTGGCGGTAGCCGTGAAAACCAGCGTTAGAGGCTCCTAATGCTGGTTTTAGGCTACCGCCGGTATTTGGAGTCATTAAAAAAAGGGTCTAACGCTCACTTTTCAGCCGCGACTTTTCCATACCGCAGATCCCCTTACGTCATTTGCGTATCCTATCTTTTCAATGGGATCTTTCTAAGTCCGGTATTTAGAGTCGTGTCTGAATCGAGCGTTAGAAATCTAACGACAAAACTCCAGCCGCAGAAAAAAGTCAGTAGTTAAGAGCTTTCTGGGCTAACGCCGGTTCATAAAGCTCTTAACTACTGTGCTCTAAAGTACACTAACACCCATAAACTACCTATGTACCCCTAAACCGAGATCCCCCCACATCGCCGCCACTCGATTAATTTTTTTTAACCCATAATCTGCCGACCGCCACCTACGTTATACTTATGTAACCCTAATCTGCTGCCCCTAACACCGCCAACCCCTGTATTATATTTATTAACCCCTAACCTGCCCCCACAACGTCGCCGCCAGCTACCTACAATAATTAACCCCTAATCTGCCGACCGCAAAGCGCCGCCACCTACATTATAGCTATGTACCCCTATTCTGCTGCCCCTAACACCGCCGACCCCTATATTATATTTATTAACCCCTAATCTGCCGCCCTCAACGTCGCCTCCACCTGCCTACACTTATTAACCCCTAATCTGCCGACCGGACCGCAACGCTATTATAATAAAGTTATTAACCCCTAATCCGCCTCACTAACCCTATAATAAATAGTATTAACCCCTAATCTGCCCTCCCTAACATCGCCGACACCTAACTTCAAACATTAACCCCTAATCTGCCAACTGGAGCTCACCGCTATTCTAATAAATGTATTAACCCCTAAAGCTGAGTCTAACCCTAACACTAACACCCCCCTAAGTTAAATATAATTTAAATCTAACAAAATTAATTAACTCTTATTAAATAAATTATTCCTATTTAAAGCTAAATACTTACTTGTAAAATAAATCCTAATATAGCTACAATATAAATTATAATTATATTATAGCTATTTTAGGATTTATATTTATTTTACAGGTAACTTTGTATTTATTTTAACCAGGTACAATAGCTATTAAATAGTTAAGAACTATTTAATAGCTACCTAGTTAAAATAATTACAAAATTACCTGTAAAATAAATCCTAACCTAAGTTACAATTAAACCTAACACTACACTATCAATAAATAAATTAAATAAAATACCTACAATTACCGAAAATTAAACCTAACACTACACTATCAATAAATTAATTAAATACAATACCTACAAATAACTATAATGAAATAAACTAACTAAAGTACAAAAAATAAAAAAGAACTAAGTTACAAAAAATAAAAAAATATTTACAAACATAAGAAAAATATTACAACAATTTTAAACTCATTACACCTACTCTAAGCCCCCTAACAAAATAACAAAGCCCCCCAAAATAAAAAATGCCCTAACCTTTTCTAAATTACTAAAGTTCAAAGCTCTTTTACCTTACCAGCCCTGAACAGGGCCCTTTGCGGGGCATGCCCCAAGAAGTTCAGCTCTTTTGCCTGTAAAAAAAAACATACAATACCCCCCCCAACATTACAACCCACCACCCACATACCCCTAATCTAACCCAAACCCCCCTTAAATAAACCTAACACTAAGCCCCTGAAGATTTTCCTACCTTATCTTCACCATACCAGGTTCACCGATCGATCCAGAAGAGCTCCTCCGATGTCCTGATCCAAGCCCAAGCGGGGGGCTGAAGAGGTCCATGATCCGGCTGAAGTCATCATCCAAGCGGGAGCTGAAGAGGTCCATGATTCGGATGAAGTCTTCATCCAAGCGGGAGCTGAAGAGGTCCATGATCCAGATGAAGTCTTCTATCAACGGCATCTTCAATCTTCTTTCTTCGGGAGCCATCATCTTCCATCCGACGCGGAACATCCTCTTCTCCCGACGCCTACTAGCCGAATGACGTTTCCTTTAAATGACGTCATCCAAGATGGCGTCCCTCGAATTCCGATTGGCTGATAGGATTCTATCAGCCAATCGGAATTAAGGTAGGAATATTCTGATTGGCTGATGGAATCAGCCAATCAGAATCAAGTTCAATCCGATTGGCTGATCCAATCAGCCAATCAGATTGAGCTTGCATTCTATTGGCTGATTGGAACAGTCAATAGAATGCGAGCTCAATCTAATTGGCTGATTGGATCAGCCAATCGGATTGAACTTGATTCTGATTGGCTGATTCCATCAGCCAATCAGAATATTCCTACCTTAATTCCGATTGGCTGATAGAATCCTATCAGCCAATCGGAATTCGAGGGACGCCATCTTGGATGACGTCATTTAAAGGAACCGTCATGCGTCGTTCAGTCGTCGGCCAGGATGGATGTTCCGCGTCGGAGGTCTTCAGGATGCTGCCGCTCCGCTCCGGATGGATGACGATAGAAGATGCCTCTTGGATGAAGACTTCAATCGGATGGAAGACCTCTTCTTCCGCTTGGATGAAGAATTTGGCTCGGCTGGGTGAAGACGACTCAAGGTAGGGAGATCTTCAGGGGCTTAGTGTTAGGTTTATTTAAGGGGGGTTTGGATTAGATTAGGGGTATGTGGGTGGTGGGTTGTAATGTTGGGGGGGGGGTAATGTATGTTGTATGTAAGGGCCCTGTTCAGGGCTGGTAAGGTAAAAGAGCTTTGAACTTTAGTAATTTAGAATAGGGTAGGGATTTTTTTTATTTTGGGGGGCTTTGTTATTTTATTAGGGGGCTTAGAGTAGGTTTAATAAGTTTAAAATTGTTGTAATATATTTCTAATGTTTGTAAATATTCTTTTATTTTTTGTAACGTAGTTCTTTTTTATTTTTTGTACTTTAGTTAGTTTATTTCATTGTATTTATTTGTAGGAATTGTATTTAATTTATTTATTGATAGTGTAGTGTTAGGTTTAATTGTAGATAATTATAGGTATTTTATTTAATTAATTTATTGATAGTGTAGTGTTAGGTTTAATTGTAACTTAGGTTAGGATTTATTTTACAAGTAAATTTGTAATTATTTTAACTATTTTAGCTATTAAATAGTTCTTAACTATTTAATAGCTATTGTACCTGGTTAAAATAAATACAAAGTTACCTGTAAAATAAATATTAATCCTAAAATAGCTATAATATAATTATAATTTATATTGTAACTATATTAGGATTTATTTTACAGGTAAGTATTTAGCTTTAAATAGGAATAATTTATTTAATAAGAGTTAATTAATTTCGTTAGATTAAAATTATATTTAATTTAGGGGGGTGTTAGTGTTAGGGTTAGACTTAGCTTTAGGGGTTAATACATTTATTAGAATAGTGGTGAGCTCCAGTCGGCAGATTAGGGGTTAATAATTGAAGTTAGGTGTCGGCGATGTTAGGGAGGGCAGAATAGGGGTTAATACTATTTATTATAGGGTTAGTGAGGCGGATTAGGGGTTAATAACTTTATAATAATAACAGTGCGGTCCAGTCGGCAGATTAGGGGTTAATAAGTGTAGGCAGATGGAGGCGACGTTGTGGGGGGCAGATTAGGGGTTAATAAATATAATATAGGGGTCGGCGGTGTTAGGGGCAGCAGATTAGGGGTACATAGGGATAATGCAGCAGATTAGGGGTTAATAATAATATGTAGGGGTCAGCGATAGCGGAGGCAGCAGAATAGGGGTTAATAAGTGTAAGGTTAGGGGTGTTTAGACTCGGGGTACATGTTAGAGTGTTAGGTGCAGACGTAGGAAGTGTTTCCCCATAGTAAACAATGGGGCTGCGTTAGGAGCTGAACGCGGCTTTTTTGCAGGTGTTAGGTTTTTTTTTCAGCTCAAACAGCCCCATTGTTTCCTATGGGGGAATCGTGCACGAGCACGTTTATGAGGCTGGCCGCGTCCGTAAGCATCTCTGGTATCGAGAGTTAAAGTTGCGTTAAATATGCTCTACGCTCCTTTTTTGGAGCCTAACGCAGCCATTCTGTGGACTCTCAATACCAGAGTTATTTTAAAGGTGCGGCCAGAAAAAAGCCAGCGTTAGATACGCGTGTCGTTACCGACAAAACTCTAAATCTAGCCGAAATTGATTTAGAAACATTTTTTTGTGGAGCATTCTTTTTTATGTTGCATTCATTTGCATTGACAGTTTGCGTGTTTGTTTGCCAACAATGACCCATATCATGTCAATGCCAATGTGATAAACATTGGAACCTACCTGTAAACTAAGAGTATGGTTGTTAATGATCAAAATTATTTGTCTGCATTTAAATGACAAATATGAAGACTAATAAACCTGCATGTTAATCTATAGCACAGACAATTTTTTTTTCTGTCTCCACATTTACTATTTATTATTATTTTTTTTTATTTTTTTATTTGTATTCTGTATAAATTCTGTAGCAATTCTTCTTTCTCATTTTGGAATTTCCTTTAATGTAAACAATTGCCACTGTATATACAGTACTCTATCTTACATAATAAAATGACACAGGGAGAAATATTGATGTTCTACCCTAATCTATGCAGTTTAAAGGGCCAGTCAAGTACAAAATAAACTTTCATGATTCAGACAGACAATGTAATTTTAAACAACTTTTCAATTTATTTTTATCACCAATTTTGCTTTGTTCCCTTGGTATTCTTAGTTGAAAGCTAAACCTAGGAGGTTCATATGCTAATTTCTTAGACATTGAAGGCCGCCTCCTCTGAATGCATTTTGACAGTTTTTAACCACTAGAGGGCATTAGTTCATGTGTTTCATATAGATAACATTGAGCTCACACATGTGAAGTTACCTAGGAGTGAGCACTGATTGGCTAAAATGCAAGTCTGTCAAAAGAACTGAAATAAGGGGGCAGTTTGCAGAGGCTTAGATACAAGATAAAAACAGAATTTATGCTTACCTGATAAATTACTTTCTCCAACGGTGTGTCCGGTCCACGGCGTCATCCTTACTTGTGGGATATTCTCTTCCCCAACAGGAAATGGCAAAGAGTCCCAGCAAAGCTGGTCACATGATCCCTCCTAGGCTCCGCCCACCCCAGTCATTCGACCGACGGACAGGAGGAAATATATATAGGAGAAATCATATGATACCGTGGTGACTGTAGTTAGAGAAAATAATTCATCAGACCTGATTAAAAAAACCAGGGCGGGCCGTGGATCGGACACACCGTTGGAGAAAAAGTAATTTATCAGGTAAGCATAAATTCTGTTTTCTCCAACATAGGTGTGTCCGGTCCACGGCGTCATCCTTACTTGTGGGAACCAATACCAAAGCTTTAGGACACGGATGAAGGGAGGGAGCAAATCAGGTCACCTAAACGGAAGGCACCACAGCTTGCAAAACCTTTCTCCCAAAAATAGCCTCCGAAGAAGCAAAAGTATCAAATTTGTAAAATTTGGCAAAAGTGTGCAGTGAAGACCAAGTCGCTGCCTTACATATCTGGTCAACAGAAGCCTCGTTCTTGAAGGCCCATGTGGAAGCCACAGCCCTAGTGGAGTGAGCTGTGATTCTTTCAGGAGGCTGCCGTCCGGCAGTCTCATAAGCCAATCGGATAATGCTTTTAAGCCAAAAGGAAAGAGAGGTAGAAGTCGCTTTTTGACCTCTCCTTTTACCAGAATAAACAACAAACAAGGAAGACGTTTGTCTGAAATCTTTAGTAGCCTCTAAATAGAATTTTAGAGCACGGACTACGTCCAAATTGTGTAACAAACGTTCCTTCTTTGAAACTGGATTCGGACACAAAGAAGGTACAACTATCTCCTGGTTAATATTTTTGTTGGAAACAACTTTCGGAAGAAAACCAGGCTTAGTACACAAAACCACCTTATCTGCATGGAACACCAGATAGGGCGGAGAACACTGCAGAGCAGATAACTCTGAAACTCTTCTAGCAGAAGAAATTGCAACCAAAAACAAAACTTTCCAAGATAATAACTTAATATCTACGGAATGTAAGGGTTCAAACGGAACCCCTTGAAGAACTGAAAGAACTAGATTTAGACTCCAGGGAGGAGTCAAAGGTCTGTAAACAGGCTTGATTCTAACCAGAGCCTGAACAAATGCTTGAACATCTGGCACAGCTGCCAGCCTTTTGTGAAGTAAAACAGATAAAGCAGAGATCTGTCCCTTCAGAGAACTTGCAGATAATCCTTTCTCCAAACCTTCTTGTAGAAAGGATAGAATCTTAGGAATTTTTATCTTGTTCCATGGGAATCCTTTAGATTCACACCAACAGATATATTTTTTCCATATTTTATGGTAAATTTTTCTAGTTACAGGCTTTCTAGCCTGAATCAGAGTATCTATTACAGAATCTGAAAACCCACGCTTTGATAAAATCAAGCGTTCAATCTCCAAGCCGTCAGTTGGAGGGAAACCAGATTCGGATGTTCGAATGGACCTTGAACAAGAAGGTCCTGTCTCAAAGGTAGCTTCCATGGTGGAGCCGATGACATATTCACCAGGTCTGCATACCAAGTCCTGCGTGGCCACGCAGGAGCTATCAAGATCACCGAAGCCTACTCCTGATTGATCCTGGCTACCAGCCTGGGAATGAGAGGAAACGGTGGGAATACATAAGCTAGGTTGAAGGTCCAAGGTGCTACTAGTGCATCTACTAGAGTCGCCTTGGGATCCCTGGATCTGGACCCGTAGCAAGGAACCTTGAAGTTCTGACGAGACGCCATCAGATCCATGTCTGGAATGCCCCATAATTGAGTTATTTGGGCAAAGATTTCCGGATGGAGTTCCCACTCCCCCGGATGGAATGTCTGACGGCTCAGAAAATCCGCTTCCCAAATTTCCACTCCTGGGATGTGGATTGCAGACAAGTGGCAGGAGTGATCCTCCGCCCATTGAATTATTTTGGTCACTTCTTCCATCGCCAGGGAACTCCTTGTTCCCCCCTGATGATTGATATATGCAACAGTCGTCATGTTGTCTGATTGAAACCTTATGAATTTGGCCTTTGCTAGTTGAGGCCAAGCTTTGAGAGCATTGAATATCGCTCTCAGTTCCAGAATGTTTATCGGGAGAAGAGATTCTTCCCGAGACCATAGACCCTGAGCTTTCATGGGTTCCCAGACCGCACCCCAGCCCACCAGGCTGGCGTCGGTCGTGACAATAACCCACTCTGGTCTGCGGAAGCTCATTCCCTGTGACAGATTGTCCAGGGTCAGCCACCAACGGAGTGAATCTCTGGTCTTTTGATCTACTTGAATCGTTGGAGACAAATCTGTATAATCCCCATTCCACTGTCTGAGCATGCACAGTTGTAATGGTCTTAGATGAATTCGTGCAAAAGGAACTATGTCCATTGCTGCAACCATCAATCCTATTACTTCCATGCACTGCGCTATGGAAGGACGAAGAACAGAATGAAGTACTTGACAAGAGCTTAGAATTTTTTGTCAGAAAAATCCTAATTTCTAAGGAATCTATTATTGTTCCCAAGAAGGGAACTCTTGTTGACGGGGACAGAGAACTTTTTTCTTTGTTCACCTTCCATCCGTGAGATCTGAGAAAGGCTAGGACGATGTCCGTATGAGCCTTCGCTTTTGACAGAGACGACGCTTGAATCAGGATGTCGTCCAAGTAAGGTACTACTGCAATGCCCCTTGGTCTTAGAACCGCTAGAAGGGACCCTAGTACCTTTGTGAAAATCCTTGGAGCAGTGGCTAATCCAAATGGAAGTGCCACAAACTGGTAATGCTTGTCCAGAAAAGCGAACCTTAGGAACTGATGATGTTCCTTGTGGATAGGAATATGTAGGTACGCATCCTTTAAATCCACGGTAGTCATAAATTGATTTTCCTGGATAGTAGGTAGGATCGTTCGAATAGTTTCCATTTTGAACGATGGAACCTTGAGAAATTTGTTTAGGATCTTGAGATCCAAAATTGGTCTGAATGTTCCCTCTTTTTTGGGAACTATGAACAGGTTGGAATAAAAACCCATCCCTTGTTCTCTTATTGGAACTGGATGAATCACTCCCATCTTTAACAGGTCTTCTACACAATGTAAGAATGCCTGTTTTTTTATTTGGTTTGAAGATAATTGAGACCTGTGGAACCTTCCCCTTGGGGGTAGTTCCTTGAATTCCAGGAAATAACCTTGAGAAACTATTTCTAGCACCCAAGGATCCTGAACATCTCTTGCCCAAGCCTGAGCAAAGAGAGAAAGTCTGCCCCCCACCAGATCCGGTCCCGGATCGGGGGCCATCCCTTCATGCTGTTTTGGTAGCAGTGGTAGGCTTCTTGGCCTGCTTACCCTTGTTCCAGCCTTGCATTGGTCTCCAGGCTGGTTTGGGTTGTGAAGTATTACCCTCTTGCTTAGAGGATGTAGAATTAGAGGCTGGTCCGTTTCTGCGAAAGGGACGAAAATTAGGCTTATTTTTAGCCTTAAAAGACCTATCCTGTGGGAGGGCGTGGCCCTTTCCCCCAGTGATGTCTGAAATAATCTCTTTCAAATCAGGTCCAAATAATGTTTTACCCTTGAAAGGGATGTTAAGCAATTTTGTCTTGGAAGACACATCCGCTGACCAAGACTTTAGCCAAAGCGCTCTGCGCGCCACGATAGCAAACCCTGAATTTTTCACCGCTAATCTAGCTAATTGCAAAGCGGCATCTAAAATAAAAGAGTTAGCCAATTTAAGTGCTTGAACTCTGTCCATAACCTCCTCATACGAAGATTCTTTATTGAGCGACTTTTCTAGTTCCTCGAACCAGAAACACGTTGCCGTAGTGACAGGAACAATGCATGAAATTGGTTGTAGAAGGTAACCTTGCTGAACAAAAATCTTTTTAAGCAAACCCTCTAATTTTTTATCCATAGGATCTTTGAAAGCACAACTATCTTCGATAGGAATAGTAGTGCGTTTGTTTAGAGTAGAAACCGCCCCCTCGACCTTGGGGACTGTCTGCCATAAGTCCTTTCTGGGGTCGACTATAGGAAATAATTTTTTAAATATAGGGGGGGAGACAAAAGGTATGCCGGGCCTTTCCCACTCTTTATTTAGAAACATAGAAACATAGAAACATAGATATTGACGGCAGATAAGAGCCATAGGCCCAGCAAGTCTGCCCGACCTTACCTAACTGTCATGTCTCCAGGAAAATAAAAATAGAATTGTAGCTTTTTTCCAATATTTAACAAATATAGCTTTGAATAAGTTAAACTCATGGAATAAAGCAACTTAATATTAGTAATTGATAAGTGATTTGTGTAAATAAAAAATAATACAGAGTGGAAAATCTGAGGAATAAGATTCTTAAAGTAAACTCACTCAGAAATAAGATTTGTCTTACTAGAGACAGGCTATATTAATGACAAAAAATAATACACTCTGTGCGCACAAGAGAAAAATAGGAGACAAAAATGGTGAGCAAAAAGATAGAAAAAAAATATGTATCCGATAATAATAATATGTAAACTTGAATTGACAAAAATATAGTTTGTAAGTTATAAGATAATCTTACTTGAGGCAAAAACAGTTTATGAGCTTGAGGATGTTTGTACCTTATCGGAGACTGAAATGTATCGAAGACACAGCTGGGAAGCAGCGTTAATGATTAGGCAGCGTTCACTGAACAGGTCAGAGAGGAGGAGGCTGCAAGATGTGAGAGCTGTACGATCCTGTGATACAGCGTGTGAGATGACGTCACAGATTCAGGCTATAGATTACGGCAAGGGATAAATACCTTGGAGAAGTAAGTTTTGTAAGATATAATCAGTAGAGATACTCTTTGAAAGTGAAAACTTGATCCAATGTAGATGATTCTCAGAAATTAGTTAAAGGCTTGAGAGAGTAGAAACGGAGGAACAGGAAGTTCTTCAGAAACACAACTTCAATAATCAAGCATTAGACAGGTGTGTCTGGTATCCTTTTATAGGTGAATAGTAAAGGTGGACAAAGGGATTTAAGGTGGAATCATGACACTAACAGTATAAACTTATCTAGTTCGTAGGATAGCCCTATGCTTGTCCCATGCATTTTTAAAGTCCCCCACAGTGTTTGCTGCTACTACCTCTTGAGGAAGTTTATTCCATAAATCAATCACTCTTTCTGTAAAGAAGTGCTTCCTCAAATTACTTCTGAATCTACTACCCTTTAGCTTGAGCTCATGACCCCTTGTTCTTGAATTTTCCATTTTATGTAAAATACCCACAGCCTCAGTTTTACTAAACCCTTTAATGTACTTGAAAGTTGCTATCATATCACCTCTTTCCCTTCTCTCCTCTAAGCTATACATATTTAGGTCATTGAGCCTATCCTGGTAAGTTTTATTTTTTAGACCATGTACCATTTTGGTAGCCCTCCTTTGCACAGATTCAAGTTTGTTAATATCCTTCTGAAGATATGGTCTCCAGAACTGCACACAATACTCAAGATGAGGCCTAACTAATGATCTATAAAGTGGCATAAGAACCTTACTATTTCTGCTGCAAATACCTCTACCAATACATCCAAGCATTCTGCTAGCCTTACTTGCTGCATTACTACATTGTTTACTAAGTTTTAAATCATCTGAAATAATAATTCCCAAGTCCTGTTCCTCGTCTGTAACAGTCAGTAAAGTGTCATTGAGTCTGTAATTAACATTTGGATTTTTCTTCCCTAAATGCATTATTTTACACTTTGCTGTGTTAAACTTTAGACCCCAGTCATTTGTCCAATCCTCCAATTGTTGTATATCACTTCTCATTTTGTCTACCCCCCCTGGAACATCCACTCTGTTGCAAATTTTTGTATCATCTGCAAAGAGACATACTTTCCCCTGTAGCCCTTTGCTGATATCGCAGATAAATATGTTAAACAAAACAGGCCCCAGAACTGACCCCTGAGGAACACCACTAGTAACAGCCCCCTCTGCTGAATGAACTCCATTTACTAAGACACTTTGTTTTCTGTCCTTAAGCCAGCATTCCACCCAGTTCACAATTTTTGAATCTAGACCAAGGAGATATAGTTTGTGAATAAGTTTATTGTGTGGGACGGTGTCAAATGCTTTGCTGAAATCTAGATATGCTACATCAACTGCTCCTCCCTTGTCTAATACTTTTGTTACATAATCAAAGAAGTCAATTAGATTAGTCTGACATGATCTCCCTGAAGTAAAACCATGCTGATTTTGGTCCTCTAAATTGTTTGTCTTTATGTAAGTCATAATTCTTTCTTTTAAGAGGCTTTCCATTAATTTCTCTACTACTGACGTTAAACTAACTGGCCTGTAGTTGCCAGATTCTTCTCTACTGCCCTTTTTATGAAGGGGTATTACATTTGCTATTCTCCAATCATCTGGGACAGCTCCTGTTAATAGTGACTGATTAAACAGATCAGTTAATGGGACAGTTAGCACTGATCGAAGTTCTTTTAAAACCCTTGGATGAATATTATCAGGACCCACTGCCTTTGTAACATTTATTTTTGATAATGCTAACAAAACCTCATCCTCTGTAAAAAGATTACTGTTAAGCTTGTTTCTATTTTGCGTTGCATCCCTTAATGTAGACATTGTATCTTCACAATCTTTAGTGAAAACAGAACAGAAGTAATCATTGAGACAGTCTGCAATCTGCTTATCTCCTTCTATTATTCTACCATCAACTGATTTCAATTTTACTATTCCTACCTTATTTTTTCTTCTTTCACTGATATATCTAAAGAATGTTTTGTCCCCATGTTTTACTGACTGTGCTATCTTCTCTTCTGCATGAGCTTTAACCTTCCTAATTAACTGCTTAGTCTTTTTTTGTTGGAGTCTCCATATTTTCATATCATCATCTGCTTGTGTGTGTCTGTAATTTTTATAAGCTATCTTTTTTGTCTTTACAGCATGTGCTACTTCTTTGGAAAACCAAATTGGTTTCCGCTTTCTTTTACTTTTACAGACATGTCTAATACAGTGTGCGGTTGCATCTAAAATGGCACCTTTCACAAATTCCCACTGTTCTTGAACCCCTGTAATAAGAGTTTTCCCCTTTAAATAGTTCTTTAGGTATTCTCCCATTAATGAAAAATCTGCCGTCCTAAAGTCTAAAACTTTTGTTTTAGTCTGGGTGGACAGTTCCTGAACATGAATACTAAACCAAACAGATTGATGATCACTGGATCCTAAGTTCTCACCTACAGACACATCTGAAACTGTATCACTGTTTGTAAGTATTAGATCTAATATAGCTTCCTTACGAGTTGGTTCCTTGATTAATTGTTCAAGTGATTCCCCTAGCAGAGATTCAAGAATATACCTGCTTCTAGCCGATCTGGCAGAAGGAATCTTCCAGTCTATATCTGGCAAATTAAAGTCCCCCAGTACTATAACCTTACCCTTCATGGTCATTTTGGTTATTTCATCTAATAACAGATTGTCCAGTTTTTCATCCTGCAATGGAGGCCTATATACAATATATTTACTATGTAATAACAGATTGTCCAGTTTTTCATCCTGCAATGGAGGCCTATATACAATGTATTTTCATCCTGCAATGGAGGCCTATATACAATATATTTACTATGTCCGCCACCCGCTTGGGTATAGGAAAAGCGTCGGGGGGCACCGGAACCTCTAGGAACTTGTCCATCTTACATAATTTCTCTGGAATGACCAAATTGTCACAATCATCCAGAGTAGATAATACCTCCTTAAGCAGTGCGCGGAGATGTTCTAATTTAAATGTCACAACATCAGGTTCAGCTTGTTGAGAAATTTTTCCTGAATCTGAAATTTTTCCCTCAGACAAAACCTCCCTCATGGCCCCTTCAGATTGGTGTGAGGGTATGTCAGAACAGTTATCATCAGCGTCCTCTTGCTCTTCAGTGTTTAAAACAGAGCAATCGCGCTTTCTCTGATAAGTAGGCATTTTGGATAAAATGTTTGCTATAGAGTTATCCATTACAGCCGTTAATTGTTGCATGGTAATAAGAATTGGCGCACTAGATGTACTAGGGGCCTCTTGTGTGGGCAAAACTGGTGTAGACACAGAAGGGGATGATGTAGTATCATGTTTACTCCCCTCATTTGAGGAATCATCTTGGGCAATATCATTATCTGTGGCATTGCTGTCCCTACTTTGTTTGGACACTATGGCACACTTATCACATAAATTTAAATGGGGAGACACCTTGGCTTTCATACATATAGAACATAGCTTATCTGATGGTACAGACATGTTAAACAGGCTTAAACTTGTCAACAAAGCACAAAAAACGTTTTAAAATAAAACCGTTACTGTCAATTTAAATTTCAAACTGAAAACACTTTATTACTGAATATGTGAAAAAGTATGAAGGAATTGTTCACCAAAATTTCACCACAGTGTCTTAAAGCCTTAAAAGTATTGCACACCAAATTTCAGAGCTTTAACCCTTAAATTAACGGAACCGGAGCCGTTTTTACATTTAACCCCTATACAGTCCCAGCTATATGCTTTGCTGAGACCCAACCAAGCCCAGAGGGGAATACGATACCAAATGATGCCTTCTAAAAGCATTTTCAGTGATTCTTAGCTCCTCACACATGCATCTGCATGCCTTGCTCTCCAAAAACAACTGCGCATTAGTGGCGCGAAAATGAGGCTCTGTCTATAACTAGAAAAGGCCCCCATCTGAAAAAGGTGTCCAACACAGTGCCTGCCGTTTTTCTAAACAATCCCCAAGATTATAATAACCATTAATAGTTAGAATCTGCAAAATATGCCTAGCAAAGCAATCGTTTTAGCCCAGAAAAATGTCTACCAGTTTTTTAAGCCCTTATGAAGCCCTTTATTCTTTTATTTAACTAAGAAAATGGCTTACCGGTCCCCATAAGGGGAAATGACAGCCTTCCAGCATTACATAGTCTTGTTAGAAATATGGCCAGTCATACCTTAAGCAGAAAAGTCTGCCAACTGTTTCCCCCAACTGAAGTTACTTCATCTCAACAGTCCTGTGTGGAAACAGCAATCGATTTTAGTAACTTCTGCTAAAATCATCTTCCTCTTACAAACAGAAATCTTCATCTTTTTTCTGTTTCAGAGTAAATAGTACATACCAGCACTATTTTAAAATAACAAACACTTGATTGAAGAATAAAAACTACATATAACACCAAAAAACTCTTAACCATCTCCGTGGAGATGTTGCCTGTGCAACGGCAAAGAGAATGACTGGGGTGGGCGGAGCCTAGGAGGGATCATGTGACCAGCTTTGCTGGGACTCTTTGCCATTTCCTGTTGGGGAAGAGAATATCCCACAAGTAAGGATGACGCCGTGGACCGGACACACCTATGTTGGAGAAACGTGTATTATTATTATTGGTTATGCAAAACTAGGGAAAGGGTAATAAAGGGATTATCTATATTTTTAAACAACAATTCTGGTGTTTTCTGTCCCTTTAATTAAAACTAGATTGTAAAACGAGGGAAAAAAATACTGATTAGTTCATTTTGTAGTATGTGGAAAAGGAACATGGAAATGGAAAAATAAAGAGGAACTCAAGAGGTTTTCAAAACAGGATTCTATAAAAAGCAGAGCAACAACAGCATAAAGGATTGTGCAATAGATGCATTAAATGGACATAAAAGGGAGAACATTCCATTTTACTTTTAAATGCACTTTATTTGTCTGGTAACATTTATTGATGAGCATACAGAGGCAGACTCTTAAACACGATGTGGCAGCAGTGTTTGCAACAATGTATAACATTGTTGCAAGCACTGCTGTCATATAGTACTTGAGATATGTGCAGGCTTTTGAGGCTACCTAGGTTCACTCTTCACCAAAGATAGCAAGAGAACAGAATACATTTGATAACAAAAGTAAATTGTAACCTATTTTGTTTCATCAAGCGCTATACAAAACTTTTTTTAATTTTGACTTTCATGTCCCTTTAATCAAGTTTAATTTATCATTTCCAGTTCATCGAGTTTAAGTGCTTTCTACTAGTAAATAAGGATGTATAATTTTTGAATTTTATAAACTATCATGTCTTGTGAAAGACCATGTTGTGCCCTTTGAAATGGCATCCAAACATATTTTATTGCATGAGTTGTTACACACTGTTGTCTGCTTACTGCCACTGGGGGTAGAGTTAACTGGTGCTGCAGTTTAGTACTATAGGTTATACTCTAATTAAATAAGCAGAATAAGGATAATTCTTCAGTGGTGCCAAATTGTCCATGCTTTTAACTGTCCTAAGTTTTATGGAATGGCCACATTTAAGGTGCTCTGCCAGCAGTGTCTCACTGCATTTCAATCTCTATTAATGTCCAAGTTTCACAAAATGCTCCAATACTGTCTACATGCTGCCAAACAATACCATGACTGCTGTGACTTCTCCCACATACGATTCCATTTCCTCTTCCTCATCACCCGACAGACTAGAATGCTAGGTGCATTGGGTTGTGTGAGAGGGACACTTTGGTTGTGTGAGAGGGACACTTGCAATATATAGTGTTATTCTTTATATAGGATACACTGAATTTTGGGACAATGGTCCATACAGGAGGCAGGACATAGAGGGGTAGGTGAAGGAGAGTAGGTTGGGGTGCCCACAAATTTGTCTTGCCTGGGGCCCTGCAAATGCTGATGATGGCCCTGTCTAGTTGTCATGCCTTCTTCTGGCTATATATATATATATATATATATATATATATATATATATATATATATATATATATATACAGGTATTATATATTATTATTATTATTATTATTATTCTTTATTTATAAAGCGCCAACAGATTCCGCAGCGCTGTTCATATGTAACAAAAATAAAAGGACAGTACAATATGAGACACCAGACAAAATTAAACAAACAAATACAGGAGGAATTGGGAGCCCTGTTCCCGTGGGCACTTGCAATCTAAATGGGTAGGAGGGTGAGAAACAGGAGGTGGGGACTGCAAAGGTGGGAATGATGTTAGTGTGAAGTTAGATGAGGGCAACTATTAGGCAAGTGGAATTCATTAGTTACTGATTTGGTTATAGGCTTCCCTGAACAAGGTGGTCTTTAGGGAGCGTTTAAAGGAGGAGAGGTTGGGGGAAAGTCTGACAGCTCGAGGAAGTGCATTCCAGAGGGTTGGTTCCGCACAAGAGAAGTCCTGTAGTCTAGCATGAGAGGAGGTGATGGTAGAAGAGGCAATGAGTAGATCGTTGTTGGATCTTAGGGGACGGGCTGGAGTATATTTGTTGATGAGTGAGGACAGGTATGGAGGGGCTGCATTGGTAAGGGCTTTGTAGGTCATAGTGAGAATTTTTAATTTAATTCTGCTGTGAATGGGGAGCCAGTGAAGGGACTCACAGAGGGGTGCGGCAAATACAGAGCATCGGGAGAGGTGGATTAGCCTAGCAGAGGCATTTAGGATGGATTGAAGGGGGGAGAGAGGAAGGCCAGTTAGTAGGTTGTTACAGTAGTCAAGCCGGGAAATTACTAGGGAATGGATTAGCTGTTTAGTAGTTTCAGCACTCAGGAAAGGACGAATTTTGGAGATATTGCGTAGGTGGTTGCAACAAGATGAAGAGAGCGATTGGATGTGGGTTATGAAGGACAGATTGGAGTCGAGCGTAACTCCTAGGCAGCGGACTTGGGGTGATGGGGATATTGTGGTGTCTCCGACAGTGATAGTAAAGTTAGAAACTGGAGTAGAATTAGTTAGGGGGATTAGAAGAAGCTCAGTCTTGGACATGTTGATTTTTAGGTGGTGAGAGGCCATCCAGGAAGAAATGCCAGATAAGCAGTCGTTGATGTGGGAAAGGACAGAACGAGAGAGTGCAGGGGTGGATAGGTAGATCTGAGTATCATCAGCATAGAGGTGATAGTTGAAGCCATAGCTACTATTAAGTT
Source organism: Bombina bombina (assembly GCF_027579735.1). Classification (NCBI taxonomy): domain Eukaryota; kingdom Metazoa; phylum Chordata; class Amphibia; order Anura; family Bombinatoridae; genus Bombina; species Bombina bombina. The sequence continues at coordinate 607,661,741 of NC_069501.1, read as the reverse complement.
TACCCAGTGAGGAAGTATAAATAGAGAAGAGTAGAGGGCCTAGAACAGAGCCTTGAGGTACTCCAACAGACAGAGGCAGTGGAGAGGATGAGTCACCAGCAAATGAGACAGAAAAGGACCTATTAGAGAGATAAGAGTGGATCCAGGAGAGGGCAATGTCACAGAGCCCAAGGGAGCTGAGAGTCCGTAGGAGTAGGGGATGGTCAACAGTGTCAAAGGCAGCAGACAGGTCAAGTAAGATAAGTATAGAATAGTGGCCATTGTTTTTAGCAGAAAGAAGATCGTTAGTAACCTTGGTGAGGGCAGTCTCAGTTGAGTGTTGTGGAAGGAAGCCAGATTGCAGGGGGTCAAGCAATGAGTTGGAGGATAGGAAGTGTGTTAGGCGATCCAAAACTAGTTTTTCCAGGACTTTAGAAGCTAGCGGAAGTAGTGATATGGGGTGGTAGTTTGCAGGAGAATTGGGGTCGAGGGAGGGTTTTTTGAGGATGGGTGGGACCTTTGAATGCTTGAAGGATGATGGAAATGAACCAGTAGTAAGGGATCGGTTGAATATGTGAGTAAGAGCTGGGGTGAGGTTAGAGGACAGAGAAGGTATTAGATGTGAAGGGATAGGGTCAAGGGAGCAGGTAGTGAGGTGTGAGGAAGATATTAGGGAACTCACTTCATTCTCAGTGGTTGGGGAGAAGGTACTGAGAGTGTTGGAGGGGGTGACCGGTGGCAGAGATGAAAGGTTGCAGTCTTGTGGTGGGATGTTACTTCTGATGGTAAGTGTTTTGTTGAAAAAGTAGTCTGCCAAGTCTTGAGCACTAAAGTCAGATGAGGGGGGTGGTGCAGGGGGCTAGAGGAGAGTGTTGAAAGTGGAGAAGAGACATTTAGGGTTTGAGGAGTGAGAAGATATGAGAGAAGAGAAGTAGTTTTGCTTGGCTAAGTGTAGGGCAGAGGAGTAAGAATAAAGAATGAACTTATAGTGTAGGAAATCGGGTTCAGAGCAGGATTTCCTCCAGGCACGTAAAGCAGCACGGGAGCATTTTTGTAGATAGCGTGTTTGCTGAGAGTGCCAGGGCTGGAGCTGACGATGTGGGGTTTTGCATATTTGTGGAGGAGCAAGGGTGTTGAGTGCAGAGGAGAGAGTATTGTTATAGTGGTTTGTAGAAAGGTTAGGTTTAGGGGTAATAACTTTAATATAGTGGTGGCGACGGTGGGGGCGGAAGATTAGGGGTTAATAATTGTAGGTAGGTGGCGGCAACATTGGAGGCGGCAGATGAGGGGTTAATAAATATAATGTAGGTTTCGGTGATGTTGGGGGCATTAGTATAATGTAGGTGGCGGCGGTGTCCGGAGTGGCAGATTAGGGGTTAATAATATAATGCAGACTCGGGGTTCATATTAGGGTGTTAGGTGTAGACATAAAATGGGTTTCCCCATAGGAATCAATGGGGCTGCGTTAGGAGCTTTTTTGCAGGTGTTAGGTTTTTTTTCAGCCGAATCTGCCCCATTGATTCCTATGGGGAAATCGTGCACGAGCACGTTCAGCCAGCTCACCACTACCGTAAGCAGCGCTGGTATTGAGGTGAGATGTGGAGTTAAATTTTGCTCTCCGCTCACTTTTTTGCAGCTGACGCCGGGTTTAAACAACCTGTAATACCAGCGTTGTTTGTAGTTGAGCGGTGAGCTGAAACTGCTTGTTAACATCGCACAGCCTTACCGACAAAACGCGTAATCTAGCCGTAAGTAAATGCAAGACACTACATCTTGCTTTCTAAAAAGCACCCCGAAAACGTTCCATTAAATTGGTTTTGAAAAAGTCCTGAGAGTGCATCTTTTGGTTTATATATATATATATATATATATATATATATATATATATATATATATATATATATATATGTAAAAAGTAGAATATATCACTGACAGGCAGTGATATAAGCTTTGAAGAGGAGAGCGCAGCTAAAAGTTGATCTCACACACTGGTAATGAAAAAAATAATATTTGTTAACATCGCACAGCCTTACCGACAAAACGCGTAATCTAGCCGTAAGTAAATGCAAGACACTACATCTTGCTTTCTAAAAAGCACCCCGAAAACGTTCCATTAAATTGGTTTTGAAAAAGTAGAATATATCACTGACAGGCAGTGATATAAGCTTTGAAGAGGAGAGCGCAGCTAAAAGTTGATCTCACGGACACTAAATATCTGAAGAGGACCAGAAGAGGGACTGTAAACTACTAAGACTTCCTTCAGTAGGCAGGGGGAGCTGATATATATGTCTGCTTTAATTTGAACAACGCTGAGTGTGATAACAAAGGGCACTAAAGAGGCTAAAAGACTGTTGTAGGTGTAATAGCTGGAATCTACAAAAGAAAGATATTGCCAGGCTACTGTGAAGCCGTGATAATGACCTCCAAAAGGAACATTAAAGCAACACCTGTTGTCAAGCAGTCTACGGCACCCATCTTTTTCAAAGCTAACAGGGGGGAGAAATCGCCAGAACAACATTCACCCCAATCAGACAGAGACGGAGATAATGACACAAACCCCCACGGGGGAGCGGGTCACCATGAGCCCCTAACCAGAGCTGACCTGGAACAACTGGTGTCAAAACAAGACATTTCCACAAATTTTGAGAGACTTCTTGAGAAAATTGAAACACTCCAGAACACAGTCACTAATAGTCTGACGGAACTTAAGCAGGAAGTGGGTGAATTAGGCTCTAGAGTGAACTCTCTTGAAGAAAGCGGAGAAGCACTAGTGGAAGGCCTGAATGATATTACAACTCAAACGACAGCTCAGCAGAAAGAACTGGATGATATACACGACAAACTCGAAGATCTCGAAAACCGCAGTCGCCGCTGCAATATACGCCTGAAAGGTGTCCCTGAATCGGTGACCCCAAAAGAACTAAATATGTATCTACTCAATCTATTCCAAGGTATTACAGGGGTTGAAGACGAGGAGAAATTCCAAATAGAAAGGGCTCACAGGGCACTCAGGCCGAAACCTAAAGGTGATGACCCGCCTAGGGATATTATAATTCGGATGCTCAGGTTCCAAGAGAAAGAGGAAATAATGGCGGCGGCACGCAGAAACCCGACATATAAGCATCAGGGCAATGTAGTCCAGTTCTTTCAGGACTTATGTCTTAGAACATTACAGAGAAGAGGAGCACTTCGCCCATTCACAGCCCTGTTGAGGAAAAATCAAGTCCCATATAGATGGGGATTCCCATTTGCTTTGCACATCTCTTGGGAAAACAAAATCATTTCAATAAGGGACCAAGCAGAGATTTCAGAGACTTGCAGAAGGATGAAACTGGACCCGCCATCCTTTCAACAGCAAAGACCCTCCGCAGGGGGTGAAGAGGGTAACAGAATACCAGCTCAAAGGAAATGGACACGTGTCCCCGAAAAGAAAAGGAAGACATAAAGAGACAGAAACCTTTTTTTCCTTTTCCTTTTTCTGTTTCATTATTACAGTGTGCAAGATGTATGAAGCTCTAGGGTGCTCTGCTTTTAGGCATAGCCGTGCGGGACTTGCACGACCAAGATGAGAAGGACATGCTGGAGCAAGAGCGCCGGACAGATGAGTATTCACAGTTGTTAATGTTATGTTTTTCTTGCAGGTTGTGTTAATTGTTTTTGTTGGACTGAGGACTAAATCTCCGAAGGAGAATGTTATTTACTGTTGAACTAGTTGTGGAACTGGAAAAGACTATGGTCCTCATATCATTAGAAGGTCATTTCTAATAAGGTTGCGGAACTGGCTATGTTGAAATGTGCGCCATTAAGGTTCAATATAGAAGAGAATTATTTGGCTGCTTTTAAAGTCTATCTTGATGTTTTATTTAAGTGAGACTGGCGTATTTACTGTTTTTATAAAATGTTATTGTTCGTTTTTGTTTTTATTCTTCCAGGCTGGGTCTCCTAGAGGTAAATTTGATGTTCAAATTGAGGGTCTAGGGATTATAGGGGATGAGAAGGGACAGGGAGGAGAAGGTATTGTAAAATGACACCAAACAACACAATTATACTTACTCACAATGTTAGGGGGTTGAACACGGACACTAAGAGGAGAACTGCTTTAGCCCAATATCTTAGAGTGAAGGCCAAAATCATATTCTTACAAGAGACCCATTTTGTGAAGTCATCTATCCCTAAGTTTTGGTCGCACCATTTTCCCCATCATTTCCATTCAACCTCTGACTCGAAAAAAAGGGGGGTCACGATATTGATACATAGATCTCTTGACCTAGTAACTGATAGGGTAATTACAGATAAAGACGGACGTTATGTTATAGTGCAGGGGACAATTCAGGGCTCAAATGTGACGCTATGTAATGTTTATGCCCCTAACGAGACCCAAAATGCTTTTTTTACCAAAGTATCTTCCCTACTTACACAGTGGTCACAGACTAGAGTGATCCTGGCCGGGGACTTTAACGTTACAATGACCGCTAAGGAAGGAACAGGGAAAACCACACTCACAAGCAAACAACACAGACACAATAGCATAGTTAAATCCATTAAAAACGCACTTGATGAGCACAGTCTGGTGGACACTTGGGAGGCGGTAGGCAGACAAGATCATGACTACACTTATTATTCCCCAGCACATAAACTTTACACCACTCTGGACTACATATATGTTAGCCAAATTATATCGCCCTCATTAGTGAGGGTGGGCACTCAGGCTTGTGTCTGGTCGGACCATTCCCTGGTTTATGCAGAACTGACGAATCTCATTGACTTCACTAGACAGCGCTCATGGACATATAATCCGGTACTGTTAAGGGATCCAGAGATTTTCAGGAAGGCACAGAGGGCACTCAAGGAATATTGGGACGTGAATACTGGTTCGGTTAATAACCCACTGGTGATTTGGGAGGCGCATAAGCCATATATTAGAGGTCTGTTTATAAAAGAAAAGTCAATTAAATCTAAAGCAACAGCAAAATTGGTTGATACCCTACAGAGAGAAGTTGAACAGTTAGAGATGAATCATCAGCGCAATACATCCACCCACAATTACACACTACTATTGGCAAAGAGGAGGGAGTTGGCAAAGATTTTAAATGACGCCTCTGTTAGGGCGGCCCTGCGGCTGAGGGCTCACTATTTTGTCTATGCCAACAAACCCGACAGATTTCTGGCATATAAATTGAGAGAAAGGAATAAATTTTTCTCCATTCCTAAGCTCTATACAGATGAGGGAGAACTCACTACACACCCACAAAAAATATCAGACAGCTTTGCAACGTATTATGAGAAACTGTACGACAGGAACAAATTAGGATTAGGGGATATAGCCGCTAAGACGAGAAACTTTTTAGAAAAAGCGAAACTGCCAAAAATCACGGAGGATGATTTAGAGAGTCTCAACATGAAAATAAATAGTTCAGAGGTCTTAAAGGTAATTTTGGATTTAAAATCTGGTAAGGCTGCAGGTCCTGACGGACTGACAGGGGAGTATTATAAACTTTTCAAAAAAGAGTTGGTACCCCATTTGGTCAACTTTTGTAATGGTATAATGGATGGATGGGAGATACCTAGGGAGACACTTAAGGCAAAAATTATAGTGATTCCAAAAGGGGGGAAAAATAACAAGTATTGTCAGAATTACAGGCCGATTTCCCTGTTAAATCACGATATCAAAATTTTTACCAAAATAATGGCAAATAGATTAAAAGTGATTTTGCCCACATTGATCCACCAAGATCAGTTGGGTTTTATACAAAACAGAGAGGCCCCAGATAACGTTAGAAGAGCTATCACTCTGTTAGATTATGTGAGCGCAGTGGGGACTCCAGCTCTATTCCTGTCACTAGACGCAGAAAAAGCGTTTGACAGGGTAGACTGGAGTTTCATGTTTAAAGTACTCGAGGATATGGGGTTCAAGGGGACCTTTGTACAAGCACTTAGGGGCATTTATTCTGACCCAACAGCGGTAGTAGGGGCGGCGGGTCACACATCCAGACAAATAACAATCTTTAATGGGACTAGTCAGGGATGCCCACTGTCGCCACTGATATTCGCCCTTTGCATAGAGCCACTGGCCTCTTACATCAGGAACGAGACAGACATCTCGGGAGTACGGGTGGCAGACTCAGAATATAAATTAATGTTGTTTGCGGACGACGTATTACTAACTTTGACCAGACCCTTGCATTCACTCCCACACTTATACAAAACCTTAGAAGAGTTTTCTTCAATTTCGGGCTACAAGATTAACACAACCAAGTGCGAAGCACTGCAAATTTGTCTACCAGCACACACGAAAAAGACAATCGAATTAAACTTTGATATTGCGGGGGAGAAAAAACACATCACCTATCTAGGGGTCAAATTAAGTGATAGCTTATCAGACTTATATAAGTTAAATTACCTCCCAATTTACAGAGCCATTAGAGGGGACTTGGTAAAATGGAAAAAAGGGAACTTTTCATGGTACGGCAGATTGATGGCAATCAAGATGAACCTCCTTCCAAGATAAATGTATCTTTTTCGAGCTTTACCCATTGGTGTCCCAATTAAGGACCTAGAGGCCTTACAGGATGATTTAGTTAAATTTTTAAGGGGGGACGGTAAGACTAGGATAGCGGCACAGGTGTTAAAACAACATAGACACTTGGGGGGGGTGGGGGTTCCAAATCTGGCTGAATATTATAGGGCCTCTAGGCTAGCTCAGTCGGTTGTAATGGGGAAGAGTGACAATGAACTAATTTGGCCTAGGATAGAGGCAGAAATAGCAGGAAATGACAGGGCTGCAGACATCATATGGGACGAAGAGAGGCTTTTGAAAGTTAAAGAATATAAATCACCGGTCACAAGGGAGGCATTAAGCTTATGGACAAAAACCATGAGAGGATTACAACTATGTAGACCAGGGTCCTTGTTGAAACCCATTAAATTTCTGATACCTAGAGATCTGAGGAGGTCGGTGAGTAAATGGGCAAATAAAGGTTTGTACAGACTGGCAGATTTCCTACAGAATTCAAAACTACTCACATATAATCAGATCAGAGACAAAATAGAGCCAGAACCCCTACATTGGTATTTATACTTACAGGTTAGTTCATCCATACACACTTACATGTCAACACAACGGTGTTCACCACCTACTGATCTGGAGAGAATGTTAGGTACTCCATTCAGGGGGAAAAAACTGATCTCCCGAATTTATTTGCTACTGCAAGGAGCGAGGGGGCGGTCTAAATCACCCTTAATGGAAAGATGGGAAAGGGATATTGGCGAAGTGAGAGAGAAGGATGAATGGGAGGTCTTATTGAGGGATGCAGGTAAAGGTTTAATCAGCGCTGACCTGAGAGAGAATACTATCAAGGTGTCATTTAGATGGTACCTTACGCCTACCAGAACGGCGCACTATGCGCCAACACTTGACGGTAACTGCTATAGAGGATGTCGGGAGAAGGGGACATTTAGACACATGTGGTAGGACTGCCCAGGGGTCCTGACACTTTGGGTAAAATTGTCAAAGCTGGTGAGCCAGCTTCTGAATGAAAGAGTCACACTTACAATATCACAGGCATTGCTACACGACAGGGTGAAACCCTTCAACAATTCAATTAATTGCTTCATTAGAATCCTTTGTACATGCCTGAGAATATGTGTCGCAAGACATTGGAAGGCAGGGACACCCACATGGCAGGAAGTGACAGATAAAATAGTAGACACCTTCCACTTATCAGAGGTGGCGGCATGGTCGCAAGGTCAGCTGGAGCAGTTTAATAAGATATGGTTTTATTGGATGTTAAGGAAGGGTGAGATACAGAATCTGTGAGTACAGGGTGGACTATAAGTGAACAAGAGGTAGTGCTTGAGAGATGAAGCGAAAGTTGTTAGTATAGGCAATGGTGACATTTCCCATTTAATAAGGGACAGTTATGAGGAAGGTTAGAGAAACATAATAACCCTCTGGTGGGGAGGAGACATGTTGTAACAGCCTGGAAGAAGGGGGGTGGGGGGATGAGTTTTATAGGTTGGGGAGTTAAATTTCTTAATATATGTTGGTAAACGCCCAAAATGGCAGAATGTAGAAGTGCCTGGCCTAGGCCATTGCTGTACAGTTTTTGTATCACAATGTTTACATGACAGAAGTTACTGATTTGTGTCAAAGAGACTTTATTTTGTACATGTAAATTAGTAGAACTCTGTATTACTGCTTAAAATCAATAAAAATTATTTCAAATAAAAGTTGATCTCACACACTGGTAATGAAAAAAATAATATATACACATACAAGATAAGGGACACAAACTATTAATAATAGTAGTAATAATTGTCTCTAATAAAAAAGGTACAAAAATCCCTAAAGTAAAACAATGAGCCCCACAAGCAGGTATCACAGAACAACCACAAGGACGGAATAACCTTTGTCAAGATATTCCTATAAACAAAATAATATGGACAAGAAAGTTGGAGCTGTGAAAAGCGCTAAATGGGGTAGCACCGTATCACTTAAAGGGAAGTATAATGATTAGAAATCCGCCAAAAAATAATGTGGAATATAGATAAAAGGAGGACAATACATGAGATCAAGAAGATCTCTTAAAAACAAAATCAGCATATACATCACATAAATAGAAACTAATACATAAATTCTCATAAACAGAGTCCACACTATAATATAAGTGTGATAAAGTCCAGAAAGCAAACACCCAAAGCACCTATTAAGAGGTAAGTAGAATGTGGAAATTGATAGGAGAAACCAGGTGATCACTTCAATCTCACTGTGAAGATATCCAACTGAACCCCTTAGGATGTATTCTCACAAGAAAATACCTCAATCAGAATAAGGTAAGTGACAGGCAGGGGTCCATGCTGGGACTGTAGTGAAAACTCCCTTCCAAATCTGTCTTTAGAATGGATACATCCCCCTGTTGGGGCGGGTCTCAGGAAGTGAAGGCTTTTACACAGCCTGAATTCCTTTGGGCTTTTCCCCAATCAGGCAGGTGACTCAGCCAATTATTTTCTTAGGCTTCTGCCAGCATGATCTATCTGAGAAAGAAAAACTAATTTATTCCAATCAGATGTTGCACTGAGTCCGTCGAAGGAAATGCTGAGGAATCAGCTGAGAGGCGGTGCATCTGATCAGAGAGATGTGGCAAGGCTATAAGCATCTGGGAGGAGACTGACCGTCAGATACGACTGCCAGCTGGGTAACGGCTTGGATCAGAGGTGAAATTCAAATCCATAGATAGAGGACTGGAGTTAATATACTAAGTTAAATCTGTCAGCAGACTTCCAGAGAAAGTTGACAAAAATAATAACAAGAGCATGTCATTAGTCATTATGACAGGAAGGTAAATTAGAGATATGACTCTATAAGACCTGGAGATACCTTTAGCAACTGAGAGAAATCTCAATGCTAAATGGATAAAATTACCAAGCAATGTAGTAATGAAAGGTGGAGCATTTATACAAGTCAATGACTGCAGGTTAATTGCTGTTTAAAGGTGTAGTACAATATGTATGGTTACTGAGTAATACAGATAGGAAATGTATGTGACAGAACCCCCTTCTCAAGAAGCCATTCCGTGGATCAGGCTCTGGGACGTTGAGGATTCCTGTGATGAAAAAGTGAAACCAAATGTGGTGCCAAGAGATTGCATGAAGGTTCCCAGGTATCATCACTGTGGGAGTACCCTTTCCAATAAACCAGGTATTGCAACTGGCCTTGGTATTTTCTTGAATCAATTATAGATTCCACTTCAAACTCCTGGTCCGGTTGAATCTTTAAAGTGGATGTCTTATAATCCTTTGAGGGATTCCTAGTAGGAATATATGGTTTTAAAAGAGAGACATGAAAACTGTTATGAATCTTATAGGAGGGCGGAAGATCCAATACTACTGCGTTGTCATTGATAACCTTGATCACTGTGAATGGGCCTATAAATAATACAAAAAAACGAAAAAAAAGCCAGATACCTGTAAATAAAATTTAACTTTTATTCCAACATTACATGTTTAAAATAAGAGTGGGATGTAACCCCATAACAAAAAAACTGACTAATGTGTTTCGACTATGGACTATGAGTATGGCTTTGCAGCCAAAACACGTTAGTTTTTGTTATGGGGTTGCATCCCACTATTATTTTAAACATGTAATGTTGGAATAAAAGTTAAATTTTATTTACAGGTATCTGGCTTTTTTTCATTTTTTGGCTTATATAATTTTGCCATTTAGCCAATACTTGTGCTGCACTGCCTGCCGGAATCTTTCTCAAGGGGGTTTGGATGTTTTAGACTTTTTTGCTGTATCCTGATTACCAGAGCCAGAGGACCTACAACTGCATGCTACCTTGACCAGTGTACCCAGTATTGCGGACAAGGATTCATCTGGTGACCTTACAGACCCAAGTATACTGCAATTGACACAATGAGGAGGAGGCGGACAAGGCCAGTACATCATTCAACACAGACCTACCGCAGAGCATGAGTGAGAGGCGCCCTGCTTGCTGATGTCATCCGGCATACAGTGAGGATGCTCGATCTGTGTTTGGTCGATGGTCTGGAGCCCGGGAGAGCGCACTTGGCCGGTTAGTACAATTTTAGTTCAATTTTGGGACTGAAGTGGACAAGGCTGTGTTTAATACTGATGGATGTCTGCATCAAGGGTGTTTGATGACACGGGCTGTGACTACTGATACAAATCCCTAGGTGAGAGACTTTCAGTGTTCATTGATTTATTCACCTATCCACCCTTTATGCTGTCAGAACTGAGCCTCACAAGTTGGATGCTGTATGTTGATGAACTTACTTTATGCATTAGGAAGACATAAGTCCCATACTGGGCACTGAGCCATTGGATTTAAGCTTATTATAGAAAAGGCTGATTTATATTTGGCAATCAGTAACACACACATATATATATGGTTACACCCCCTTGAGTACTTTATAGCTGGAGATATTTGTCTTTACTAATACGGTTATTTGTGTTTGAATTTACCTAACCACAGCTTACCCGGTGGAACCTATTGGGGCAGAAATATATTAATTTCCTGTTGGGACTATTCTCTTTTGTTTCCTATAAATAATCCACCAAGTTTTTTGCTTGGGGTATTCAGTCTCAAATGCTTGGTAGACAACCAGACCTGGCAGCCTATCTTGTAGTCAGGAGGTTTTCTGTGTTTCTTATGGTAGTAAAACTTCAGGTGGTCTTGGGCTAGTCGAATCAGTTGTTGCAACGTAGAATGAACCTCCTTTAAGTTATCCAATGTATCATTCAATTTAGGGCAAGATGTTTGTTTGGTTGGATAGAAATTATTCCATGGATGATATCCCTTGTTCAAAAAGAAAGGCGTTGCTTTCGTAGAGGTGTTCATTTAGTTATTATGGAGTTATTATACGAATGTTCTGCTAAAGGCAGAAGTGATGTTCAGATATATAGACAATATTCTGGTTATTTGGCAGGGAGATGAAAAGGAAGCAACAAATTTGGTTAGCTATGTGAACCAGAACACCCTAAATCTTACATTCACACATACAATTGATAAAAATAAAATAAAATTTTTGGACTTGGAACTGATGCATAGGGAAGATAAGGTTGTCACACAATTATATAGAAAAGAGACCGATATAAACAGTTATTTACATGCACAAAGTGCACATTATGCTAAGTGGATAAGGAATATTCCCTATGGTCAGTTTCAGAGAGCCAGAAGGAGTTGTATAGATGAGGAAGCCTATGAAACGGAAGCACAGATTATACATAAGAGATTTGTGGCTAAAGAATATCAAGTGAAATTACAGGGAGTGCAGAATTATTAGGCAAATTAGTATTTTGACCACATCATCCTCTTTATGCATGTTGTCTTACTCCAAGCTGTATAGGCTCGAAAGCCTACTACCAATTAAGCATATTAGGTGATGTGCATCTCTGTAATGAGAAGGGGTGTGGTCTAATGACATCAACACCCTATATCAGGTGTGCATAATTATTAGGCAACTTCCTTTCCTTTGGCAAAATGGGTCAAAAGAAGGACTTGACAGGCTCAGAAAAGTCAAAAATACTGAGATATCTTGCAGAGGGATGCAGCACTCTTAAAATTGCAAAGCTTCTGAAGCGTGATCATCGAACAATCAAGCGTTTCATGCAAAATAGTCAACAGGGTCGCAAGAAGCGTGTGGAAAAACCAAGGCGCAAAATAACTGCCCATGAACTGAGAAAAGTCAAGCGTGCAGCTGCCAAGATGCCACTTGCCACCAGTTTGGCCATATTTCAGAGCTGCAACATCACTGGAGTACCCAAAAGCACAAGGTGTGCAATACTCAGAGACATGGCCAAGGTAAGAAAGGCTGAAAGACTACCACCACTGAACAAGACACACAAGCTGAAACGTCAAGACTGGGCCAAGAAATATCTCAAGACTGATTTTTCTAAGGTTTTATGGACTGATGAAATGAGAGTGAGTCTTGATGGGCCAGATGGATGGGCCCGTGGCTGGATTGGTAAAGGGCAGAGAGCTCCAGTCCAACTCAGACGCCAGCAAGGTGGAGGTGGAGTACTGGTTTGGGCTGGTATCATCAAAGATGAGCTTGTGGGGCCTTTTGGGTTGAGGATGGAGTCAAGCTCAACTCCCAGTCCTACTGCCAGTTTCTGGAAGACACCTTCTTCAAGCAGTGGTACAGGAAGAAGTCTGCATCCTTCAAGAAAAACATGATTTTCATGCAGGACAATGCTCCATCACACGCGTCCAAGTACTCCACAGCGTGGCTGGCAAGAAAGGGTATAAAAGAAGAAAATCTAATGACATGGCCTCCTTGTTCACCTGATCTGAACCCCATTGAGAACCTGTGGTCCATCATCAAATGTGAGATTTACAAGGAGGGAAAACAGTACACCTCTCTGAACAGTGTCTGGGAGGCTGTGGTTGCTGCTGCACGCAATGTTGATGGTGAACAGATCAAAACACTGACAGAATCCATGGATGGCAGGCTTTTGAGTGTCCTTGCAAAGAAAGGTGGCTTTATTGGTCACTGATTTGTTTTTGTTTTGTTTTTGAATGTCAGAAATGTATATTTGTGAATGTTGAGATGTTATATTGGTTTCACTGGTAAAAATAAATAATTGAAATGGGTATATATTTGTTTTTTGTTAAGTTGCCTAATAATTATGCACAGTAATAGTCACCTGCACACACAGATATCCCCCTAAAATAGCTATAACTAAAAACAAACTAAAAACTACTTCCACAACTATTCAGCTTTGATATTAATGAGTTTTTTGGGTTCATTGAGAACATGGTTGTTGTTCAATAATAAAATTAATCCTCAAAAATACAACTTGCCTAATAATTTTGCACTCCATGTAATAGAACAAGCACGAAAAAAAAGCCAAAACTGTGAAGGAGGGTTCCATCTCATCGATAAACAAAAATAAAAATAAAACTTTGGAACAAAAACAAAATAGGTTAAATTTTGTTACTAAATATAATAATGCATATAGGGGCATTGAAAGAGCCCTAAAGAAACACTGGCATGTGCTATTGCAAGGCGTTTTGTTGAGAGACATTATTCCATAAAAAAGTAGGGTTATTTATAGGAAAAATCAATCAATAAAATAATATATGGTTGCCCGAAAATGAGGAAGGGAAAGAGAGGCCAGAATTGGTTGAGAAAACACACAAAGGGGTTCTATAAGTGTGGAAGGGGAGGGTTCACATGTAGAGGCGTAACTAGAAACCACAGGGCACAGGTGCAAGAATCTAAGAAGGGCCCCCCTACCCCCCCCCCAAAAAAAAAAAGATGAATTTGATACATATCTTTTATTTATTTTTTATTTTACATTTAACACAGAAAAAAAATGTGAATCCGATTACATGTCTGCAAAAGGAGGTACCCTGTGCCCACAGTCTGTGAGATGGTCTTACCCCCTATTACTGTTTATAGTAACACTGTTTAACCAACCAGTACTGTATATAGTGAGTTAGTTACACAGTCTGTAATCTGCCAGTGAGATGGCTGGCCTGACCCTACCCACCCCAGTACTTTATAAAGTATCCACAGTAGTCGGTGACATGGTCCAGTCCCCCCTGTACTTTAGGGTTGCCACCTGTCCCTTAAAATACAGAACACTTAAAAGTTACACATTCTGCAGGGTGTGCAGGGAAGAATATGAATAGTGCTGTCCAGAAACACAATACATGTTCCTCCCTGCACACCCTGCAGCATGTGTAACTCATAAGTGTCCAGGAAAACATAGCTGAGGTGGCAACCCTAACTGTATATAGTGGTACTGTATAGAGACATTGTTTACCCTCTGCCCCCCATGCTGTAGTAACCAGGTCTGTAATTTTTTGGTTCCACAAACATACACACACACACATACATGCATAAATACATACACAGTCACATACATACATACATACACATATGGGTAAAACAGAAACACTAACTCCTGTAGTCAGAGATACTAGTAAAGCATCATGTCACACTCACATGATATCAGTGCAGGCAGTGGCAGGTCAAATGTTTTTATTTATTTTTAAGCTGGGCCCTCACCCTCAAGGTTCCAGTCGCAGTTGTGTACTCTGCACCCCCTGTAGTTTCACCCCTGTGCACATGCTGTACCCATATACATCAAGAGAACAAACATTTTTTCTCCACCAAATGTGAAATACAGGAATTAACTGTAAATCAAGCTATGTTGTTTACCTTCTGGAGTGTTCATGTGGGAAAGCGAAGAGGAGAGTAAATTATAGACTAACTGAGCACCTTAGGAACATAGAAATAGGACTCCTTATCCATGGAGTGTCAGCCCATTTCTTGGAGGTACATGGAAGGGATAGTAGAGATTTAAAAATCAAAGCAATTGAACATGTGAAAAGGAATGAAAGGGGCGGTGATCCCCTCAGATTGCTTAGACAGAGAGAGACCTATTGGATCCACACATTAGGTATGCTAGAACCACAAGGAATGAATAGAGAAGTGGATCTAGCAGCTTTTATAGATTCCTAATGTGTGGATCTGTCCCATAATAATACTATTAGTAGCATCTCTGTAGTTGTTTATCCCAGACGTTTATATTAAAATATGTTCATACATATATATGATCATTGTGTCCTTATATGTACATATTGTAGGTGAGCGAAAATAAACCAAAAATAATCAAGAGCCATCCAAATATATAGGAAGAAAATCAGGTAGAAATGGAGACACCCTCATGGTCATGTAATTGATGTCCCTACAGTGATAATAGTAAGATATTTGGAGCTTATTGTAAAGTTGTGTGAAAACATACATATATTAACAGGATATGAATTGTAAAGAAACATTATTGATTACAAATTTAATTTTAATTTTAGCATAGATTCTCTTTAATTCTGTATGCAACATGAAGGAATGATTAATTTCAACATATTCATGTATCATTTGGATATGAAAGGTTTTTATTCTATTCTGGAATAAATCTATGCACTATACAAAATGGATAATCAATTACAGTATATTCATTTAGTCATTTGCTACATAGAATACAAAAAAGTTTTTTATTACTCTGAAAATCTTTTTATCTGTGTGTACAGCGATATTTATTTTATTTATCTATTTATATTCGTGTATCAAATATTGTACATATATGCCATTGATATTATTCAAATGTTTTATGAATTATTTAAAAAATGTTAGAAGTGTTTTTAGTATACATGTTGGGAAATAAATACACATCAATAGATTGTATTGTTGATATTCGGGCTCTGTATTGGAATACTAAGTCCGTTTTTTAAATATACCCTATCTTAGATTGTAGTCCCCTTTGTTTAGAAGCAATATAGAGCGTTAAGTGGCAAGCAAAAAGTTACATGATTGTTACCACTACTTGCCTAGAAACAGGAAATCTACAACGAGAGCCCTATAAAAGATGGGCATCAAGGTATGTGGACATGCCTCTGACGAAGTGAGGAGGAGACCCACGAAACGCATTAGGCCATGCCCACAATTGACAGATGATTATCCGCTACTTAAATAAACATAGTAACTCCTATCCTGCCGCTCCCGGACCACGCCACCATCTAAATAAACATATTAACCCCTAAACCTCTGGCCTCCCACTTCTTTACCATTTACTAAACCTATTAACCCCTAAACCGCCAGCCCCCACATCGCCATAAACTAAATTAAGCTATAAACCCCTAAACCTAACAACCCGCTAACTTTACCTTAAAATTACAGCATCCCTATCTTATAATAAATTAAAACTTACCTTTAGAATTAAAATAAACTATATTAAACTATTAATTAACTTACCCTATTTATTATACTACAATTACATTAAGCTATCAATTAAATTAACTATATTACATATTTAAAAACCCTAACCCTGCTCAAATTATTTAAATCAACTATTAAAAATTACTAAATTACAAAAAAAAACACTAAGTTACAAAACAAACAAACACTAAGTTACAAAAAAAACACAGTATCAAAAATAAAAACGAATTACACCTAATCTAATAGCACTATCAAAATAAAAAAGCCCCCCCAAAAATCTATCTTCATCCATCCGGCGAAGTCTTCATCCATGCGGCCTCTTCTATCGTCATCCATGCGGAGCGGGTCCATCCTGAAGACATTCGGCATGGAGCTCCTCTTCAATACGATCACTGACGTAAACTGTAACTTGCATTCCTATTGGCTGAAAGGTTCCAATCAGCCAATAGGCTTAGAGCTGCTAAAATCCTTTTGGCTGTTCCAATCAGCCAATAGGATTTGAGCAGATCTCATCCTATTGGCTGTTCCAATCAGCCAATAGGATGAGAGCTCAATCCTATTGGCTGATTGGAACAGCCAATAGGATGAGAGCTGCTCAAATCCTATTGGCTGATTGGATCAGTCAATAGGATTTTAGTAGCTCTAATAGTAGATTTAAATAATTTGAGTAGGATTAGGGTTTTTAATAAGTAATATAGTTAATTTAATTGCTAGTTTAATGTAATTGTAGTATAATAGTTAGGGTAGGTTAATTAATAGCTTAATATAGTTTATTTTAATTCTTAAGGTAAGTTTTAATTTATTATAAAATAGGGATGTTGTAATTTTAATGTAAAGTTAGCAGGTTGTTAGGTATAGGGGTTAATAGCTTAATTTAGTTTATGGTAATGTAGGGGCTGGCGGTTTAGGGGTTAATAGGTTTAGTTAATGGTAGTGATGTGGGAGGCCAGAGGTTTAGGGATTATTATGTTTATTTAGGTGGTGGCAGTGTCCGGGAGTGGCAGAATAGGGGT
The DNA here is from genome assembly GCF_027579735.1 of Bombina bombina. Lineage (NCBI taxonomy): Eukaryota > Metazoa > Chordata > Amphibia > Anura > Bombinatoridae > Bombina > Bombina bombina. Next base: position 607,644,504 of record NC_069501.1, on the reverse strand, counting down.
TTATACAATTATTTAGGTGGCGGCAGGGTCTGGGAGCGGTGGAATATGGTTAATAAATTTATTTAGGTTGCAGCGATGTCGGGGCAGCAGATTAGGGGTGCTTAGAATCGGGTTTATGTTAGGGTGTTAGATGTAAACGTAACTGGTTTTCTACCATATAAATCAATGGGATATCTGGCAGCATCGAACATAAGCTTTCGCTGCTTTCAGACTCCCATTGATTCCCATGGCATCTGCGGCCTCCAAGGTGGCGTATTGAAACCAGATGCGCTGGGCCGGAATAGCCGCGAGCGTATCTGTTAACTATTTGATAACTTTGAAACAGTGTCAAATAGTGCAGAATGTGTATTCGGAACATCTGCAATGACGTAAGCATTGATCTATGTCGCATTGAGACCGGCGGATCTTATGTTACGTCACAGATTTCAAATTTTGCCGGTCTGTAGGCTTTGATAACTAGGTCGAATCAAGCTCGCCATAATTACGCTGCGGGATTCCAGCGTATTTGCGGTTGACGGCTTGATAAATATTCCAATCAAGCGGTCATAGACTCAGAAGTTCTTGTTTTTTCTTTGGAGGATCACAGTGAGCAAAAAGATGCGGAGGTGAGTACAGCTATCTCTAATGATACACACCAACCGGGAGATCTGAAACAGACTGGGACTCTGGGCTATTACAAAGTGACCGTGTTGTCCAACCTTTGATGTGCTGTTACATACCTCATACGTTTGAGGTTACAGAGTGTTTTTTTTTTTATTGTATGCCATTAAAAGTTTTTTTTTATACTACTCTTAGATCAGTCTCTTGCGCTCGTGTCTCCTTTTTTCTGTTTTGTATTCAGCAAAAGTCTGCCAACATTGCCACTTAGCTGCGATGCAGGGGGTGGGTCGGGGCCTGTGTGTGTTTGTGTGTTTACACAAAATATAATGTGCGTTTGTGAAAATAAGAAAATGTTTTCTGTGTAGTAACACTTCAAATTATTCATATGAATATTCAGTTTCACTATACATTCACTAGATTTGTCACACTTGAAAATATTGCACCTGAATAGCTGGTAAGACTGATAAGGCTGAAAAGGAATAGCTAAGATAGAGGACAGTGCTTTGAATATTAGAAACCATTGGCAATGTTTCAACATTAAAATACAGGTTACTCTCATAGAACACCCTTGAAACTCCCACAGAATGCCTGTATATTTGATCTGTCTGTTTTCTACTTAAAGGGATATAAAACCCAATTTTTTTCTTTTATGATTCAGATAGCGCAAAAATGTGCTGGCTCCTAAGCTTACATTCCTGCTTTTCAAATAAATATACCAAGAAAACAAAGAAAAATTGATAATAGGAGTGAATTAGTAAGTTGCTGAAAATTGCATGATCTATCTGAATCATGAAAGAAAATATGTGGGTTTCATATCCCTTTAACAAAGACAAAAAAACCTTCCTATTAAAACTATTGCATGTAAAATGTAAAGCGTGATTGTACAAATCTTCTATTGTGTCCTTAGGCGTGTTTTTTTTTTTACTTATTTTAAGATTGCGCTTGAGGACTCTCAATATTCATATTTCCATTATATTAAGCAATATTCATATTTTTTATAGATATATATTAATATTAACATAAAACACATTTGCTACAGTGCAATCACAATATAAGTAAAACACGATCACACAATTGCAATATAAAAAAATATGAATATTGCGGATGTGCAATCACGTTCTCAATATTATGGAAACATTAATATTGAGAACATGCAATTGCAATCTTTAAATATGGAGAGAAAAAAAACATGCCTAAGGACACAATAGATGATTTCTACATTCACGCTTACATTTTACATACATATTCTAATATTATACTATACATTACGTATACATTATACGGTGTATATACATATATCATATACTCACAATCCCTCAGCTCCTATACGGGTATTACTGATGTGTTTAATTCACTATTTTAGATCATTTACATTACACCTTCGATGTAGGCGGTGCTGCTTCTTTGAACATATAGCCAGTATCAAAGAAGCATCGCTTCCCACTGAAATGTTTGGTAAAACACCTCTCGGCGATGCTGCCTTTAAACAGTACTGTCAGCCTTGATCCCTTTTGAATATCTCGCAGTGTAACCTTTCACACATGTACATGGTATCTACCTTGGTATGCTCTTCCACAAAGAAGCAATTGTGTTTCATGTCCCTATAATGAATTAGAAGATGCAATAAAATGAATGTGTAGCTTGTCAGGCAATAGGGTACCATGCCTCATAAATCTTTACTTATTGCTCCTAATGTGTTAAGTTATGCTACAATATAGATATAGATACACATTGTTCACCTTTAAAATGACTAATCCATTTGAAAATATGCTGCATGTCTCTTAAAAGATTAAATAAAGAATCCACAATGCATATACAATGGGCTAGATGCACAGAGGCTTGCAATGCTGGGGAGGGATCGCGATCAAGCAAGGTCCTGTTAAAAAATGCAGTCTTAATTCCCTTCTATCTGATCACCACCAGCTGGTATTTTTACCATTAATATATACAGCTGTATTAAGTGGCCAAAACATGATATCTTGTACAGCAAATCACAACCACTATACTCGCAGAAAAAAAATTGCAATCACAAAAAAACTTGTTTGGAAAAGGAATCTCTAAATGCATGTAAATGTTAGCTATTTGTCTGTTTTGTTCTGTTAAAGATGTCTCCCTTGGTAGAACAGTATTTGTATTGTCAATCTTGCAGATGGGTTTCCTGGGTGTTTTTGGAGTTTTCTGGGCAGGGTCTCACTATAACAAAGTTTGTGAGGCTGTCACATATTTTGTTTTATTTATTTATTTTTTAAAGTGGACTGCTTTCTAGAGAGTGTTTTTTCATTTCTTTTAAATAATTTGTATTTATTACATGTGTGTGATGCTGGTATCCTGCACAGTAACCCTTGTTCCTTGTTGTGAGAATTTAACGGCTGTGAGATGTAAGATGCTCCATTGGTTTAAAAAGGAGCTGATCTCGCCACTAGTACAAATCTTGCCATTTTCAAGCAGTGATGTTGCCGAAAGTTTTCTCAGGAAGAAATTAGCTTAACTAAAAAGTTGTTACATTTCTCTTTAGTTGCCATATACCTGGGATACTTTATATTGAGATCCTGCAAATAATAATCAGAACAATAAGTATATTTTCATGTCAGCCTATGGCCAATTTTGACACTGAGAGCTTGTCTATAAAGCCATCACACTCTACCTATAGTTCTTTCAATTGCCCCTATTTAATACACTTTTCCTGTCTACAACTCAGCTTGCTCCACTCTATCCTTTTAAAAAAGGTAATTATTTCCTTTACATTGTAAGCTTTCTTTTGAGTGTTTTGTGTTATTCTTATAACTAAACTTTACTACTTGTAGCATATTAGTGCTCTGTAAACACAATAACTTTGTTTTGTGACTGGACCAGGGAGATATACTATCATGGATACTGGTAAATACTTTTTATGTCAGTTTGAAAGTCTTCAAGATCAACTTGCTTTGCATATATCTGTTGTAGCATATTATAAAAACCATACAAAGGATAATATTATGCAGTTACTAAGATCGGTTCAAAGGCTTAAGTAAGTGTAGAGCCAAATAGGCTTGCAGAGGCATAAGGGTTAAGGCTGTCAGGGAGAGTGAAGATAGAAGGGAGTTTCTGTGTAGGTTGCAACATTGTTGCTGGGGCAGGGAGTGGCTTACCTTTTTATGCTGATGCCTGCAGTTTCTGTTTCCCTTTGATCCTGGACAGAAAGCTGACAAGTTGTTCTATCTTCTTTACATCTTCAATTCTTCTTCAACATGAGGCGTTACAGATGTTCTTCAGCACCACCCCTGAGGTTTAGAGAGGGAAAGATACCTGTTACCCGGCGTGGCTTACAAGAACAGCAGATAAGTATTAGTGAACTTGCCGAAATTATCCCTTCTTCCCAAATAGCTCCCCAACCTCCCCCAGCTCAGGCCCCAGCACAGGTTTCAGCTCCCACAATAATTCCCACTACAACTACCATGGTAGATATCCATCCTACACCATTTACCCTGCTTCCCAGCCCAACTGTTATGGTGCCTGATTCCAATCCTGGTACCCCTATCTTGCAAGATGGAAACTTTAATACTGTAACCACAGTCCCTGTGGGAAATATCATTAATACTGATCTATCTATTATGGGTATGTTTGCTGCCCTCCCTCCCCCTGCGGCAGGTGCTGTGGCATCCCTGCTTTCTAACATAGCAGCTGCTATATCCTCAGGCCTTCCTCAAAATGTGCAAAGTAATCCCCAGTATGCTCCTCAGCTGCCTTTGGCCCCCTCGGATTTGGCGCCAAAAATGCCATCTTTAACCTCCATCACTATTCCTTCTTCTTCGGTGTCTGTAGCCCCGCCCCAATGACACCACTGATTGGTAAAATTAGGGTGGACCCTCCTCACAGGCCTAACATTACCCGTAGCCTTAACCGGACACTACCTTTACATGTGGACAGGGTCCTTCAGCAGGGAGCTACTCAAACACTTGATCGCTTTACCGTGGGCGATCCTTCTCCTATCCAGGCTCCGGGTTCTCAGCAGGCTCCGTGTTCGGCTGGGCCTGCGCTGACGTCACTTCTGGTCGGGCGTAATGGTGCTTCCGGTGACATCAGCGCAGATCCAGCATTCACCCTTGGACGACCGATGAGCAGGAGCGGACCCCAGGCAGGTAAGCACCGTAAGCGCTCTCTAGCCAGGGGCCACCTAGTCGGTCACCTGGGGGGTTTGGGAAGGCCCCGAAGAGGTTTTAGGCAGTGCGGTAGTGGCCATACTTTACCAGCAAGGGGCAGTGTGGCGTTAGGAAATGAAAGGCATATAGGTTTCTTAGCAAACAATGAAGGGGTTAATTTGATAAACGATGGTGTTATTAATGAACAGAGTGCAAATATGCATGCTGTGGATAACATGAATATAAATAATCATAACCTGGCTACTGTTACTATTGGTGCTTATGCTAACAGACAGGCAGTTCACGATGTTATGCAAGGTCAGGCTGTTAATAATGGTTTAAATATTCATGCTAGCAGACAGGCAGTTCATAATGTTATGCAAGGTCAGGGTGTTTCTGATGGTTCAAATATTCATGCTGTTAGCTCCAGCCTGTAGGCTGTTAATACGCATAGTGTAGGAAATACTAACATTATTGATCAAACTAGTTATGCTGTTAGCTCCAGCAGGCAGGCTATTAATATGCATAGTGTAGGAAATATTAACATTCTTGATCCAAATATTAATGCTGCTAGCTCAGGCATGCAGGATGCTAATACGCATAGTGTAGAAGATATGGATGTGGTTAAGCAGAGTGCTGGCTGTTCAAATTTTTTTGCTCCCAGCTTTGCGGGGCAGAATGCTTGTGTGACATTAGCTGTCTTAAACCCTCCCATGCGCAATGTGAATGATGAATGTGTGGATTTGCAATTGGGTATGAATGTACCACCTGCAGGGATTTCAACTCCGGGGTTGGAGGCTCTGCAGGGGGTTAGCTCACAGGGGGTGGTAAATGTTTGTGAGCAGGGAGCGGGTAGGGCCCCTCAGGTCACACCTGGGTTTCCTCTGGCTTCAGGGCAAAATGCTTGTGATTTCCTTTCTGTTTTGCAGGAGGTTTTATCGGGAAAACAGTTTTTGCCAGTTACCCAAACCCTGGCGGGGAATAACCCATTATAGGTCATGGCAGCAGGTTCATCAGCAGCAGCAACTTCCGCAGCCGCAGCAGTGCCAGCAATTCCGTCCGCATCCATGGCGGCCAACAGCAGCACGGGGGTTTTACCATCCGCAGAAGCCGCACCGACAGAGGCTGGGGCCGGACCCTCCACTGGAAACTGTGAGTTGCCTGCAACTAATCACCCTAGGGAACACTTATCGGACTCATCTACTGACTCTGACTTAGACAGCGAGACTTCTTTGGGCTTAAAGTCAAAAGGGCAGAAGCCCATGTATAAGATGCTAAAGCAAATGAAGTCAGGCCAGACACAAAAAGAGCAGAGAACAGAGGGAGTAGCTCAGCCAGTTACAGGTCAGCCTCAGGCAGCACCATTGGTGATAACTAGGAAAACAGCCTTAGCAGGCGATGCGTTACCTTGTCCAATTTTTTCGCTTCACGGACACTTGAAGCAAAAAATTGCGTGAAGAATTCAGGAGGGCAAATATGTAAATATTTTCGAGCTTTCCCTTGAAGCGCATAGGCAGAAGGAAAAAAGCGTGGATGGGACTGGGCCTAAACGTAGTAAAAGACCTGAGACATTTGACGAGTGGCTCAAATGCTTCAGGATCTTCTCTTCATGTTATTTAGATAAATATCCAGATCAAGGCCAGGCACTGCTGAAACATACTGATACCATACACTGGATTTATTAACATCATAAAGACAGTGTGTGGAGGGAGTATGATTCTAACTTTTGTAGGAAAATGGCTGCTAATTCTGCACTGACATTTGGATCACAAGAAATGCATTTGTGGTCTCGTCTAGGCTCAGAGAGATCGCCTTCTCCACCATCAGCTAATAGAGGCACAGGGGCGCATTTTCAGAATAGGAATAAGCGTAAGGGCCGCGAATGCTGGGCCTTTCAGGAGAAAAGGTGTGACAAAGGCTCTGCCTGCATTTACCGGCATGCATGCAAGTTCTGTGGAGCATTTCATTCAGGAGCAGATTGCTCCAAGAGAAAGGACCCCAACACTGACAAATCAGCAGTCCGGCAACCTTCTGCAGCTAAGGGCACCCACCCCGGTGAGGGTGGATGCTCTTGAGCTGTGGTTGACAACATACCCAGACCGCCAAGTGGCAGGCTTGCTCTTGGCGGGATTAACAGATGGTTTTGTGATCCCAATAAACAAATCTGTTGCGGGTTCTCAGTGCCATCGTAACTTAAAATCCGTATACCAGCATCCAGGAGTGGTTAGAGATAAACTAAGGAAGGAGATATCGTTAGGGAGAATGATAGGCCCCTTTAGCATGCCTCCCTTTCCTGATTTGGTTATCTCTCCTCTGGGAGTGGTCCCAAAAAAGGAACCTGGGAAATTTCGCTTGATACAGCACCTCTCTTACCCCAAAGGGAACTCAGTAACTGACGCAATTGACCCTGAGCTCAGCACAGTTCACTACCAGTCATTTGATAAGGCACTTGACTTGGTCCGTGGGTTTGGGAGAGGCGCTTTGCTAGCAAAATTAGATATTGAATCGGCTTTTTGTCTCCTTCCTTTGCACCCCAAGTCCTTTCCCCTTATGCGATGTAAGTTCGAGGGTTGTTACTATGTAGATCGATGCTTACCCATGGGTTGTGCTATTTCATGCTCCTTGTTTGAAGCTTTCAGCACATTCTTGCATTGGGCAATGGCCAAACTTGTCGGAGGAGATTACATAGCTCACTATCTTGACGACTTTCTCATAGTGGGGGAACATGACTCAGACAGGTGTATTTGGCTAATGGTTGAAATGAGAGGCCTCATGTCCCAGCTTGGTGTTCCGCTAGCGGAAGACAAAACCCAGGGACCATGCACTACATTAACCTTCCTAGGTATAGAGATAGACACCTTACAGATGGTTTGCAGGTTACCCATGGATAAGGTACAGAACATGTTGGTTTCAGTTTGGGCAGCTGTCTCCAAGAAACACATGTCCTTGAGGGAACTTCAATACCTCCTGGTTTTGTTGAACTTCGCATGTAGGGTGATCCCCATGGGGAGGGTGTTTAATAGGAGGTTAGAAAGTCATCTTAAAGGCAATCCCAGAATATCAGACAGAATATTGGTTTCGCAAGACATGATAGATGATTTGAAAGTGTGGGAGACATTTTTTAAACAATTTAACGGCATCAGTGTGTGGCGGGCTAGCCTGATATCCAGTCAGACCCTGCACTTATTTACTGACGCAGCGGGATCTCATGGATACGGGGCCTACTTCCAAGGGGAATGGTGTGTGGGACCTTGGCCGGAGGAGTGGAGTTCTACTCCTTTGATCAGGAACCTAACACTGATGGAATTGTTTCCCATTGTCGTTTCGGTCGAGCTATGGAGGCAGAGACTGCGGAACCGAACAGTGGTTTTTTGGACAGACAACCTGAGCGTTGTGCATTCCATTAACAGACTTCCTGCTTCCTCTGTTACCGTGGTACGACTGTTGCGACATTTGGTTTCAAGGTCTCTTCAGCTTAATATTCAATTTCAGGATAGACATGTCCCAGGGGTCAACAATGTTTTGGCGGATGCCCTCTCTAGGTTTGATTGGTTGACCTTTAGGAAACTAGCACCACGGGTGGCTGCAGAAGGACTAATCTGTCCCAGTTTCCTTTGGCAGCTGGTGGTCCCTGGTTGTCATTAATTCCTTTAGTCCGGTCATCCCTTGCCCCAACAACTTGGCGAACTTACGTCAGGCTCTGGCGAGAGTGGGATCTATTTTGCAGTACCCGAGGGGCGGAGTCATTAATTAGCTCTCCGGTGATGTTATGCAATTGGTTGGTGTACATGAAGGCTCAAGGTTTGCGAAAAGGGGCAGTTCAGTTGCATTTGGCCGCGCTATCATTCTTTTTCAGTCTGCTGGGTTCCAGAGACCCCACAGGTTCCTTTTTCGTTAGACAGGCCCTCAAGGGTTGGGGGCGGTTGCAGACCCATACAAATGACAATAGGGAGCCAATTACTTGGGACCGGCTTGAGAGGCTGGTAGTGGTTTTGCCTAAAATTTGTATTTCAGAATTTGAGGTCATGCTTTTTAAGGCGGCATTTGTCTTGGCCTTCGCGGGCGCCCTCAGAATTGCGGAACTGGTATCCCCTTCTAAAAAACATGTGAACAAAGGGGTGCAATTAGATCACGTTAGACTTTCCACCCATTCGGTTTTGTTTTTTGTCCCTAAATCTAAAACTGACCAGGAAGCCAAGGGTACTTGGCTCAATCTTCCTAGTCAAGGGGATGATTGCTGTCCGTTAGCTACTCTATCGGCTTACTTACAGCACAGGCCGGTGGGAGGTGGTCAATTTTTAGTACACGAGAACGGCGCTGCCCTTTCTGCCTTCCAGTTCCGTAGGATCTTGGCACACGCTGTACAGATGGCAGGCTTTGAACCTGCTAAGATAACTCCTCATTCATTTCGAATTGGCGCAGCGACACATGCTGCTCTGCAAGGGGCGGCAGCGCATACCATCCAGAAGTTGGGTCAGTGACGCTCTAATCGCTATAAATTATACGTTCGCCCGTTGAAGATAGAACGTTAATGGGTCAGGAACTTATGCATTTGCTGGGCCCTCTGGGGGGGGGGCAAGGGGGTGTTATGTGAGGAACACCTGTGTTTAGCTTGACTAACATTTGTCTTGTTTTTTAGGAGCATGCAAGGCTGCTACGAGGGTATGGATCATAGGACATTCATTCATTGTGCGGCGATCCGGGCCCTCACCAAAGACGGGGGGCAGAATTTGGGTTTCCCCACATCCAAAGTTTCGATTTGTTGGTTAGGTTTTAGGGGTATGTGTTGGCCCCAGCTTCCCAATGTCCTTACTGATGCCCATAGGTGGTGGGGTAAACCCCACATTATCGTAATTCATCTAGGGTGTAACGACATGGGTTCCATCCCATCTCTAGAGTTAACCAGAATCATTCAGTCTGACCTGGGGTGGATTAGGGCATGGATCCCCGGGGTTACCATTGGTTGGTCGAATGTAATAGCCAGAAGCCAGTGGCGCTATATCTGGTCTTCCGGGGCAGCTTATAGGGCCAGAAAAAAGCTGAATTGGGATGTGGGGGCTGCCGTCACTGGTTCCCAGGGCTTTGTGGTACAGCACAATGCCATTACGGCCGACAAGCGTGAGCTCTACAGACCTGATGGGGTTCACCTGACTGATACGGTATTAGATTTGTTCCTAGGGGATTTAAAGAGGGCTCTCGCTCCCTTCCTGTAAGTCAGGTCAGGTGGGTGGCAGCAAGTGATACCTGAGATGCTATCCCTTGTGGCGGGAGGTTAGCGGCCAGGAGCGTACTGAGATGGTGAACGGGGGGAGTGATGGCCTGGCTGATGAGGGTGGGGCCGATTACTTCAGTTAACTGGAGTGCCCCTCCCTCTGGGTAGGTAGGCCAGGAGAACTCGGAACACCCCTAGTATCATCTCCATCCCAAGCAGAGTTTCTCTGCTGTTGCCTAGATCGGGCCACTCTCCTCTTCAGTCCGGGGTTTAGTCTTAGCCTCTCATTTGCCGCCATCCATTATTACTAACCTGTCGGTTATTTATTTACTTATTTATTTTCAAGTTAATAAAGGGGACCAGTGATGGTCTAAATTTTACCCAAAGCTAATGTCTCTGTCATTATTTCAAGGTTGGCCCTGTGTGCCGGTTAAATTAGTTATAAGGTTATAGAGTTATGTGTTTCCCCTTCTTTCCTGGGATCGACATGGTAAGCCTTTAATCCCTTAAGTAAGTGTAGAGCCAAATAGGCTTGCAGCGGCATAAGGGTTAAGGCTGTGAGGGAGAGTGAAGATAGAAGGGAGTTTCTGTGTAGGTTGCAACATTGTTGCTGGGGCAGGGAGTGGTTTACCTTTTTTATGCTGATGCCTGCAGTTTCTGTTTCCCTTTGATCCTGGACAGAAAGCTGACAAGTTGCCCGCCCTCCCACCCCAATGGTGGCATGAGTAGGATTCGGCGCTATGGCTGGGATAGGGATAGGTGTCCTAATCCTTATAAGCCCGTAGCTGTAATTTTACCTCCCTACGATGACTAGCCGGCTTAAGCGGCTGGTGGTCTCGGGGCCTCATGGTCAGTAGGTTGGTCACAGTGCCCTAACTGTGGGAGGTTAGCAGCCAGGAGCGTACGGAGATGGTGAACGGGGGGGAGTGATGGCCAGGCTGATGAGGGTGGGGCCGATTACTTCAGTTAACTGGAGTGCCCCTCCCTCTGGATAGGTAGGCCAGGAGAACTCGGAACACCCCTAGTAGCATCTCCATCCCGAGCAGAGTTTCTCTGCTGTTGCTTAGATTGGGCCGCTCTCTTCTTCAGTCCGGGGTTTAGTCTTAGCCTCTCATTTGCCGCCATCCGTTATTCCTAACATGTCGGTTATTTATTTACTTATTTATTTTCAAGTTAATAAAGGGGACCAGTGATGATCTAAATTTTACCCAAAGCTAATGTCTCTGTCATTATTTCAAGGTTGGCCCTGTGGGCTGGTTAAATTAGTTATAAGGTTATAGAGTTATGTGTTTCTCCTTCTTTCCTGGGATCGACATGGTAAGCCTTTAATCCCTTATGAAAATAAGTAATGGTAATCCAAAGAAATCTATACATTTCACAGACATAAAATAAAGGTAAAGTTAGCCAACAAATAAGATATTGTCCTAGTGGTCGCAATTGCCTACACCCATCGCATATTACAATAGGAAAGCTAAACAAGAATAAATAATTGTAAATAAGGTCCATTTCATGCATTCACATAGAGGATTGTTAATTTATTCACTAAATAATGCAGCCATGTGTACAGGCATGTCCAAATATCGATTTGCATGTAGGGCTAAATTTACATTTATCAGTAAACCTATCTAGACCCCAAATAAAAGCTGGGGCCCCTCTGAAGTGGTGAAGGGCAAGGCGCAGGTGCAGCAAAATTAAAAATTTCATGCCGTGCTATCTGGCTAACTGCCAGTGTCCACAGTCTGACTCTCTAGTCTGCTCTACATCAGTTAGCACTGGGCTGCGCGCTCCTTAGGCTTCTTTCAGTTAGTACTAGCCTCTTGCCCTCAATGCCTTGAGTAACAGTCCTCAGTCCTGGACTAAAAACAATTAAAAATAAACATAAAGAAAAGTAAGATCTCCCCTGTGAATGAGCCCCGGGCAGCAACTCGGCCCCTGTCTGCCTGCCCCTGGAAACAACCCTTGCCACAAGGAAAGAAGCACTCTGTATGTGCTGTATTAGTGGGTGGGGCTAAGGTAACCCGGTATGCCCTATGGTCAGTCCTGGCCTGGATTTATACCTCCACAATCAATATCTCATAGAAAGTTATTTTTATATTTATTTGTTATATGATACTTTCACATAAATTAAAGTGTATTTGTGTTTCTAGAAGTCATGATATGCTTTTATCAAATGGTTTATTTTTATAAATGATTATTAATGCTAGAATTTGTACATATATCTTAGCACATACTTGTATGTGTGTATATTATTATTATTATTATTATACTTTATTTATGAAGCATCAACATATTCCGCAGCGCTGTCCATGGATACAATTCATTTAAATAAGACAATACAAGACTTGTAAGAGACAGGACAAAATTTACAAACACATACAGGAGGGATTGAGGGCCCTATTCCCGTGGGAACTTACAATCTAGAAATAATGTGTATATATATATATATATATATATATATATATATATATATATATATATGTGTGTGTGTGTGTGTGTGTGTGTTATGTCAGAAATCTTTTGCAAACATATTTACATGTCCCTATGTTCCTTTTTTTGTCCTAAACAATGTTGTCTGTCATATCTCTGTGTTTATTTACACCACTATATGTATATAGTGTAAACTTATTATTATTCTGAGCAGGAATAATTGGGAATATAGTATGTAATCAGGGTATCATATGTATTTATTTGCAATCAATGGATATTTTAAGAGCTGGGCCAGTTTTCTCTCTGTAGCTGTGTAACCCCTCCTGATTGCAATCTAGTTTTAAAAACCACCCCTACACAGGTGTTATAAAATGGGCTGGCATATAAAATGACATTTCTTACTGAAAAAGAAATTCAAGAGAAGGAAGAAATACACTGAAAATAGCATGACAGTAAAGAGGTGATTTTAGTTTCTGCTGTATCTGAATCATGACAGTTTATTGTTAGGTGGGCTATCCCTTTGAGCTATCAGTTTAAGATTATATTGAATGAAACATAAATTTGAATTTTAAAATCATTGTCTAAAATATTACACTGTTTGTCCTAATGTCAGCATCAATGTTTATCTGTAAAGGGACAGTCAACCATAGAATTGTTATTGTTTTAAAAGATAGATAATCCCTTTATTACTCATTCCCCAGTTTTGCATAACCAACAGTTATATTAATGTACTTTTTACCTTTGTGATTACCTTGTATCTAGAAACCTTCTTCCAGCCCCCTGATCACATGACTGTGACTGTTTATTATCTATTGTCTTAAATTTAGCATTGTATTGTGCTAGATCTTAAATAACTTTATGTGCCTGAACACAGTGTTATCTATATAGCCCACGTGTACTTTCTGTCTCTTTGTGTTGAAAAGAGATTTAAAAAGCATGTGATAAGAGGCATCCCTCAAAGGCTTAGAAATTAGCATATGAGCCTACCTATGTTTAGTTTAAACTAAGAATACCAAGAGAAAAAAGCAAATTTGATGATAAAAGTAAATGGGAAAGTCAATTAAAATTAAAAGTCTTATCTGAATAATGAAAGTTTAATTTATACTTGACTGTTCCTTTAATACTAATTTTACATATACATACTTTCAAAGTATCATACACAATGTAAAAAATAGCACTTACAAGTTCTGATGAGTGATCAATGACACAAGCATCGAGCAATTTGATTTGTTAGTGATAGTTTAAAATGTATATTTGAATCAGATTGACTGATGTCATAAATCATGTAATTATGCATATTCTAATCTTAAAGTGGTTGAAAAATTCACTAGTGTATGGTTTGTTTAGGATTTTGCATCACAATTGGTGCGAAAAGAGTTGCGTCAAAATTGGTGCGAAGTGGAGAGTGGAACTTGTATTACATGGCTTAAACATGGTACAAATGGATTTTTCACACAAAATTAAAAGGAAGTTAGCTATGTTATGTTGTGTATTTATTTCATTGTTATCTCTATATCTATTAGTGCGACAAGTTTGGGGCAAAACTTTTTAAAAAATTTGGATAAATAATATTGTCCCCTTGCTTTGTAATGAGAGACAAATATGTAACATAATCCATAAGTAGTAATGTATTTTTCATGTCTATCCCCATATCTACTAGTGCACCAAATGTGGAGCAATAATATTGTTTGATTTAGAACGTGTATACAATTTTAATAAAGTTTCTAATTTACTTTAATTATGGAGTATACTTCATTCTCTTGCAGCATCGAACATAAGCTTTCTGTGTTTTCAGACTCCCATTGATTTCTATGGCATCTGCATCCTCAAGGGTGGCAGTTTGAAAACTAGGTATGCTGCGTCGGAATAGACTCGAATGTACCTGTTAAATGTTTGATAAATTGGGAAAATTGTCAAATAGAGTAGAATGTGACTTCGAAACATCTGTAATGACGCAAGCATCGATATGTGTCGGATTGAGATCGCGGGAACGTATATTACGTCTCAAATTTCAACATTTGACAATCTTGAAGCTTTGATAACTACGGCGGATCAATCTCGCGACAAATACAACATGGGATTCAAGCGTATTTTCAGTTGACATTTTTGATAAATATTATACCCCCATAGCTTTAATTTATCATTGTCAGTGGATAGTTAGATGAGATAGAAACTTTCCCACTAAAGAGGTGAATTGGATTTAAAACATGATGGATTAGCTTTCATACTCATGGGATTCTGGGTTTGCAAACTATAATATAGTGTGATAAAGTCACAAAAAAAAGGGCTGACCCCAACAGAATACAAAACTCTCTGGGAATAAAATTAATAATATGTTACATGAATTATTCTGTCATTAATTTATTATTATTATCATTTATTTGTATTGTATATTTGGGTACAATGATAGGGGTATACAATGACAAGGATTTGTGATAAAATACAAAACATAACAAAACTAAACAAATCTAGTACAAGAGGAAGAGGGCCCTGCTCCGGAGAGCTCACAGTCTACAGGTTTAGGGTGCAGAGACATAAGGTTGGGGTAGCGTGTCACATTGGTTGTAGTTGCAGCAGTGAGTCAGGCAGTTCATGTACATGTATTAGTTTGGTTAGGATGAGAGATGAAGGAGAGATGGTAAGCCTCTCTGAATAGGTAAGTTTTCAAGGAGCGTATGAAGCTATATAAGGTTGGAGACAGTCCTATGGAGCGGGGTAGAGAGTTCCAGAGAACAGAAGCAGCACGTGCAAAGTCTTGGAGGCGGGAGTGGGACATAGAGATAACAGGAGTGGAGAAACGTAGGTCAGAGGTTGATCGAAGTGGACGGGATGGGGAATATTTTACGATGAGAGAGGAAATATAGTTGAGAGTTAGACTGTTGAGTGCTTTGTAAGTTAGGGTTAATACTTTAAATTGTATTCTAGAGTGTATGGGGAGCCAGTGTAGAGACTGGCGGAGTGGAGCAGCTGATGTAGATCGGCAACTTTGGTAGATGAGTCTAGCAGGAGCATTCATAATAGATTGGAGGGAGGAGAGGCAGTGTTTTGAAAGGCCATTTAGAAGTAGATGCATAATATGCAATACCTGGTTTACCTAATTCCACTATGTCCAAAAAGTTCAACATCATCACATTAATCATAATACAAGCATTTAAGATTTTGGGGTAGATTTATCAAGCAGTGGATGCTGCTATATACCCCTGAAGTTTCTAGCTCACCGGAAACTTATCTTAAGAAGCAGCGGTCGTAAGACCACTGCTCCTTAACTCATCCCCCACCTCTGAGGTGGCAGATAGCAATCATGCCGATCAGATACGATCGGGATGATTGACACCCCCGGCTAACGGCCGTTTGGCCATGAATGTGCATGGGACGGCATTGCACAAGCATTTCACAAGAAATGATTGTGCACTGATAAATGCTGACAGCGTTTGCTGTCGGCATTTATTGGTGTCGGGCGGACATGGTTCGCTACAGCGAATCATGTCCGCTCGCAAGTTGATAAATCAGCCCCTTGGTATTTAAATAAAGCGAAATGGTTGCAAAGTATTCAATTTTAAGATCTATCTATCCTCCTTATGTTATATAGTCCTGTCCCTATTGCTCACTCTTTGTAAAGGTGGTAGATGAATAAAGAAGTGGTAGTTTAAAAAGATTCAAAGGTAATCTGTGACAGTAATTTATGAACTGTTATAGACTAGAGACCAAGTTCAAGTTTTTCATCAGTGTTAGATAACTCAAATAAGAATCACTTAAAATAAGTGCTATTTCTTGAAAACAAACAACTATTAATAAAGAAATTCTTTAGGAAAATCTTTTTTAGGACTCACTGTTGGTTAAAATATTGGAAATGTACAATGTTGGCAACCCTTAAAGATACTAAATTGCATGATAGTGTTGTAGGTCAGATAAACAGAGCCATATAAATCTAATCTTAGAGAGTTGTGACTATCTAAATTAGATTGCTGCTACCAAAGTATTGCTTGGAAATTAAGGTCAAGATGAAACAGAACAAAGCCAAAAGCAGAGGAAATTTTAGAATACTCGTGCTACCCATATAGCCCTTTTACCTCAGTATAAAGTTATTCAATGCTGTTCGAAGGAAGTGTCATGCACAATTATCAGTTTGTTAAAGAAATAATGGATTTATGTTATGATGCCAGAATAAACAAGTTACAAGAGGAGTATTCATTTACCTGTATATGTTAGGTTGTACCAGAAACTTGCACAATAAAGGAGCAAATTGTGAATTGAGTGCTGTCATTTTGCATATCCCAACTTGCCTATGGCAGCAGGATTTTGAGAGGAGGGTAGCAATTTTTCAGTGGTATTTCTATAGCATGGTGGTTTCACTCGTATGCTGTCCAAATGTTTTATTGTTTAATAGTTTTTTACATCAGTGATTTCTTTTTGTCAAGTAATGATGCAAGACCCTGAATGTGCCGCTGCCTGTGGGAAATATATTAGAAATATTAAATAAAACTGTTGGGTAAATTCATTAGACTGTTTTAGAAATGTTTGATGTGTATTAATATATTTAAGAAGACCATAAAAATCAAAAGAAATACTTTAATAACCACTATTATTGCGGACTACTAAAAGTCAGGAATTAGCTATGCAATGGAGAAAGCACAGAGTGATGGAAGTATGTGTAGAGGAAGAGAATGTTGCTTAAGAAAATGTTACAGCTGAATACTATTTATGATCAAAATGATTATAACCATGTTTGGATCACATTCTCTCAGGACTGGACCATTGTTTTCCAAGATTCAAAGACAAAATAAAGACTTTTCCGTGCTCCATGCGATCTATTTAAAGAGGTACTGAATCCAATTTTTTTCTTTCATGATTTAGATAGAGCAGGCAATTTTAATCAACTTTCTAATTTACTCCTATTATCAATTTTTCTTCGTTCTCTTGGTATGTAAGCATAGGAGCTGGCCCATTTTTGGTACAACACAATGGATAGCATTTGCTGATTGGTGGCTACATTTAGCCACCAATCAGCAAGCACTACCCAGGTGCTTTTTCAAATAAATATACCAAGACAAGGAAAACAAATTTATAATAGCAGTAAATTAGAAAGTTGCTTAAAATTGCATGCTGTATTTGAATCATATTTTTTTGGGGTTCAGTACCCCTTTAAATAGATTGTATGGACCACAGAAGTTTACACTTTCCAATTTAACTCTATTATTAAGTTCTCTTGCTGCTATTTGTTAGCAAGTAATTAAAGGTGAGATCAGGAGGAGCATTCACGTCTTCAGCCATGAGACAGCAGTGTTTGAAACAATCTTTATAATAATATATACCTTTTTGCAAATACTGCTAGAATAGATTGCTAAAGACATGTGCATGCTTCTAAGATCCTATCAGCCTACCTAGGTTTACTCTTCAACAAAGGATACCAAGAGAACAAAGAATGTGATAATAGAAGTAAATAGATATGTTGTTTAAAATAATACATGCTATCTGAACCATGAATGTTTAATTTTGACATTACTGTACTTTTGAGTAATAATTGCTCACTGAATAATAAGTACAGCTCCATTGATTTAATTGGTGCTATGTAACACTCATCAAAAGCATAAAGAAAACACTAAAAAAATTAATTTTCTGTCCCTTTAAAACATCTTCATTCATTAAAGCATTTATTTCTGCAACAGAATTGTCTCTATAAAGTACGTTATTAATCTTTTTAGTAACAGACAAACACAAAAGCAAGTGTTAGTTATTTTTCAGGATATCTGTTTGTAATCTGTATGTTCAAAATAAATAAAAGGGAATAGAGAAGACAGTTACCTTCTACATCATGACAATTACGTTTTCTATTAAAATACTTGCAGGGTATAACAGCAGAAGGGTGTTTGTTGATTGTGAGTTGTTCTCTCATATTTATCAATATGCACTTCAGCAGTTTGTTTTGCAGTAATTGTCATAAACCTATGTTCTTTAAATGTCAAAATAGAAAACTTTACAGCTGTTCTTAAGCTATTCAAGGGGGAAAAAAACTTTAAATGGGAAATACATATACAACTGTTAAAGTAAGTGCTGTAAGCCAGAGCTAAATAAATAGCATTTTATTTAAATGCCCAATTTTGTTTGGAATGTACAGAACAGTCAACATATTTATATTAAAAGTTATAACATATACAAATAGTCTCAGGTCTTGAGTGCAAGTGAATAAAGTATACTCTTTGTATTTGATGTGGTTATTTATGTTCAAGGGCACAATGATCTAAAACTCTCTGCTCTGGTGAGATGTAAGAATAATCGTCAGTAATGTGAGGTTCCTCAAACATTTTTCGAAAAGAAAATTTTACCTTGAGAGCTGTTGATCTATGCAAGGTTCTGAACATGAAGGAGAGATACCTACACTACAATTTAGTGCTCGATTGTGCTCCACTGAGTAATACCAGTGCACACAAATGTGCACTGGTATAACAAGTTTACAGCAATGAGAACGCAAGCTCGCATTCACATTGCTCGGAAGCATTGTACTCACGAGAGAGCACTTTCATAGGCTCCAATGGGAGCCTCGTTCTCATGCCGTGAGAACAAGCATAGTGAAGGGGGTAAGTTACGCAACAGAGGCAGCAAGTTGTAAATATATATGTTTATGATTATATACATATATATTTGTGTGTTAATATGTGTATATATACAGTACATATATATTTACTGGGAACGCACAGTTTCCATAGACCGCTATGTAAACACCCCACACCCGCACACTATAACCCCTAAACACTGCTTTTTGCAGTTATTTTATTAAAAACTAAATATGATACTATCTTTTTTTAATAAGGTATATTACACTTGATTTTGGAGACATTTGGTAGAGATTTATAAAATGAAACAGCGGTAGCAATAATCAGCAACTTGGTTATTTATTGCGCACCCCAAAGGGCAAATTGCCCGTTTGTGGCCGTGCAAGAAAATAGCATTCCCATTGAAATCTAGCCCTTCATGTTTAAAACAGCCGCCAAAGATTTTGCATGATATCTCTCCATACCTGAGAGTTTCTAAACACCAGGTCCCAAGCACTTGAACATTGAATTTAATATTTAGTGTTGATAACAATCTTTTATTTGATAATTATCTGCATGTTAATAGATTAACACAATTAGACTCAGATATTTGTATTGTGTATAAGTGGTTTTATTTTCATTATTGGTTTTGAGAAAAATGGCAGAATAAGTAACATATGCTAGTCCTAATTGTTTTGATCCCAGCCCAAATTCTCAAGAATTATCAACACATTTTAAGGCAATTTTTAACTTATTAAATTCCACACCCAGATAGCACTTTTCAAATTATTAGCAGGTGCCCCATAATAGTTTTGAATGTATCACTAGCTTTTGTGCACCTGTAAAATACACTGACACCAAACAGATACAAACCCTTCCTGCTCAATTAAAGTATTAATAAAAAACATTTTTACACTAGTAAAAATTAGCAAGATCAATAACTCAACAAACACGCTTGCCCACTGAGATGGTCCTGCTAAAATCCCTTAGAGAGACATACACACATATCTTTATGGTTTTGAAATGCAACAGGTTAGTTAGTTGCACACATCACCTATCAGAACCACTATACACTTTTAAAGGGACATTAAACACTTTCAGCTAGATTTAGAGTTCTGCGGCCAAAGGGGTGCGTTAGCTACGCTGGCTTTCCCCCCCCCCCCGTACCTTTAAAATACCTCTGGTATTTAGAGTTCACAGAATGGCTGCGTTAGGCTCCAAAAAAGGGAGCGTAGAGCATATTTACCGCCACTGCAACTCTAAATACCAGCGTTACTTACGGACGCGGCCAGATTCAAAAACGTGCTCGTGCACGATTCCCCCATAGAAAACAATGGGGCAGTTTGAGCTGAAAAAAAACCTAACACCTGCAAAAAAGCAGCGTTCAGCTCCTAACGCAGCCCAATTGTTTCCTATGGGGAAACACTTCCTAAGTCTGCACCTAACACCCTAAAATGTACCCCGAGTCTAAACACCCCTAACCTTACACTTATTAACCCCTAATCTGCCACCCCCGCTATCGCTGACCCCTGCATATTATTATTAACCCCTAATCTGCCGCTCCGTACACCGCCGCAACCTACATTATACCTATGTACCCCTAATCTGCTGCCCCTAACACTGCCGACCCCTATATTATATTTATTAACCCCTAATCTGCCGCCCCCACTATCGCTGACACCTGCATATTATTATTAACCCCTAATCTGCCGCTCCGTACACCACCGCAACCTAGTACCCCTAATCTGCTGCCCCTAATACCGCCGACCCCTATATTATATTTATTAACCCCTAATCTGCCGCCCCCAATGTCGCCTCCACCTACCTACAATAATTAACCCCTAATCTGCCGACCGGATCTCACCGCTACTATAATAAATGTATTAACCCCTAAAGCTAAGTCTAACCCTAACACTAACACCCCCCTAAGCTAAGTTAAATATAATTTAAATCTAACGAAATAAATTAACTCTTATTAAATAAATTAATCCTATTTAAAGCTAAATACTTACCTGTAAAATAAACCCTAATATAGCTACAATATAAATTATAATTATACTGTAGCTATTTTAGGATTAATATTTATTTTACAGGCAACTTTGTATTTATTTTAACCAGGTACAATAGCTATTAAATAGTTAATAACTATTTAATAGTTACCTATATATATATATGCAATATACTTTTATTATTTATTTTGTCCTCTCTTTTTTCAATTTAGTTCTGAAATTGTGAGATTTGTAGTTCCTGTTAGAAATGGAAGTGTATAACACTGTTGTATTCCACACAGCCATTGGCTGCACACTCTAGTGACCTATTTATAACTGTCCCTAATTGGCCATAGCAGAGAAGGTAATCTAAGTTACAACATGGCAGCTCCCACTGATTTATAGACACATTGGGGTAGATTTACCAAGTAGTGGATGCTGCTATCTACTCCCGTACTTTCCAGCTCACTGGAAATGTAAGTTAAGAAGCAGCGGTCATAAGACCGCTGCTCCTTAACTCTTCTGCCACCTTCTTCTGAGGTGGCGCCGGCGGACAGCAATCAGCCCGATCGGATATGATCGGGTTGATTGACACCTCCTGCTAGCAACCGATTGGCCATGAATGTGCAGGGGGCGGCATTGCACAAGCATTTCATTTAAGCAGCTAATGAAACTTTAAAAAATACATCTACATGTTATTCTTAGACTAATCTTTTCTATGAATGCATCATTCTATCTAGCATTTATTTAGTGTTTAATGTCCCTTTAAAATGCATCAATCAACATGCAGGCAATTCAACCAATGATGTCATTGATAAAGTCACAAGAACACCATTTTGTATGTCTTTAATTTTGTCCATATTATTTTTTTAATTGTTATTGCAAGATTAAGGGGCAAATAATGATTTTGTGTTGTTTCCGGGAGGTAGCATTTTCGTGCTAGAGGGGTTTTATAAGCAGAAGCATTTTGTGAATGTTATCATTGGGAAAAAACACTGACAAAACTGGCTGATGTTCAGAAATAATTTACCAAATATAACATACACATGAGGTCTCTGTTTATTTATAAGTTGTTTTATTGATATGTTCTTTATAAATGATTATTTTAAAAACGATTGAATGAATATGTATAGTAAAACTGTTATAAACAGATGCACTATTTTGTGATATGTTTATGTATGGAGTAATTCTTTAACGTTGGGTTCTGATCGAAAGCAAACAAAATTTGTGCTCAACGGATTAGAGTGCCTGAAGACCTTGCATAAAGTGTAAGGGTTAAAAAAAAAGTTGCACCAAGCACAACATAAAAAAAATATATGTGTATGTTTTTATATATATATATATATATATATATATATATATATACAGTATATATATATATATATATATATATATATACTGTATATATATATATATATATATATATATATATATATATACACGTGTTTATATGTGTATATATGTATGTATATAAATATATTCACATATATATAAACACATAAATACACATGTATATACACATTCCATAGAAGAAAATATTATTTTTATTGTTAAATAGATATTGCTATAAATATCTGTTTATAAAAAATGTGTATATATTCATATAGATATAGGTTTAGATACATATTTTACAAAAAATCATATATATATATATATATATATATATATAAAAGTATATTTATTTAACAATAAAAAAAAACATTTTCTTCTATGGAATATAAAATATGCATAACTACCTTTGGGTTTAGTACAGTTGGTCTAATGCGTATCGGGTTAGCACATTATTGATGTGTTCTTACCTGGCTGTGTTAAAAGTCTACTTTGAGCACATTTAGTGTGCCGCGTTTAATCTAGCCCATAGTATACAGAAAAGTGATTGATCAAGAGTAATTGGCCTTAGGTTTTATAAACCAGTCTAACAGTTCAACTGAGTAGCTTGACAAAGGCCCAGTAGGGTAATGTATATTATTGTTGCCCTATGATAGTGTGTTTTAAATCTGTTGTACATGTCATTTTCCTCTGGATAGGAGGTATAGAACAGGCTATGGTTGTGATATGGGGGAGATTTAATAAACAGAGGATGCTGCTTTCTCCGCGCAATAAGTTAAGAAGCAGCGGTGGTAAGACCACTGCTCCTTCACTTGTCCTCCACCTTTTAGGTGTCGGACTTCAATCGTCCCGATCCGATTGGGATGATTGACACCCCCTGCTAGTGGCCAATTGGCCGCAAATGTGCAGGGGGCTGCATTGCAAAAGCATTTCACCAGCACAGCATATGCTGTCGGCGTTTAGCGAGGTCGAGCAGACATGATTCGCTACAGCGAATGTCCACTCAACCCATAATAAATCAACCCCTAGGACTGCATCTTCATCTTGATGAACTCTGATAAGCTTTGTAGTCATTTTGTATTTTATTGTTGACCTTTATTGTGACATATTCTACATGGTGTACTCCCCTGTACTAAATTGTTTATTTTCTTGGATAGCTGCGTACACTGTTCAAAATCTCAATTAAACAGTCATACAAAGAAATAGGAGAGTGGTGTGAGTCAATAAAACATCATGAGATGCAAAACAAAATGCCTTTCTGCTGGATCAATGGTACTCAAATTATCCCCAGTGAACGTCAATATTGCATGTATCCAAAACTTGGTATTAACATATGGGTCGGCACATACAGTGCTCTCTTACCCTTCACCTTGGACTTTGTGATCTATTGGAGAATGTTGGGACCTCGATTCCAATCGACCAGAGCAGTTTACTCCCTGGTCTCCTCCGCCTCCCTCGGCATCTCCGACAATCAATGATCCTCAGGTGTCCCGGCACTTCCGGGTGACGTCACTCGTGTACTGGAGATTGTAACTTGATCTTACAGCAGAGTGTAAAGTGGACAGCTGCGCGGCAGCGCGGATCTCTGGAATCAGCAGATAGAAGCAACAAAAAAGGAAGCGATCCACACCAGCCAAATAAAATCTTGGGTCTTTATTTGAAATACTTAAAATATAATGGAAGATATACAGCAGACAGAGTGAGCGCAGCACTTGGCTTACATGTTTCGGCTAGCAAGCTGTAGTCATAGCCTATAGTGCTGTGCTTGCCTCTGGTATTTAAAAACAGAGAAAGGAGCCCATTGGCTCAGATTTGATTCAATCAGTTCATTCATTAAAAACACTTGTGTGCTACTCAGTAAGCATTATAATGCCTGATTCTGTGTTGATATGGAGCAAATCAGATACTTATTGTAAAACAAAACTGAGTATACAAGAGCTATCATTAATAATGATGTACAAGATAGTAAATCATATTCAATAATGTACGTTAATGGTATATTATCCATAAATGACTTTTAAATTGAATATATGAATATATAGTTGGATGTGTTTTACTTATTATATTTTATGCTTACATCTGGGGGAGGGGGGAGGATGGGGGGGTAGAAAGAGGGGAGGGGGGAAGAGAAAGGGGAGGGGGGGAGAAAGGGGGGGAGGTGAAACAAATAAATTACCTCTTTGTAAACAACTAGATTAACCTGCAATTTGGTACATTGGAACAAAATCCCCCTAAAGCCTCTGTGTAATCATTAATGGGATTATCCAAATCTAAGGACAATTTTAAAGAATATCTTTATTAATTAATAATGTGCACTAGGTATAGGAAAGTAGGATTTATTTACATAAATTTCCAAAAATGTATAAATACTATTCCCAATAATTTATCATATCAAATTTGGAATTCAATCCCCTAGGCACCCTAGTTTCCAATTTGAAAATCCAGAAGATCTCTCTCTTTGCCATAAGATGGTCCAAATTACCACCACGTTTTGGCAGGACTACCTTTTCAATCTCACACCATCTAAAGGTGTTTAAATTACCCTTGTGGGTTTTTGCAAAATGTTGCACCAATGGGGTGGATGCCCTGCCCATACTGATTCATATCCCTTGACGTGAGACCAATGTATTGCAATTTGCATTGAGTGCATGTGATTAGATATATGACATAGTTGGTTCTACAGTTTAAACATGAACGTATGTCAAATTTATTTCCATTCACTGTTGACTCAAAATCTTTGGTGATATGTATATATTCACAAGGGCGAAAATGATTGCTTCCACACCTATACATTCCTACATGTCTGAGTCAAGAGCTGTTTGTGCTCTGTGAATTTCTCAATTGTGTGGGTGCCAATAATGTACCCAGGGTCTTGCTTTTTTATATGAACATCTAATTCCTTTGTCCACTATCTTGTTAAGATGGTCATCTGCTGCCAGAAGTGAGAAATTTGTCCTCACTATTTTGCAGATATCATGATACTGGGCACTAAATTCAGTGACAAAGTTTACTCCGCCATACTTGTCACTGTTTGAACCCTTCTTCTTATCAGCACTAAGCAGTTGGTCTCTTGGAATGGAGTCCACAACTGCTTGTGCTCTGATAATATCTTGTTTGGGATATTTTCTGTCTCTTAGTCTTTTGCTGAGATCAGAAGCTTCTTTCTGATATTCAGAAGGGTTAGAGCAATTATGCTTGAGTCCGATATATTGGCCTTTGGCTATTGCACACCTAGTTTGCTTAGGGTGACAACTGTTGCCATGTAAAATAGTATTTCCTGTTATTGGCTTGCGGTAAACGCAAGTGGCAACACTTTTATCAGTTGTACCTTTCAGCAACGGGTCTAGGAAATTGATTTCTACTGGATTTGTCTCACAAGTGAATCTCAGACCCACATCACTCAAATTGAGAAAGTTCATAAACAACTTGATATCCTCTGCTTCGCCTTTCCAGACTAAAAGCAAATCGTCTATGTATCTATAGTACAACATAATATTGTTTCTGTAAGGATTGCCATCTCCATAGATGCGGCCTAGCTCCCACCAGCCTAGATATAAATTGGCGTATGATGGGGCAAATTTTGCCCCCCTGGCTGTGCCACATCTCTGGAGATAGCAATCACCCTCAAATTTAAAGAAATTATGAGTGAGAAGAAACTTTACCACCCTTATAACATAGGCCTGAAACTCAATCGTGAAATTGGAATAATTCCGCAGAAAGAAATGGATTGCCTTTAAGCCTTTGTCGTGAGGAATGGAGGAATATAATGCCACCGCATCAACAGTTAACCAAGTATAGCTACTGTCCCATTTGAATTGTTGGATGATGTTAATGACATGTTTGGTGTCTTTTATGTGTGTAGCCAATTGAACCACAAAGGGCTGTAATATGGAATCGACCCACTGCGAGAGATGCTCTAGCAGTGAACCGATTCCACTCACAATAGGCCTCCCCTGTACATTTACCAGTGTTTTATGTACTTTGGGAAGATGATGGAACCAGGGGGTCCTGGGAAATTGGACATCCAGATATGCAATAGTCTGGTCATCCAGGAACCTCTGCTCCCTACCATCATCCAAAATCTGTCTGAGTTCATATTGGTAGGCTTTGTTGGGATCCCTATCGAGCTTCAAATAGTCGTGTGTATTATGTAACTGGCATAAAGCCTCTGATACATAATCCGTCCTGTTCATGACCACTACTGCACCGCCCTTATCCGCCATGCGTATCACTAATTTATCATTATTTTGGAGATCCCATAGGGCCTTCTTCTGTATGTTTATTAGATTTTGTTTTGTGTGGGTACATGAACTTGCCAGATTGGTAAGATATGTTTCTACTCTCTGTTGGAATGTTTCTAATATATTCCCACGACTATGAATAGGGTAAAACGTGGATTTACTTTTTAGAGAGGCTGTTTTGCTCACTGAGCCTGAGAAATTTCTGGACTCATTTTCCAGTGATTTCAATGTGACTATATCACAGACTTTATTGAAGTCATGTAAAGTATTCTCAGTGGATAAAGGTTGTACAGCTCTATCTTCCAAAATTAATTCACTATCATCAAAATGCTTTTTTAATGTTAAGTTTCTAATCAGATGGTTGACATCTAAAAGTGTCTGAAATAAGTTGAAAT
The DNA here is from genome assembly GCF_027579735.1 of Bombina bombina. Classification (NCBI taxonomy): domain Eukaryota; kingdom Metazoa; phylum Chordata; class Amphibia; order Anura; family Bombinatoridae; genus Bombina; species Bombina bombina. The sequence continues at coordinate 607,617,664 of NC_069501.1, read as the reverse complement.
TACTTGTAGGTGAAAAACCTAAGCCAAGGGAAATAACCTGAAACTGTTCTACAGATATTGATTCAGAAGAGAGATTAATAACATTGTTTCTCATATGTACCTTGTTTGTGGGCGATTGCCACTGAGTTGGTATCTCCCCCCCACATTTTGGGTTTGTTGTGCTCCCCCTATTTTATCTTGGGTCTCTGGAAAAACCTGTGGGAAAACCTGTTCAAGATCAGGGTATGAGGTATTATATGTGAGTGCAGAATTTTGAGCTTGTTGTGACTGGTGGTATGCCCCTTGCTTAAATGCTGATATGGAGCCCTGTACCTGTTGTGGCTTGTAGTGTGCCCCTTGTTCAATTGCACTCTTTTCTTTAGGTCTAACAATCAAATCACTCACTGATGCTATGTTTGAACCTACGTTCCCTGGGGTGCAACTTGGTGAGGTAATAGTAGTGGTAGTAGCTGGTGGGGTAATCACAGAAGCAGAGCAAGCTTTTCCCTCATCTGAGGAGTATTCTGTTTCACTCCTTGAAAATTACACATTTTTATTTGATTTGTTGCCTGTCTGTGGTTGCCCTTTTTTTTGTTACCAGAAAAATGTGTTCATCTAAACTCCCCTCTTTTCTTGCGATTCCAGATATACACTGAATCAGTTTGATAGTCTTATCTGTCTCCCAAGTATTTTGAATGTTTGTTTTCCATGACTAGGCTTTTTCCTCTAGCTACCATACCCCTTAGGATTGTATCAAATTTTCCAAACTGTGGATCACTAATGTGTTTATCCATCTCAGTTTGTAAATCTGTTATTTCAATTTTTATCACATTCAATTGTTTCAACTTATATTCATCACCATCAATCTAGATGAGCATTCAGACAAAATTAAATTCCAATTTTTGACAAAATCTTTCTCATTTTGATTAATATCAAAAGTGGGGAATTTAAACAGTCTCAGTCCTCTGGGAATCATCCCCAATTCTAAGTATTTATCAAATGTCCATATATCCCTCTGGATTTTGCATTCTTTCAGCAATAACGAATCAATGGTTTCAAAGAAGGAACTCAAAGACAAAACTCCCTTGTCCTCTGAAAAAATATGCTCATAATCTTGTACATTATGCTCCCTTGCAGTGGCAGGCATTAATGAGAAGTAATCCCTGTTAGATTGGACTGGCTCCTCCTGCTGTTGGTGAACTTCCATATTACAGCTGTGTCACAACACTCGTAACTCTGACACCCTCAAATGATACCTCTAGACAGAATCCAATTAAACATTCATACAAAGAAAGAGGAGAGTGGTGTGAGTCAATAAAACATCATGAGATGCAAAGCAAAACATATCATTAACATCATCCAAACATTCAAATGGGACAGTAGCTATACTTGGTTAACTGTTGATGCGGTGGCATTATATTCCTCCATTCCTCACGACAAAGGCTTAAAGGCAATCCATTTCTTTCTGCGGAATTATTCCAATTTCACGATTGAGTTTCAGGCCTATGTTATAAGGGTGGTAAAGTTTCTTCTCACTCATAATTTCTTTAAATTTGAGGGTGATTGCTATCTCCAGAGATGCGGCACAGCCATGGGGGCAAAATTTATATCTAGGCTGGTGGGAGCTTGGCCGCATCTATGGAGATGGCAATCCTTGCAGAAACAATATTATGTTGTACTATAGGTACATAGACGATTTGCTTTTAGTCTGGAAAGGCGAAGCAGAGAATATCAAGTTGTTTATGAACTTTCTCAATTTGAGTGATGTGGGTCTGAGATTCACTTGTGAGACAAATCCAGTAGAAATCAATTTTCTAGACCTGTTGCTAAAAGTGTTGCTACTTGCCAATAACAGGAAATACCATTTTACATGGCAACAGTTGTCACCCTAAGCAAATTAGGGCCTAGATTTGGAGTTTGGCGTTAGCCGTGAAAACCAGCGTTAGAGGCTCCTAACGCTGGTTTTAGGCTACCGCCGGTATTTGGAGTCACTCAAAATAGGGTCTAACGCTCACTTTTCAGCCGTGACTTTTCCATACCGCAGATCCCCTTACGTCAATTGCGTATCCTATCTTTTCAATGGGATTTTTCTAACTCCGGTATTTAGAGTCGTTTCTGAAGTGAGCGTTAGACATCTAACGACAAAACTCCAGCTGCAGGAAAAAAGTCAGTAGTTAAGAGCTTTCTGGCTAACGCCGGTTTATAAAGCTCATAACTACTGTGCTCTAAAGTACACTAACACCCATAAACTACCTATGTACCCCTAAACCGAGGTCCCCCCACATCGCCGACACTCGAATAATTTTTTTTAACCCCTAATCTGCCGACCGCCACCTACGTTATCCTTATGTACCTCTAATCTGCTGCCCCTAACACCGCCGACCCCTGTATTATATTTATTAACCCCTAACCTGCCCCCCACAACGTCTCCTCCACCTACCTACACTTATTAACCCCTAATCTGCCGACCGCAAAGCGCCGCCACCTATGTTATCCTAATGTACCCCTAATCTGCTGCACCTAACACTGCCGACCCCTGTATTATATTTATTAACCCCTAATCTGCCCCCCTCAACGTCGCCTCCACCTGCCTACACTTATTAACCCCTAATCTGCCGACCGGACCTGAGCGCTACTATAATAAAGTTATTAACCCCTAATCCGCCTCACTAACCCTATAATAAATAGTATTAACCCCTAATCTGCCCTCCCTAACATCGCTGACACCTAACTTCAATTATTAACCCCTAATCTGCCGACCGGAGCTCACCGCTATTCTAATAAATGTATTAACCCCTAAAGCTAAGTCTAACCCTAACCCTAACACCCCCCTAAGTTAAATATAATTTTAATCTAACGAAATTAATTAACTCTTATTAAATAAATTATTCCTAATTAAAGCTAAATACTTACCTGTAAAATAAATCCTAATATAGCTACAATATAAATTATAATTATATTATAGCTATTTTAGGATTAATATTTATTTTACAGGTAACTTTGTATTTATTTTAACCAGGTACAATAGCTAAAATAGTTAAAATAATTACAAATTTACCTGTAAAAGAAATCCTAACCTAAGTTACAATTAAACCTAACACTATACTATCAATAAATTAATTAAATAAACTACCTACAATTAACCTAACACTACACTATCAATAAATTAATTAAATACAATTCCTACAAATAAATACAATTAAATAAACTTGCTAAAGTACAAAAAATAAAAAAGAACTAAGTTACAAAAAATAAAAAAATATTTACAAACATAAGAAAAATATTACAACAATTTTAAACTAATTACACCTACTCTAAGCCCCCTAATAAAATAACAAAGCCCCCCAAAATAAAAAAATGCCCTACCCTATTCTAAATAACTAAAGTTCAAAGCTCTTTTACCTTACCAGCCCTGAACAGGGCCCTTTGCGGGGCATGCCCCAAGAAGTTCAGCTCTTTTGCCTGTAAAAAAAAACATACAATACCCAAGCCCCCCAACATTACAACCCACCACCCACATACCCCTAATCTAACCCAAACCCCCCTTAAATAAACCTAACACTAAGCCCCTGAAGATCTTCCTACCTTATCTTCACCATACCAGGTTCACCGATCCGTCCTGAAGAGCTCCTCTGATGTCCTGATCCAAGCCCAAGCGGGGGGCTGAAGAGGTCCATGATCCGGATGAAGTCTTCATCCAAGCGGGAGCTGAAGAGGTCCATGATCCGGATGAAGTCTTCTATCAACGGCATCTTCAATCTTCTTTCTTCCGGATCCATCTTGCAGACCTCCGACGCGGAACATCCTGCTGGCCCGACAGACTAACGACGAATGACGATTCCTTTAAGGGACGTCATCCAAGATGGCGTCCCTCAAATTCCGATTGACTGATAGGATTCTATCAGCCAATCGGAATTAAGGTAGGAATATTCTGATTGGCTGATGGAATCAGCCAATCAGAATCAAGTTCAATCCGATTGGCTGATCCAATCAGCCAATCAGATTGAGCTCGCATTCTATTGGCTGATCGGAACAGCCAATAGATTGCGAGCTCAATCTGATTGGCTGATTGGCTGATTGGCTGTGTAGTGTGCATTGAGCACACTACACAAGAACATTTTTATACATAGGTTCAAATATATAGAAAGCACTCTTGTATACAAATAATCACAAACTCAATCATCAATAATCAGAAACACTTATACAAGCTAGCATTAACAGTAATGGCAAACACAGAAAAAAGAGACAAACACAAGGGATATTGAAATATACTGAAAGCCTTGGTAAAGGAACATTAAATACTAAATATATTTCATGCACCTCCCTCTAATTATGGGTGTGAAGGAAAGCTGCTGCTCATATGCAAACATAGCAGCACTGAAATACAGTAAAAGCTAGATTTCAAAATGGCAGCATCCATGACTAGAGAGAGGCATAGAATAACCGTGGTACTATGTGTACAGAATGTGTTTATTATTTAATGCCACCTTAATATTTTTATTTTTTTTACATAAATTCACAGAAAGGTCATATACACAAGCAATATTATGTATATTTACAGATATTCTCTATATTAGTAAGAATGTATATACATGTAGCACAATACAGAATAGTATACTCTGTACACACTTTAAGATATAACTTTAAAAACTCCATATATATTACTATCAAAACAAGGTTTACACTAATGATAAACAATATTTTTCCTTCTGATAAGGAAGACCAGCTGAGGCCTTTAGTCTCACTGCAGGCAAATCTCTGTAGTAGGCTTCAGTTGTATCATGTTTTTGAGCCCTTAACAGTTTATTGTTAAGAAGTAATTGATCAATGACCAAGACATAATGCCAGCTCATCCATATTTTGGTAGTTAAATGTTCCATGAGACATAAGTATGCAAAACTTGGGAGGTAACCAATAATTCTGACTTGAAAGACACCAGGTCTAAAAAAATGTTTTTTCCAACTGTGGTTTATTTTGAAGAATTGTTTCAGAACAAGTGTAGATCATATTTATATTATAACAATGTTTTCCATTAAATGTAGACTGGCAGGCATATGTATAGATAGACTGAGCTAAAGTGAAATTTTCTGTTCAATTCTAAAGCTCATAATGTTAGACCATACAGGCTAAAGCCAATAAGCTGCCCTCTCTTACAATAAACGTAAAAGAAAAAAGTTCCTATGGTGTAGTATATTTCAGTGTTTATTCACAAGAGGTAATGAATAACATGCATCAAGTGATGGTCATATGGCTTCACCAGCCCCTTCTTACCATATTGCTCCAAACAACCAGTATATAAAATAATCCACACTTCCATGTCTCGTGTTACATGTGATGTTGCAGTCACCATTTTTCCCTATGTACAACAACATTTTTTTTATTTTTATGTTTAATTGACATTTTGAAGCAACAAAAAAGGAAGCAATCCACACCAGCCAAATAAAATCTTGGCTCTTTATTTGAAATACTTAAAATATAATGGAAGATATACAGCAGACAGAGTGAGCGCAGCACTTGGCTTACGCGTTTCGGCTAGCAAGCCGTATTCATAGCCTATAGTGCTGTGCTTGCCTCTGGTATTTAAGAACAGAGAAAGGAGCCCATTGGCTCAGATTTCATTCAATTAGTTAATTCATTAAAAAACTTGTGCACTACTCAGTAAGCATTATAATGCCTGATTCTGTGTTGATATGGAGCAAAACAGATACTCATTGTAAAACAAAACTGAGTATACAAGAGCTATCATTATTATGACTTTTAAATTGAATATATGAATATATAGTTGGATGTATTTTACTTATTATATTTTACGTTTACACCTGGGGGAGGGGGGAGGATGGGGGAGGATAGAAAGAATAAATTACCTCTTTGTAAACAACTAGATTAACCTGCTATTCATAACATTGAAACAAAATCCCTCTAAAGCCTCTGTGTAATCATTAATGGGATTATCCTAATCTAAGGACAATTTTAAAGAATATCTTTATTAATTAATAATGTCCACTAGGTATAGGAAAGTAGGATTTATTTACATAAACTTCCAAAGGTGTATAAATACTATTCCCAATAATTTATCATATCAAATTTGGAATTCAATCCCCTAGGCACCCTAGTTTCCAATTTGAAAATACAGAAGATCTCTCTCTTTGCCAAAAGATGGTCCAAATTACCACCACATTTTGGCAGGACTACCTTTTCAATCTCACACCATCTGAAGGTGTTTAAATTACCCTTGTGGGTTTTTGCAAAATGTTGCACAAATGGGGTGGATGCCCTGCCTATACTGATGGTAGAGAGATGTTCCCTGATTCTCAAATTCATATCCCTTGATGTGAGACCAATGTATTGCAATTTGCATTGAGTGCATGTGATTAGATATATGACATAGTTGGTTCTACAGTTTAAACACAAACATATTTCAACTTTATTTCCATTCACTGTTGTATATATTCACAAGGGCGACAATGATTACTCCCAAACCTATACATTCCTACATGTCTGAGTCAAGAGCTGTTTGTGCTCTGTGAATTTCTCAATTGTGTGGGTGCCAATAATGTACCCAGGGTCTTGCTTTTTTATATGAACATCTAATTCCTTTGTCCACTATCTTGTTAAGATGGTCATCTGCTGCCAGAAGTGATAAATTTTTCCTCACTATTTTGCAGATATCATGATACTGGGGACTAAATTCAGTGACAAAGTTTACTCCGCCATACTTGTCACTGTTTGAACCCTTCTTCTTATCAGCACTAAGCAGTTGGTCTCTTAGAATGGAGTCCACAACTGCTTGTGCTCTGATAATATCTTGTTTGGGATATATTCCGTCTCTTAGTCTTTTGCTGAGATCAGAAGCTTCTTTCTGATATTCAGAAGGGTTAGAGCAATTACGCTTGAGTCCGATATATTGGTCTTTGGCTATTGCAAACCTACGGCTAGATTTGGAGTTTTGTCGGTAACGACCCGAAAAACTAACGCCGGCTTTTTTCTGGCTGCACCATAAAAATAACTCTGGTATTGAGAGTCCACATAAAGGCTGCGTTAGGCTCCAAAAAAGGAGCGTAGAGCATTTTTAACGCAGCTTCAACTCTCGATACCAGAGTTGCTTACGGACGCGGCCAGCCTCAAAAAAGTGCTCGTGCACGATTCTCCCATAGGAAACAATGGGGCTGTTTGAGCTGAAAAAAAACCTAACACCTGCAAAAAAGCCGCGTTCAGCTCCTAACGCAGCCCCATTGTTTGCTATGCGGTAACCCTTCCTACGTCTGCACCTAACACTCTAACATGTACCCTGAGTCTAAACACCCCTAACCTTACACTTATTAACCCCTAATCTGCCGCCCCCGCTATCGCCGACCCCTGCATATTATTATTAACCCCTAATCTGCCGCTCCGCAAAACCGCCGCTACTTACATTATCCCTATGTACCCCTAATCTGCTGCCCTAACATCGCCGACCCCTATATTATATTTATTAACCCCTAATCTGCCCCCCACAACGTCGCCTCCACCTGCCTACACTTATTAACCCCTAATCTGCAGACCGGACCTGAGCGCTACTATAATAAAGTTATTAACCCCTAATCCGCCTCACTAACCCTATAATAAATAGTATTAACCCCTAATCTGCCCTCCCTAACATCGCCGACACCTAACTTCAATTATTAACCCCTAATCTGCCGACTGGAGCTCACCGCTATTCTAATAAATGTATTAACCCCTAAAGCTAAGTCTAACCCTAACACTAACACCCCCCTAAGTTAAATATAATTGTAACTCTTACCAAAATATAGGTCTATATACCAGTACACAAAGTTTATTCAAAGTTTCGTGTCATAATATTATTTCTAGTACATGGTCTACAGTGGGACATAGTAAAAGGATAAGGGTGTGCTTTTGGGAGGGGCCTAAGGCAACTTATGTAGGGGCATTAAATGTACATTACCCCTGCTGCCAACAAGCAATAACTCTGATTAATAAGTAAAAAAAGAAAGATAAACCTGTGAGGGTATCTTGTGGGGGCGCACCAGATTAGTGTATTTTAAATCCAATGTTCATAAGCTGATAGCGTTAATATTTCTGTCTGTGAAGACACCGATGACAGCTAAGGATGCCACACAGGTTGTCATAATGTCTCAGATTTACATATTAGGGAACAGAATACAAAAAGACCCATTTGCTGATCATTTTTAGCTCACAATTTATAGAAAGATACGTATATGTTTAAAGATTCTCCCTGTATATTAGGGATGGGCGAATGTGTTTATATTCGAATTTGAATGTTAGAACGAATGTTATTGTAGAAATTCAATTTACATAATTGAATGTTGATAAGAATGAATGTTCTTAAAAATTAGATTTTCGAATGTTATTTACAGTTTTCGAATGTCACTTTCGAATTTGAATGTCACATTCGAATTTGAATGTCACATTCGAATGTCACTTTCGAATTCGAATATTACATTTATAAAACACAATTGTAGACTAGAAACACTATTTCGAATTCGAATGTCACATTCGAATCGAATATCACATTCGAATCGAATATCACATTTGAATTTGAATATTACATTTATAAAACACAGTCTTAGAATAGAAATACTATTTCAAATTTGAATATCACATTCTAATCGAATATCACATTCGAATCGAATATCACATTTATTAAACAGTTGTAAACTAGAAATACTATTTCGAATTTGAATGTCACATTCAAATTCGAATATTACATTTTAAAAACCCTGTATTAGACTAGAAATACTATTTCAAATTCGACATTCGAATATTACGTTTATTAAACACAGTTGTAGACTAGAAATACTATTTTGAATTTGAATGTCACATTCAAATTTGAATATTGCATTTAAAAAACAGTATTAGACTAGAAATACTATTTCAAATTTGAATGTGACATTCGAATGTAGCATTCGAATATTACATTTATTAAACACAGTTGTAGACTAGAAATACTATTTCGAATTTGAATGTCACATTTGAATTTGAATGTTACATTTCGAAATTGAAAGAATACATAGCTAAACATTCTATTATTCTAATGAATATTTTCGAATTTTATTGAAAAATTCAAAAACAAAAATTTGAAAATAGAATGTTAGAATGTTATATAAACATTCGAAATTCGATTAGAACGAACAAATGTATAAAAATTTGGTTTAAATTTCGAATTTTTAGAAACATTCGCCCATCCCTACTGTATATATACACAAAGATAGGACACGCTGTCCACTATATGTATGTAAAATGCTGTCTAACGTGCATTTCTTTTATAGTGGTGTGTGTTAGTTTAAGACATATACGGTTATCGCTGTATTCCTATACTAGAGTGCTCTCCTTCCTGCTTCCATCCCCCTTCCTCCTGCTTTTCACGAAATTTGGAAAGAAACAAACTAAGTATCCAATGCGAAACATAATGATACATAAAACATACACTTTACACAATTATAAGTTTATTTATCTATTTATTTTATTACAGTGATACCATGAATGCTATGATTTTTATGCCAAGGGCCTTTCTTTTATTATCTTTATATAAATAATCCAGTTGAATATCTCATTGGTATGTTTGAACATGACAACTTCTGTTTTCAATTTTAACAAGTGTATATAATGTTGCTAATCAGGAATTATTGTATCCTTTTAATGCCTGATGAAACAACCCGTTTGGGGGTCGAGAAACGCGTTGCTGTTTATACATATACTAAAAATTACCACAAACTTATAGCGCCGTGTTCAGCGTCCACTAATCAAAACCAATTTGATTTGATTTGATTAGTGGACGCCGAACACGGCGCTATAAGTTCATGGTAATTTTTAGTATATGTATATGCACCTGAGGAAACGGTCATTGAAGACCGAGAAACGTTGTGTTGTACACTAATAAAGTCTTTTTCATTTTTTAATCAAGACTTTTGTGCCACGAACTTGTATTTATTTACTTGCACATTTGCACCTCGATCCTTTGTTGAAGGATTATCCCCTGCAGCAATTGACTCTAGCTCTTTGGTGAGTACGGCGGTGAGGAGATCACACCACAGACGCTGTTTTCCTTCCAGTTCAAGACTACTGGATACAGACAGCTATCGAGTTTCGAGATTGCAGGAGTGTGAGTTAGCTGGACGACTTCTAAGAGTCCAGAATGCGTTTGTGACACTTTTCAAGTGTCTGAAATCTTGTACTCAGGTACATCTGTCATCTGGTCACAACAAAGGAGACAAACTAAACATACTCAAGAGGGTTTTTCATGTGAAAGACTGATCAGGATTTACACAACCCTAAAAACTTTTGCAAGCATATATGGTTACCGGAATTGAAAGTTTCCATCCACTAAGAGAGCACAAGTATCTGGAGTGTTTGCAGGATTTCTACATGAGTTAAGTGTGACAAATATTCTACAATCTCAAGAGATCCTTTATATTACCTGATCCATACCACGGGAGTTGCCTAAGCCCATCTGTGATTCTGCTACAGCCTTACCTCATACGATTGAGGGCATTGGAAGTAAGTGTACATCCAAAAGGGGAGAAAGTGACGAAGATTGTTTATTTGACCTCATTGTTTATTATTCTTCTTTGGGACTATGTGTTTTTCAACCCCTTGCACATATACATACATATGATATATTTTATTTTGTAGTGCCTTCTGCAATAATATAATAATAATTTTTTATATTTTGTATGATATTACATTGCCCCTTATTTAGATCCGTGTATACTAGCTGTTCCACCTGCGCTATCCTGCACTCTTTTATTTCTATTTTTGTACTGGTTTAGAGGTGTGAAGGGACTTCTCTACATTTTAGGATTTGGCTGCAAGTCATTTACAGCTAGGGTGGTGTGTAGAGGTGCCCGGTGAGATCACCTGGGTATTTTAATCTCTATATAGTAGCGCCTTGGGGTGAATTAGGGGCTTCTGTCCTTACTTCATCAATCTTTTTTGTTTCATATATATATATATATACTTCTCTTTTTTTTGCAGCTTGTGTAACAATATTTTATATGATGATGTTTTGATTATACATTTTTGTCAGTTTTTGTGTATCATTAAAGATATACTTTGCTTCTTTGCACTTTCTTACCCTCCTGGGTGGCAGAAGTGCAATGCTGAGGAGAGCTTACACTGCAGGCCTGAACTGTAATGATATTTTAGTTAGCCCAGTGGCTTTGCAATCAGCCCTTAAAGTAAGTCTCAAGGTCCAATCAAGAGCACAATGGGGAATCCAAAAGCCTTTCTCTACAATAATTGTATCTAAACAGTTTGAGCTTGCTTATTTAATTCACCAGTTCACCTGGTTAGAATACAAAAAGCAATATAAAGCGTCCCACTGATGTTCCTAAACATTTTATCTGAAGCAGGTAAAGCAGTTGAATGTAGCTCTGTCACGTATACAGTAAATGACAGAATTAGGGAATATGTTAAACAAATCAGATCCTCATTCCCAATCCTTTTATTTCATACATGAAAACAACATATAGCAATAAAGCAGTTTCAATCAATAAAAAGGGCAACTGAACCCATTACACAACATTTGAAAACAGTGATAACCTATTTAATCTAATGCTTTTCAAATATATTTGTGCTTTGGAAACACCCATATTCCAAGTACCGAGTACCCTTTTCTGGTTACTTCTCAAAGAATATTAAGACTTTTCCAGCTCCTTGGCCTTTTAACAGCAGATTTTTGTCTGCTAAGAGTGCCATTTCTTGGCTGCTTGCATACTTGTTTTCAATTTCCAGTGTAAGTTCAGTTCAAATGTTGACAAGCCAGATCATTTTTTTTCTTTCATAACAAAATAAACATACACAAAAAATGTGATCTTCTAAATGTTTATTTATGATTGCAATGAGGCATTTGGGTGTGTAAATAATAATTTGGGTGTGTTAATTATAATTAATTATAATGTAAATATAATTAATTATAATGTAAATAATAATTTAGGTGTGTTAATTATAATTAATTATAATGTTTACATTAACAACTTAAATAACATTAGTGATTTGATACATCATCATCATCATCAAAACTCAATAAATGATCTGCCATGCTTGCCTGCATAGTTTTGGTCTTTTAATATCCTCACAAAAACCTGCTTGAAAAGCCATTTATTATTAATATTTGTAGTTATTTATGTATTTATTTTGTTGTTTAACTAAATTTTCCCATTCAAATGCAATTCTTGCTCTTCATATTGATCATAACCTGAGCTGCTAAGCAATGTTTGTATGTACAAATTCCCTGTATCCACTGCCTTGTGCAGATCAATTAGGAGAATACTGTGCATCAAGGTTAAACCGAGACATGAAACCTTGACCAGTGACAATGCATTAACATATTCTAGTAAATATATTCAAATAGGATTGTCTAAAGTCCAACAGTTCCCAACTCCCCAGTAGTCAAGTGAAGATCAAAAGAGGAGCACTTGTCAAAGAGCTTGAGGGAAACATCTAATATCTTCATGTTATCAATCTGCAGATTGTGTGATGCATGGCTATATATGCATAAAGATCTGCTAGGCAAGGTATTTATGTAAAATAAGCTGTCTGGATTGGATTGTGGCTAAACTTCTAGAACATCTTTTCAGTGATAAATTTAATTCATTATGTGATAAAGATCTTATTTGTACTTTTGAACTATAACACAATACTGAGAGCGGTAGAACCATTATACTATAGATAGGAGAGTTTGATTACATATGCAGATTGCATGATATGATGCTTTACCCTGTCAATACGTGGCACTTCCCTATTGGTCTTTATGATTGAAGGGCGGTATAGTGTGTCATGTGACCGGCTCAGCTTACATACAGCTATAGAGTGGATCACAGAAATGGTATGTAACTGTTTATGCTCTGTTTGTTTTTTAAGTCACAATTGGTATAAGTAAAATTCAAATTAGCCAATAGAATGAAAGCTTTGTTTTTACTATGTTTTAAAGTTTTATTAAAGGTTTGTTATTCAACTATATGGAACCGTGTGGAGTCTGTTGGAGACTGAACCTGAGAGATCTGGAGTTAAGTAAGCTGAAGCACTGAGTGACTTCAGCAAACCCATACCAGCACTCAACACTTTTGTGAGTACATAACATAAGGTGTCACTTGGTGGAGGATAACACAGAGATTATTGCACCAGGAGAATTGTTTTGTTTTTTGTATCCCCCCTCCCAGTGATTCTGGTTCACTATTTTCTGCCATGTAGTGCTCCAGATGCCTACCTAGGTGTCTCTTCAATAAAGAATACCATGGGAAGCAAATTTTATAGTAGAAGTAAATTGGAAACTTTTTAAAAATTGTATGCTCTGTCTCGATCACAAAAGAACATTTTTGGGTTTTATATCCCTTTAATTATCCTCCATTTCTTACAGAAATTAACCTATCTATTGTCTCTAAGTAACTGGCTATGATATGCATCTCCAAACTGAAATACTGTAATTATCACCAGTACTAGTATATTTAGTACATTAAGTATACATATTAGTATATATCTTAAAGGGCCATGATACCCAAATGTTTAAACACTTGAAAGTGATGCAGTATAGCTGTAAAAAGCTGACTAGAAAATATCACCTGAACATCTCTATGTAGAAAAAAAAGATATTTTACCTCAAAAATTCCTCAGTAGCCACATCCCATTGTAAAGGACTTTTAAGCAGCAAATCAGTATGTCTTCCCCGGGACAGCTAAGGGAGTGAGCTCACGTGCACACTCATCTTATTTCCCTATTCAGTTTAAGGAAGTTTACTATGAAATCTCATGAGAGTTAAGTAAATACTCATGAGATCACATGACCTTTAAAGTCGTCAATCCCCGGCCTTAATCTTATAACCATTATAAGTTAAAATAGTAACATAAATAAAAGAGTTACACACAGCTTTGGTATAAAATTTGGCCGCAGCCATTTTATTAACAACACAATTTAAATATTGAGTAATAAATATTTTCAAACATTTTCAAACATTTTTTCACAGAACATACCTGATGTTCATAAATAACATTACTGACAAATAAAACATAAACCACAGCGGTGCTAGTTCCCAAACCCACAAAAACAAGATGGCCGTTATTCAGCAACTGGACTCAGCTATATCCCTGTTGAGTCCGTCCAAGTACACCTAAACTTTAATAGGGAACCCCTTGCCCCTATAAAACCAGTTGTCCACTCACCCCATGGAGAGGCAACTACTTAAAATCCTCCAAATCACTTGGCCATATTGCGTACCATATTTGTCTGGGAACTAGCACCCCCGCCTTGCTGCGACAAACACGAACAAGGAAGGAAAACAAAGATTAGGGAGGGAGGGAGGGAGCACTTTCTAGAAAGGTTTGATAATTATTCTGATGACAGATTCTCCCGCTCTTTCTTTAAATGCGTAACAGCGCGTGCTAAGCCCGCCCCCCTACAGTAAATAACCAATCACACCCAAGGCCTAATTCCTCCAACGGTCAAGTCCCCTTCCCGTTACTTCGAACTCCCAGGGGTTCCCTGACCTTTAAAGTCGTCAATCCCCGGCCTTAATCTTATAACCATTATAAGTTAAAATAGTAACATAAATAAAAGAGTTACACACAGCTTTGGTATAAAATTTGGCCGCAGCCATTTTATTAACAACACAATTTAAATATTGAGTAATAAATATTTTCAAACATTTTCAAACATTTTTTCACAGAACATACCTGATGTTCATAAATAACATTACTGACAAATAAAACATAAACCACAGCGGTGCTAGTTCCCAAACCCACAAAAACAAGATGGCCGTTATTCAACAACTGGACTCAGCTATATCCCTGTTGAGTCCGTCCAAGTACACCTAAACTTTAATAGGGAACCCCTTGCCCCTATAAAACCAGTTGTCCACTCACCCCATGGAGAGGCAACTACTTAAAATCCTCCAAATCACTTGGCCATATTGCGTACCATATTTGTCTGGGAACTAGCACCCCCCGCCACCGACTGGACTGACCGAACAGCCCAGTCCCGCCAAACCCAATATTTTTCCCAAAGCTTCTTTTATATCGAAAATAAATAGCTGCAGCCCAAATTGGTTAAAATGAACACCATCTTTTAAATAAAATTCCTCAGCCCCATCTACTTCGAAATCTGGGTGGAAAACTACACCTCCCCCCAACCTCTTAACAAAAGAGCTAATTATTTTGTTAATTTTCTTACGACTCTTTTCTAGCCTATCATAATCCCTCGCTGATCTCCAAACCAACCTAGGAGTAATCTGTGACCAAATTATTTTGATTTCAGGATAAAGTTCCTTTATGTTGCCCAGATCTCTTTTGATTCTTCTAACTAGTTCCTTTTGAGGAATCATACCTAAATCATTTCCCCCCAAATGCACTATCAAAACCTGAGGATGAGGAAACATTCTGCCAAAATCTAGAAACAACGGAAAAAAGAGTTCCCAGCACATCCCCCTAATCCCAAACCATTTGACCTCCCATTGATCCACAGGACACCCAAGCTGAAGGCCGCCCATTTTCTTACTGGCCTCAGCATTGGCCCAGTATATAAACGAATGCCCCATCACCCATAACACACCTAAAATAAGAGAAAAAGGAGTGTTCAGGATGATTACAACTCAAACATTCCAAAACATACATTCTATTCAAGGGTTTTTTTTTTTTTTTTTTTATATCCTTAAATCAGGCCTAACATAAGATTTATAACGACTTGAACCCCATCTACCAATCTTTTTAACTATATCCTCTCTGAGACCTAACATAGCGGCTTCAGTAGCAGCTCCAATCCGGAAAGAATGAGATCCAAACTCTAAAGGATTAAGACCCAATAAAACAATTGAACCTCTTAAAATGGCTCTAAATTGATATTGTGATAAAAAAGAACCGTCTGAATGAACCAACAAAGGGCCATCCTGCAAAGGCCGTATGGACCCATAAAGCATCATTACCTGACATGGACATATTTCACCACCACTAGGGAATAGCACTATGTTCTTGCCTTTCCCATATATGTCCGTTTTACTACTTCTCAGTAATATTTCTACTCTGTTATCATTCCATCTTACATCTTCTTTTTGTAAACCGCCTGAAACTTTTTTGCTAGGGCTTACCAATTCCGAAACTCTAAATGCCCCAAAAAAGGCCAATACAAAGGCCGTTCTAAATAATATTAATTCAAATCTTGATGCACAAATCTCTGCTAATACCACCCAAATTTTTTGAAGTAAAGAAAATGTAATAGGTCTTCTCTTATCTCTAACCTTTGTCTTTTTCTTCAAGCCTTTAAGAACCTGACGGACCCAAAAAACCTTTGTAACATCAGACAAACCTAATAAGCGAAATCTAAAAGCAAGGGCCGCCAATCTTCTTTCCATATTAGATGGTGACAAACCCACATTTCCCCAATGCCACATCCATTCCAATAAGCAACCCGTGACATCATCATACCCTTCTTTAATTTCAGATTGACATAACCACATTTCCCATTCCTTCCAAACTGATACATAGGACGTCCAAGTACCTGGAGCCAAAGATTTTTTAATTAATTCAGCCAATCCTCCGTCCCAAGCTTCCAAAGTTGGACGGGAAACGTCGCTCCAACTACGTCCGCCTGAGGCGCCAACTCTCGAAAGCGAGACCACTGTGAACGAGATAAAGAATCTGCTATCAAATTAAGCTTACCAGGGATATGTTTTGCCCTGACGAAAACATTCATACTTAAACATTTCAGGACTAGCACTCTTAATAAACGCAAAACTGGTAATGATGATGCAGATAAAGAATTAATAGCAGAAACAACACCCATATTATCTGTATGAAACAATATGGATTTATTCATCAAATCCACTTCCCACACAAACAGAGCCACCAGAATAGGAAATAGCTCAAGGAAAACTAGGTTATTGGTTAAACCTAAATTGACCCACTCTTGAGGCCACACTTCAGCACACCAATGCCCTTGAAAATAAGCCCCGAAACCAACACCCCCAGCTGCATCAGTTATCAAATCCAAATCAACATTAGAGACCCTAGCTTCCATGAATATTGCAACACCATTAAAATTTTTAAGGAATTCCAACCAAACTTTCAAATCATCCTTGTGACCTTTTTTAATCCTTACAAAATGATGAGGCTTACTAACACCAGACGTAGCCAATGACATTCTTCTAGAAAAAACTCTACCAATAGGAATGATTCTGCAAGCAAAATTCAACTTTCCAAGTAAAGATTGCATTTTTCTCAAAGTCACCTTACGGACCGCCAAAAATTGCTGAATCATTTCTGACAAATCCACAATCTTTTCCAGAGGTAGCCTACATTCCATACTTTCAGAATCTATTGTAATACCCAGAAATTTAAGGGCCGTAACTGGACCCTCAGATTTTTCCATTGCAATAGGAACCCCAAAATCAGATGCCATTGAATAAAAACAATCCCTAATTTCAAACAAACGTCCGAATCATGGGGACCAACAAAAAGAAAATCATCCAGATAATGAACTACTGACGAAAATCCAGACCTGAATTTAACAACCCATTCCAAAAAGGAACTAAAGCATTCAAACAGAGAACAAGAAATAGAACAACCCATCGGGAGACATAAGTCAATGTAGAGAAAACCCTCAAAACAACAACCCAACAAATAATGTGAAGAAGGATGAACTGGAAGTAACCGAAAAGCCGCCTCAATATCTACTTTAGCCATTAAAGCGAATTGCCCAGCCTCTCTAACCAACTTAACCGCCATGTCAAATGATGTATAAGACACAGACGATAATTCATCCGGAATATCATCATTAACAGATCCACCTTTTGGAAATGATAAGTGGTGAATTAAACGAAATTTACCAGGCTCTTTCTTAGGAACCACTCCTAAAGGAGAAATACGCAAATGGGGGATAGGAGATATTTTAAAAGGACCTGCCATTCGACCCAAAGAAACCTCCTTCTCAAGCTTACTCCTAACAACCTCAGGCCATTCCCTAGCAGACTTAAGGTTACCCCTGTAATGAACAACGCCTCCAGAAGATGGAATTCTGAAACCAAACTCAAAACCATGTAGCAACAACAAGGCCTTATCACCACAACCTTTCTGTTTAGCGTAAAGTACGAGCCACAGCTCCATCCCGCTTAGCCTCACCGGAGTTAATCCCTTTTTCAGGGAGCTCCTGGGTTCCTCCCAATTTGTTCTTTTTGAAACACTTACTGGAAGGGTGGGATCCACCACACCCAGAGCATTCGTGTCTGAATTTACATGATGCTCCCCATTTACAGAACTTTTCATTGAAAGCAAAACAGAAACCTTTTTTGGCTGTTGCCGATGAACCGTTTTGAAGAGATCCGCCGGCACTCCCTCGAAAGGGCTGCGAAGACCTTAACAGAGTCATCACTTTTAGCCATAGACCCATATCACGATCATCCCATTTCATCTCAGGCTTAACCGACAAACGTTGTCTAAATTGTTCATCATAATACCACCAAGCCATACCACCATATGTTCTCTGAGCAGCTGCAATTTCATCTAAATAACAAAAGAGGGCCGCTCCTTGATCAGGGAACTTAACAGAAAATACACTAGCATAAATAACAAAAGCCTGGAACCAGTTAGTAAATGTTTTTGGTAATTTTCTGTAACGTCTTTTCCTTTCCTCCTCTTCCTTCTTGGCCAAATCCTTTTTTGAGTCTTCAGGTATCTCAAAAGACTGATCAAGAGGAAGGAGGGAAAATAATTCAATAAAATCTCTCTTGTATATCTTTTCTCTTAACTCTACCGTCAAATGCATGCCCAAAGGCCCAATAGAACACAAACAAGACCTGGCCAAAGCCGTGTCAGCAATCTTCAGCTCAGGACCCCCATCCGATTTATTATCAACATTAGTCCCCTTTTGCTGAGATAAACCGACCATTTGAGATTGAGGTACTGACCCTACATCCTTTATTCCCTCACCACCAATCCCTAATACCCTATTTTGGTTAGCCAATTCTGTGGGAACCCATGAATTGGCGACTCCCCCCGTGACTTTTGCTCCTTCTAATTTGGCTAACAAGTCCCTTAAACCTGCTACAACAGTTATAGATAAAGGATCAGCATGCACACCAACTGTATCAACCCCCACATTCAGATTCACAACACCAGATCCCTCAATACCTTTACTCGGGTCCTGAGTCACTGCAGACTGAACCCTTTGAGATGCAGCCGTAACCTTCTCCGTATTCTGGAAACCAGTAGCCCTGGGATCCGTGTTAGTCATTAATTGCTGCCCTTTTTCCGTCTGTAAAAAAGAAACATGTGACAAACCCCCAGAAGGTGCCCAAATTCCAATGCCCCTACTAGCTGTAGACATACCCAACCTACTATCCACTGAAACACCCTTACCCTTCTTAGCTGATGGGACCTCAAACCCTTCTCCCCTTAAATCCCCATACCTCTTGCGTTGTCTACCTCTACCTTGTATTCTCCCAATCCCAGACCTGTTTGGACGTTGAACAGAGTTAACCGAGCTATGAAATGTATTATTAATACTCTGACCCATCATGCCCTGAAGACCAAAATTAAAATTGTTGGCCGTACTCACCCTTGTTTCTTCTCCCTTTGCATTAAAACGTTCCACCCCTGGAACGCCGTCCTCAATATCCAGCCTGATATTTTCCGTCCAAGATTCCTGAAGGCCATAAGCCTCCCCACTTAGGCCGTCATTTCCCACCATTAAAAGACCCTGGGAATTCTCAGGCCGTGACCCAGTTTCATTCCCATCTAAAAGAAAAACATCATTAGTGACAGGTAAATTTTTAATTACTTCAACATTCCTATCCCTCAAATTTCTTAACTCGCCCTTTAAAGCTGGATCACCCGTGACCCTGACTGACGTATTAAACTGGCTAATAGTGTTAACTACATTGGGAGAAGGAGGAATAAAATCCTCCTCAGAAGAATCTAAATATAAATCTAATTCTACCACACCGTTATCAACCTCGGTATCATGATGACTATCGCTGGCTTCAGGCCTTTCCACCCTCTCGTCTAACACCCGATAAGCCTGATCTTCCGTATTATTGCAAGGTCTTAAAATCTGAGCCGACTTAGAAACATTATGTAACTGTTCTGAAACTGCCTGAGGTATTTCAATCGGCCCTGATACAATCAAACCCTCACCTTTCTTTTTCATTAAGGCGCTACCTAAACTACATATACTCGCTTGTTCATTACCCCCACACGGAAAAATAGGCCTCGGCGGGCCGTCACTTTTACTAGCTTGCTTTTTTCCTCTAATTACTACTTTCTGGCCTAAATTGGCCGTCTTACCCTTAGGCAAAGAATCACCCTTCATTACAGGCTCAGTGAATTGTTCCGTAATGGAACAAGTGCTCCCGGACTGCGTCACATTATCAGCAAACTCCGCTCCGGTCTGCCGACTTCCGGAGCTAGAACTTGACTTCTTCCTCACAGGCGCCTTTAACCCCGGACTGGGGCTGGATTTTCTCCGACCGCTATTACCCCCTTCAGCATCCGGATCAGAACGAACTGGAGGCCTCAAACGCCTCGATGTTTTCGGAGCCACCTCCACGATATCCACTCTGGGTTCGACAACCGGGCTAAGCAATGGACGTAATTTTTATTCGAGCCAGGTAGGGCCCATTTTTGCAGCTTCCAACTTAAGTTGGTCAAAAATCGCATCAAAATGCGACATCGCAGAATTACTAACTGACAAGCACAGCACTTTCTAGAAAGGTTTGATAATTATTCTGATGATAGATTCTCCCGCTCTTTCTTTAAATGCGTAACAGCGCGTGCTAAGCCCGCCCCCCTACAGTAAATAACCAATCACACCCAAGGCCTAATTCCTCCAACGGTCAAGTCCCCTTCCCGTTACTTCGAACTCCCAGGGGTTCCCGTAAAAGAGTTCATGACTGTTGATGTTGATTGGCTGCAGTTCATTTCTTCTTCTTTTCTTTTTTTTTACCTGCAGCTGAGCAACAGCTGAAGTATATTTTTTTACACAGAACTTACTCTGCTGAGCTGAGGAAATTGTGAGGTAAAATATCTTCCTTTTTTACATAGAGATGCTCAGGTGATATTTTCCTATAAGCTTTTTACAGTTATACTGCATCAGTTTCAAGTGATTTAGCATATGAGTATTATGTCCCTTTAAGTACTAGCATATTTAACATTTGACCATGTCAGTGTAAAGGTGCATTGTTATTAAGAGCTCTACAACCTATCAGATTGATTCTGAATCTGATTGGTTGTTCATCATAGTTTAACCAGGCTAAACGTTGAGACTGAAAAACACAGCTGTTATGCCTTAAGGGTATTTTCTGCTCAATAAATTGTATTCTATTTTATTTGGTTCATGCCTGTTTATGTTTGGGATTCTTCTATACTAGCTTACAAAATTGAATGTTTATACCCTGCAGCCCTCAGTGAGGATTGAAGGTAAGTCAACACAACTCGGGAACTGTGAGAGCCCAACATATGCTATCTAGCACCCAGATTACTTACTTACTGTATGTGTGAGCTCAGTTATTCCACTTTTCTTTCCTTTCATTTGGAGGATACTACATTTAGTGCCACTATCTCTTTATTTTTAGCTTTCTGTAAAGAAGCGCTTATGCAGATTACACCTGGACCTTTTTTCCTGGCATTTTTGTGAAATATGATGTGAATAGAAAGAGTTAATACTTTGATATTAGTAATATGCCCTTGACATCTAAAAGTACAGAGAACTTCACTGGATGTACAGATGTAGAGATAATGTTTGTATAGCTATGCAATATCTTACAAACAAATCTTTCTCAAGCCTTTCTCAAGCCTTCCTAGGTTGGTAGTATTTATACTCTGTTACTAATGTGAATGCTTGCAGATGGAACACCTTAAATTAGCTTATAACTGCGTATGCTGGGTGGATTTCAAAGGCTAGGCCTTTGTGTGTTTGATGGTCTAGAATTGCAAAGCAAAATGTTATAAGTGCATTGATGGGTACAGAAAATTATAAAGCAATGCTGGATATGGAAATTGCTGAAGTTCCTTGTGAAAAATTTTGACATACAAGCAGCAATTGTTGAAACACAATATACAAAGCCAATACTAGTCTACTATTCTAATTGGATTGGATAAGTCACTTACTTACTTACACTGTGCATTTACACCTGTGCAAGAAAAAACAGTACATTTGCAGATATTCCCAACTGCCCATATTTGAGAGGGACAGTTCCTTATTCTGACCTCTGTCTCATTGTCCCTCTGAGATAGCCATATATCCCAATTTGGATAATTTCCCTTAGCCCCACCCATAGATGCCCTAGACATGCAAACTGATCAGACATGCCCACAGACCACCCAGACATGCCCATAATCCTTTAACTACCAGTGGCCAATGCCATACCTTATCTCAACACAGGTATAAAAATAGGAAGAGCAAATGGTGCGCAAATCTGGCCCCTGCACATACACTATTGTGCTCCCATAAAGCAGAAAAAAACAGGACAAGTACAGATAAAAAGAAAGGTGTGTATGCACGCTAACAGCTTTGGGGTAAATCTAGATAAAACTAAATGAGTGATCTGCAGAAGAAATATATATAAACAAACAATATATATAAACAATATTTATTCAATTATATAAATAAATCTATAGTAAGGTGTTCATGGAGTGCCTCAAATATAAAATATACTAAAAATAGATATTAATATATGACCGGTCATATAAATAAAAAATATCAATTACTTAAAACTTTAAAAAATAGTGAGTCGATATCCACCTCAATGATCATATAGCCAGAATATGATCATATAGCCAAAAACTGAATAGCTAATAACTGGCAATGAGAGAGTTATAGTTCAGGTTAGTTGACACTTTCCCTTATTGTTTGAAATAATGCTGTCTCTTTTACATAGAATATAGTCTCCTTTATGATATAAAGTGAGATCCAACCTTGTAATAATGAAGCAGTGTATATTGGCGGTGTTCCTTGTGGCCCCACACCGGGATTATGCAAATGAATAGATCGGTGGATTACATATAATATACTGTAGTGTTGCACAAAAATCGGTTGAAGAAAAGAACCAATAAACCACACTACCAGACTGTTACACCTCTGTGTGTCTACCTGCTCTCATCTGAGCTTGAACCAATCAGCTTGTGGCAAGGCACAGGTGTCCGTGCAGCTCCGTGTAGCTTGTGACGTCACACATTGCGTCGGTACTGGTGGAAGAAAATCCGTGCTGTAACCAATGTCCTTTACTCTGCGCAGAGTATTTCTGATTGAAAAGTAGTCCTGAATCTGTTGTAATCCTTCAAATCAGTTGTTTACTTTCGGTTTTTTAAACTTGCTTTGTTCCCATCAACGCGTTTCGCCATTCTTTTTATCTGTACTTATCTCAACACAGCCCTGCCCAGAAAAAAACAGTAATAGCCCCTCCTGCGTCCTTCATACCTAGCCACAAATGAAGGGAGTTTGATTTATTATATATGTCTCCTGGCCATTCCTGGTGCTGATCTACTGTAAACTGCTGGTTCCTCACCAAGTATTTCTTAAATGTCTGTTTATTATTTAATTTTCTTAATATCTCCACATAAACTCATTATGCTTCACCTGCAATAGTGTGTGATTTTAGTGAAGTATTATATTACTCTTGCAATCTAAAAGAAAACTCAAGCTTTGTCCCAGTGAAACTGCTTTCATCTTATGCTTTATCAAATACCTTAATATAGGTTTCTTTCATATGGTGAAGGTCTTCCTTCACCATGAAAGAAAAATTTTGGGTTTCATGTCCCTTTAACAGGCCAGATAGTCAGAATATCTTAACTAGAGAACAAGTGACATAATCAGCTCATCAGTAACCATGGATACTAACCTGCTCTCACCCTTCAGATGATTATTTCACCTGTGCTCTAGTTAAAGGGACACTGAACCCAAATTTTTTCTTTTGCGATTCAGATAGAGCATGCAATTTTAATCAACTTTCCAATTGACTCCTATTATCAAATTGTCTTCATTCTCTTGGTATCTTTATTTGAAATGCAAGAATGTAAGTTTAGATGCCGGCCCATTTTTGGTGAACAAACAGGGTTGTTCTTACTGATTAGTGGATACATTCACCCACCAATAAACAAGTGCTTTCCATGGTCCTGAACCAAATTAGTAGCTTAGATGCCTTCTTTTTCAAATAAAGAAAGCAAGAGAATGAAGAAAAATTGATAATAGATGTAAATTAGAAAGTTGCTTAAAATGGCATGCTCTATCTGAATCACAAAAGAAAAATTTTGGGTTCAGTGTCCCTTTAAGATATAATGAATATCTGGCCTGTTAAGGGTCCTGAGGACTGGAGTTAAGACACACTGAGCTAGAGAATACAATTTAAAATAAATGTCCAATTTACTTCTATTATCAAATTTGCTTTGTTCTCTAGTTATTCTTCCTTGAAGAGATATCTAGATAGGTAGCACTAGGTAGCATACACATGTCTGGAGCATTGCATGAAAGAAAATAGTGCTGCCATCTAGTGCTCTTGCTAATGTATAGCATCGTTGCAGCAAAGCTGGCGCCATATAGTGTTGCAGACACGCGCACGCTCCTGTACCTACATTCCTGTTTTTCAACAAAGGATAAAAAGAAAACAAAGAAAATTTGATAATAGAAGTAAATTGGAAAGTTGTTGATAGTTGCATGTTCTGTCTGAATCTTGAAAAAAATGTTTGGGTTCAGTGTCCCTTTAACCCCTTAATGACAACTGACGTACCAGGTATGTCATGCATTAACAAGCAGTTAATGACAATGGACGTACCTGGTACGTCAGTTGTCTAACAGAGTGCTGGAAGTGATCACAATCACTTCCAGCAGCTCTGAGGGTATTGCAGTATTGCCTCGATATGGAGGCATCCTGCAATACCCCTTTACAAGACTCCGATGCAGAGAGAGCCACTCTGTGGTGATGGTGCCGATGGTGCCTTTGTCCGGTGGGAGGAGGGAGCGTGTGGGCTGCTACACTACAGAAATAATTAAACATTCAAATAAAAGTTATAAATAACATTAAAATAGTTTGGTTTGTGGGGCCAAACTGGGTACTGGCAGACAGCTGCCAGTACCCAAGATGGCGGTAATTAGGTAGGGGAGAGGGTTAGAGAGCTGGAGGGGGGATCAGGGAGGTTGGGGCTAAGGCAGGGGTCCATCACAACTAAAATATTTTATAATTTTTATTTAAAAAAAAAAAAAAACTCTTTTATTTAGTACTGGCAGACTTTCTGCCAGTACTTAAGATGGCGGTAACAATTGTGGGGTGGGGGAGGGAAGAGAGCTGTTTGGGAGGGATCAGGGGGTGGGATGTGTCAGGTGGGAGGCTGATCTCTAAAATTAACCCTGCAAGCTCCCTACAAGCTACCTAATTTAACCCCTTCACTGCTGGGCATAATTCACGTGTGGTGCGCAGCAGCATTTAGCGGCCTTCTAATTACCAAAAAGCAACGCCAAAGCCATATAAATCTGCTATTTCTGAACAAAGGGGATCCCAGAGAAGCTTTTACAACAATTTCTGCCATAATAGCACAAGCTGTTTGTAAATAATTTCAGTGAGAAACCTAAAATTGTGAAAAATGTAAAGGTTTTTTTTTTTATTTGCTCGCATTTGGCGGTGAAATGGTGGCATAAAATATACCAAAATGGGCCTAGATCAATACTTGGGGTTGTCTACTACACTACACTAAAGCTAAGATTAACCCTACAAGCTCCCTACAAGCTCCCTTAACCCCTTCACTCCTGGGCATAAAACATGTGTGGTGCGCAGCGGCATTTAGCGGCCTTCTAATTACCAAAAAGCAACCACAAAGCCATATAAGTCTGTTATTTCTGAAAAAGGGGATCTCAGAGAAGCATTTACAACCATTTGTGCCATAATTGCAGAAGCTGTTTGTAAATAATTTCAGTGGGAAACCTAAAGTTTGTGACAAAATTTGTGAAAAAGTGAACTTTTTTTTTTTTTATCGCATTTGGCGGTGAAATGGTGGCATGAAATATACCAAAATGGGCCTAGATCAATACTTTGGGATGTCTTCTAAAACAAAATATATACATGTCAAGGGATATTCAGGTATTCCTGACAGATATCAGGGTTCCAAAGTAACTAGCGCTAATTTTGAAAAAAAGTGGTTTGGAAATAGCAAAGTGCTACTTGTATTTATTGCCCCATAAATTGCAAAAAAAGCAAAGAACATGTAAACATTGGGTATTTCTAAACTCAGGACAAAATTTATAAGCTATTTAGCATGGGTGTTTTTTGGTGATTGTAGATGTGTAACAGATTTTGGGGGTCAAAGTTAGAAAAAGTGTGTTTTTTTCAATTTTTTCCTCATATTTTATCATTTTTTTTTTAGTAAATTATAAGATATGATGAAAATAATGGTATCTATAGAAAGTCCATTTAATGACGAGAAAAACGGTATATAATATGTGTGGGTACAGTAAACGAGTAAGAGGAAAATTACAGCTAAACGCAAACACTGCAGAAATGTAAAAATAGCCATTGTCATTAAGGGTAAGAAAATTGAAAAATGGTCCGGTCATTAAGGGGTTAAACATTTATAATTCAGATCGGTGCATGTAATTTTAAACAACTTTCCAATTTATTTTATCATAAAATTTGCTTTGTTCTCTTGGTATTCTTAGTTGAAAGCTAAACCTAGGAGGCTCATATGCTAATTTCTTAGCCCTTGAAGGCCACCTCTTATCTGAATGCATTTTGACATTTTTTCACAACTAGAAGGTTTTAGTTCATGTGTGCCATATAGAAAACATTGTGCTCACTACCGTGGAGTTACTTATGAGTCAGCACCAATTGGCTAAAATGCAAGTCTGTCTAGATAATTGAAATAAGGGGTCAGTCTACCGAGATACAAGGTAATCACAGAGGTAAAAAGTATATTAATAAACTAGGAAATGAGTGATAAATGGATTATCATTCTTTTTAAACAATACAAATTATAGAGTAGACTGTCCCTTTAAATTTCAGGTGCTATATATAAGCATTTTTACTATTATTAATGAATGACCATAGGCTAAATAAAAATATGTACTATCAACACAGAAATGTAGCCCATGTCGGCTGCAGGCTACATACATGTTAAAAACTATTGCTGTAGTATTGATAAAGAGAAATAGACATTTTCCAGCAGCTAGAGTGCAGTGCCAGATGTAAAAATGCGTACATTGTGCTGATGCTTCTGATAGCCAACACCAGAAAACTATCACTAATAAAGTGAAAGAAACAACACACACTCCAGAATCACCAGTGCCGCACACTGATTACACAAATTTATAGAGATTTTAAGACTCAGTTTGTCTGCTGGTGGAGGTGCCCAGATTCTGGTCAGTGTAAGGCTGCTGCTAGGATGATGGTAGTTAGATTACAATGTCAGTCACACTCTGACTACATGCACAGGGCACACAAGGAGGGGAAGATCTGACTGGGGCTGTTGCTGATAGTCCATTCCAGATGACTCTCACTAATAAAGTGGGATCTGTCTCTGGTGCTACACACTGGTTGGTCAAGTTGTGTGGAGAAAGACTGTGCCCTTTTAATACTAAACTTGCTACTGGCACAACTAGGGTTGCCACCTTAGCCATGTTTTCCTGGACACTTATAAGTTACACATTTTTAACCCCTTAACGACCAAGGACATGCAGGGTACGTCCTCTAAAAAAAGTCAGTTAACGACCAAGGAAGTACCCTGCACATCCTCGGTGTGGAAAGCAGCTGGAAGCGATCCTGCTCGTTTCCAGCTGCTTTCCGGTTATTGCAGTGATGACTCGATATTGAGGCATCCTGCAATAACCTTTTTTAGCCATCTGGTGCGGAGAGAGCCACTCTGTGGGGCATGCACAGGGGCGCTCGCCTGCACGGGGGGCGGCGCGTGCACGGGAGGGAGCGGGTGGGATCCGCTACACTACAGAAAATTTTATAGCAAAAGTTGGTAAAAGTGGGGAATATAAATGTTATAAAAAACATCAGTTAGGGGGTGGGTGGTGGTCTGTGGGGGGGAAGCTACACTACAGAAAAAAACAGTAAAAAAATATAAAAAAACATATTTATTTTGCAAACTGGGTACTGGCAGACAGCTGCCAGTACCCAAGATGGCCCTCAATAAGGCAGAGGGGGAGGGTTAGAGAGCTGTTTTGGGGTGATCAGGGAGGTTGGAGGGCTAAAGGGGGACCCTACACAGCAGCATATGTAAATATGGTAAAAAAAAATAAAACAAATTCAAAGTTTGTTTTTTATTTTAGTACTGACAGACTTTCTGCCAGTACTTAAGATGGCGGGGACAATTGTAGGGTGGGGGAGGGAAGGGAGCTGTTTGGGAGGGATCAGGGGGTGTGATGTGTCAGGTGGGAGGCTGATCTCTACACTAAAGCTAAAATTAACCCTGCAAGCTCCCTACAAACTACCTAATTAACCCCTTCACTGCTAGCCATAATACACGTGTGATGCTCAGCAGCATTTAGCGGCCTTCTAATTACCAAAAAGCAACGCCAAAGCCATATATGTCTGCTATTTCTGAACAAAGGGGATCCCAGAGAATCATTTACATCCATTTGTGCCATAATTGCACAAGCTGTTTGTAAATAATTTCAGTGAGAAACCTAAAATTGTTAAAAATCTAAAGTTTTTTTTCATTTGATCGCATTTGGCGGTGAAATGGTGGCATGAAATATACCAAAATGGGCCTAGATCAATACTTGGGGTTTTCTATTACACTACACTAAAGCTAAAAAAAAAACCCTAGAAGCTCCCTACATGCTCCCTAATTAACCCCTTCACTGCTGGGCATAATACACGTGTGGTGCGCAGTGGCATTTAGTAGCCTTCTAATTACCAAAAAGCAAAGCCAAAGCCATATATGTCTGCTATTTATGAATAAAGGGGATCCCAGAGAAGCATTTACAACCATTTATGCCATAATTGCATAAGTTGTTTGTAAATAATTTTTATTTGATCGCATTTGGCGGTGAAATGGTGGCATGAAATATACCAAAATGGGCCTAGATCAATACTTTGGGATGTCTTCTAAAAAAAAATATGAACATGTCAATGGATATTCAGGGATTCCTGAAAGATATCAGTGTTCCAATGTAACTAGCGCTAATTTTGAAAACAAGTGGTTTGGAAATAACAAAGTGCTACTTGTATTTATGGCCCTATAACTTGCAAAAAAAGCAAAGAACATGTAAACATTAGGTATTTTTAAACTCAGGACAAAATTTAGAAACTATTTAGGATGGGTGCTTTTTGGTGGTATTAGATGTGTAACAGATTTTGGGGGTCAAAGTTAGAAAAAGTGTGGTTTTTTGAAAGTCCATTTAATGGCGAGGAAAATGGTATATAATATGTGTGGGTACAGTAAACGAGTAAGAGGAAAATTACAGCTAAACATAAACACTTCAAAAATGTAAAATAACCTTGGTCCCAAACGGACAGAAAATGGAAAAGTGCTGTGGTCATTAAGGGGTTAAACAGCAGATTTCCTCCATAATAAAATCTGCCTACTTTCATCTGAAAAACATAGCCAGATTCAGATAGAGCATACAATTTTAAGCAACTTTCAAATTTACTCCTATAATAAAATATTTGTCATTCACTTGGTATGTTTATTTGAAAAGCAAGAATGCAAGTTTAGATACCGGCCCATTTTTAGTGAACAAACTGGGTTGTCCTTGCTGATTGGACAGCACCAATAAAAAAGTGCTGTCCATGGTTCTAAACCTTAGGTGCCTTCTTTTTCAAATAAAGATAGCAAGAGAACGAAGAAAATTGATAATAGGAGTAAATTAGAAAGTTGCTTAAAATTGCATGCTCTATCTGAATCACGAAAGAAAAAATTTGGGTTTAGTGTCCCTTTAATTCCACCGGATGATATGCCAACATTAATCCATGCATTTGTATCCTCTAGGCTAGATTACTGCAATGCACTTTACTTGGGCCTCTCAAAAAAAGAACTCCATCGCCTTCAGACGGTACAAAACGCAACAGCCAGATTACTGACCAATGAAACTCGCTCCTACCACCTAACACCTGTTCTCCACTCCCTGCATTGGCTTCCAATTAAATGGTGAACATATTTTAAAATTGGCCTGCTGACCTTCAAAGCCTTAAACAACCAAGGCCAACAGTACCTGAAAGAGATCCTGACACCCTACATTTCATCCCGTTCACTTAGGTCAGCCAACACATCCCTCCTCTCAGTGCCAAGAATAAGGACAAACTCAGGCTCCAGAGCATTCGGCCACACTGCCCCTACTTTCTGGAACTCTTTATCATGCGTAATCAAAGAGACACTGTCCTTACAGACTTTTTTAAAAAAAAACTAAAGACCAACCTCTTCCATCAGGCATTCAGTCCGTTTATCTGACCTTCAGAAACTCCTAACTGTTATGTATTTATGTTGGTATATTTGTAAAGTGCTTTGAGTCTCACAGGGAGAAAAGCATGCTAAAAAAAGCAAATTATTATTATTATAAATTATTACATGCTGCAGGGCGTGCAGGGGGGAATATGTATGGTGCATATAAATAGTGCTGTACAGAGACACAATACATGTACCTTCCTGCATGCCCTGCAGCATGTGTAACTCATAAGTGTCCAGGAAAACATGGCTGAGGTGGCAACCCAAAGCACAACCTACATTTTATGTTGTAACTAATTCAGCAAAACTAAAATTTCTGTAAGATAAATATACAAATAATAATTTCAATAGGAACTGCTGATGACTGAGCATTGTTTTAAAAAAATGGTTCCACTAGGGCAGTGATTGATAACCTTGGCACCCCAGATGTTTTGTAATTAAATTTCCCATGATGCTTAGGCACTCTGCAGTCTAGTTGAGCATCATGGGAAATGAAGTTCCGAAACATCTGAGGTGCCAAGGTTACCCATCATTATTATTATTATTGGTTATTTGTAGAGCGCCAACAGATTCCGCAGCGCTATAAACAAATGCGGCATACAACAAAACAATTACAGGGATCAAATGGGTAGAGGGCCCTACCAAGAGTTGCACTGTTGTAGTCAGCTCTTAAGAAGGTGATCTACAAACAGCTGGACTCTTAGGCATACATGCTAAGGGGGTTCAGGGGATAGCAATGGAGGAGAGGAAGTGATATAAAGTAAGGTTAGCGTCGGTTGTATGCATCCCTGAACAGTAGAGTCATTAGGGGGCTCTTGAAGCTTTCAAAACTAGGGGAGAGTCTTGTGGAGCAAGGCAGAGCGTTCCACAAGATGGGAGCCAGTCTGGAGAAGTCCTTTAAATGGGAGTGTGATGAGGTAACAAGAGAGGAGGAGAGTAGGAGGTTATGAGCAGAGCAAAGGGGACGGGAGGGAGAGTATCTGGAGACAAGTTCTGAGATATAGGGGGAAGCAGTGCAGTTGAGGGCTTTGTATGTCAGAGTGAGAATTTTGTGTTTGATCCTAGAGGCAAGAGGAAGCCAGTGAAGGGATTGGCAGAGAGGTGCAGCAGATGAAGAGCGGCGTGTAAGGAAGATGAGTCTGGCAGAGGCATTCACTATGGATTGTAAAGGAGCTATCCGGCAGGTGGGGAGACCAGAGAGGACAGAGTTGCAGTAAACTAGGTGGGAAATAATGAGAAACTGGATTAAAATTTTAGTTGTGTATTGTGTAAGGAAGTGTCTAATTTTAGAGATGTTTTTAAGGTGGAAGCGGCAGGCTTTAGCCAAGGACTGAAAGTGAGGAGTGAAAGAAAGATCTGAGTCAAATGTAACCCCGAGACATCGGGCATGCGGGGTAGGGGTAATGATGGAGTTATCGACAGTTATAGAGAGATTGGGGGTGAAGATTTTGGAAGAAGGGGGGTAAATGAGGAGCTTAGTTTTGGAGAGATTTAGCATGAGGTAGTGAGAGGACATCCAGGAAGAGATGTGAGAAAGACAGTTAGTGACACAGGTTAGCAAGGAAGGAGATAGGTCTGGTGCAGAGAAGTAGATGTGGGTGTCATCGGCATACAAATGATATTGGAAACAAGGGAACCTAGTGATGACGTGTAGATTGAGAAGAGAAGGGACTGAGCACAGATCCTTGTGGTACTCCGACAGAAAGTGGTGACGGGGCAGAGGAGGCCCCAGAGAAGGCTGCAGTAAAGGTACGGTTTGACAGGTAGGAAGAGAGCCACAAGAGGGCTGTGTTACAGATGGCGAAGGATTGGAGGGTTTGGAGCAAAAGAGGGTGGTCAACAGTGTCAAAGGCTGTGGACAGATCAAGGCGCATAAGCAGAGAGAAGTGGCCTTTTGATTTTGCTTTAAGTAGGTCATTGGTAACCTTAACAATTGCTGTCTCTGTGGAGAGATGGGGACGAAATCCAGATTGCAGTGGGTCAAGAAGGGGGTTTAACGTAAGGAAATGGGATAGGTGTGAATATACTACTTTTTCCAGAAGCTTTGAGGCAAGAGGGAGGAGGAAAATAGGGCGGTAGTTGGATGGGGATGTAGGATCAAGGGAAGTTTTTTTGAGGATAGCTGTGACCAGTGCATGTTTCAGCGATGAGGGAAATATACCGGTGCTGAGGGAGAGGTTGAAAATGTGTGTTAGTAAGGGTAAGGGTAGCAGAGAGGGAGGGGAGTAGCTATGAGGTAGTGAGGTAAGAGCGCAGTATAAGTGCCGAAACTTCTTCCTCAGTAACAGGGGAGAATTAGCTAAGTTTAAGGTTATGTGGGTTGTGGTTGATTGAAAGCATTTGAGGGGGTGAGAGAATGGAATTATGTTGAGAGCTGATTTCATTTCTGATGGAGTCAATTTTGTTATTAAAGTGGCTGGCAAAGTCTTCAGCTGACAGAGAAGTCAAATGTAACCCAGAGACATCGGGCATGCGGGGTAGGGGTAATGATGTTCTAGAGTGCTGTAGAATAAACATACACCTAGATTACGAGTTTTGCTATATGAGTCAAATAGCAGCGTTGTGGCCCATAACGCATAATTTTCCCTAACGCAGCCATTACAAATCTTGTCGGTATAGCTGTACCGCAAGCCTTTTAGCCTGTACCGCAACGTCAGTCCCGCACTCCTAAAAATTATGTTTTTTTCATGGGATTCCCATAGCGCCGGTATTACGAGTTTTGAGGTGAGGCTAAAAAGCGAGCGTTATAGCCTAAAATGACAAGATCTTTACCGCCATCTAAAGTCAGTAGTTATGAGTGTTAAGCTACAAAGCTGTAACATAAAACTCATAACTAATGTGTTAAAAAGTACACTAACACCCATAAACTACCTATTAACCCCTAAACCGAGGCCCTCCCGCATCGCAAACACTATATTAATGTTTTTAACCCCTAATCTGCCACTCCCAATATCGCTGCGCCACTTTAACAAATGTTAACCCCTATTCCGCCGCTCCCTGACATCTTAATCACTATAATAAACGTATTAACCCCTAAATTGCTGCCCTCCCGCATCACAAACACTATTTAAATATTATTAACCCCTAATCTGCAGTCCGGTCACATCACCCCCCTATACTAAAGTTATTAAGCCCTACAACGCCGCCACTATAATACACCTATTAACCCCTAAACTGCAAGCGCCCCCACAACGAAATATACTAAACTAAACTATTTACCCCTAAACCTAACAACCGCCTAACTTTATATTAAAATTACAATTTCCCTAGCTTAAATTAAATTAAAACTTACCTGTCAAATTAAAAAAAAACTAAGTTTAAACTAGCAATTAAACTAATATAATTATTAAACTAAAATTAAACTAACTACCAATTAAATTAAACTATTATTATTATTATAATACTTTATTTATTAAGCGCCAACATATTCCGCAGCGCTGTCCATGGATACAATTCATTTAAATAAAACAATACAAGACTTGTAAGATACAGGACAAAATTTACAAACACATACAGGAGGGATTGAGGGCCCTATTCCCGTGGGAATTTACAATCTAGAAACTAAACTACACATTAAAAAATCCTAACACTACTCTAAAAATTACAAAGTATCTAATTACAAAAATAAAAAATACTAAGTTACAAAAAACAGCAAACACTATATTACAAGAAATAAAAAACAAAATTATACAAAATAAAAAAGAATTACACCTAATCTAATAGCCCTATTAAAACAAAAAAGCCCATCCAAAATAAAAAAACATAGCCTACAATAAACTACCAATGGCCCTTAACAGGGTCTTTTGTGGGGCATTGCCCCAAAGATATCAGCTCTTTTACCTGTAAAAAACCCCACAAAGACCCCACCCCAACAGTAAAACCCACCACCCAACCAACCTCCAAAATAAAAAACCTATTTCTTAAAAAACCTAAGCTAACCCATTGCCCTGAAAAGGGCATTTGTATGGGAATTGGTCTTAAAAGAGCATTTAGCTCTTTTACTGCCCAAACCCTAAACTAAAAAATAAAACCTACCCAATAAACCCTTAAAAATGCCTAACACTTATCCCTGACGATCCACTTACAGTTTTTGAAGTCCCGCTTGAACGATCTTCATCGCGGAGTTGAAGTCCTAATCCAGGCGGCGAGAAGTTTTCATCCAGACGGCCTCTTCAATCTTCATCCAGATAGCATCTTCTATCTTGATCCCGGAAGGCGCAGAGCGGGTCCATCCTGAAGACATCCGGAACGGAGCATCCTCTTCATACAGTCGCCGCTGTACACTGAATCTTCAATGCAAAGGAAAACCATCCAAGATGGCATCCCTTGCATACCTATTGGCTGAAAAATTTGAATCAGCCAATAGGAATTAGAGCTGTTAAAATCCTATTGGCTGTTCAAATCAGTCAATAGGATTTAAGCAGCTCTCATTCTATTGGATGATGGATCAGCCAATAGAATGAGAGCTGCTTAAATCCTATTGGCTGATTTGAACATTCTCATTCTATTGGCTGATTCATAATCCAATAGATTTAGAGCTGCTTAAATCCTATTGGCTGATTTCAACAGCCAATAGGATTTTAGCAGCTCTAATTCCTATTGGCTGATTCAAATTTTTCAGCCAATAAGAATGCAAGGGATGCCATCTTGGATGGTGTCCCTTGCATTGAAGATTCAGTGTACGGCGGCGACCGTATGAAGAGGATGCTCCGCACTGGATGTCTTTAGGATGGACCTGCTCCACGCCTCCGGGATCAAGATTGAAGATGCCGCCTGGATGAAGATTGAAGAGGCTGTCTGGATGTAGACTTCTCGCCACTTGGATCAGGGTGTCGCTGCCGGGATGAAGATTGAAGAGGCCGTCTGGAAGGAGACTTCTCACCGCCTGAATTAGGACTTCAACTCCGGGATGAAGATCGTTCACGCGGGACTTCAAAAACTGTAAGTGGATCATCAGGGGGTTAGTGTTAGGCTTTTTTTAAGGTTTTATTGGGTGGGTTTTATTTTTTAGTTTAGGGTCTGGGCAGTAAAAGAGCTAAATACACTTTTAAGGGCAAAGCCCATACAAATACCCTTTTCAGGGCAATGGGTAGCTTAGGTTTTTTAGAATTAGGTTTTTTATTTTGGGGGGTTGGTTGGGTGGTGAGTTTTATTGTTGGTGTTTTTTTTATAGGTAAAAGAGCTGATATCTTTGGGGCAATGCCCCATAAAAGGTCCTTTTAAGGGCCATTTGTAATTTATTGTAGGCTAGGTTTTATTTATTTTGGGTGGGCTTTTTATTTTGATATGGCTGTTAGATTAGGTGTAATTCTTTTTTATTTTGGATGATTTCGTTTTTTATTTTGTGTAATGTATAATTTTAGGGGGTGTTTTATTTTTTGTAGCAAAAGAGCTGTTTAACTTAGGGCAATTCCCTACAAAAGGCCATTTTAAGGGCCCTCCAAATAAATACAAACTTACCTGTGAAATAAAAATAAAACCTAAACCTATAACTATTAGTTATATTGTAGCTCGCTTAGGTTTTATTTCACATGTAAGTATTTAGTTTTAACTAGGTATTATTTAGTTAATAATTGTAAATTTATTTTAGATCTATTTTAATTATTTTAAAGTTAGGGGGTGTTAGGGTTACGTTAGGGTTAGGGTTACTTTAGGTTTAGGGGTTAATAGTTTAATTTAGGTTGTTGTGATGTGGAGGACTGGCGGTTTAGGGGTTAATAGGTTTATTTAGTTAATAATTGTAAGTTTAATTTAGATCTAGATGAATTATGTTAAAGTTAGGGGGTGTTAGGGTTAGGGTTACGTTAGGGTTAGTGTTACATTAGGGTTAGTGTTACGTTAGGTTTAGGGGTTAATAGTAGTAGTTGTTGTGATGTGGGGGACTGGCAGTTTAGGGGATAATAGGTTTATTTAGTGGTAGTGATGTGGGAGGCCAGAGGTTTAGGGGTTTAATAGCTTTATTTAGGTGGCGGCGATATCAGAGCGGCGCAATAAGGGTTAATAACTTTAATATAGTTGCAGCGATGTTGGGTGCGGTGGAATATGGGTTAATAAATTTAGTATAGTGGCGGCGATATCAGGAGCGGCAGATTAGGGGTTAATAATTTTATTTAGGTGGTAGCGATATCATGAGCAGCATATTAGGGTTTAATAACTGTAGGCAGGCATCGGCAATGCCAGGGGCAGCAGATTAGGGGTGTTTAGACTTGGTGTTTAGGTTAGGGTGTTAGGTTTAGGGTGTTAGACATCAATGGGGCTGCGTTACAGAGCTTTTGTTTCCGAGACCGCAGGTGTTAGGCTTTTTTTTGCCGGCTCTCCCCATTGATGTTTATGGGGGAAGCGTGCAAGAGCACGTCAAAACACTGCTGCTTTTGTGTGTGGTATGGAGCTCAACGCAGCTATATCGCCTGCAAAGCCGGGTTTTTTTTTAAACTTGTAATAGCAGACCTATAGGGGGTTAAATAACGCACCTTTTGTGGCGTTCTTTACTTTCCCTATATCGCTCAAAATTCGTAATCTAGGTGATAGTTTATAAAAGTCTGTAATCTGTATCTTCTAAAAATGATACTACTTTGTAGAAAGAAAAAAAAAAGTTACATTTGTTCTGTTACAAAACTTTGTTTTCTGATAACATTTATTTGTCTCTTTAACAGTCGTTTTGCAAACAGAACCATATTGCAAAACATTTCTAATTGTATAGGAAATGTACTGCCATACATTTTAAATGCTACTTTTATGTCCCTGTAAACAGTGCTCACATTATGCACAATATGATGAAATAAGTACTCAGAATATGCAGGGTATATATGTAAGTCAGAATTATTGTTATGCAATTATACATTATGTACAGAAAAATTAAGAACATTTGCATTATCCCTAGAGGCCACAGCTGTGAAATATGTTTACATGTATACATCAGTATAGACACAATATTTCTGTAATTAGCCACATTTACTGTAGATGTAAGCAATGTTTTATATCTTCAAATCACATCTCTAAAAAGAAAAAAATAAAGAAAACTACTTCACAAGACTGCAAGGAGAGGAACGGGGGTTGTAACCTTCAGAAAGTGACCCCTGTCCTCCGCTGGAATAGGACAATGCGATCTACGGCTCACAGCATAGCTCTGAGTCCCAGTGCAGCGCCAGTAATGTTCCTTGTCACATTGCATCATTCTCTCCCTCTGTCACACGCAGAGGCGAACAATTGCCGCAAAGAAACTCAATCCTGAAAGTGTTAGAGAGGCAAGAGCAGAACACATCCAGGGCCAAGTCCTTCTCTTGAAGCAGAAGTCTTTCCACCCAATTTATCACTGAGCTCAGTTCCAACCTGAGGACAGTAAGTTTCGCCAGCTGCAGTATTAAAGTAATTCAAAGGGAATGGATGAAAAGTGATTCCATAAGGTACTGCATCTCGTTGCAGAAATACAGCACAGAAACAGAAATGTGTTTAGTAAGTCGATGTCAGTAACTAGACATATAATTACAGCTTGTTCTATAACGTGTGTTTTAGCAAAACAACTCTGAGCTTTAATTGAGATGTAATGCAGTTCTGTTATAATTCACTCTGAAGTACATTAGTGCTTTGAAAAATTACAAAAATATTGGAAAACAGCTAATAAGATAACAACAGTGAGATTGGTTTGTTCAGCATCCATATAAATGCCTATAGGCCTAGAAAAATTAGCTATAACTGTCAGTTAAGTAGAATTTCAACTGAGCAGCAGTGAATTCCTTATTTTAAAATAAAGTCCCATTCAAGAAGAAACATTGAATAAGAACCTAAGTTCTTCAAATATGCCACCTTCAGCATTATGTATCACTTATGTTATACATATTGGGCTAGATTACAAGTGGAATGATAATTAACGCTCCCGCTTGAGTGTTAATTGCAGTAGAAGTAAGCTTTTTGCACTTGTCATGTTACACTCGTATAACGAGTTGAAAATAAATGGGGGGGTTTTAAGGGCTAACCCAACAAGCTCAAAAAGCTAAAGTTAGAATATTGTGTGCGCGTTCACTTATTTCCCCATAGAAGTAAATGGCGAAAAAAAAGTGGGATAAAACTAACACCTCCCTCTTGCCTGATCGCATATTCTCATGTGTGCTAACCCAACATGAAAATATGAATATTTCACATTCTAATGTTCTTCACATAGCAGAATATGTTCTATTTAATCAAAAATAATATGTCTACATATTTATGATGTTTTTTGGTGCTATATATATATATATATATATATATATATATATATACCTACAGTATATATACACATGATTACATATAGGTAAAGATATATACAGATATATATATATATATATATATAAAAGAATATCTATTTATTAATACTTAGAACATATTCTGCTATTTGCAGAACACTGGAATGTGAAATATTCACAGTAAATATATATTTAAAACATGTATTACATTTGTTTTTTCATGTTTTCATCTACTTAACTGCAAATGACTACAATGCACTTCAATATATGTCTATATATTTATACATATGTATTTATGTGTTTATATGTGTATATATGTCTGTAAATACATATATACACACATATAAATACATAAATACATATGTACACATATATAGACATATAAATATAAATATATATATATATATATATAGTAAAGCAGTTATGGATCCCACGGACGGACTCCGTGTTGCAGCAAGGACCCAAATAAAGCAGGCACACAGGTTTTTTCAAAAACACTCCGGTTTATTGGCAAAGTTGTTTACCAAACGTTTCGGCTCACACACGAGCCTTTGTCAATGGTGTACAAAACCAAATGTGAAAACTTAAACATAAACTCACCTTAAATACCCACCCAGCCCAAGTGATAGACCAATCAGAGAATGTAACCGCGGCACACCCACTCACACAGACCT
The DNA here is from genome assembly GCF_027579735.1 of Bombina bombina. NCBI lineage: Eukaryota > Metazoa > Chordata > Amphibia > Anura > Bombinatoridae > Bombina > Bombina bombina. Next base: position 607,578,424 of record NC_069501.1, on the reverse strand, counting down.
AAACAGCTTTTTGCCGGGCTCAATGTGGGTGTCACGTGACGTCATCACGTTACCGCTGTCCTGTGTGTAACCAAGGAAACATACGTAACCATGGAGACAAAGCATACACAAATGTACTGTGCGGGTGCGCTGGCGGGTAAGACTCTGATGAGAAACAATATATCAATTAATCAAACAGTGATCTAAATACCCCTGTGTACAAATACAATAATGAAATAGGTATCTATCTATATGCAACATTGAGACAAACCTAATATGTAGCTTATAAGTTAAATAGCGCTACCGGAACCCAAAGTATAAAAAAACTAATAACACAGCCCTCTATACTCATGGTATCAAGGCATGTGGGGAGGTAGCAGGTGAGGGTGAGAAAACAATCTAAAGCCCCCTAATTATTCAAGCAGGTATACATTGCATCATGCCAGAGGAGTAGGTAGAAATTAAGTCCTGGATGACTCCCAATAATTCACATCTCATTTGTGTTTATACCAACAACCAAAGTCTATGTTGACATTCAGGCCTCGAGGGGCAACTGTGTCTAATGTGAAGATCCAACGGGATTCCATTCTTAGTAGTGCCAGTCCTCTGTCACCACCACGTCTGTTGTGGGGCACATGATCAATCAGCATCACTCGCAACGAGGAAACAGAGTGTCCTGCAGTTGCAAAATGTCGCGCAACCGGTTGTTCTGATCGTCCTTTTTCTATTGCTTGACGAATTGCTGTTTTATGGTTAGCCAAACGTTCTTTGAACGCTGTCACTGTTTTGCCTATGTAGAATTTGGAACATGGGCAAATAATGGCATACACCACATATTCCGATGTACAGGATAATCTATGTTTTATTTTGTATCTTTTGTTGTTATGGGGGTGTTGAAAATATGTCCCAGCAATGAGATTATTGCAAGTGACACAATTGCCACATTTGTAACATCCTGGTTTCCCTCTTGTGAGCCATGTCTGTTTTTCATAGCAGTGTGTGGGATCACTGAGTACTAGTAGATCCCTGAGGTTACTTGCTCGCTTGTATACCACCCGGGGCACCGGAGCATCCACAAAAGGTAGACTAGTGTCCTTGGAGAGCATCATCCAATTCTTCCTTATCACATTCTGAAGCATCCCTGATCCCGAAGTGTAAGTGGTTACAAAGTTCATTCGTTTAGGTTGTTCCGTTACTGTCCGTTTCGGGATAGTGTCATTCTGGGTGAGTTTTGCTGCTTCACTCTTTTGTTGATCTATTAGCATAGATGGATATCCTCTGCTCAGAAATTTTTGTGACATTTCTTCAAGTTGTCTCTCTTTTCGGGAGTCATCCGCGTTGTTCCGGATGACCCGCAGGAGTTGTGAGGAGCTAACACCATCTCTCTGAAATCTAGGGTGGAAACTCTGGTAATGAAGTATAGAATTCTTGTCGGTGGGTTTATTGAACAAGGTGGTGTGCAATTTATCACCATTAGGTGTTATTACCCTGAAAATTTCCAGGTCAAGAAAATGAATCTGATTGTTATTATGTTCCATTTTAAATTTAATCGTGGAGTTAAGGGTGTTCAATCCTTCAACCCACTCAATAAGTTTTTCAGGGGTATCACCCCAAATCAAGAAGACATCGTCAATATATCTGCGATACATTTTAATGGGGTTCTGCCTGGAGAAGATATTGTATTTTTCATACATCGCCATATAAATGTTAGCATACGATGGGGCCATATTTGACCCCATCGCAGTGCCCATAACCTGTAAGAAGTACTCGTTTTCAAATCGAAAATAGTTTTTCTCCAGGCAGAACTCCATCAGATGCAGCAGAAATTCCACAGGTGGACCAGTATATAGTGGGTTGTCAATCAGGATTTGTCGTACCATGTTGATACCATGCCTGTGGGGTATCACCGTGTATAAACTTACTACGTCCATAGTAACTAAAGTGTCAGTAGGGGCCAGACTATCAAAATCTTTCAGTAGTTTAATAAGTTCAGAGGAATCTCTGAGATGGGACTGAGTGTTTTGAACCACTGGTTGTAAGTAGAAATCAATGAATTCTGCTAAGGGCTGCATCAATGATCCCCTGGCAGACACAATAGGTCTGCCAGGGGGATCTTCGAGGGACTTATGGATTTTGGGCAGTAAATATAGTATTGGGCAGATTGGATGATCAACTGAAAGAAAGCCCAACACATCATCATCAATTACCCCAGCTTGGTATGCCAAGCCCAAGAATTCATCAATTTCTCTTTTAAAAGTTTTGGTAGGATTAGATTGTAGTTTGCGGTAGGTGTTATGGTCACTGAGTTGTTTAAAAGCCTCACCTCTATACTGTACATAGTCGAGTATTACTGTGGCCCCACCCTTATCTGCTGGCCTTATGACTATGTCTTTGTCAGTGGACAGAGACTTAATTGCCCGTCTTTCAGCACTTGTAATGTTGTCTCTTGGCAGAGGCATATCTTTGTGTAGTTCAGTAAGGGTGGTTGTACAGATATGGTGGAATGTTTTTATCGACGAATGTGTGTTAGTTGGTTCAAAGGTGCTACTTGCTTTAAATTGTTTAGGGGTCTGATTCTCCTTGTCTTTAAAGAAGTCTTTAAGCTTCAACTGCCGTTGGAATCTACCCATGTCTACCATCAAATCAAAAAGGTCACAGTGGGGAGTAGGTACAAAGGACAATCCTCTATTAAGGATTCTTATTTCGTCACCCGTAAGAGGTCATTTACTCAAATTGTAAATTATTGTGTCTTTTTCTGTCGTGGCTGGTTTTTTCTTTTTGCCCCGCCCCCTCCTGATGCTGCCGCCTCGGGGCCTACGGCTAAAGGGGGTTTCTGTGCAGATCTTGTGAGTACCCCACTTGCAGTGCTGTTAGTAGTGTTCTGAGTTTCACCTTCTGAGGAGTCCCCCCCACTACTGTCTACTGTGGTGAGATCAATTCGTCTGTTTTTGTTAAAATGTGTTCTCCTGCGTCCACCCCAAGTAGAGTCCTTCCCAAATAACCAGCTGTATACTTTTTTCTCTCTATAGTCGTTCTCAACCGTAACAAATTTTTTGTTCTTAAATGTTAGTAAGTCCTGTTGTATTTTTCTACTTGTGTTCTTAGTTTAGTGATCCAGTCTGTAGAACTGTCAGATGTGAGTACAGTTAATAAGGTGTCTTTAACAGTGTCAATTTCTTTTTTAATATTAGCTTTGAGTCTAGTTACCTCCTCAATAACTAATAACATCAGATCATGTGAACATTTACTCCCACACCACCTTCTGCAAAACTCTATGTTGTTCCTGCCTAGGGTAGGGATATTCTTTACTCGAAATCCCCTGGGAATAAATTTCAATTTATGATACTTAGATAAGTAAACAGCATGAAGGTGAAAGTCTACCTCTTTCTTTTCAAGATAGTAGTTTGTGATAAATATTGTTTGGTGTCTCACCTTTTGTCTCCTCCAACTCCTGCAGGTCTGCCTCACAACGGATGCGAGCCGCATCTGCCTCCGTAAAGGCAAAGTCCTCTATATTGCTATAAGGATCCTCAATGTTGGGCACTTCTTGAGTAGTAGGTGGTGTTTCCATACCCGTCTCAGTCAAAATCGTTGCAATGTATCACAAAGGTTGTCTTGTTGCAAAATAGCAAAGTCGGTTTTTGAAAAGTAAAATTAATCAAACAGTGATAAGCTACATATTAGGTTTGTCTCAATGTTGCATATAGATAGATACCTATTTCATTATTGTATTTGTACACAGGGGTATTTAGATCACTGTTTGATTAATTGATATATTGTTTCCCATCAGAGTCTTACCCGCCAGCGCACCCGCACAGTACATTTGTGTATGCTTTGTCTCCATGGTTACGTATGTTTCCTTGGTTACACACAGGACAGCGGGAACGTGATGACGTCACGTGACACCCACATTGAGCCCGGCAAAAAGCTGTTTAGGTCTGTGTGAGTGGGTGTGCCGCGGTTACATTCTCTGATTGGTCTATCACTTGGGCTGGGTGGGTATTTAAGGTGAGTTTATGTTTAAGTTTTCACATTTGGTTTTGTACACCATTGACAAAGGCCCGTGTGTGAGCCAAAACGTTTGGTAAACAACTTTGCCAATAAACCGGAGTGTTTTTGAAAAAACCTGTGTGCCTGCTTTATTTGGGTCCTTGCTGCAACACGGAGTCCGTCCGTGGGATATATAACTGCTTTACTGTTTGTTTCTCCCTAGTGAGAGCACCAGGTAGCTGACATACTCGTGAGTGCCGTTCACCTCTGCAACTTTATATATATATATATATATATATATATACATATCCATATTTAAAAATGTATATGTATGTATCTCTATGTTAAAGCCCTTTGTCTGACTTTTTTACCCCTGTGATCTCATATCTTTGATCTATTATAACTTATGTGTGAAATATTTATTTTTAATCATTTTTATTAGATAGTTTTATTATGAGTGTATGGGGTCAATTTATGTAAGTGTGAGTGGACATGATCCGATATAGCGGATCATGTCCGCTGCTCATCGATAAATGCCGTCAGCCTACGCTGTCGGCATTTGTCATTGCACCAGCAGTGCTTGTGAACTGCTGGTGCAATGCCGCCCCCTGCAGATTTGCGGCCAATCCGCCGCTAGCAGGGGGTGTCAATCAAACCAATCCTATTGGATTGGGTTGATTTCTGTCCGCTGCCTCAGAGCAGGCGGACAAGTTATGGAGCAGCGGTCTTTAGACCACTGCTTCATAACTTCTGTTTCCGGCGAGCCTGAAGGCTCCTCGGAAACATGGGGCATCAAGCTCCATACGGAGCTTGATAAATTGACCCCCTAAGTGTACTTTGTAATGTATTTTTTATGTGTTTTGTGCAACTTTTTAGTTTCACAAAACAGTTAACTAGAACTCTGAAGTGGCGGTAATCATTCTAGCCTAATTCACGATTGCGCTCAAGCGATCATGATAACCCTCACGATAAACCCTTTATCGCTTGCGTGCACACTTTGTGCTCCACCCGTAATCTGGTCCATTATTGGCAGGTTCATGTAGATGCACAAGGTTTAAAGTAGTGCTCTAAAACATGGATTATCTATCTGACACTAGTTTCCAAATTTCTGCAGTTTTAGGATATCATGGAAAGGCCTGAAATGCAAAAGAATGATAACATAATACCATATTAGCTATTGCAATTTCTTAATATCAATTCTAATGTCTATATATCATAGAATCATTTGAACCTTTAGTTCCAGTGACCCTTCAATATATTGTTGAATTTGGCTGCAGCATAGAGGAGGTTAATCTTTGTGCAGTATAAGTCCTCACAAATAATACAGCAATCGAATTACAAGCCTCAGAATTTAATTGCCTGCACTTGCTCTCCTCCCCCTCACAATCTACTCAGAAGAAGAAGAAAAGAAATTATAAAACGTGTTTTGCTGGAATGAAAGGCACTTGAAAATGAAGGGAGAGTCACAGTTAATCTGTAGATAGCTGAATTTTATTTCTCTCCCATCAAGATTTCTTATCAAGCAGGAATTGTGCGTAGAGAGGCAATGACGTGGTCTGTGCTTTAATCCAGGCAACTTTTGAAATGGACTGCTGTGATCACCATCAACAATCAAAGAACAAGGTTGTAAAGGTGTTCAGGTGCAAATTCATAGGATTAGAATTTTCCCTGAAATATAGTTTGTATCCATTGATGTATGATTCATGGAATTTTATTGAATCAGCTATTAGAAGGGTTATAGTGAACAAGAAAAAAAAAAAAACTTTAAAAGGCTGTTGTCATGCAACTTCATCAGCTGTTCCCAGCAAAAAAAAAAAAAAAAGTAGACTGAGTTATTAGTAACTGTTAAATTATGCAATGATTTGATTTACAGAGCTACTGAAATTGTGCTGCAATATAAGAGGATACGCTGAAAGTGATGATAAGGAGCACATATATATTATTTAATAGGGAAAAAAGGTGGTTGAATAAACTTGGACTTCCATCAGCTTTCATGGTGTCTGGCAGCAGTTTCTTCCTTTTTTCCTGATTATATTTACGGCTTGAGAGTGTTGTTTACACTGCTCCCACCAACAGCCTTTAGTGCAGCCTTTTAAGTGACAGCCTGTTTTTTTTTTCACCTCCCGACCCACTCACATACAGCACTACTTGTGAGATTGTACACACCCACGGACGTTCTTGGACCAAATCCTGGTCTGTCTTGGAGGACACAGCCCTTACATCGCAGGTTCTTTGGCGTTCCCTGGTTGATTTGGCGGCTGGTGCAGAGGAAGTCAGGCTACTTACCTGGTGTTCGCACACCATTGTGTAAGTGGTGACCGAGGAGGTGACACACAGGTGTACTTCTAATAACTTTGACCGTTTCTAGGATATTATAATTGATTGACAATATCTACTTGTTCGTATTTAAGAACTAATTCATCTACAGGCTGCAATAATTTTACTGGCATATACAGAGCAGAGTGCTTGTGTATTTCTTTTTTTTTCCTGATATTGTTATATTATTTAATAGGTAATAAGGAAAAAATATTAAATATCAACAATAATGAACCTGGGTCTGGCAGACTGGGCCCACAGAGACACACAGAGAGCAACGTTTCTAAGCACACTTTGTTTATTAGCAGTCTTTTTCTTGTACAATTGTATGTCACTACATAGCATAACAGATTACAATTGATTTTAACAACAAATCAGCACTTTAGTTAGGCTTCATTGCACACACACAGGACTGAGTCATTTCATTGCCTATACTCACATTAAACTCTTCACTCCAGTACATTTATGATCAATTTATACAGATTGTTAAACAGCAAGGTTCAGACAGCACATACACTCACACTCATCTCTTAGATTCTTATTTTTTTTTTAGGACTACATAAAATCCTTTCCTAAAATAAATCTAGTTTAACGTTTGTTGAAGAATTAACACAGTTTTTTAAAAAAATCTAAGATTCTTCTTTAACTGATAAATAGAAAAATCTAAATCAGTCTACTAATATACCAAGAGACTGACCATACTTCAAGAAACCCTTGTGTGTAGGGTAGACCCTGGTACTTTTTTTTATAACCAGATTTTTAGTACAACACCATATAGAAACAGGTGTTAAAGGGACAGTCTAGTCAAAATTAAAATTTCATGATTCAGATAGGGCATGCAATTTTAAACAACTTTCCAATGTAATTTTATCATCAAATTTGCTTTGTTTTGTTGGTATTCTTTGTTTAAAACTAAACCTATGTATCTTCATATGCTAATTTCTAAGCCAGTTTTTTACAGCTAGACAGAGCTAGTTCATGTGTGCCATATAGATAACATTGTGTTCACTTCCGTGGAGTTACCTAGGAGTCAGCACTGATTGGCTAAAATGCAAGACTGTCAAAAGAACTGAAATAAGGGGGTGGTCTGCAAAGGCTTAGATACAAGGTAATTACAGAGGTAAAAGGTGTATTAATATAATTGTGTTGGTTGTGCAAAACTGGGAAATTAATAATAAAGGTATTATTTATCTTTTTTAACAATAAACACTCTGGAGACAACTGGCCCTTTAAGCAAAGGGATTGCTGTGGACCAAGTTCCTGGGTTGAGATGAAGAGGCCTATTTAACAAAGGTCTGTCGGACCTGATCCGACAGTGCGGATTAGGTCCGACAGACTTCGCTGAATGCGGACAGCAATACGCTCTCCGTATTCAGCATTGCACCAGCAGCCCCCTGCAGATTCGCGGCCAATCACCTGCCAGCAGGGGGTTGTCAATCAACCTGATCGTTCTCGATCGGGTTGAATTGTGGCGATCGCTGTCTGCCTACTCAGCAGGCAGACACATTATGGAGCAGCGGTCTTGAGACCGCTGCTCCATATCTTGTGTTTCTGGCGAGTCTGAAGGCTCGCCAGAAACACGGGGCGTCAAGCTCCATACAGAGCTTGATAGATATGCCCCGAAATGTATAAATGCTATTAGTGCTCCCTATAGTATAGGAATTCTGAACTTTCTGCAAGTTAGTGATGACGAGAACTGTGTATTTTTTCCATTGATCTCCTGTGAGCAGGCAATCTTATCAGCTGGTGCCAACAGTCAGTAATGTTACTAGCTCTATTGTAATTTTGCCCCATGTATTCTAATGAGCAGTTAAATCAAATATTTAGGGCTATAGGGAAATTTTACAGTAGAATTATAGGTGCAGCAAAGGAATGCTGGGAGTCCAATAGGGACTATTACTGAATCATTTTGAGTATAATGAACGTCAGTGAAAGCATTTCCTTTCCTACTGAGAGATAAAACAAAACATTCTGAGGCAAAAAAAAATCCACCTAGAATCAGCTTGTGCTGTCAGCACTAAAGATAAAAGTTAGAAAATGTATTTAATATATAGTAAAGAGTGAAAGACATAGGAGGTGAAAAGCACAAGACACAGAAGTAGGCTAATGGTTCCTGTTATGTTTGGAACAGACTGTGCTGTCTCTCTCACATGTCAATTACTTGCTAGACCAGGCCAGAAGAATCAGCAAGAAAATCAATGACCCTTCTCGGTACTGAATCGCATGGTATTGTAAAAAAAAAAAAAATCTGCCCAGTATACCGACAGCATAGCAGGACACCTGCATGATCATTAACTACTTTCCATCTAGAGATTTTGGTTATTTAATATTAGATATTGTTTGTATATATATTAAAGTATAAAATTACTCTTCTAAAGCATTAGATATATTAGTAGTTCTGTTTGTAATCGTTTTCTGAAGCCAGTATTATTTGTAGAAATTTTCTTTTGACATATTTTCTGCTTTGTCAAATTTCTGAATCACCTCAATCGACACCCCCAATCAATAGTGACAAGTGTACACATACTGTACTCATACTTTTCACAGAATGCACTTAGCAAAGTGTTTTTTTTTTTTATTTGAAGAGGTGGACATCAGTAATTAACAACATTACACAACATTTATTTTCTAATTTTCTAAACTAAAAAATTGTTGGCATATCCAACCAGATTTATTTTGTGCTTATATAGATTGCCCCCAGAACGGAGCACACTCAGCGTGGGAGGGAGCTATGACCCTGCAAAGTTTGAGAGAAGCCCACTGGAAACGTTATTAGGCTGTGAATTCTGGCAGCCAGGAAGTTTTGGGCATGCAAGTAGCGGAAGCATCACTTGTGCACTTTTCTTTGACAAACTCTCCTCACTCCTGCCCTTGTAGTTGTGATTATTTGTCACAATCGTTGGTGGGTTTTATAATTAGTTACCTGTTAAAGTTTCCATAAATGTTTGAAAATGGTTTACACCTACTTGGATAAAAAATGTGTCAAGGTTATTAATATGACTTTTCTCTTGGTAAATTTTAACCCTTTGAGTGCTTAACCATTTCCCACCTGGGTACTAAGCTGGATTTGAGCTTTTTCTTTTTTTTCTTTTTTTTAAATATATTAATTTTTTCCTTTTTTATTTTTTTAACCCAGATCCCCAAGACTTATACCATTGGAAACTTATACCATTGGAATACAGGCTTCTAAGTAGGGATGGGCAAATGTGATTATTTTCAAATTCGATTGTTAGATTGAATGTTATTGTAGAAATTCGATTTACATAATCAAATGTTGATAAGAACGAATATTCATAAAAATTCTATTATCATTATCAAATGTTATTTACAGTTTTCGAATGTCACATTTGAATTCGAATATTACATTTATAAAACACAGTATTAGACTAGAAATACTATTTTGAATTTGAATGTAACATTCAAATTCGAATATTACATTTATAAAACACAGTATTAGACTAGAAATACTATTTAGAATTTGAATGGGACTTTCGAATTTGAATATTACATTTATAAAACACAGTATTAGACTAAAAATACTATTTCAAATTTGAATGTGACATTCAAATTTGAATATTTCATTTATACAACACAGTATTAGACTAGAAATACTATTTCGAATTTGAATGTGACATTCAAATTTGAATTTTTCATTTTAAAACACAGTATTATACTATAAATACTATTTCAAATTCGAATGTGACATTTGAATTTGAATATTACTTTTATACAATACAGTATTAGACTAGAAATACTATTTAGAATTCGAATGTGACATTCGAATTAGAATCTTACATTTATAAAACAAAGTATTAGACTAGAAATACTATTTTGAATTCGAATGTGACATTCAAATTCGAATGTCACATTCGAATTCGAATATTACATTTATAAAACAGTATAAGACTAGAAATACTATTTTGAATTTGAATGTAACATTCAAATTCAAATGTGATATTCAAATATTACATTTATACAACACAGTATTAGACTAGAAATACTATTCCGAATTTGAATGTGACATTCAAATTCGAATATTACATTTATAAAACACAGTATTATACTATAAATACTATTTTGAATATTACATTTATACAACACAGTTGTAGACTAGAAATACTATTTTGAATTTGAATGCTACATTGGAATTCAAATGTGACATTCGAATTCGAATATTACATTTATACAACACAGTTGTAGACAGAATAAAATAATGTCACACATTTCTACAATTCATATTTTATTCAATTTTGAAAACTAGTGAATTGGCTGCTTTCAGTAGAAACTTACATGAGGACATTTCAGTAGCTTACGTACAAAAGGTCCTAAATTATTTGTACCCTAGTGTAACAGTTATTGGGGGATAATCCATATTTCTAATAATATAGATATATGGGATATAGTTACCCCTTTAAAGGATATAGATTCTCACAGTCTATTCATTCTTTTTAGTTCTGTTATTAGCTCTTAATATGTATAACAGAGGTGTGGGAAAATAGTGTGTAAATCTTAGGTAACCTTTTGACAAATACATATTTTAAGCAAAATAAACCCAATAGTCTAAAGCTCTTCATTCTGCGGAGATAATTCAACACATCTTGTCAATATTGTAAGGGCCGTCAAAGATTTTAGAAAGACAAATTTTATCTTGATAGTTGTTTATCTAGCTATGGATGTTTTGGATATAAAGGAGAGACATGTGCATTGTAATATAATGTGCCAAAAGCCCCCAAAAATGTTGTGTGATTTCTGATCATGCTAGGGATTTTTTGATCATTGGGCCTGTGTAAAAGTCTTCTCAACTACCTCCTGTGATCTTACAGCTGTTGCCAACACACATTTCAAGATATAATCTAAAATAAATACGTATATATTAGCTTGTAAAATGAAATAAGTGAAGCGCTACTGAAAAAGACCTATACAATTCATTGTGATACAGTACAATAAAGTGAAGAGTAATACAAATTGGTTCTAATGCAACATATATTGTAATATGTATCGCTGCAACAATAGGGACAGAGTTCGTGAGAACTAAGTAGTGGAAAGGTTTTTTGCAGAAGAATAACGTGTTTCACGGTTTAGACAATGGGGCCCATTTATCAAGCTCTGAATGCAGCTTGAAGGGCCGTGTTTCTGGCGAGTCTTCAGACTCACCAGAAACTCCAATTATGAAACAGCGGTCTAAAGACTGCTGCTCCATAACCCTCTCTGCCTGCTCTGAGCAGGCGGATTTGAATCGCCACAATACAACCCGATCAAGTACGATTGGGTTGATTGACACCCCCCTGCTGGTGGCCGCGAGTCTGCAGAGGGCGGTGTTGCACCAGCAGCTCTTGTGAGCTGCTGGTTCAATGCTGAATACGGAGAGCGTATAATATGTGGGTCTTGCAGAAGTTTTTAACTCACTGTGACTCCATTTGAAGAGCAGCTATATCCCAATGGTGAGGTTTTAATACTTGTTGTCGTAACAGGTTCTGTTTTCAGGGGTTGTGCTTTTGTTTCTATGCTACAGAAAACCGTGGAGTGTGATGCACAAATACAGGAAACTTTGAAACAAATCTAAGAGGTATTAACAGATTTTGGGATAGGGATTACGCATATAGGGGAATATTTATGATTGTGCAAGTGGAGCACAAACAAAGCACAACCCCTGCAAACAGAACTTGTTATGGAATCAAGTATTAAAACCTGATCTGCTCTCAATTTGTTTACTTCTTATATTGTCTAAGAGAAATGGCAGTAGGACAGGTGCATTGAGTCACTTTGTAGCACACAAGTATCCTCTATGGGGCATATTTATCAAACTCCGTATGGAGCTTGATGCCCCGTGTTTCTAAAGACCACTGCTCCATAAACTGTCCGTCTGCTCTGAGGCCATGAACAGAAATTGACAGAAATCAACCCGATCGATTACGATTGGGTTTATTGACACCCCCTGCTAGCGGCCGATTGTCCGCGAATCTGTAGGGGACAGCATTGCACCAGCGGTTCACAAGAACTTCTGGTGCAATGAAAATTGACGACAGTGTGTGCTGTCGGCATTTATCAATGTGCAGCGGACATAATCCGCTACATCGGATCATGTCCGCTCGCACAATCATAAATATGCCCCTATATGTATAATCCCTATCCCAAAATCTGTTAATACCCCTTAGATTTGTTTCAAAGTTTCCTGTATTTGTGCATCCCACTCCACGGATTTCTGGAGCATACAAACAAAAGCACAACACCTGCAAACAGAACCTGTTACAACAACAAGTATTACAACCTCACCATTGGGATATAGCTGCTCTTCAAATGGAGTTAAAAACTTCTGCAAGACCCACATATTATACCAAGACTGTGTTGCCTAAAAACTCGACATAGAAGCTGCTTGAGCGATTACCACCTTTAAACCCTAATACTATACACAAAATAAACGTGTCACATAAGGTATTTAAGTCTTTTTTACACAACCTAAGAGACATTGTCTAAACCGTGGGACACAAACTCTGTCCCTATCGTTGCAGGGATACATATTACAATATATGTTGCATTAGAATCAATTTGTATTACTCATCGCTTTATTGTACTGTATCACAATGAATTGCATAGGCCTTTTTCAGTAGCGCTTCACTGATTTCATTTTACAAGCTAATATATACGTATTTATTTTAGATGATATTTTATGAATTATCTTAGATAGTATATCAATTTGATGCTGACATCACCTCTTAAGATTAATCAATTAATCCTTTGTATTCTTTATTCTGAACAATTGTCCCAATAAACATTAAGATTGTTTTATCTATTTTATGCCTAAATATTGTTTTATTACATTTCACAAGATTACATTACTAGTGGTTTCAACACACATTAAACTATTTGTATAGGAGATCTCTTTCCGGTTTTTTTTCACTTCTCTTTTTTTGTCTATAATTGTTTTTTTTTGGGTTATTAGTATTAGAGAACTGTTAACCATATAGAGATTAGCCAACGAGAGTGAGATCCTTCTAGTGTTGTATCTCAAATTACTTCTCTTTTCTTTTTTTGCCAACAGACATTTCCCCAAGGTTGGCCTAAGTCTTTCAAGGCTGGTTTTTACTATTACATACAAGTGAGAGAATTTATTGTTCTTGGCAAAGTGCCATTACGAAAATATATTTGGCCAGTTTATACACTTATTTTTATCACTGTTTTATACTTCTAGTGCAAACTAATTACTGTCAGGGTTATTTATTACATTACTGTACGTTAAACCAAAAACATATTGTATAAAATGATTTTTATAAGTGTATTGTTGTACATTTTTAAATTCACTTATGTCCATTTAAAGGGACATAGCAGTAAAAAATAATGTTTAATTAGTTTCCATATTTATATAGGGTATTCATTTACTCTTATTTTTAAATTTACCTCTTTCTCTTGGCATTCTTTGTTGAAACTTTGCTCCTTTCAGGGACAACATACCTAGCTAGATTTAGGAGCATGCTCAGGTCAATAACTAAATAGTATCATTATTTGCAGTAAAGTTTATAACAATGTTATATATTTTTGCAAACACTGCAACCATATAGTTTGACATTAGCAGTAAATTGAACTCTCTATGCAAATTATAAGACTCTAATTTTGACTTACATGTTCTTTTAAGGAATGCAAGCAAGGAAAGTAATTTGGATAACTTATTTATTGTTATTTAGAGATAAGAAAAATAAGTAAATGGGGCCGAATTATCAATGTGCAGACAGACATGATCCACTGTAGCCGATCATGTCCACCGCACATCGATAAATCTATTATTGCACAAGCATTTCACTAAAAAATGCTTGTGCAATGCCGCCCCCTGCACATTCGCGGCCAATAGGCCGCTAGCTGGGGCTGTCAATCAACCCGATTGTATGCGATCGGGTGGATTGCTGTCCGCCGCCTCAAAGGTGGCAGACGAGTTAAGGAGCAGCGGTCTTAAGACCGCTGCTTCTTAACTCTTGTATCCGACGAGCATGAAGGCTCGTGCTGAAACAGGTGAATACGGGGCCATACGGGGCTTAATAGATCAGCCCCACGGTGTTAAAAAATATGACTCAACTAACGTAGGTGACCCAATATGCTTTTGGCTTTAAGGTATGTTGTTTACAAGTAATAATCAATAACGTTTATTTATATATATATTCCTGTGTATATATATATACTATATATATATATATATATATATATATATATATAATACTCAATAATGATGACAGAAGTTTAATTTCTCATGGCTGCTCATTTTTATTGGATATAATCAACATGAGTTTGTACTGTCAAGTCTTTGCGCTCCAACTTCACTTTGAATTTAAATCAAATAATTTGCTTCATCACATTCTAAAACAAAAATCAGAAACTTTGCTTAATTCCAAAAGATTTGCAGTGTGGCTGTTATATCACTTTTTGTTGTACAGTTCTAGAAGCCTAAATTGCAAAAATGTGCCAAATTCTGTAATTATGTAGAATAGATTCTACTGTCTCTAGCAAAATATTAACACCACAGAAAACAAGAGGGATATAAAATCTTATCATTTCCTTGCACAGGCTTTTTTCAGTGCCTCTCTAGATGAATCCATTTTGCAGTCTGACACAGCAGATTCATTTAGATTTAATATGTATTAATGATAGCTATTTATTTTGTGTTAAAGGGATGTCAGTCGTGGCAGAAATGTCCTACATATTTCTGTTGCCTATAGATATTGTTCTTGCTTTGCAAATCATAATTGCAAATTATTTTTTAGCTACCCATGTACCTTGTCTTTGAAAGGATGGAGAATTACTGAACGCTATAGCAAAACTTTCTCTTCCCAGGGGTCTGCAATGGACACCCAGATAGGATGTTAAAGGAAAATCTGTATTTCCTCCATTCTGGTTTCTCACAGTTGTGTGATCTTCTCTGCTCATTTCATACATTTCTGAAGTACTTTTAATACACTAAGAGAAGCGTGGATGTCATGGTAACGGAAGGTAGTCAGTTTTGTTCATGAAAACTGTTTGGTTGATTATAGAAATTTGACTATCCTTGTAGAAATAGTAGAGGAGGCTTCAGGGGAGAACAACAAAATAGCCACAGAAGTGTGTAAAGAGTTAATATAGAAACAGTAGATGGACCTTTGTTGAAAGAGGGAGGCATATATATGCTAAAGAACAGAAGATATTGCAGATCAGTATAAAGGCAAATGAATAAAGCAATACATTGCATAAGTATAAATTAAACTATGGATATTGATTTTGGTGTGACTGCTATTGTACAGTGCCACACATTTATTTCTCAATTATTTAATAGTGCATGGGATGCAGATCAAGGCTGTAGCCTAAAAAACAACTGTACATTTAAGGTAAGCTTTATCTGAATAACTATAGACCAGGGTGTAGGAGTAGTGCCAATATTATGGGAATGGATGAACAGCAGAAGAGGCTACAAGTTAGGATGCAGTTGTTCTGATGGTGTTTTTTGCAATGGGTCAGTACAAGACTATTAGGTGTCTGTATAGGCGACGGAGGAGCATTTAGTAAATTCATAGATATCTGAGTAATCTAAAAGATGCCATGAGTCCCAGAATAATAATGCTATCTAATAATGTTATCATGCAGTACTAAGTATGGTGCATGGTGGAGTAATTATACAAGAGAGAAGTTGTCATTTTGACATTGTAGCAAAAACAACAATTAAGAAAAAAATACTGTCATTTCCACCCACCTGTCCTGTCACCGTGACTCAGTCTGAGACTCTGTGTCCTCAAACTGCATCCCAACATCCCTTCCTTCCATGAGGATCTAATGAGATCTTGTTAGTGTAAGCCCTCATTCTCTGTAGTAATAATAATGTATCCTAAAGTAACACAATTCATACTGTCTACATAAAACCATTGAACAGCACAATTTTCTCTCATTCAGTATAAACATATTTACACCTGTAATCGCAAGACACTCTGCTTTTCTTCACTGATCACAAAACACACAGTATTGTCACACCACCTTCCAACCCTCCACCACAGCACCATCTGCTATTCCAGCACTGGTTCCCAAGTCACCGCACGTCAGTCCTGCCCAGTGGCACCCACACACAGATCTCTGGCATTGCACCAATCTCTGTGCAATGACAATGATGCAGAGAGCCTAAGAACACTGCAATGTTTTGACAGCTCCTTCCCTATGACATCCTGCCATCTAGTGGGTTTCAAAATAACAGGGTCAGGACAGCAAGACAAAACAGATATATTGCCTGAAAATGAAGCAGAACTTACATATGTATCTCACAGCATGTGCACACTTCTAGGTTTGCCTGAAGATAAACAGAGTGGATAATTGACATGTTTTTGAATATAAATTAGAGCAGTTTTTAATTTAATTTTGAGGAAAATGCTATGTACAAATTATACACATACATAACCACAAAGACACAAAATGGCTACATGTTTTCTTTGT
This sequence comes from Bombina bombina, assembly GCF_027579735.1. NCBI lineage: Eukaryota > Metazoa > Chordata > Amphibia > Anura > Bombinatoridae > Bombina > Bombina bombina. The sequence goes on along the minus strand of NC_069501.1, from coordinate 607,561,705 downwards.
GTTTCCTTGAGCTAAAATAAATCGATGGAGTTGATCTGCATCATATCTTAAGTATTTTTATTTTCATTTATTCATTTAAATGCTTGGTATAGAACGAGTATAAGCCCACAAATCTGCTATTAAAGTCACATTATTAGATAATTACAACTGCATTAAATAACTATGCAGTGAATACATCATTAAAATGTATTTAACCCTTCAGTATCAGTGTATCTGTATATGAACGTTATTTTGCCATGATATCATATGATTTAGCTTCTATATGCTTCAGTAGACGGAATGCTGTCATTTTAAGCAGTATTTTTTCAGCTCAGCCTACACAGATGAATCTGCCATATAGAGAGCAGATTCAACACCTTCACTGCAACTTCAACTTTATTGCAATGTGTTGCTAGCAGATCTGGCTGTTATTTAATAATGTGCTGATGGGTTGTTTTTTTTGCTGCTGGTTTTTTGTTTGGGGGGAGGGGGGGTTGTTCTTATCATGATTCTTAATACAAAAAAATATATTATTTTTTGGTTTATGGTGTTTACTCTCTGATTACATCACTAAACAAAATGATGTTGAACAATACAGATAATAAAACCTTTATAATTATGCCCTATATTTGCAGTGTTTTGTTTTCTCTCTGTATGGAGGTGGTTTCACACAATATAGGTAAAAAAAAGAATAAATGAAAATAAAGTCTGTGCTATGGTGAAAGTTCTACTGAGTGGAGGGAATATGTATGTGTTTTAGCTCCAGGTAAAGCACCTAAAAACTTTTTTTTTATCTTTCATGATTCAGATAGACAGAGCCCTGCAGATAGAGCATTCAATTTTAAACATCTTTTTATTTTACTACTATTGTCACGTTTACTTCATTCTCTTGGCATCTTTTTTTAATGAAGCAGCAATGCACCATTGGAAGCTAGATGAAAACATCTGATGAACCAGTGACAAGAGGCATATATGTGCAGCCGCCAATCACCATTGTCTTGTTCCCAGTAGTGCATTGCTGCTCCTTAGATTACCTATTTTTGCAAGTCATTTAATACTCTAAACTGGTATAACAAGTCTTTAGAATCATATTAAGTGGAAAACACATTATACAAAACAGTGTCCCTTTAAGTATGTTGTAGAGGCTCTAACCTATCTAATGGGAGTGAAACTAAACTTTTGACCATAGTCAAAGGTATTATACAGCAAAAGCAGGCAAGTAAATAATTAATTTATATTGCTATCCTGTTTTATTTTCTTTAATTAACATTTGATGGGAAGTTTAATTATTGAGGTAAATGCTCCTCTAAAATCTTTATGTGAAAAAAGCAAGAACTCCATTTCAGTTAGAATTGTGTGACCTTTGCAACTCACTGCAAGTCTCCTGATGAGTGGACAAAAATAGGGATAAATATGCATACAGGAGAATATGAGAATTCTCAGTGTCTTCTACTGCATTATTTTATAACCCATTCCAAATTGTTCCCTAATTACAATAGATGTGTATTTACATTATGACTAAATTGCTTTTCTAACCATTATTTATAAATAAATGAAAAAACATTTACAGATTACTTCAACTTGTTGTCATAGCAATTGATGTGCCATATATAAAAAGTAGCTATGTAATCCATTATACTAAATTAAACATAACAGTCATACCATCTGTTTCATGTATCATAATGACAGAAGCAACAATGTAAGCCTAGAGAAAGCAGTAAACATACAATATACACAAGAAACTCCAGACCCTGAGTACCTCCAACAGACTGAACTTACAAAAATGTTTGAACACAGGTGTGCCAGTGACAAGCACAATGATGAGATACGGATTAGCTTAGGCAATGGTATCCTTAGATACAAACTGTTAAGGATATTTGAGGGCCTGAGCAGCACAGATGTAGAATATGAGCTCCTGTGCCTGTGTTGAGCAGGAGCAGCCATGTTATGCATTACATGGAAAGGTGCAACCATTCCATGTGGACATTAGCAAAATTTCCATATATTGCTGCCCTGACTGTACTACCTGACTGTAATTAGACAGGCAGATAGATAGACATATAGATAGATAGATAGATAGATAGATAGATAGATAGATAGATGATAGAATTTATACACATACAATTTTGACTTAAAAAGTTGAGCTATATATCTGTTTATAGAAATAGAAAAATGGCTACCATTAACTCAATGAATGTTAACCCAGCTCTGTGTTTCTGCCTTATAAAAATTGAACAAAAAAATTATAATGGGAAACTAAAAAAATAATAGAATGACAGAATGTTGCCAATGTCATCAACTGACTAGGGTATTGACAAAGAAAAAAATAGAATTTTCCAGTTAGGCCAAGAAAATAAATAAATCAATATAATAATGATTTTGACCGACTGCCTCCTACACCTTAAACTCATCAATTTTAAAGAAATTATTAGGTATAAATAAAGTTTTGCTTTTCAATTTGCACTCTGTAAGTGAAATAGGTAAAGCTGTCAGTGATAATATTAAGCACACAAAAACAATAATCTAGTCACAGCTACATAATTCCCTGTCAACCATCCCCCAAAGACAACTGCCTTATCTAAATCATCCAGAGGTCCTCAGTGGGCTGCCTGCAGAGGTCACAAAAGGGCTAATATCATGGCATTTCATTAGTGATATTCAATAAACAAGGGACACTATGGGTACAAAAGTCATCTCATGATTGTGTCAAATGTAGCAGTGAGATTCCATATTGACATCCCTATTATAAGCTACAACTTATATGTAAGCTCAAAGAAAAACTATGAGGGAATAAGGTCAGGGCTGAACCATACAAAGAGGTGAGATATGGCACACATTAGCATTGGACTGTGATGAGTTCATGATGATGCTATCAATCTACCAGGATCTACTGTAGCAGTGACAGTTATGTCCTCATTTAATAGAAGGACCTAAGAATAAAATCTTCTATAAAGACAATTATCTGAGACTTAACTATTGTGAAAGCCTTATAGTCAAGGAAATAAATCATTTTGCAAGAGTAAAATAAAATTTTAAAAAAAGTAACATTCTACATTGGTTTTTCTACATTTTAACATGCATTCTTCACAGAGTTTAACATTCAGATATGGATATACAGAATTCAAGTTCCTCATTTTCCCACTGTTATAAAAAGTGGTTATATTCAATTCAAATCTGGTGTAAAGTCTTCACTATAATATGTCCTTAGAAAGATAATAAAAAAAAAGTATAAGTAAATTATATTTAAAAATAATCATTAATTGTTAATAATTAAAAAAAAAAATTGTTTCTGACATTATTAAATTTCTGATATATAATGCTAATAATGCAAAATATACAGCCACTTACAGCTAGTTTTTGGGAAGGGTGTTATATTAAAAGCATAAATAATAAATAATTGTTAACATCCAAATATTTAATATTTGACAGTGAATTTGTAAGACAGTTACCATTGTATATTGATTGAGCATGGGTTCTCATGATAACACTGCCAGATATTGTAAGTGTTAATTACAGTGATTTGTTATTGGAGGCATCAGCTACTGAGTTTTCAATTAAAAAAAAAATACTACTAACAGTATCTGATAACTAACAATCGAAAAAATTAAAATAAAATAAAAATTGGTTGTCAAAAAATACCTAATGTCCCATACAGACAGCTTACTTTTTATGGGATATAAAAAATAGACTGGCACCAAAAAGAAGCACAACTACAAGAAAGCTAATAATATGCCAATGTCAGTTTGGCTGTGTTCCATTATACCTGCCTTGACCTGGTGCTGAGTTTTTTAGTGTGTGTAATCTTTTTGCATTATTGATTCTAGCTAACCACATGTTTATGACCCCACAAAGCACTGCAGCTACCAAGTAGGACATGGGTATGTGTGACTGTTTCTTATAAAGACTGCCTGTGCCTTCCAAGTATTTAACTCCGCCCCACCTCATTAATCCATTACTCATGGGCATACCTTAATTAATTGTAGCTTTCTTAAGCATAGTAATTAATTGTAACTTGTACCTTAATTAACCCTATACTCCTCTCACCACATGAATCATGAAACTACTGCTATATCCCAGCTCTAATAATGCCAACAATTAACAATTCCGGGACTACAAAAAACTCCCTTACAGGCCGCCCCATCCTACAAAAATCATCCTCTTTACATAAGTTTGCTTTCATAACACCCTCAACTCTAAGATTCCTCTCCATGACCCATAATCAGAAGCCCATTTAAATAATTAGCCATTAAGGGTTCTTCAAAAGTTTAATATACATTTTTACTCATGTGTTTTAAATTCAAATGTTGAGAAGAATATATATCTCCATCTCTGCCTCTCACACACACATTAGATCACTGGGAACAAATAAAAGGGGGAATGTTATAAAGTACAATGTCCCTTTAAGGGTGATTATTGTCCGCAACCAGAGAAAGTCATTAAATATATTCCTTCAATACCTCAAGTGAATGAAAATATACCTAATAAATTATTAATTATGCAGAGAAAAAGACTCAAGAGTAAAAAATATATTAGCTCTTTCTTTTTTTTAATACTTAGTAATTTTACCATAAAAAGTTTGACCTCAACCTTAGATCCTGATGTAGTTATGAGTTTATATTTTATTGTTTAGGATAATGTGCATAATCAGATTTAAAATGTAAAATACAGATGTTATCAAATTGAGCAGTCTGCAAATAAAAAATAAAAATGTTTTTAGATTTAAATGTTCCTTATTACCTAAAGAGATTTGAAACCCAAATTTCTTCTTCAGATAGAGCATGTAATTTTAAACAACTTTCTAATTTACTTCTATTATACTTTTTTCTTAGGAGCCGGAGCACTATATGGTAGCAGTCTAGCAATAATATTATCCATTTGCAAGAGCTCTATTTCCTGTCATGTAGTACTCTAGACACGTACTTAGGTATCTCTTCAACAAAAAATACCATGGGAATGAAGCAAATTTAATAATAGAAGTCAATTTGAAAATTTAAAAAAAATGTATTTTCTGTCTGAGTCACAAAAGAAAATGATTGGGTTCCATATTACTTTAAACACTCCTTTTTTAAAGATTCTGCTATCAAACATAATCCTGTAGTCAAATCAATAACAGGGTATGATGCATATATACTATAAAAACAGATGTCGTTTTTTAACTGCGTATAAGGAGAGATCTGTTTGTCTGACGAAATCACTTATATGTTGTGTACACAACAATCAGCTGATGCATATACTCTTATATTGGTTCAATGAGTGAGCCAGTTTTAAAGTTAAAAACATCAAAAGCAAGCTTCTTTTTTGCAAATTAATTGAAAATGGTGTGCTGGGACTATACATCCACAGCATTAATACACTAGAATTTCCCTTTAAATTCTTGATGAGGAAGGAATTGTGAACTAAGTAACACACTTAGGGCTAGATTACAAGTGAGGCACTATCTTAAAGTGCGCCCGTAAATGCGAAAATTTGCCCATTTATGGGCACACATTAAATAACCAGCTATTACAAGTGGTTGGTTAAAGGGAATGTATACACCAATTTTCATTTAACTGCATGTAATAGACACTACTATAAAGAATAATATGCACAGATACTGATCTAAAAATCCAGTATAAAAGCGTTTAAAAACGTACTTAGAAGCTCCCAGTTTAGCTCTGTTAAAAAGGCAGTTGGAAAGCCCACTGCAAGTGGGAAATATCAGACACTCCCCCTTCCCCTTTCTTTGCATATGAAAAGACCCTTTACACAAACAGAAGCAAGATGGAGTAGGTATACATCAATTCTATGGGGCTTTGTTAGGAGTCTGAAAATCAGAGCAATGTTATTTAAAAATAAGCAAAACTAGTGGGCGTGTCTGGATGGCGGCCATGTCAGACTGCAAAACTAGAGGCTCCTGATATTCTAGATATAATCCGGATTATATCTATGCAACAATTTATAATCCATGAATATAACATAGAGATACTACTTGTGAAATGCTGCTGCATCCACAGATGTTATTTTTATAGCGATCACACTTTCTGAAGTTCTGGACCAGACTGTTAGCGAGGTTAAGCGGTGGCCTTGCAATACCAACTTTAACCCCTCCCAGTTCGCTGGGTGAAGCAGGTCCACATAACTACTAATAAAAGATGGAGCCATATCATAACATTCTACATGGTCTACTTGCCAACCTTGAGCATAAGATGGATAATCAATTCAATGCCCTTACTAAATTGGTAAAGAGTGGCGAACAAAGTCAAACAAGTCAAACAACCCATTAGCCTTGGGTTCAATACTTGCCCCCTATCTCCAGATCGACTAGGTGATTTACTGCCTTTCACGCCTCAATCTGAGAAGCCAGGGGGTCCTGGTACTCCACTACAAGCAATGAGGACATCGACATGATGCCTCCCCCAGCCAGCTCACTCTCACCTAAGATGGAATCCGAACGAGCAGAGCATATCCTAGGGTGCTGTCTGGAGCTGCACATTGCCACGCAGACCCTAATCTTGCAACAGACAACTCTAAGGCATCATTCTAGAGAAGTGAAAATCAAACTAGACTGGTCTGGTGGAGCTCCGGCGAAGCTGTTTGGGACTCAGTCGAGTACTAGCCGGGAAGCGAGAGACACCAATTCTTGATCTCAACAGATAGTACATTTTTGCTGCCCCATGCCTGAGTCTAACCTGAGCGAGGACTCCTGGCGGCTCTGGGTGCAATACCTATCTACTGAAGTATCATGGTGGAGGAAGGAATTCAATCAAGAGGTATTTCAGCATCAAGGGGGTCATAGTAAAACTAGAGCTGGGTGTGGTACCTTTCTCCTTACATCATTTACCGACAGAAGCTATAAACCACCCAAGTTTTGTCAGCATAAGTTGGGAATAGGCTAAGACTCCATACCCCTGGCACACTACTTATGAAGCGCTGACTCCCCTGACTACACATGAGCAGGACTTTAAGTACTATTATTTATACCACTCCATTTGAGTCATCCTACAGATAGCTGTTTGTTATATAAGTTTAGTTAAAATCAGAAGGGTTACTGAGGTACTATTCTAGAATCCGTTATTTTTCGTATTGCTCTCATATAAACTGTATCATGTAATTATAATGTATAAGAGAATCGCATTAGTTAGTTCCTATTTGGAAATGATCAATTCCAGATATATATTTTTCTGTTTAATATAGTTTAGCTAAAACTCTGAGTATTTATGTTCCTCATCAGTTATTGTGACTGTCCCAATTTACCATTGTTGGTCTTAGCAACATTAGATTATTACACCCACTCACCTGCTGTCCTTTTCTTGTTATATAAAACATTTATGGTGGCTGTCTAGCTGTCTGCGGCCAAGGCAGCATGGACATGCATAGCTATTGTTTATTACATAATTTTCTATATAACATGGCCTGTAATGTGCCTTTTAAGTTCACTAATGCCTTTATGTAGGAGCTGAGAACCTTGGAAATGTGACAATTCATCCCCTTATGAAAAGAATCTGCTGATAGAGAACTCCCCCACACATGGTCTTGTGCTGAGCCAGCTCAGGTTCAACACTCATCCCACTTGCCATATACCACTGTGGTCTTATAGTTAAGTAATATATATAAGAAAAAATGGAAATTATCCTCAGTTTATGCATAATCTCATCAAATTTTATTCCATAACAGGAGCAGAAAAAAACACAACATTTCGGGGCTAATGCCCCTTAATCATGTGATAAACTAGATCATACAACACACCTGGTTAAATAGGCATTTACCTAGGAATTTAACCCTTACAGTCTAAATCTCAACCTAATGAGTACATGTAGCGCCCTCATGTGACCAATAGTGTGCAGTGCAACTAAAAATTAAAAAACAGCTAGGATGCCTCACAGAATAAATGTATCTAAACATCAAAGGTTAAACATCTTACACATTATATATCTGTATATACAATAATAATAAACCTTTTCACAAAAACAAAAAAGAAACAAATTGTAAAAAAAATGTTTTACAATTATTACAGCCCCTTATAAACAAATAATGTATACATAAAATATGAAAACACATGGATGATCTTAGACAAACCCTGTAAAAAGGAAATACAAGCATGCAATACTTAGCAATAAGATGGCTTCAGGATCAAAGTATTTCACACATCATATCGAAAAAACATGTTGGAATGCAATATAGTAGGAAAATCTAAAAATAGAAAAAATACACAATTAACAAAAGAGACAATAAAAATATATCTTGTAAATAACCCCTTATTGCATTATGGGAATTTGCAAACTAAATACTGAATCTAAGAAGGTACAAGTAAAAGACATAAATCAATAGAAGGATGACCAATTGATTTCCCTATTCATTCCCTTCCGTTCCAAAGTATCCAACTTAAAAATCTAAAATGTTTCACGTTGTTTAAAGGGACAGTCTACACCAGAATTTTTATTGTTTTAAAAGATAGATAATCCCTTTATTACCCATTCCCCAGTTTTGCATAACCAACACAGTTATAATAATATACTTTTAACCTCTGTGATTATCTTGTATCTAAGCCTCTGCAAACTGCCCCTTTATTTCAGTCCTTTTGACAGACTTGCAGTCTAGCCAATCAGTGCCTACTCCCAGATAACTTCACGTACACGAGCACAGTGTTATCTATATGAAATACGTGAACTAACACCCTCTAGTGGTGAAAAACTGTTAAAATGCATTCTGAAAAGAGGTGGCCTTCAAGGTCTAAGAAAGTAGCATATGAACCTCCTAGGTTAAGCTTTCAACTAAGAATACCAAGAGAACAAAGCAAAATTGGTGATTAAAAATAAATTGTAAAATTGTTTAAAATGACATGCTCTATCTGAATCATGAAAGTTTATTTTGGCCTAGACTGTCCCTTTAAGTAATAATTCTCTATTACCACCCTGCCTAGGGGTCTTAATTTGGAACCAAAGTTGGCTGATCTGGTATCCAGCAGATTAAAAAATGGTGGGCGACTGGGGCAGTAAGAACTCCAAATCTTATATTGCTTTTATGTTCAGTGATGCGATCACCTATGCACCTAGTAGACTTACCCACATAGGCCCGCCCACATGGGCATTAAGGTAAACAACGTACTTGGTATTTCATGTAAAATAATTCCTATATTTGAATTTGTAACCAGTGTGAGGATGGAGAAAATATGGACTCTTGATAATAGAAGAGCAATAGCTACAGCCCAAACACGGAAAACACCCCAATCATTTTTTAGTAATATAGTCTTGTAGATTAACCTTTCCAGTGCCAATGTCTGCTCTAATAAGCTCATCCCTCAGGTTCTTACTGCGTTTGTAGGCCGGCATCTGAAACTGGCAAAATTCCTCTACTTCAGGATTACATCTCTGAAGAATACCCCAATGTCGCCGGATAATCCCAGATATCATATTACTTTGTCTTGAAAATTCAGAGACAAATGTGATTCTTTTATTATCACATTTTAAAGGTTTAGGTTTCAACAAAGATTCTCTCTGAATAGGGAGTACTTCATTAATAGTTTTGATAATGAGATCATTTGGATAGCCTCGCTGCAAAAATTTGTTCCCCATCTCGGCTAATCTAATCTGTGATGTAAACTCATCATCTACAATACTTTTTACCCTTAGCATCTGACTACGAGGGAGTGACTTAATTAAAGCAGGGTGATGCGCACTGTTATAGCACAATAACCTAGTTCTGTCTGTTGTCTTCCTAAATAAATCTGTTGAAAAACCACAACCTACTTTAGTGACAGTAACATCAAGAAAATCAATTCTCACTTCACTACTTGTTAGTTTAAATTTAATATTGGTAGTGGAAAAGTTCAAATCAGATACAAAGGACTCAAGGGCCCCAACGTCACCCAGCCAAACCCAAAAATTTAATCAATGTTGCACCACCATGTGGCGTCACACTGGCGAAACATGGGATGTTCAAAAACAAATATTTCTTTGAATGAATTCATATAAATGTTGGCATTATTAGGGGCGACGTTGGAGCCCATAGCAGTCCCCTGTAGCTGTAGATAGAAGCTATCTTCAAACAAAAAATAGTTGTTGTATAAGATGCCAGTGTGGTTCATCAAGTAGCAGCTCAGATTCGATGGATTTTTCCCACAGCGGGGGCGAAGGAGGCCCAGGCGGCGGGGTGGCCGCAAACACAGCCACTCACAACAAGCCTGTCCACAACAAAGCACCTCAGAAATTGCAGCACCTTTTTACAGGGTTTGTCTAAGATCATCCATGTGTTTTCATATCTTATGTATACATTATTTGGTTAGAAGGTGCTGTAATAATTGTAAACATTTTTTTTACAATTTGTTTCTTTTTTGTTTTTGTGAAAAGGTTTGTTATTAATGTATATACAGATATATAATGTGTAAAATGTTTAACATTTAATGTTTAGATACATTTATTCTGTGAGGCTTCCTAGCTGTTTTTTAATTTTTAGTTGCACTGCACACTATTGGTCACATGAGGGCGTTACATATAAATTGAGATATGGGGGCCTATTAATCAAGCCGTCAACCGCAAATCCGCTGGAATTCTGTAGCGTAATTGTGGAGACCTTGATTCTCCATATTTATGAAAGCCTACAGACCGCTAAAAGTAGAATTTTGTGACATAACATACGATCCGCCAGTCTCAGTCCGACACAGATCGATGCTTACGTCATTACAGATGTTCCGAATGCAAATTCTGCACTATCTGACTACTTTTGGAAGTTAACAAATATCTACCAGGTACGCTCGCCACTATTTCAGCATAGCGCACCTGGTTTACAATCCGCCGCCCTAGAGGCGGCGGATGCCATAGGAATCAATGGGATTCTGAAAGAAGCAAAAGCTTATGTTTGCTGAAGCCCGATATTCCATTGATTCCTATGGGAGAATAAATTTATGTTTACACCTAACACCCTAACATGTATCCCGAGTCTAAACACCCCTAATCTGTCGCCACCTACTTTATACGTATTAACCCCTAAACCGCTGCTCCCGGACCCCGCCACAACAAAATAAACTTATTAACCCCTAAACCGCCACTCCCAGAGCCCACCGCCACCTACATTATGTTATTAACCCCTAATCTGCCACCCCTACACTGCCGCCACCTACATTACATTTAAATGTATTAACCCCTAAACCTAACTCTAACCCTAACACCCCCTAACCTAAATATTATTTAAATAAATCTAAATAAAACCTACAATTATTATCTAAATTATTCCTATTTAAAACTAAATACTTACCTATAAAATAAACCCTAAGCTAGTTTCAATATAACTAATAGTTACATTGTATCTAGCTTAGGGTTTATTTTTATTTTACAGGCAAGTTTGTATTTATTTAACTAGGTACAATAGTTATTAAATAGTTATTAACTATTTAATAACTACCTAGCTAAAATAAATACAAAAGTACCTGTAAAATGAAACCTAACCTAAGTTACAATTACACCTAACACTACACTACAATTAAATACAATTAAATAAATTAAAAACAATTAATTATATATAATTATCTAAAGTACAAAAAAAAAAAATTACAGAAAATAATAAACAAATTACAGAAATTTAGGGCTCCATGTACTAAGCAGTCAGCGAGCTACCCGCAACAAATCTCGCGCCCAAACTCGCAAACTGATATGTACAAAGCCGTCAATTATGTAAAAACTCGCATCTTTAAAATTGCGAGCGTACTTATCCGCCATACCTCGCTACCTCTCCATTTTTTACTGTAATTAGACACATTTGACCACCAACTCGCCAAAAACGAATGTACTAAAAAATCTATTTGTCCGCTCGCGTCAATTTCCGCTCCCACCTCGTTATTTTTGCCTCGCCACCTTTTAGGTGGCGGGCAAGGTACAAAACAATAGGAAAGTCACTCTAGACGCCAGTCTAGACATATATAAAAGGCAGTAATATCAGCATTGTACTTACATTGTTCATTTCAGCAGCTATGGAGAGAATTCTGTTTTTGTTTATTCTCCGTTTGATGCGAATCCGGGCTAGAAGACAGAATACTGGAAATGTAGCTAATCGATTGGTTAGAAGAAGGAGAGTTCGAGTCCCCCGTGTATTCCTTCCACGGGTTGGTTTGCACGGCCTTTCTGACCGAGAGATCATACAAAGATTCCGGCTTGATCGTGAATCGATATTACACCTGTATCGAGAGATTGAAGATCATTTGGAGCCGATGACTGCTCGTTCACAAGCTATTCCGGGACTTCTCAAACTATTAGCGGCATTGCATTTTTTTGCAACAGGCTCCTTTCAGGCAGTTTCTAGCGTCATTATTGGAATGAGTCAATCTGCTTTTTCACGCCACTTATCCAAAGTAATAGGGGCTATGATGGTTATTTTTCATCGATATGTTTGTTTGCCATCTACCCCTGAAGAATGGCAATCTATCAAGTCAAATTTCTATAGGATGGCTGGGATGCCCAATGTCCTAGGTGCCATAGACTGTACCCATGTTGCTGTAAGACCACTTCAAGCTCGTGAGGAGATCTATAGGAATCGAAAGCATTTCCATTCCTTGAATGTCCAGATGGTCTGTGACCCCCACATGAGGATTATCAGTGTCCGTTCTAGCTTTCCTGGATCCTGTCATGATTCTTACATTTTAAGGCAGACTGGGTTATACCGGAAGTTCGAGGAGGGAAATATGCCTGACGGATGGCTTCTAGGTAAGCATAACTGGCGTCTAATATGTCTCTCATTTCAATGTACCAAAATTGCGCCCAATTTGTCGACTGTAATCTGTATAGTTTAATTGTATTGTATAGTTCTGAATCTTTATAATTATTCTTATATTAATATTTATATTTATTATATCTTCTATTAGGAGATGGAGGGTACTCATGTACAGAATGGCTGTTGACTCCCTATAACAACCCACAGACCAGAAGTCAAGTACGTTTCAATGAAGCTCACCGATCTACCAGGGGGATTATTGAGAGGACTTTCGGTCTTTTGAAAATGCGGTTTCGATGTCTTGATCGTTCTGGTGGTGCTATGCAGTATGCACCAGAGAAAGTTGCCAAAATTATATTGGTTTGCTGCATACTGCACAATATTGCAATTAAAAGAGGCTGTCCATTAGAAGATGAAGATCCAATAGATACTGATGATTTACCAGAAGAAATATGTGTCGAACAAGCTAATAGGCGTGGAAATGCAACAAGGGACATGGTTTCAGAACAATATTTTGTGTTTGACATAAATGATTACAGTATTTGGGGCCTAAATGGCTTGTACAATCCCTTATACATATATGCGAGATAAATTATTACAGTATTTCGGGCCTAAATGGCTTGTACAATCCCTTATACATATATGCGAGATAAATTATTACAGTATTTGGGGCCTAAATGGCTTGTACAATCCCTTATACATATATGCGACATAAATGATTACAGTATTTGGGGCCTAGATGGCATATAGGATACTGAAGCGTAAGAAGTCATATAATGTTATTTTAAAGAAATATATATTGGAGACAATAACCTATCATAACTTTAAAAAGAACATTTACGTCAACTATGTTGTACATTTACCTCTTAAATCACTGTCACAATCATCCGTTATGCCAGTGATGATCTCCGGTCCCAGACGCTGAACAAGCTTCTGCTCATAGTCATTGAGGTCTGCCACATATGCTGGTCCACCTCCGGTAGCACGTGCCGAATTTTTCTCTCTGGCCAATTTAGCTTTGGCGAAGCGTTTAATGTCGTTGTAACGCTTCTTCAGCTGATCGACATCCTTTTTTCCTGGACCCTGGGCACTAACAGCGTCGCTGATCCTTTGCCAGATCTGCTTCCTTCTAGAAAAATTTGTCTGTTTGACACGACATCCAAACAAATAATCATAAGAGTCAATAATCATATCAATCAAAACGACGTTTTGCTGATGAGAAAAGTGAGGATTCTTGGATTTTGAAGCGGTTTCAGATCCAGATGAAGCCATATCGAAATAGTAAATAAAGATCTCAAAAACGAGCGCTCTGTAATTACTCTCCAAAAATTTTGGAACAATAATAAAGTTGTTTAGAAAACTTGTCCATTTATAGGAGCAAAATTCTATTCCCGCTTCTACTATGACGTTCATGACACCTTACATGTCACGTGTTAACAATTGGCCAGACAATTGAACTGAAAGTTAAGTACATCAGCTTATTCGCGGCGAGCGAGGCGTCAAATTTATCAATATTCCGCCACTGCTCGCGGCGGGCTAGAGGTGTCTATTTGTTGTGGGATTATTAGTACATAGCTACAGCGGACACCATTTCGCCCGCGGCGAGTAACGGCGAGTTTAGCCGCGACTAAAATGACGGATGAATTGACGGCTTAGTACATGGAGCCCTTAAACTAATTACACCTAATCTAATAGCCCTATCAAAATCAAAAAAGCTCCCCCAAAATAAAAAAAACCCTAGCCTAAATTAAACTTAAAAAACTTAAAACTTAAACTACCAATAGCCCTTAAAAGTGCCTTTTGCACTTAATCAGCTCTTTTACCTGTAAAAAAAAATACAACCAACCTCCTCAACAGTAAAACCCACCACCCACACAACCAACCCCCCAAAAAAATACTAACTAAAAAAACCTAAGCTCCTGAAAAGGGCATTTGGATGGGCATTGCCCTTAAAAGAGCAGTTAGCTCTTTTGCAGGCCCAAAGCCCTAACCTAAAAATAAAACCCACCCAATACACCCTTAAACAAACCTAACACTAACCCCCTGAAGATCGACTTACTGGGAGACGTCTTCATCCAAGCCGGGCGAAGTGGTCCTCCAGACAGGCAGAAGTCTTCATCCAAGCTGGGCAGAAGTGGTCCTCCAGGCGGCATCTTCTATCTTCATCCATCCGGCGCGGAGTTGGTCCATCTTCAAGACATCCGACGTGGAGCATCCTCCTCGGCCGATGACTACCTGACGAATGAAGGTTCCTTTAAGTGACGTCATCCAAGATGGCGTCCCTTAGATTCCGATTGGCTGATAGAATTCTATCAGCCAATCGGAATTAAGGTAGAAAAAATCCTATTGGCTGATGCAGTCAGCCAATAGGATTGAACTTCAATCCTATTGGCCGATTGGAACAGCCAATAGAATGCAAGCTCAATCTTATTGGCTGTTCCAATCAGTCAATAGGATTGAAGTTCAATCGATTTTTTCTACCTTAATTCCAATTGGCTGATAGAATTCTATTAGCCAATCGGAATCTAAAGGACGCCTTCTTGGATGAAGTCACTTAAAGGAACCTTCATTTGTCGGGTAGTCGTCGGCCGAGGAGGATGCTCTGCGTCGGAAGTCTTGAAGATGGACCCGCTCTGCGCCGGATGGATGAAGATAGAAGATGCTGTCTGGATGAAGACTTCTGTCCTTCTGGAGGACCACTTCATTCAGCTTGGATGAAGACGTCTCTCTGTAAGTCGATCTTCAGGGGGTAAGTTTAGGTTTTTTAAGGGTGCATTTGGTGGGTTTTATTATGCCCTTTTCAGGGCAATGGGGAGCTTAGGTTTTTTTAGTTAGTATTTTTTTGTGGGGTTGGTTGTGTGGGTGGTGGGTTTTACTGTTGGGGGGGTTGTTTGTATTTTTTTTTACAGGTAAAAGAGCTAATTACTTTGGGGCAATGCCCCGCAAAAGGCCCTTTTATGGGCTATTGGTAGTTTAGTTTAGGCTAGGGTTTGTTTTTTTTTCTTGGGGGGCTTTTTTTATTTTGATAGGGCTATTAGATTCGGTGTAATTAGTTTAAATTTCTGTAATTTGTTTATTATTTTCTGTAATTTAGTGGGGGGGTTTTTGTACTTTAGATAATTGTATATAATTTAGTTAATTGTTTTTAATTTATTCAATTGTATTTAATTGTAGTGTAGTGTTAGGTGTAATTGTAACTTAGGTTAGGTTTTATTTTACAGGTACCTTTGTATTTGTTTTAGCTAGGTAGTTATTAAATAGTTAATAACTATTTATTAACTATTCTACCTAGTTAAAATAAATACAAACTTGCCTGTAAAATAAAAATAAACCCTAAGCTAGATACAATGTAACTATTAGTTATATTGTAGCTATTTTAGGGTTTATTTTACAGGTAAGTATTTAGTTTTAAATAGGAATAATGTAGTTAATGATAGCAATTTTATTTATATTTATTTAAATTATATTTAAGTTAGGGGGTGTTAGGGTTAGACTTAGGTTTAGGGGTTAATAAATTTAATATAGTGGCGGCGACGTTGGGGATGGTAGATTAGGGGTTAATAACATAATGTGTTTTTTTCTGCTCCTGTTATGGAATAAAATTTGATGAGATTATGCATAACATGAGGAGAATTTCCATTTTTTCTTATATATATTACTGAGAGCTTGGCAGTTGCTCTAGGTTGTTCCCCCCCACTGGGTCTATGTGTGCTGGACGCAACTTTGGTTTTCGACCTTATAGTTAAGTAAGCCAAGGTCCACACCTTTCATTATCCAAATACTGTTTTACATACAAATTGCTCTCTGTATGCCAATAGTTGCAGAGGCTCAGCCAGTTACATTTCACCCATGAAACTTGACATCTTTGACATAGCCATTAAAACTGGCATGGGACAGAGACTACCATCTCAAACAACTAATCCAGCATGGTCTATCCTCTATTGTTGTACTGGACACTTTTACTGCTTCTATTTCTTTTTTCACTATACCTAATGAAGATGCAAATATCGGATTTGTGTGTTGTCTAGTGTCCCATTAAAATAAAACCATACTGCACAGGAGCATTACATTTTGTATAATACAGACTTAAGCACAATATGTTCTGTGTATATTATAACCATTCTTTTAACAAAACTATAGTTATTATAGGTCTTGACTTGAAGCATCATCTAGTACTTTTGAATATATCCACTTCTTTCCTATAGCTTGCTAACCCCATTTTGCAAAAACACCTGCCTCTTGTTAAGTCTAGATGCAGAAATCATTAAGTTCAAGAATCCTATTTTTTTTTTTTTTTCTCTCTTCCCTTCTTCCTCCTTTTATTTTTATATCGTTCCTTCTCTTAACTTGAGCAATAAGCACACCATACATGGATAGATTTGTTACACAACATAAACAAACATCTCCGGCTATGCCTCCCAAACATAAAGACAAGAAATCTACTAAGTTATCTGAGAGCTCTTTAATAGTTCCACAAGAACAATATAATGGTATAGGCCCAAATTCTGACTTTTCTGAATTAGTTGAGCAGATTTCAAGGATGATCTCCCCACAATTAGATGTTGTTAAACAAGAAATTAAACAAGATATAAATAATATTGTCCTGGAAGTGAGGCAGTTTACAGCTCGATTGGAGGAAATTGAGACTCGAATCTCAGACTCTGAAGATAGACTATATAAATGTGAGCAGTCCAATAAAGAATCTGGGTCTCAAATAGCTGTATTACAAGCCAAATTAGAGGACCTAGAGGACCGCTCGCGGCGAAACAATTTAAGAATTATTGGTCTTCCCGAATCCACAGAATACTCAGATCTAGTTGCTTTCGTCTCAATTAAACTCCCCCAATTATTAAAAATGCCAGCCCCCCCGATGCCTATGATTATCGAAAGAGCTCACAGAGTGGGTCCAGTACGGCAAAATTCTGAAGGTATTACTAGACCCAGACCCATATTGGTTAAAATGCTAAACTTCCAGGACAAGATTAATATTCTTAAATACTATAGAAAAGCTAATCCATTAATATTAGAGCAACAAAAAGTATTAATCTTTCAAGATTTTTCCTCCGAAACTACGAATAAGAGGAAAGAAATGTCTCCCTTTTGTTCTCGACTTATGAAAGCAAACTATAATGTTAGGCTTGTCTATCCGGCAAGATTAATCATGATTATTGAGGGTCAAACAAGTATATTAAATAATACTGTAGAAGCGCAGAAGTTTTGTTTAGATAATGGCATCCCTTGAATGTTAAGGATTGGTTTGACTGATTGAAGTCATTTTTATGTTGGACTATGAGCAATTTTTTTATTGTAAAATTATTGTTGAAAAGAAGGTCTTTTCAAGAGTATGTATGTAAAGATGTATTTTTATTTTTGGTATGTAAACGGGGGGGGCCTCCTTTCTTCCATCCCTTTTTTTTTTTTTTTTTTTTTCGCTTTTCCTCTGCATCCTTCCCACCCCTCTGCTCTTTTGTCCTAATATATTTTACAGCTTGTAATTGCTTGTTATTTTATAAATTGATGGCTTGTTATAAAATGTCTTGCAGTATCTTAGTAAAATTGGATCGGGCATAGGGTCGATTAAAATTCTTTCCTGGAACGTGGGTGGGATTACTTCCCCTATCAAACGGAAAGCCGTAATAAAATTATTGGGATCACATAAGCCTGGTATTGCTATGCTTCAAGAGATTCATCTAAAAAGGCATGAAATTGATAAACTCAAATCTAGATGGGTGGGGGAGGTGGTCGCTGCCCCGTCACAGGTTAGGAAGAAAGGAGTGGCAATATTGATTAACAAAAATTTAAAATATAAAATAAATAAGAGCCAAATTGATCCAGAGGCCCGTTATCAAATCCTTGACATTGAAATAGAGAAGAGCTCTTTTATTCTTTGTAACATTTACGGCCCCAACCAACCTGATGTCAGGTTTTGGGAGGATTTAGCATTAGAATTAGTAGTATACAGAGGACGCAATGTCGTGATTGGAGGGGATTTCAATTTAACAGCGTATCCCAATTTAGACAGACTAAGTAGATCTAAAAGTACTAAGCGAGTTAAGAAAACACGAACACTACAAAAGTTCTGTCATAAAGTAGGTGTATATGACATCTGGAGAAGTTTGAACCCAGATGTTAAAGCTTTTACATGTCTATCAAAAGGATATCAAGCGTTGTCGCTCATAGACATGTTCTTAATCTCTGAAAACTTAAGTGGTAAGGAGGTAAAGGCCGATATTAAAGATATAGTTCTTTCTGACCACGCAGTGATAGCTTTAGAACTCAACTCTAAATCTCTTACACCTAGACCGAATAATAATTTCTTTTTTCCCAACCATTTACATAGTAACCTACATTTCCAAAACTGGTTAGCTAACAAATGGAGGGAATTTGAGAGTTATAACCATGACTATAAGGACAAGCCAGAAATACTCTGGGAGACTGGAAAGGCTGTGTTACGTGGGGATATTAAGGCTCACATGTGTGCTCTTAAAAAAAAATTTCTACAGAAAGAAATCCAACTCTCTAATAGTGTGAGGAACGCATACAACGCGTTCATAGCTGTTCCCTCCAAAAAGCTTGGAGAAAAATATACAAATTTAACTTCTTTAAAAATCTTTATAAAGCTGAACCTCCCAATATAGAATCAAAAGAGAGGTTCTGGGATAATGTTAAGATCCCTAAATTGCCACAGGAGATAATTAATCAACTCAATGCCCCGATCTCTACACAAGAAATTCTTACTGGTATTACAACTGCCAAACTTAATAAAGCCCCCGGCCCCGACTCGCTCCCCGCCGAATTCTATAAGATCCTTGCAGATCAAATAGCCCCTACCTTACATAAGCTATTTAATTCTTATTATTCCGCAGATATCCCATGTTCCCAGTATTTTGCGGCATCTAATATAGCTTTAGTTCTCAAAAAAGAAAAAGATCCTGAAATTCCTTCTTCATATCGCCCTATTTCCCTATTAAATTTTGATTATAAACTTCTTACGTCCATAATTGCAAAAAGATTGGCCCCCCATTTAAATAATATTATACATGATAATCAGGCTGGTTTCATGATGGGGAGAAGCCCGACAAAAAATATCCGTAAGGTTATGTTGGTACTGGACTATCTGCGGAATAATAAGAAAGTATTAAAAAAAGAAGATGCTGCCATCCTAACAGTCGACGCCGAAAAGGCTTTCGACTATATCTGCTGGGACCATCTCTTTTCGGCCCTGGAAAAGTTTGGCTTTTCCGGAAATTTCATAAATTTGATTAAGGCTATCTATAATAATCCATCCTCAGCAATCTTTATCAATGGTACTATTACGGATCGTTTTATTCTACAGAGAGGCACTAGGCAGGGATGTCCCCTTTCGCCTATCCTCTTCAACATATCATTAGAACCATTGGCGATCCTTCTTAGGCAACAGCTAGAAGGTATCCAGATTGGCAAACAAAAATATGTTCTTGCCCTGTATGCTGACGATTTACTCCTTTTCTTAGCCGGCCTAAAAGAAAGCCTTCCTAAGCTATTAGAGTCAGTGCAAATATTTGCGTCATTTTCTGGTTACAAAATTAATCTTCAAAAATCCAAACTACTATGGATACACAGAACTGCCTGCCATGTACTAGATCACCCATTTAGAGAAGTTACTCAAATAAAATATTTAGGAATAACAATGTCAAAAGCTCCACACGAATGGTATGAGTTGAACTATGTTAAATTGTTCAATTATTGTAAGCAGAAATTGAATGACTGGGCCTCTCTTCCTATTTCTCTCTCAGCACGGATTATGCTTATTAAAAATATACTTTTACCTAAGTTAATATATCTTCTCCAAAATATACCTTTTCTTTTATATAAGGCAGACATAAAATTATTTAACCGAATATCTAATGAATTCCTCTGGAAAGGAAAAAGACCCCGAATTGCATTAAGTGCATTATCACTTTCTAAAGAGTCGGCGGGCCTCGCTTTCCCGAATATTACCCACTATAACATTGCTTCAATCGCAAAACTGGCGGCCGATTGGATCTCAGAGAAAGAATTTTTCACTGTCTTTGCTGGGGAGGCAAACCTTGTCCACCCATTCAACTTAAAAGCTCTTCTACATTGCCCAATTCCACAACTCCCTCCGCTAATTGCTAAAATGCCGACGTTTAAAAACGTGATCCTGGCATGGCAGAAGTTCTGTGTAGAAATTGGCACAACCCCATTTGTTTCGGAATATCTCCCAATTCAGGGATGCCCAGGATTTGCTCCAGGTTTCACATATAAGGTTTTTGAGAGGTGGAAATTGAAAGGGCTGACCTCCTTAAAACAACTAGTTACTCCCAGTACAATAATTAGATCATTCCTCGACATCAGAGCAGAGTACGAGCTTCCTCAAACTGATCACTTTGCGTACTTACAAATAAAGCATTACATTACAGATCTTAAACTTAAATTTGGCTCTAATTGGACATATGCCCCGTTAAGGAGCTTAATGAATCAATATACCAGCGGGGCTTCGTCAATCTCTTCATTCTACCGGTTGATGTCGTTTTCCAAACACGAGGCCCAACTGGAGAAAATAGTATCTATTTGGAATAATACTTTTCCAGAGCTTAGGCCTCAACAAATCCAAGTAAGCCTGAACTTGTTGAATAAAACAGGAAATGCCTTAGCATGGCGCGAAAGGCATTTAAAAATGATTTATGCGACATATATCACCCCTGACAAATTGTCTAAATGGTATAGAAAAACTATCGGATGTTGGAAATGCCAGGCTCAACAAGCAAATCTTTTACATTGTATCTGGTTATGCCCTAAAGTCCACCAGTTCTGGCTGAAAATAAAGTTCTGGTTGAATAAAATCTTAGATACAGAAATTAGGTTAGAGGCCCAAATGGTCATTTTCTTAGTTAAATTTTCACAACAGCAAAAGAATTATAAGCTAATTAATACCGTAATTTTATTAGCTAGGAATGCGATTCTGACATCTTGGAAGCTCTCCCACCTTCCTTCTTTCATAAAATTCAAAAAAGAAGTATTGAAACAATGTATGGTGGAACAATATGCAATATCTAAGTATAATGAGGTCCACATAAAGAGATTCCTAGAAAAATGGGGCCTAGTAATATTGTCACTTCCCTTTCAGGCACAGCAGCAATTAATTAAGCCACTTAGCCAATCGGCCTACATTCTTGAATTGATTAATGCGGGCAGATACCCAGCATTCTGGGCCGAACAGTGAGAGAGCAGAGAGGGTTGGGGGGCAATGCAGTTTTTTTTTTTTTTTCTCTTCTCTTTCTTCTTCTCTTTCCTTTTCTCTCTCTTTCTTCCTTTTTCTGTGTCCTCCTTCCCCACCCCTTTCCACTTCCCTCCCCCCCCGTATTGACATCACTTAAAAGTATGTTTAACCCACCCTAGGACAGATATTCATGTATTTATGTCCTTACAGAGATTAGCTTTATATATTCCCCAGGATAAATTCAAATTACGTGATACACAGGCTATAACTTTCTTTGGCCACATCCCTTCTAATACAGAGTTCTTGGGACATCATTGTATCTCCTACTTTTAAGCTGTGCTTTTTTTTTTTTTGTTTCTTATTTAAAAATCATTGTTATTGGCTTAAATGCTCTATAATTTGTTAAGACTCGTCTCTCCTCTGTAAAGAATATTGTTTGTAACCTTGTTTCAAGGCTTGTAACAAGACGACTGTGTGTACGCTAACAATAAATAAATATTTTAAAAAAAAGTTCAAGAATCCTGCCTTTCAATTACCTATTTTGAAAAATGCATGATATATCACCCTTACAATACCCCTTCAATAAAAGAGTGGGGGAAATGTATCACTAATCGTCCATACCCACTGTCCCAACCACTCATATCTTCATACTTATTAAACATGCCCATAGGGAATTATATATCTATAACAGACTATTATGATATTTCCATTACTATAACATCCCCACAAAATAGTAGTATTTAATGTAGGTGCTGTCATTTTTATGTGTAGTCATCTTTATCTATACGGCTTAATAAGATATTCCAGTAATTTAGATTACTCCTCCATACTCCCCATGGCATTTCAGAACCGTATATGATGCTCCCCACTCCAACATTTTATATACACTCAGTTTGCAGTTCTTATTTTCACCCGACTATGAGCTTAACCCCTTAAGGACACGGCCATTTTTCAATTTCTTTCCCTTAAGGACCAGGGCTATTTTTACATTTCTGCGGTGTTTGTGTTTAGCTGTAATTTTCCTCTTACTCGTTTACTGTACCCACACATATTATATACCGTTTTTCTCGCCACTAAATGGACTTTCTAAAGATACCATTAATTTCATCATATCTTATAATTTACTATTAAAAATATGATAAAATATGAGGAAAAAATGGAAAAAAACACACTTTTTCTAACTTTGACCCCCAAAATCTGTTACACATCTACAACCACCAAAAAACAACCATGCTAAATAGTTTCTAAAATTTGTCCTGAGTTTAGAAATACCCAATGTTTACATCTTCTTTGCTTTTTTTGCAAGTTATAGGGCCATAATGAAGTAGCACTTTGCTATTTCAAAACCACTTTTTTTCAAAATGAGCGCTAGTTACATTGGAACCCTGATATCTGTCGGGAATACCTAAATATCCCTTGACATGTATATATTTTTTTTTAGAAGACATCCC
Source organism: Bombina bombina (assembly GCF_027579735.1). Classification (NCBI taxonomy): domain Eukaryota; kingdom Metazoa; phylum Chordata; class Amphibia; order Anura; family Bombinatoridae; genus Bombina; species Bombina bombina. The sequence continues at coordinate 607,538,374 of NC_069501.1, read as the reverse complement.
AAAGTATTGATCTAGGCCCATTTTGGTATATTTCATGCCACCATTTCACCGCCAAATGCGATCAAATAAAAAAAAATGGTAACTTTTTCACAAACTTTAGGTTTCTCACAGAAATTATTTACAAACAACTTGTGCAATTATGGCATAAATGGTTGTTAGTGCTTCTCTGGGATCCCCTTTGTTCAGAAATAGCAGACTTATATGGCTTTGGCGTTGCTTTTTGGTAATTAGAAGGCTGCTAAATGCCACTGCGCGCCACACGTGTTTTATGCCCAGCAGTGAAGGGGTTAATTAGGGAGCATGTAGGGAGCTTGTAGAGTTAATTTTAGCTTTAGTGTAGTGTAGTAGACAACCCAAAGTATTGATCTAGGCCCATTTTGGTAAATTTAATGCCACCATTTCACCGCCAAATGCGATCAAATTTAAAAAAAACTTAATTTTTTTCGCAATTTTAGGTTTCTCACTGAAATTATTTACAAACAGCTTGTGCAATTATGGCACAAATGGTTGTAAATGCTTCTCTGGTATCCCCTTTGTTCAGAAATAGCAGACATATATGGCTTTGGCAATGCTTTTTGGTAATTAGAAGGCTGCTAAATGCCGCTGCACATCACACGTGTATTATGGCTAGCAGTGAAGGGGTTAATTAGGGATCTTGTAGGGAGCTTGCAGGGTTAATTTTAGCTTTAGTGTAGAGATCAGCCTCCCACCTGACACATCAGACCCACTGATCCCTCCCAAACAGCTCTCTTCCCTCCCCCACCCCACAATTGCCCCCGCCATCTTAAGTACTGGCAGAAAGTCTGCCAGTACTAAAATAAAAGGTATCTTTTTTTTTTCTTTTTTTTTTTTGGGAGCATATTTACATATGCTGCTGTGTAGGATCCCTCTTAGCCCCAAACCTCCCTGATCCCCCCCCCCAAACAGCTCTCTAACCCTCCCCCTCTACATTATTGGGAGCCATCTTGGGTACTGGCAGCTGTCTGCCAGTACCCAGTTTACAAAAAAAATGTATATTTTTTATTTTTTCCCCACTTTTCTGTAGTGTAGCTCCCCCCCCCCAAGACTAAACCCCCACCCCCTCCCAGATCCCTTCGATTAACATATTTATCCCCCCTCTCTCCCTCTAAATAGAAACCACTGTTCCATAGTGTAATGGTTCCCACCCGCTCCCTCCCCGTGCACGCGCCCGCCCGCCTCCCCTGTGCACGCTCGCGCGTCCGTGCGCACCCCCCAACAATCCCGCCCACGATCCCGCCCACCGGTAAGCCATCGATCGCCGCCCACCCGCCTCCCACGTCGGCTCCCACCCACCAACGATCGCTGCATCGATGTCCGGTGCAGAGAGGGCCACAGAGTGGCTCTCTCTGCATCGGATGGGGAAAAATGTTATTGCAGTGATGCCTCGATATCGAGGCATCACTACAATAACCGGAAAGTGGCTGGAAACGATCAGGATCGCTTCCAGCCGCTTTCAACCCCAACGTCGTACAGGGTACGTCGCTGGTCTTTAAAGACCAGTTTGTGCAAAACGTACCCTGTACGACGCGTGTCGTTAAGGGGTTTATAGTGGCCCTCTATTTGACTGTATCGCCAAACAGAATGCCCCCCACTCAGTCCCCTCCCCAACTTAAAGCAGCTTTTGTCTGCTGATTTACTCCAACTCTTCATATGCTATTGCATACTATGGGGGGTAGTTATCAACGTGTCTACTTTTCCTGCCTTCGCCGGCCCAATACGCCCACCTAAGCTCGCCTCACATCGCCGCCGCGGACCTGCAAAAATTTGCCTAAGTTATCAAAAAAGCTGTCAAAAAGCCGCACACCAAGTACAGGGCGAGGAGCAGCGGACTGTGAGAGTTATCACTCATCCGATCTCGCTGCTCTTCGGCTTTTTTACAGCTTTCTTGCTAGCCTGTCACTAAGCACTCACACTAACTACACTGTTCTACCCCCTATACCGGCACCCACGGAGCCTCCCGCAACTAAATAAAGTTACTAACCCCTAAACCGCCGCACCTAGACCCCGCCGCAACTCTTATAAATGTATTAACCCCTAAAGCGCCGCTCCTAGACCCCGCCGCAACTCTTATAAATGTATTAACCCCTAAACCGCCACTCCCGGACACCGCTGCCACCTACATTATACCTAGTAACCCCTATCCTGCCCCCCCTATACTGTCGCACTCTATAATAAAGTTATTAACCCCTATCCTGCTGATCCCGCACCTCGCCGCAACTAAAAAAATTGTTTAACCCCTAAACCGCTGCTCCCTGACCACGCCGCAACCTATATTAAATTTATTAACCCCTATCCTGCCCCCCCTACACCGTCGCCACCTATAATACATTTATTAACCCCTATCCTGCCCCCCACTACACTGCCGCCATGGTAATAAAATTATTAACCCCAAACCTAAGTCTAACACTAACCCTAACACCCCCCTAACTTAAATATTAATTAAATAAATCTAAATAATATTTCTATTATGAACTAAATTAATCATATTTAAAACTAAATAATTACCTTTAAAATAAACCCTAATATAGCTACAATATAAATAATAATTATATTGTAGCTATCTTAGGATTTATTTTTATTTTACAGGCAAATTTCAATTTATTTTAAGTAGGTACAATAGCTATTAAATAGTTATTAACTATTTAATAGCTTACCTAGCTAAAATAAAGAGAAATTAACCTGTAAAATAAAAACTAACCTAAGTTACAATTACACCTAACACTACACTATACTTTAATAAATTATTCCTATTTAAAACTAAATACTTACCTGTAAAATAAACCCTAATATAGCTACAATATAAATAATAATTACATTGTAGCTATCTTAGGATTTATATTTATTTTACAGGTAACTTTGTATTTATTTTAGCTAGTTAGAATTGTTATTAAATAGTTATTAACTATTTAATAACTACCTAGCTAAAAGAAATACAAAATTACCTGTAAAATAAATCCTAACCTAAGTTACAATTAAACCTAACACTACACTATCATTAAATTAATTAAATAAATTAACTACAAATAACTACAATTAAATACAATTACATAAACTAACTAAAGTACAAAAAATAAAAAAAGCTAAGTTACAAAAAATAAAAAAAATAAGTTACAAACATTTTAAAAATATTACAACAATTTTAAGCTACTTACACCTAATCTAAGCCCCCTAATAAAATAACGAACCCCCCCAAAATAAAAAAAATGCCCTACCCTATTCTAAATTAAACAAGTTCAAAGCTTTTTTACCTTACCAGCCCTTAAAAGGGCCTTTTGTGGGGCATGCCCCAAAGAATTCAGCTCTTTTGCCTGTAAAAGAAAAATACAACCCCCCCAACATTAAAACCCACCACCCACATACCCCTAATCTAACCCAAACCCCCCTTAAAATAACCTAACACTAATCCCCTGAAGATCATCCTACCTTGAGTCGTCTTCACTCAGCCGAGCAGCGATGGAACCGAAGAGGAGATCCGGAGCGGCAGAAGTTATCCTCCAAGGGGCGCTGAAGAAATCTTCCATCCGATGAAGTGATCCTCCAGTCAGCGCTGAAGAAGTCTTCCATCCGGGCAATGTCATCTTCCAAGAGGCACTGAAGAAGTCTTCTATCCGGGCGATGTCATCTTCTAAGCCGGGTCTTCAATCTTCATCCCGCCGACGCGGAACATCCTTCTTTACCGACGGACTACCGACGAATGAAGGCTCCTTTAAGGGACGTCATCCAAGATGGCATCCCTTCAATTCCAATTGGCTGATAGGATTCTATCAGCCAATCGGAATTAAGGTAGGAAAAATCTGATTGGCTGATTGAATCAGCCAATCAGATTCAAGTTCAATCCGATTGGTTGATCCAATCAGCCAATCAGATTGAGCTCGCATTCTATTGGCTGTTCCGATCAGCCAATAGAATGCAAGCTCAATCTGATTTGCTGATTCAATCAGCCAATCAGATTTTTCCTACCTTAATTCCGATTGGCTGATAGAATCCTATCAGCCAATCGGAATTGAAGGGACGCCATCTTGGATGACGTCCCTTAAAGGAGCCTTCATTCGTCGGTAGTCCGTCGGTAAAGAAGGATGTTCCGCGTCGGCGGGATGAAGATTGAAGATTGAAGACCCCACTTGGAAGATGACATCGCCCGGATAGAAGACTTCTTCAGCACCTCTTGGAAGATGACATCGCCCAGATGGAAGACTTCTTCAGTGCCGACTGGAGGATCACTTCATCGGATGGAAGATTTCTTCAGCGGCCCTCAGATGATGACTTCTGCCGCTCCGGATCTCCTCTTCGGTTCCATCGCTGCTCGGCTGAGTGAAGACGACTCAAGATAGGATGATCTTCAGGGGATTAGTGTTAGGTTATTTTAAGGGGGGTTTGGGTTAGATTAGGAGTATGTGGGTGGTGGGTTTTAATGTTGGGGGGGTTGTATTTTTCTTTTACAGGCAAAAGAGCTGAATTCTTTGGGGCATGCCCTACAAAAGGCCCTTTTAAGGGCTGGTAAGGTAAAAGAGTTTGAACTTTTTTAATTTAGAATAGGGTAGGGCATTTTTTTATTTTGGGCATGTTTGTTATTTTATTTTTGGGCTTAGATTAGGTGTAATTAGCTTAAAATTGTTGTAATATTTTTTAAATGTTTATAACTTATTTTTTTTTATTTTTTGTAACTTAGCTTTTTTTATTTTTTGTACTTTAGTTAGTTTTTAATTGTAGTTATTTGTAGGTAGTTTATTTAATTTATTTAATGATAGTGTAGTGTTAGGTTTAATTGTAACTTAGGTTAGGATTTATTTTACAGGTAATTTTGTATTTCTTTTAGCTAGGTAGTTATTAAATAGTTAATAACTATTTAATAACTATTCTAACTAGCTAAAATAAATACAAAGTTGCCTGTAAAATAAATATAATTCCTAAAATAGCTACAATATAATTATTAATTACATTGTAGCTATCTTAGGGTTTATTTTACAGGTAAGTATTTAGTTTTAAATAGGAATAATTTATTAAAGTATAGTGTAGTGTTAGGTGTAATTGTAACTTAGGTTAGTTTTTATTTTACAGGTAAATTTCTCTTTATTTTAGCTAGGTAAGCTATTAATTAGTTAATAACTATTTAATAGCTATTGTACCTAGTTAAAATAAATTGAAATTTGCCTGTAAAATAAAAATAAATCCTAAGATAGCTACAATTTAATTTTTATTTATATTGTAGCTATATTTTAGTGTTTATTTTAAAGGTAAGTATTTAGTTTTAAATAGGATTAATTTAGTTCATAATAGAAATATTATTTAGATTTATTTAATTAATATTTAAGTTAGGGGGGTGTTAGGGTTAGTGTTAGACTTAGGTTTAGGGGTTAATAAATTTATTACAGTGGCGGCGGTGTAGTGGGGGGCAGGATAGGGGTTAATAAATGTATTATAGGTGGCGACGGTGTAGGGGGGGCAGATTAGGGGTTAATAAATTTAATATAGGTTGCGGCAGGGTCCGGGAGCGGCGGTTTAGGGGTTAAACTATTTATTTAGTTGCAGTGAGGTGCGGGATCGGCAGGATAGGGGTTAATAACTTTATTATAGAGGGCGGCGGTATAGGGGGGGCAGGATAGGGGTTACTAGGTATAATGTAGGTGGCGGTGGGCTCCGGGAGTGGCGGTTTAGGGGTTAATACATTTATTATAGTTGCGGCGGGGTCAGGGAGCGGCGGTTTAGGGGTTAATATGTATAGAGTAGCTTGCGGTGGGCTCCGGGAGCGGCGGTTTAGGGAGTAATACATTTATTTAGTTGCAGCGGTGTAGAGGGGGGCAGATTAGGGGTGTTTAGACTCGGGGTACATGTTAGGGTGTTAGGTGTAGACATCGCCCATAGGAATGAATGGGATGTCTGGCAGCAGCGAACATGTACTTTCGCTATGGTCAGACTCCCATTGATTCCTATGGGATCCGCCGCCTCCAGTGCGGCGGTTTGAAAACCAGGTACGCTGGGCCGGAAAAGTGCTGAGCGTACCTGCTAGTTTTTTGATAACTTGCAAAAGTAGTCAGATTGTGCCGCACTTGTGTGCGGAACATCTGGAGTGACGTAAGAATCGATCTGTGTCGGACTGAGTCCGGCATATCGAAGTATACGTCAAAAAATTCTACTTTTGCCGGTCTCTAGCCTTTGATAACTAAGGCGAATCAGCCTCGCCACAAATACGCTGCGGAATTCCAACGTATTTGAGGTTGACGACTTGATAACTAGGCCCCTATATATCATCATATTAGTTTAATTTGCTTTATCATTTTCCCTGCATTTACTATTATACATTTATCAAATGGTCCAAGATTGGCCATCACATAACAACTAATTGCCATAATATTACTGACCTTCCTGGCCTAAGAGAGGCCAGTGCAGTAGTTACATCAATGCTATAATCCATCAGAAAAATTAGGTTTCAGTTATGTTTGTTTCATCCTACTATTGACATTTGGTTGTTTGCTATTACTAAACATGTCTCAACTTAAGTACTTAGCCTATATAGTTACTCCTGAAGTAAGGCATTGTTTCATTCTCCAATCACTGCACTGTCATAGCCTGATAATACTCTGTAAGTGTATTTTCTTTGTAATGCCATATCCTATACAGTGTAATGTACAAAAACCTCAATAAAAATAAAAAAAAAATAAAAAAAAAAATAAGCAAAACTATACATTTAAAAACAAACAAACCTGTATAGGCTATATAAATGGATCATCTACAAAACAGTTATGCAATTAAAAATCTAGTGTATAATGGTACCACAAGCTCACTTTTACCCTTATCACTAGAAATCATTAACCAGAGATCAGACCTCAGGTTAATGAAAAAAGTTGCTTCAATCACCCCCAAGATAAAGAGCACAGTACAGTTATATGAAATTATCATTTTGAATTTTTTTTAAAAAAACTGTACGAAGCAGTCACAAGAAGTTGAGGAGATGTGGGGTGTTAGAAAAAAAAAATGGCACCTAAAGTGCCTTTACAGCCCAATGGGGGACTGTGTTTTCACTATAAATATAAATTTATATGCTTATATACATATATATCTATGTGTTAATATGTATATATACACATATAAGCACATAAATATATATTAATATTGCATATACATATATATATTTTTTTATTGCTGCCCAATGCTGCATGATTTGCCCCCTGCGCTGTGCTAGGTTATTTGCTACAGCTGCCGGCATGAAGACAAGGCTCCCATTGCAGCCTATGGAAGCGTGCTCTCATGAGCGAGATCATGTTCGCATTGAACCGCACTTGTAATACCAGCGCACATTTCCATTCGTAACCTGGTCCTTAATGCTAACGGAGCAGTTTTTCTCTTGCTAGTATTCCTAATGAACGTTACAACTGTAACTAAAATGTCAGCTTTTATGACTCTTTAATTAACTTTGACATTTTTAAAAATATTATTTGAGATCTCTGCCTTTTTCTATGTTTTTTTTTTTCACTTCAATGCTAATTTTCTACACTACCTAATTTATCTTTCTTAATGTGTTGAGTTCTTTCTTCTTTCTTGCAGCCTAAAACTGTTTCTGAACTTCTGTAATTACTTTATTCTTCTTTACTGTGTATCTTCCCAAGAGGGCTGGCATAACTTTCTCTTCTTTAAATTTGTAGCAGTTGCACTTACAAAGTAACTATCTTTCCTTTGCATTTTCATAAATCCTTAAAGTGATGGTAAAGTTTATTAGTTTAAAACACAGTATATAAAATTATTTATAAAAAATAGAGGCACTTTAATTGATTAAAATATTAAATGGTGCTTCCTTTGTAAAATATTTGTCATTTAGAGATGGTACACATTGGACCATTCCTCCACTTGCATCTAATACATGATTTAGCTGAGTGATGACAATCCTGGCTTCATCCAATTGTTGCGTACCCCATGAGCTGGATGCAATGGGGCCTATTTATCAAAGGTCTTGCGGACCTGATCCGACAGTGCGGATCAGGTCCGCAAGACCTTGCTGAATGCGGAGATCAATACGCTCTCCGCATTTAACATTGCACCAGCAGCTCGCAAGAGCTGCTGGTGCAACGCCGCCCCCTGCTGACTCGCGGCCAATCGGCCGCCAACAGGGAGGTGTCAATCAACCCGATCGTACTCGATCGGGTTGATTTCCGGCGATTCCTGTCCGCCTCATAAGAGCAGACGGACAGGGTAATGGAGAAGCAGTCTTTAGACCGCTGCTTCATGACTGGTATTTCTGGCGAGTCTGAAGACTCGCCAGAAACACGGGCCTACAAGCTCCGTTCGGAGCTTCATAAATGGGCCCCCATGTGTCGCGCGCAACGATTATATGAAGCCTGATTTGTCACTCAGCTAAATCAAGTATTAGATGGGGGTGGTGGAACGGCACAATGTTTACCATTTCTAAATGGTAAATATTTTACAAAGGAAGCGCCTTTTAATTTTTTAATGAATTAAAGTTCACTAATTTTATAAATAATTTTATGTACTGTGTTTTAAACTAATAAACGTTACCATCACTTTAATAACAAGTGTGTTTTCAGCAATTTAAAAAGGAGCATGTTTAATTTTTGTGTGACACATATTTAACCATGCCAATATGAGTCAATCCCTCTCCCCCACAGAAGACTTTTTTCAGTTTGGATACTAAGAATATAGCCATTAAGAAGCTATATACTGTAACTTGAGCTGTTATTTTCAATGAAAGCAGGCTCCTGCAGCTCTAAGGCAGTCTATAGTTTGACTAGTTAGACAATGGGGCGCAGCCCAGGTGTTTTTTTTGACAGGGGTGGCATAAAGAGATAGCCTATCCTGGGTAATAGGGTTTTTTTATGAGAAATTACTGTCATATGTGGTTCATCTGCTTGACATCAGTATGCTCTACTGGGAAATTTCAATCTGGTGAACAATACTTTGACTTAGAGCCTATTATTATTATCATCATTTATTTATAAAGCGCCAGCAGATTATGCAGCACTATACAAAGAATAAAAACATTACAGGGATACAGTAATACACAAACAAGTACAGTAGGCGTAAATAACAGTTGTAGGTGCAATAATTGAGTTATACAAAAGGAGAGGAATGCCCTGCCCTTAAGCACAATCAGTAGTAGTTCACTTTAAACACAAAGTGGCCTACAGGTAGAGGGGCTCTCAAGTTTACAATCTAAAGGAGAGGGAATGGAAACAGAAGGTAAGGGATTAGGAAAATAAGTCTTATATAAGGCAGAGTGGACTGAGAGTGAGTGATGACATAGGGAAACAAAAGCAGAAAAGATGTGTGGTGAACAAATGAGGTTTTGAAAAGTGTAAAAGAATGTGGTAAAAATGTCAGTACAAAGACTGTGAGTCTGAAGTGGTTTTTCTATCCTGGATTATTAGTGACAGCTGCACATAATTACTGTTAAAAGGTATGTGTATATATTAAGGTAAACACTAGGGTGGGTGGTGGTGGGAAAGGTTTGGAGGGCTAGTGCTTGCAAATCTCTGGACTCTGATATTAGGCTTGTAAAATGTTGTTGCAATTGACTATGAATTGGTTAAGATGATTGTGGACAGAGAGTTTGGTAGGGAATCATTTAATTCTTGGACCCTGACAGCACAAACTCCACAGCTGCCCTTGCACTTAGACTAGACTCTTCTCATGCTCACTGCACAGGGCAGGGGTTGTTCAAGAGGGTAAAATAAAATTACCTGGAAGTTAAATATCAGAGGTGCAGGTGGTACTGGTTGGAAACCTCATATTTTATTAACTATTCTTCCATTTCTGTGGGTTTCTTTAAATCACCAATATTTCTCCTATACCTCTCTCCTTGCACTATTTGGCTTACTGGACACCTGCAGATTCAGGGTAGCTAACATTCTGAGGTTTGGGGCTGCTGTAGTAATGAATGGGGTGCACAGTATGTGTTGGCACTCGTGCAGTTACACACAAGTTTAAAGGATGTGATTTGATACCACTGTGTAATTTTATTCATTTGTGTACATATGAGCATTATAGGTTCTTTGGGAGGATGCTCCCTTTGCAAATCAGTGATACAGCCAACTGATTAGCTGGATGGCCCTCAAACCGCCAAACTGATAAATACAATTACCCAATGTTGAAGTAATAACTAAAGGCATCAGTATTTGAATTTTTAAACAACCACATCCTGAAAATTTAGATATCTCCTTGTACCAGCTCATGTTGCAGTGTTAAGTACAGCCTTTAAAATATTTGTATATGTCTTACCCCCTGGTACAGACACAGCTGATCTCAAGCACGGCTCTCCCTTATTGCTATAAGATTTTATTCCTGGCTCAGTTTATAAATGCTAAATCAGTTTTTTTCTAACTCCAAACATCAAATGCCATTTAATTTTCTTTTGTTATTTCACAATAGTATTTATTTTTGTTATTTCACCCATCAAAGGTAACATGATCTTGCTTATTCCATTTCCGCATCACATTTTTTCATTACATCTGGGATTCAACTCCAGGCCACTTGGAGGAGGCAAAGATTCCCAAAACTCTTAAGTGTATTCTATCTCTCCCACCTCACTGATTAACCAGTCAGTTCAATCTTTACCTCTCAAGAGGCAGGTGAAAATTTGAGGTGCTCTTAAGATTCTTCGTTCAGAGGGGTTCTCAGACTGATTTGAGGCCAGTTACTTCCCCTCACAAAGCTGCTACAGAAAGACAGGGGGGATATTGGAGTATGGGGTAGTGATGTTACTCCCGGTGTAGGAGTTAGTCACAAGCCTGCCACAGGTGTCGCAGGGACCGGTCCCCTAGCCTCCTTCTGTGGGATCATTCAGATACTCCTTACAGTGATGCTCTGCTGTGACTTACACAATACTGGATGGGCTCTCTACTAAAAGCTGTCATTTCAGCATCATTTAAATACAGTGGAGTGGGTGCAGTTTCAGGTTATTTTTTGACAACCTTCCCACTGTTCCCTGTATTTAATTACTGATAAAAGGGTCAGTATACACCAATTTTCACATAGTAGGCACTACTATAAAGAAGACTATGCACAGATACTGATATAAAAATCCAGTATAACACATTTTAAAAACTTACTTAGAAGCTCCCAGTTTAGCACTGCTGATGAGGTTAGGCTGGGACACCCACTGAAATAGGCTGAGAAAGCTTGAAGAGCATATTCAGTTATAAGCAATTTAAGTTGATGCTTTTTAATAGCACAGCAATTTAAATAAATAACCAGTAGATAATAAATAAGCATTATATTTTCTTAACATACAGGATTTGCTGTCTACATTTAAAATAAATCTCTAAAATTCTGATTTGTTTATTATTAACTGATTTGGCATTTGCCATTCTTCTCTGTGGACCATCCCAACTACAATGTATCCCAAATGAAACACTCATTAACCTATGTAACATTTCTCATCTGTTGATTAATATTGTATGTGCCTATATTGGATGAATACCTTCCCTGCTGTCATAGGCCTAGATTTAGAGTTTTGTGGCCAAAGGGGTGCGCTAGCTACGCGTGCTTTTTTCTGGCCGCACCTTTTAAATACCGCTGGTATTTAGAGTTTACAGAATGGCTGCGTTAGGCTCCAAAAAAGGAGCGTAGAGCATATTTACCGCAACTTCAACTCTCGATACCAGCGGTGCTTATGGAAGCGGCCAGCTTCAAAAACGTGCTCGTGCACGATTCCCCCATAGAAAACAATGGGGCTGTTTGAGCTTAAAAAAAACCTAACACCTGCAAAAAAGCCGCGTTCAGCTCCTAACGCAGCCCCATTGTTTTCTATGGGGAAACACTTCCTACGTCTGCACCTAACACTCTAACATGTACCCCGAGTCTAAACACCCCTAACCTTACACTTATTAACCCCTAATCTGCCGCCCCCACTATCGCTGACCCCTGCATATTATTTTTAACCCCTAATCTGCCGCTCCATACACCCCCGCCACCTACATTATCCCTATGTACCCCTAATCTGCTGCCCTAACATTGCCGACCCCTATATTATATTTATTAACCCCTAATCTGCTGCCCCCAACGTCGCCTCCACCTAACTACACTTATTAACCCCTAATCTGCCGACCGGACCTGAGCGCTACTATAATAAATGTATTAACCCCTAATCCGCCTCACTCCCGCCTCAATAACCCTATAATAAATAGTATTAGCCCCTAATCTGACCTCCCTAACATTGCCGACACCTAACTTCAAGTATTAACCCCTAATCTGCCAACAGGAGCTCACCGCTACTCTAATAAATTTATTAACCCCTAAAGCTAAGTCTAACTTTAACCCTAACACCCCCCTAAATTAAATATAATTTAAATATAACGAAATAAATTAACTCTTAATAGTTAATAACTATTTAATAGTTACCTAGTTAAAATAATTACAAAATTACCTGTAAAATAAATCCTAACCTAAGTTACAATTAAACCTAACACTACACTATCAATAAATTAATTAAATAAACTACCTACAATTATCTACAATTAAACCTAACACTACACTATCAATAAATTAATTAAATACAATTCCTACAAATAAATACAATTAAATAAACTAACTAAAGTACAAAAAATAAAAAAGAACTAAGTTACAAAAAATAAAAAAATATTTACAAACATTAGAAAAAAATTACAACAATTTTAAACTAATTACACCTACTCTAAGCCCCCTAATAAAATAACAAAGACCCCCAAAATAAAAAAAATGTCCTACCCTATTCTAAATTACAAAAGTTCAAAGCTCTTTTACCTTACCAGCCCTTAAAAGGACCTTTTGTGGGGCATGCCCCAAAGAATTCAGCTCTTTTGCCTGTAAAAAAAAAATTCAATACCCCCCCCAACATTACAACCCACCACCCACATACCCCTAATCTAACCCAAACCCCCCTTAAATAAACCTAACACTAAGCCCCTGAAGATCTTCCTACCTTGTCTTCACCATGCCAGGTATCACCGATCGTTCCAGGCTCTGAAATCTTCATCCAAGCCCAAGCGGGGGCTAGACATCCATCATCCGGTGGCTGAAGAGGTCCAGAAGAGGCTCCAAAGTTTTCATCCTATCCGGGAAGAAGAGGCGATCTGGACCGGCAACCATCTTGATCCAAGCGGCATCTTCTATCTTCATCCGATGATGACCGGCTCCATCTTGAAGACCTCCACCGCGGACCCATCTTCTTCTTCCGACGACTTCCCGACGAATGACGGTTCCTTTAAGGGACGTCATCCAAGATGGCGTCCCTCAAATTCCGATTGGCTGATAGGATTCTATCAGCCAATCGGAATTAAGGTAGGAAACTTCTGATTGGCTGATGGAATCAGCCAATCAGAATCAAGTTCAGTCCGATTGGCTGATTCAATCAGCCAATCAGATTGAGCTCGCATTCTATTGGCTGTTCCGATCAGCCAATAGAATGCTAGCTCAATCTGATTGGCTGATCGGATCAGCCAATCGGATTGAACTTGATTCTTATTGGCTGATTTCATCAGCCAATCAGAATTTTCCTACCTTAATTCCGATTGGCTGATAGAATCCTATCAGCCAATCGGAATTCGAGGGACGCCATCTTGGATGACGTCCCTTAAAGGAACCGTCATTCGTCGGGAAGTCATCGGAAGAAGAAGATGGGTCTGCGGTGGAGGTCTTCAAGATGGAGCCGGTCGTCATCGGATGAAGATAGAAGATGCCGCTTGGATCAAGATGGTTGCCAGTCCGGATCGCCTCTTCTTCCTGGATAGGATGAAGACTTTGGAGCCTCTTCTGGACCTCTTCAGCCGCCGGATGATGGATGTCTAGCCCCCGCTTGGGCTTGGATGAAGATTTCGGAGCCTAGAACGATCAGTGATACCTGGCATGGTGAAGACAAGGTAGGAAGATCTTCAGGGGCTTAGTGTTAGGTTTATTTAAGGGGGGTTTGGATTAGATTAGGGGTATGTGGGTGGTGGGTTGTAATGTTGGGGGGGGGTATTGTATGTTTTTTTTTACAGGCAAAAGAGCTGAATTCTTTGGGGCATGCCCCACAAAAGGTCCTTTTAAGGGCTGGTAAGGTAAAAGAGCTTTGAACTTTTGTAATTTAGAATAGGGTAGGGCATTTTTTTATTTTGGGGGTCTTTGTTATTTTATTAGGGGGCTTAGAGTAGGTGTAATTAGTTTAAAATTGTTGTAATTTTTTTCTAATGTTTGTAAATATTTTTTTATTTTTTGTAACTTAGGTCTTTTTTATTTTTTGTACTTTAGTTAGTTTATTTAATTGTATTTATTTGTAGGAATTGTATTTAATTATTTATTGATAGTGTAGTGTTAGGTTTAATTGTAGATAATTGTAGGTAGTTTATTTAATTTATTTATTGATAGTGTAGTGTTAGGTTTAATTGTAACTTAGGTTAGGATTTATTTTACAGGTAATTTTGTAATTATTTTAACTAGGTAACTATTAAATAGTTATTAACTAGTTAATAGCTATTGTACCTGGTTAAAATAATTACAAAGTTACCTGTAAAATAAATATTAATCCTAAAATAGCTACAATGTAATTATTATTTATATTGTAGCTATATTAGGATTTATTTTACAGGTAAGTATTTAGCTTTAAATAGGAATAATTTATTTAATAAGAGTTAATTTATTTCGTTAGAATAAAATTATATTTAACTTAGGGGGGTGTTAGGGTTAGGGTTAGAATTAGCTTTAGGGGTTAAAAAATTTATTAGAATAGCGGTGAGCTACGGTCGGCAGATTAGGGGTTAATGTTTGAAGTTAGGTGTCGGCGATGTTAGGGAGGGCAGATTAGGGGTTAATACTATTTATTATAAGGTTATTGAGGCGGGAGTGAGGCGGATTAATAACTTTATTATAGTAGCGGTGTGGTACGTTCGGCAGATTAGGGGTTAATAAGTGTAGGTAGGTGGCGGCGACGTTGAGGGGGGCAGATTAGGGGTTAATAAATATAATATAGGGGTCGGCGGTGTTAGGGGCAGCAGATTAGGGGTACATAAGGATAACGTAGGTGGCGGCGCTTTGCGGTCGGCAGATTAGGGGTTAATTATTGTAGGTAGCTGGCGGCGACGTTGTGGGGGGCAGATTAGAGGTTAATAAATATAATATAGGGGTCGGCGGTGTTAGGGGCAGCAGATTAGGGGTACATAAGTATAACGTAGGTGGCGGTCGGCAGATTAGGGGTTAAAAAAATTTAATCGAGTGGCGGCGATGTGGGGGGGCCTCGGTTTAGGGGTACATAGGTAGTTTATGGGTGTTAGTGTACTGTAGAGCACAGTAGTTAAGAGCTTTATGAACCGGCATTAGCCCAAAAAGCTCTTAACTACTGATTTTTTTCTGTGGCTGGAGTTTTGTCGTTAGATTTCTAACGCTCACTTCAGCCACGACTCTAAATACCGGCATTAGAAAGATCCCATTGAAAAGATAGGATACGCAATTGACGTAAGGGGATCTGCGGTATGGAAAAGTCGCAGCTGGAAAGTGAGCGTTAGACCCTTTCCTGACTGACTCCAAATACCAGAGGGCGGTAAAAACCAGCGTTAGGACCCTCTAACGCTGGTTTTCACGGCTACCGCCCAACTCTAAATCTAGGTCATAGTAAGGCTTATGGCACTTTAAACTACTGGCATCTTATGATTTAGTCTTGAAAACACAACTATGCTTTGTGTATAATTGGTTTGCTGCCATGGTTAAAATACTGTCATGGTTTTTAAAGGAAACATATTTAACAGCTGCTCTCATTCTCTCCACAAGTATGACTGACTCAACATTATTCCATCCACCAAAACAAGCTGCTCAAACCAACTCATCTAGCTGCTCCTACAAGTTCACAGGTTATACGTATACTAGTCTGTGGTTGGCTGATGGCTATCACATGATACAGGGGGCGGGCAAATTGGGGGAAAAAATCTACTGCCTATTTGAAATTCAGAGTAAGTGTTATTGCATTGTCTTTTTATTATGCACTTGTTAATTATGCGATTCTACTGTACTTAGAACATTTTCTTCTATGCGAAGAACATAGGAATGTAAAGTATTCCTAATGTACATTTCGGCTTTAGTTCAGTTGATCTAGTGCAGAGTTAGGTTAGAGTCCGAGCTATAACTAATAGTGCTTTTTGTAGCGTGCCCCATAGAATTCTATGTGGAGAAGGAGATAGGGCAGTCACGATAACTGAAGTCCTGAAGATAGCACGTCTGAGTTTTTTGCTCTAACTTTTTACTTTCAACTTGTAATAAGTGCGCTAATCTGGCCTTCCAAATTGTTTACTTTGAGTACAGTTAGTGTGTGAGCGAATAAATAGAGCGTCACTTGTAATCTGGCCCAATTATTGGTTGTACTGTTTTTTATGTTAATTAGAATTTTTGTTTTTTAAAAAAAAATGGTGGCATATAGAAAATAAATGCAGCATAGAGTTAACAGCAGTAACATTTCAGTATTTCAATGGTTAAAAGTTTTTAAAAATTCAATCTCCAAATGATAATAATTCTGAGCACTATCTTGCTATAAATATTCTGATGATCTGCCAATTGTTTGCAGATTGCAATTAAATGCAGTCAAATATATGACATATAATTTGCCAAATATATTATTAGGCAATTAATTTAATACACGCCTCAGAAATAAAATCACTTAGCTTTCATTTGGATGGAATCATTTCAGATAAAAAGTTTTATGGTATTTGCTTAGTGTATATGTTGTTTAAGTGAATATCTCTAATTGTATTCCTCAGTTGTAAATGATACATGGTTATAGTCTGGGCAAGCTGTGCTGACAGTTTGCTGTGTGCTGTATCTCTCTTTCCTCTCCCACTCTTTCCTCTTTCTCTTCACTAGTGCCTAATTTCCTTTCACACCCTCAGTACCTATAGTATATTATATTCTGCCATTAATAATGCATTGTGCCCATTAACTCACGTTGTATTTTCACCTGATATGTCAGTGTTCTAAATCTTTAGCTTCACTTTATCATAGCTGCTTATCTCCCCCCCCCAAACACATCTCCTTCCACCTTCATCCATATCCTGAAATAAGCTGCGTGGGTGAACAGGGAGTGATACAGGGAGAGACTGTCAAATATTTAGCTTTAAACCCTCCTTCCTGCTGCTTCTCTAGTTTCTAGTTTAAATTCTGGAACTGATAAATCCTACAAAAAGAAATCATTTGTCAAAGCAATTTGCAGCACTAATTGTAATGATCGACACATGCAGCCATTTTATGGTACTTCTACAGTGAGAGCCCCCATCTTGTCCCTCTGTAACTTTCTACTCTGTGCCTTCCTTGTTATCTCCCCAGCTACTACCCAGATAGCTGACACAGATCTTTATTTGGTTTGTTGATAAGATGTTGCCTACTTCAGATGTCAGAGAGTTAAGCAAACTTTCTCCTCTGCATTGACACTGTGTCCTACTAAGCAATAAATAAATTAACAGTGTGCAAACATCATCCTGTAGCTTTGTTTATGCTCTGATAAAAGTCTTTCTATTATGTGTAACTCCAGCAGTTTTAAGTCAAGGTTGCTATATGACCCCCCTAGTGTTCACTCTCGCTTCAATAAATAAATAACCACTAACACTGAATGATGGGTTGAAAAGGCCGCAGCCCAACTTTTATTAACATTTTAAAATACAATAAATAACCACTTTTACATAACCATAAAACCCAGGTTGCTTGCCCACCTAAAGCCACGTGCCGGCAAACTCTGCCAAGCACACCCTCAAACCAAACCTCTCCCGCTTTCCCAGCAGGAGGTACCACCAAAACACTTACAGCCTCCCCAAAATTAGCAAAACCCGCCGCTCCTGCGATGTAAACTTCACAAAATACCATTGAGGGAGGTTTCTGCTCCTTCAATGTTAATCGATTAACTGCTTTCACTTCCTGTTGTCACCCCCTTATCAAACCTCTTACTCTCCACCCTCTTCACCTGAGTTTGACCCCATATTTTCGTGGGCCCACAGGGAGGTCATACAGGGTGATTGCTGAGTAATATACAAAGTGAAGTACACACAGTCTCCTATTGATGAAAACAGCATAAATTTACTTAAAGGGACAGTCTAGTCAAAATTAAACTTTAATGATTCAGCTACGGCATGCAATCTTAAACAACTTTCCAATTGACTTTTATTATCAAATTTACTTTGTTCCCTTGGTGGTATTTTTGAAAAGCTAAACCTAGGTAGGCTCAAACTGATTTCTAAACCACTGAAAACTGCCTCTTAGCTCAGAGCATTTTGAAAGTTTTTCACATTTAGACACTGCAAGTTCATGTGTGTCATAAAGATAACATTGTGCTCACTCACCTGGAGTTATTTAGGAGCCTGCACTAATTGGCTAAACTGCATGTCTGTCAAAAGCACTGAGATAAGGGGGCAGTCTGCAGAGGCTTAGATACAAGGTAATCACAGAGGTAAAACATATATTAATATAAATATGTTGGTTATGCAAAACTAGGGAATGGGTAATAAAGGCGTTATCTATATTTTTAAACAATACAAATTCTGGTGTAGACTGTCCCTTTAAAGGGATATTCCAGACAAAATTGAAATCCACATGGATGCATTTTAGTTTTGAATAGAAGCATTTTTGTAATATACATGTATTAGCAAAAATGCTTTTAATAAAAGCTATAGCTGTTTCAAATGTGTATTTAAGCAGACATCCCAACCTGCAAAAACTCATTTCAGGAGGTGGCTTCTCCAGCTACTGCGCTGCATGCCATGAGATCTATCTCTGGAGTCCCCCATTCGTGACAAATCTCCGCAAACAACTCGGGGTGGAGACACCATTCCCCCTGATGGAAGGATTGGCTGCTGAGAAAATCCGCTTCCCAGTTGTCCACACCCAGAATGTGGATTGGTGAGAGCAAGCAGTTGTGGGACTCTGCCCATTCCAATATCCGAGAAACCTCCCTCATCGCTAGGGGACTTCTTGTCCCCCCCGATGATTAATGTAAGCCACTGAGGTAATGTTGTCTGTCTGCAATCTGATGAAGCTAAACGACCCCAGAAGAGGCCACACCTTCAGAGCATTGTAGATCGCTCGAAATTCCAGAATATTGGTAGGAGAGACTCTTCTCGAGATGATCTTCTGGACTGGAGTAGGACTGAAGGGCAAGACAGGCAGACACAATCTTCCTGCATCGCTGATCTGTGAGAAATATTCTCATGGATATAAAATCTATTATCGTTCCCAGAAACTCCACCCTGTTGCTGGGAATCAGGGACCTTTTTCCTGAGTTTATCTTCCAATTGTGAGATTGGAGCAAAAGCAGAAGGGCCCTCGATTGGTTCTCCGCGAGGCTGAATGACGGCGCCTGGACTAGGATATCGTCCAGATAGGGCACCACAGAAATGCCTCTGGACCTGGCTACTGCAAGCAGTGCCCCCAGAACCTTCATGAAGACTCTCAGGGCTGTCGCCAGACCAAAAGGAAGGGCCACAAATTGGAAATGTTGGTCCAGAAATGCAAATCTCAGGAACCTGAAGTGATCCCTGTGGATTGGCACATGAAGGTAGGTATCCTTCAAGTCTATTGTCGTCATGAACTGACCCTCTTGAACTAGGGGCAGAATAGATCTGATCATTTCCATTTTGAACAATGGAACAGTCAGAAACTTGTTTAAACGTTTTAGGTCTAGAATCAGGCGGAACGTGTCCTCCTTCTTTGGGACCACACAAAGGTTTGAATAGTACCCTAGACCCCTTTCTGCTGGGGGTACTGGTACAATAACTCCAAGAGAAGAGAGATCCCACCCTCACACAGTGTAGAAAGGCTTCTCTCTTTTCTGGTCTGGAAGACAGATTTGACAGGAGGAATCTGCCCCTGGGTGGATGAGTTCTACATTACTTATTCTTTTTTTGAGATCTAAAGGATATATACAATTACATCTCAAGTTATGATTTGTACATAGAAAAACAACAAAAAACAAAGTGTAAGCACAAATTTTAACGCTTTTTGACATTCTTTGGATTACATTAATTCCAACATTTTCAACATCAGATCCCCACCTGCTTGTCCAATTTCTTAATATCTAGATCTATCTGTGTATCTCTAGGTGTTACATCCTGGCCATTGCTTCTGTTACCTATAATCCACATTAACATTTCACTAGACCACTGAGATTTACAAATACAATAAAATCCTGAATCATGATTCATGCATTGTGGAATCAGTAGTTTAAACATATTTTGAACTCTTTAGCACTCTTTTGATTACATCCTTTTTCAGTATCAACTCACATCCTGCTTAAATGACTTCTTTAATGTTTAAGTCTATATAAATGTTTCTCAGTATTATTGCATCCTAGCTAATATACTATACTATCGATACAAATGACCCGTCAACACTAAACCCCAGCTATATGTAATTATGCAAGTGTAATTGACCTAATAGGTTGGAAAAAGTAGAGTTTTGTAGTTACTTTATTGTACTAAACCTGTTTCTCTCCTGAAGCCAGAGTAAATAACATGACTTCTATTTTGTCTCAATATATCAGTGACATCCTCACACCTACCAATAATCCATATAGGGAGGTGACAGCAATCTGTTTAAATAGATAAAGAGATAAAGAAAAGTAGAGAGAAAATAGATAAAGAAAAGTAGATAGAAAAAAAAGAAAGACAGGAAAGAAAAAAAAAGGGGAAGGAGGGATACATATTGGGCGGATGAGTTCTGAACCCTATCCTGTATCCTTGGGCGACAACCTCCAGAACCCAATGGTCCTGAACATCCTGCAACCAGGCCTCTGAAAAGAGAGATAATCTGCCCCCTACTTGGTCCGGAGACCGATCAAGGGCCGCCCCTTCATGCCGACTTTGCTTTTGCGGGCTTCTTGTTCCAAGTACCCTTGGACTGATCTGCTTTTGTGGCGGGCTGCTGGCATTGGGCCTTATCCATATGAAAGGGATGAAAGTAGATCCCTTAGGTTTAACTTCTTATCCTGCAGTAGGAAAGCACCCTTGATTCCCATCACCGTGGATATGATTGAGTCCAATCCTGGACCGAACAAGATCGTTCCCTGAAAGGAAAGGGATAACAGTCTGAACTTAGAGGTCATGTCCGCAGACCACGACTTTAACCACAGAGCCCTGCAGGCTAGTACAGAAAACCCTGAAACTTTCGCATTCAGGCAAATAATTTGCTAAAAAATAAACCCTGTGTCTTGAAACATCTTCCTCAACATGTTTTCTAACTTTTTATCCTTGGGCTCTTTGAAAGACGAACTAGAGGAATTGTCGTTCGCTTGGCGAGCGTAGAGATAGCACCATCCACCTTAGAGGCAGCCCCCACAGCTTGAGCTGAGAGTCCGGGCTGGGGAACAGTTTCTTTAAGGAAGAATAGGGGGAAAAAGAAGAACCTAATCTCTCCCATTCATTCTTAATAATATTAGCCATCTTAACCGGAACCGGGAAGGTCTGAGATACCACCCTGTCCTCATACACTTTATCAAGCTTAGGAATCGAAGGTTCCTCTGGTAGTTTCGGTTCCGAAACCTCGAGAGTAGCAAGCACCTGCTTCAGCAAAAAACGCAAATTTTCCATCCTAAACCTAAAGCCAGGCTCCTCTGCAGACGGAGCTTTAGATGACATGGGTTCCGACCCAGAAGGAACTTCCTCCAAAGAGTCGGAGTCATCCTCATCAGCAGATGACCTTTCCGAGATATCCATAGGAGTACATGACTCCTGGGCCGGATCGCCACATTTTACCCTACGCTTGCGCTTAGCAGAACGTTGTAAGGCACTAATCACCTTCGAAACCGCCGTTTGCAGTTGATCCGCAAAGTCTGATGGATTTCCCCCAAAGGAGAGCTAGACATGCCCTGGGGCGCTGCATGTGTACTCGGAGATGAATCTAGGGAACGCACCTCAGTAGTACTAGACATTCTCTTCTTTTGAGAAGCCGAGACCTTATCAAGGCAAGGGGAACATAGTTGAGCAGGCAGATCTACAGGATCCTCACAATAAACACAGGTACTAGACTTAGCTAAAGAGGGAGTACCCTCTAACGCGTCAGAGTCCTCCATAGCTTGCACACTTGTTACGGATTAGTATAAAATATATGCAATGGCACCTTTATAACCTCTAATGGCCGGGGCACTCACCACCTCCTAGAACCCGGACAACAGAAACCATTACACCTCCTGCACCATCAGTCCAGCAAGGAAGTAGATTAGGCCACACACGGTCAGCAGGAAAGCCTCACAGGACCGCCCCTGCACTAGGGAGAAAACATGCCAAAAACAGCCACTCAATACTCCCAGAAGGAAACTAAAGTTCACCCAATGCCAGAGCCTCATCTCACACATATTGCAGCAACGACACAATAAACAATATTATGTATAAACCCCCCCTGTTCAATAATCCCCTTACTAGGGATGTTAACCCTTGATTCTATAAAGATAAAAGGCATCACACTGTGACCCTGTCTTCTGCGTTGTCATTATGTGTATAAAAATGAAACAATCTTACCAGAATCTACGGCATGGAACAGGAACATGGCCTCTCAAGTGTAACAATGTAGTATCATTGCTCCTGACATGGACTTGAGTGCAGGAAGCAGGCAGCGAAACTCATCAACGCTGATTGCTTATGGAGCTGTTGATATGAGTCGGGGTGGTATCGCAGAAAGACTCTGCCTGCATCTCCAGACTCTAACTTTCACCCAAGTTCTCACTAAAAGGCTGACAGGACTACTTAAAACTCCAGTCCCATTTCGAGGAGTACTACCCTCCATAAGAGACTACTCAGAATGTTCTGACACTTCTCTGCCAACCTCTTGTGACGAAAGGCAAATAATGATTGGGGGATTAGGGAAGTGGGGGAGGTATTTAAGCCTTTGGCTGGGGGTGTCTTTGCCTCCTCCTGGTGGCCAGGTTCTTAATTCCCACAAGTAATGAATAAAGCCATGGACTCTCCTCCCCTTTAGATGGAAATATTATTTACAGCTTAACTGCTTTTAATTCAAAAATGTTTTTGCTTCCCCAGCAGTTTAATACAAAAGACCTGCACTGACACCGGTTCTGATTTTCTGTGATTGATTGGAATGTAGGGATGGAATCTTAAACTTTTACTCGTATCTTGAGGTCAAGTACTAACACTTGATTACACATCACAGCAGCTACACTATAGCAGCAACAAGATGGGATACACATCACGATCATATATATATATATATATATATATATATATATAAATAATATCCATAATGTATTAAGCCACTTAACACGCAAGTTTCCACTATTTTCGCTAAATAAATTAAAATTAGGCTGCTTTATTTTCCAACTCTCCCAGCTTTAGTAGGTGCCATTACCTTGTCCCACAGCACAGGGCAGCCCAGGGGTAGAATCTTATCAGCTAGAACAGGCTACAGTGGAGGCTCAGACAGAGTCAAATCGGGGGGAGGGTCTGTACTAAACAGCACATCGGCCAGTTCTTCTCCACCTGACCCACTGCCCATCATGATGATGTCACACTGTGTGGTAATGGTGGGTGGGGCTAACCGGCGGCCCGGTTTTATTTATTGTTGTGACGATGTAGTTTTAATACAGTGATGCGTATTAAAACTACATCATGTTACAACAATAAATAAAATTCTGGGGCAAAGTATCGGCCACTGTGCTCCTTCACACTGTGCTGCCACGCTGCTTGTGCTGTGCTCACTGCTTGCTCTACACACTATGTGCAGCTGCAGGCCCACTGGGATTTTTCCTGGTATTCCGGTGGCTCAATCCAGCCCTGCATTCCTTAAAGAAACACTGTTTCCGGATTTGGGCAGCGTTGGTTCATGGTATTTGTAGTCTTAGGGAGATTTCATTTCATTTGCAGGTATCAGGGAGCCGCTATTACATAGAGGGAGACTCCCTGAACTTTAGGGAGAGTTGGGATGTCTGATTTAAGTATGCACCGTGCACGAGCATTTTAAACACAATTGCCTAAGGTGCTTGTACCATCTGATAATGACTCAATTTGTTAATTGCTGACATGATACAAGTTCCACTGGTGCTCTGTGCAGCTGCAGTATTCAAAATGCTGGTGCACTGAGAATATCTTGCTATGCTTCACGTGCACGTGCATAGAAAAAATGTTAACACTAAAACAGTGATAAAGCTTACTAGAAGCATTTTTGCCAATACATGAATATTGCAAATATGTTTCTATTCGAAGAAGTAATTCATCTGTGCATTTCAATTTTGACTGGAAGTACCTTTAAAATGATTGTGAACATTGATCAATAATCTGGCCCACAAATATTGTGGTTGCTTCCTCTGTGACACAAGATACTGATACTGGGGAAAAATACTATTTTTTTAAAAAAAAAGTTTTATTGACACATTTTGTATAATATCACAGTTTTAATCTGTGTTTGTTCCTATGTCTCTAATTGGGACCTTTTGTTTCCTTGATTTTGTAGACATATGAAAAAGTAATTGTGTGTAATGTGAATCAAAAGGATGACAATGAAATACTTAAAAAAAAAAATAATAATCAGATGTGCGGAACTTCATTTCTATAGCATACAGCTCATTCATATTTTTAATGTGTTTAATTCACTTAACCACTTTTCAGGAATAGCTGCCTAAGTATTAAGGGGACATTGAACTTAACATTAAATGGTTATACAACTCTGTCAAAGTCCATATAACAAAACATTTGTATATGAAGCAAAATACACAATTATTTTTTTATAAAAAATAACATTTATATTTAGCAATCTGATATCATCTAATACAGCCCTCCAAAGGAGGCTGTGATTCTGAAAAGCAAGCTGCCAATTGGAATGCTGTAAATTTACATATTTATTATGCCAAAGGGCACTTGTGAATGTATGCGCGTATGGATCCCACTGTCAACAGACTCCTACCACTATGGGAACAGTGTATCTGAATGACGGTGACATTGTTGATTATGTCAGCTTTGAAATGCGAATGCGTGATGGCAGAAATTATTTGCTGCACATGTGTGGGTACTACATGCAAGTCCTACGTAAGTAACTCAATTATAATAGGACTCACATAATGAGTGGGTTTGTTTGAAAGCAGATTGCACTTTAAAATAAAATTTATTTATCATGATACAATGGTATTTGAAGATTTTTATTACTATTATCAATCTTTACATTAGGGGAAAATACATGTTTAGGCGCATTTAAACAATGGTGTATAGATTTTCTTTGTCTCCTTTTCTGGCAATTCCCCTACGAAATCTTTATTTTCCAATACCTCTAAGGGGCTGTAGTGCAAGATACATACTTATAGTGACCGGACATGTCATTTCAGCAAAGCCCCTTTAATGTTATTAATAAAAGAAAAGCCACAATTAAAGGGACAGCCTAATTGAAAACGGATATTGTTTAGTATACTAATATAACAATATTGATTATTCAAAGCTGTGGAACACTGTCAGAAAAAATGTGCAAAAATTGTACCTTTAGGGGTAAAACAGCTTGTTACTGGGGCAGTACCCTCAAGGGTACACCCGCTGTACCCTTTAACGTAGGTACATATTTGTACCTTTGCATATTGTACCTTTTAAAGGCAAATATGTACTTTTGGTGACTAGATTGGACCTCAATGCAATGGTACCATAATGTACCCGGAGAAATCATTGCGATTTGGCCTTTTGTGACAAGTCCTGTGGCAAATTTGTACTTAACTCAGGATATTAAATATGCAGTGTCATGATTTTTTTATATGACATTCAAATATGCATTCACCCACTGTGTTCTTGTTTAGACAGTATTACCATAGCCATACTGCAGTTTGATAAGTGTATTCAGATAGCAGGTCCTGAGACTGCTGCTGGAATTCCTCAAAAACCCAGACTAACCAACCAGGTCTAAAAGGAACTTCTATAAGTCTTGTATTTCACTCTGTACTAGACTCTAAAAACACCCCATTTAACTTAGGGTGACATACTACATTAAACAAACATATAGAAAACAACAACATAATAATACAATATAACTAATGAAAGGTAGGGGAATTCAGGGGAGGGATAAACGATAAAACTCACAACTATACATTAAATTGTCACTCTATGTAAAATATATGCAAATTAGTCTATTTCCCCAGTACACATTTTGGTGATAAACCTTCTACCAATAGATGGAGATGTGTTACACATTTCAAGGAACTTTCAACCAACAGATGACGATATGGTGTGTTACACAATGTCCATCTATGAGACTGGGGAAATGTTACAATTTTTTTTTTTATTTTTTTTTTTAAAACAGATTCTTAAACAGCTCTTGTTTATTTTATAGAATTAAATATTAGTTTTTTTCTTTGTAAATTTAGTTAATTCATTTGCTTTATCTTTAAGAGTTATCATCTTGATGCTCTAAATATAAACATTCAAATGTTAAGTGCATATGTGCTATTTAGAACCAGCAACACAGCATCATTGAAGATATGGGTTGTCAAGTATTTTTTGTAGCCTTGCCCACCTATATTGCATATTACTAACAACCATTAAACATTCATTATTTTGCTGTACAACATGTATGTTGATCCTATAAGATAGGGGGCACCCTAAAGTGAATTAGTGTATCTATATAGTGAAATTATTAAACAAAATACAGGTTATCAAATCAAATCAATAAGTGATAAAAATTAATACAATTAGTGCAACAAAATTAAGATAAATAAAAACAATTCAAAAAAGTCTCTGAGGAGTAGATAGAAGATATCAAGGCAGCAATCTGTAGAGAACCCGGCCAGGATCCTAAGAAGATGATCTATAAAACATAAGAGAGACAGATGCGCCACATGGCCCAATATTGTTTGTTCAGCAGAGTGAATGTGATTTAATGATGCCAATGCAAACTCACAATTTAGGAAGCACTCCAGTTAGTGCAACAGAAGCAGTCTGGGATCAATCACAGTCACCCAGCAGACCGACCTCTTGGATAGTGTGGTATATTATTTAGTAAAGCATCTCCATTGATGCTAATCAGGCAGGAAGGGATCAATACAGTCACCCAACAGACTATGACAAGGTTCTCACAGGAGGCAGTCAGCAAAAATCCAGGGGACCAGAGTTGGTCCAAATAATACACAATAGCAAGTGTTTTAAAAAGGAAAATACTTTACTTTGTAAAAGAATAAAAACAAGCGACGCGTTTCTCAGCAAACAAGCTGTTTCATCAGGCTTATAAAATGTAACTAAAACACTTGCTATTTATAACCCACATTTGTATCAACTTAATTGAACACACATGTTTAGGGGAGTGACAGAAGGCAACTCCCTATGGATACAGCCTATCAGCATTCACTGTGTTGAATGACATGTACAATACAACAAAACATCAAAATCTAACAGTCTAATATATTATTATTTTCTTGTGAGCTGCTGGTGCAATACCGCCCCCTGCAGATTCGAGGCCAATCAGCCGCTAGCAAGGGGAGTCAATCAACCCGATCGTATTTGATCGGGTTGATTTCTGGCGATTTCTATCCGCCACCTCAGAGCAGGTGGACAGGTTATGGAGCAGCTGTCTTTAGCCTGAAGGCTCGCCGGAAACACGGGGCATCAAGCTCCATACGGAGCTTGAAAAATATATGCCCCATAGTCTTTCCAATATTTTCTCCCAATGTTTTCTAAATTCTGACAATTTGTCAACATGTTTTTCGAGTGATCATAATTCTTAATGCCTTTCGCCAAAAAAAAGGCCTCAACTGCAAATGTGTTTTCAACAGAAAGACTCGCAGAAATGTGTTTTCTTTTCTTTAGGGCCATGTTATAGGGAGAGAAATCAGTTATCCATATAAAAATGGCAAATACAAAAGTTTATTGTCAGCTCAAGCAAGTGTGTATTGCATATACACAAAATAATTCCAGATTGTGTTGAAATGCTAGCTAATGTGTTGAAAATGCAAGTTTTGTATTTTATCAAGTACCTTCAGGTGTAAAATTTGAAAATTGAAAAAAAGGTGCTGAACAAATGGTGAAAAGTAAAGAGAAAACAGATTGTAATCACTGAGAATAGCACTGTCTTATGTTTTTTATTCCATAACCGATAACACATTTCGGGTCCAAAACTCAGTGGACAAAAAGAATTGGTAAATGGATTGTTATCGACCCCACAATTAGCAAACCTATTTGCTACTATTAAAAAAGTAAACATGAACTTGAAAAACAATAAGAGTCACCTCCCATACCTTTGATCGATTGTTGCAGGGCATTTCATACATCCGTCCCACAGCATATTTACCTCCGCAGGCTCTGGCTTTAACCCAGCACTTGTGATTGGCTATAGTCCAGCATTCCTATCCCCACTCTCTGTATAAGTGTCTATGCTATTAATCAATCGTTTGAGTGCCAAATTACATAAAAGAAATACCTTCATTCCTTAAGGCTGCAAACATACTCATTTATTGCGCTAATATGCTGCCATGCTGACCCGTTTCACGTTGCTTTCTTTAATTTTCCTCAGAGCATAATACATATATATATATATATATATATATATATATAAACACACACACACACACACATGATTATATGCAATAAATCATTATAAGAAAGAGTTATAGATAATCACTTAAAACATTTATAAATTATCTGTATGCTCTTGATATCCTGTGAATTGTATATATTAGTTGCTGAATAGTAATAGGAAAGCAAGTGTCAATCTAGTAATTAACAACCAGTTAAAGTTTCCTAGGCCAGAATCTCTGAAATAGATAGGAACCATGTCTACATTGCACTACATGGAGCTGTGCTGACAGACTCAGTTACTAAGTGCATGCACATAGAGTCACTGCTGCCCCAGAAGATGTGTCTGTTGTTATTGTGATGAGGAATGAGCGACCAGGTGTGACCTGCTGAGCTTGTAAAGTAGCACAGCCAGAGCTATG
This sequence comes from Bombina bombina, assembly GCF_027579735.1. Taxonomy (NCBI): domain Eukaryota; kingdom Metazoa; phylum Chordata; class Amphibia; order Anura; family Bombinatoridae; genus Bombina; species Bombina bombina. The sequence continues at coordinate 607,509,522 of NC_069501.1, read as the reverse complement.
GAGCTGTGAGAGGTTCCAACCATGGCTGACATTAATCACGGCTGCCTGACAAATAGCTCTCGCTGCAAGGAATCTTCTAAACCTTCCACAGCCATGTGGTCTAACTGAGAGTTAAAGGGCATTCTTGTAATGAATTAACACCTTAATTGCTGGAATGTCCACAATCTTGTTGATGTTATTCAAAAATAAAATCCTGTAGAGCTGCTCTCAGATTCATAGAACACTTCCCAGTAAAAGTTCCAAACATTAATTGAATTATGAAGACAAAGAGCAAGGGAATTATTCTGAATGCAAAAAGTAAGAGTTAAACAGCTGATGCTATTACACATGACTAGATAAGCATTGATTTTCTAATGTACCTTTACATTTGATATTTGCATATTGCTGTCTACATTCATAACTGTAGCACACATTGTTCCTTGGGAAATCTATCCCCTCCAGTCTGAACCATAGACACAAATATATAAAATGTGATGTGACAGCAAATATGATCAGCTTGCCTACACTGCTATTTTATTCACAGCCTTCTTTTGTTTGTAGCATTGCTAAATTGCCTGTGATGGCATATACCACCTATACAGAAAATCTATTTCATGAATCCATGAAAAAGCAAATATAATATCTTAACAACAGACTTTAATCTGTCCTGATAGTCTATATAATAATTGACCTTATTAAAAGGACAGTCAACACCAGAATTTTTGTTGTTTTAAAAGATAGATAATCCCTTTATTACCCATTCCCCAGTTTTGCATAACCAACACAGTTATATTACAATAGATTAAAACGTTAATTTTCTCTGGTATTTATTCTGTTTAAAATGTAACTTTTTTGTAGAAAACTATTTATATGCACATGTGCCATAATATAAATGTTTTGCCTGACAATATTGCTTGCACAATATATACGCAATAACTAATATGCCATAATTTACCATAATATTTATAGAATACTAAAAACTGTAAATAAAAATAGAAAATGTCAGCAGAAAAAATTAGGAATCTCTATTACAGGTACAAAGTTAAACTGTTATCTTTCTGATCACAGTACTATAATATCTTTATGATGGTACAATGTATAAGTATTACAGATTATATAAAACTGCCTTTAGCTTACCTGTATAAGATGTATTATGATATGTAATTATTGCTTAAATGACATAAGATGTTCTTGTTTATACTTAGCGGCCGAGCCCCTTGTTTCCGGCGAGCCTTCAGGAAACAGAAGTTATGAAGTAGCGGTCTAAAGATATGCTACATCGTATCATGTCCGCTTGCACTTTGATAAATGTGCCCCTTGGTCTCATTTTACAGATGCAAATATACAAATATTCAAAAATCTAAACTATTTTGAAATAGAAACCTTTTCCGGTCCCAAGCAGTTAAGATAAAGGGGTATATTTATCAATGTGCGAGCGGCCATGATACGAAAAAGCGTATCATGTCCGCTCGCACATCAATAAATGCCGACAGAATACGCTGTCGGCATATATCATTGCACCAGCAGTTCTTGTGAACTGCTGGTGCAATGCCACCCCCTGCAGATTTGCGGCCCGTATTCGATCGGGTTGATTTCTGTCCGCCCCCTAAGAGCAGACGGACAAGTTATGGAGCAGCGGTCTTTAGACCGCTGCTTCACAACTTCAATTTCCGGCGAGCCTGAAGGCTCGTGCAAAAACAGGGGCATCAAGCTCCATACGGAGCTTGATAAATATGCCCCAAAGAGTTTCCTACCTGTATTATCTGATGTAAAACCTCACATCCTGTAGGGTTTAACAACCATTAGTTATTCACCTAATCTAAACGTTTTAACATTTCTATCAGCTATCCGTGTTTTGCCAGTTTTTTGTGAAAATTGTTTGTATTAAACAGACATTATACAGCAGCCTTATTATTAGCTATTTAAATAAAGCATTAGTTGTAGATAAAATTTGCTATTGACATGCATTACCTATTTTGCAGCTAACGCTCCTAAAAATGGGATTTACCATGCAGGGCGTTTCACTGAATATGTATACCTAAGTACTATACTCTAATCAAAAGACAAGAGATTCTAGGGAGCGCCTCAGAGTGGGCAGAGGATAATCCTGATATGTATATATGATAAAACAGAGGTGATAAATGGTGATAATTGACAAATTTATTAACATACACAAAATGTTAAAAATTAAATATAAAATGTAAAAATGACCAGTAGGAAATTCCTCAGCATAAAAATATCACATACAAATTAGTCATAAAAATATTCATGGATCCATGTTACATAAAAATTAAAATCAATACATAACCATAATAGATGAAGATTACAATGTAGATATATATTTGGAGTATATTGTGCTATGCCTCGGTTAGGAGGGATAGTATACCAACAAATGATATTCTTAAAAATGAGATTCTTAAAAAACAGTCCTAAAGTTACCTAAATATTCCTGAATGGACAATCTACAATGACAATCTTAAATTTCTACTAAAAATAACTTGTAATTAGTCAGTGTATATGCGTTTCCGCATACAATATAAGTGTTCCCTGATTCACAGTAGTAGTTTCCCAGTCTTTAAAGGCACCCAGTCCTATAGAAAGCTCTTAAATAAAGTCTATCCTGTGAGGAAAAAATGATGTGCAGAAAAAATTGATGTGACGGTGTCCAAAATGTAGAAACGTTAAAGCTGTGTCTCAAAAATGATGCAAAAGATGGTGAAAAAACCAATACGATGAAAAAAGATGTGTGGTGAAAAAAAAATAAGTAAAAAATAGAAAAAATAAAAATAACAATCCAATTTGTTCAGTTATAAACACAATTAAAAAGCAAAAGAAAGTGTCAGAAAAAACTGATAAAGTGCTTGTGTTAATAGTCAGTGCATTCTGTAGTAAGATTCAAACCAGAGATGGCACAATAAATCCAAAAATAGAACATAAATTCCCAGTGTACCTGTGGAATACAAATAACAAAATAGTGCAATAACGCTAAGTAAATCCTATATCTAAATGAAATGAGGCTTACCATAAACTAGCCAACGCGTTTCGGCCCTTCCTTGGGCCTTTCTCAAGACTGTATTATGGTAAGTCAAATTGAGCCTCCTTATATACTATAAATTGTTCAACCTATTAGCGCCAAAAAGTGTACCTCTGAACCGGAAGTAATAGCTTCCAATCCATATCCTTTGTTTTAATTTTATTTCTTGTTTAATGTTCAATTTCTTTGTATATAGTACTCATTCTCTCATTTTATATATCCTAATGTTCGCTATGTCCAATGCCTTTTCTAAAGTATCACAGAATTCGTCACACAGCTAGTATCGCAGAAACCGGAAGTGCGCTGGTATCACTTCCGGTTTTCAGAAAAATACCGATATTCCGCCTGTGGGGCCTAGTTATCAAGCCGTCAACCTCAAATACGCTGGAATTCCGCAGCGTATTTGTGGCGAGGCTGATTCGCCTTAGTTATCAAAGGCTCGAGACCGGCAAAAGTAGAATTTTGTGACGTAAGCATCGATCCGCCGGACTCAGTCCGACACAGATCGATTCTTATGTCACTCCAGATGTGCGGCACATTCTCACTACTTTTGCTAGCTATCAAAAAACTAGCAGGTACGCTCGGCACTTTTACGGCCCAGCGTACCTGGTTTTCAAAGCGCCAGCCTGGAGGCGGCGGATCCCATAGGAATCAATGGGAGTCTGACCATAGCGAAAGTACAAGTTCGCTGCTGACAGACATCCCATTGATTTCTATGGGAGCTGTCTACACCTAACACCCTAACATGTACCCCGAGTCTAAACACCACTAATCTGACCCCCCCTACACCGCCGCAACTAAATAAAGTTATTACCCCCTAAACCGCCGCTCCCGGAGCCCACCGCAAGCTACTCTATACATATTAACCCCTAAACCGCCGCTCCCGGAGCCCACCGCAACTATAATAAATGTATTAACCCCTAAACCGCCGCTCCCTGAACCCGCCGCAACCTATATTAAATGTATTAACCCCTATCCTGCCCCCCCCTACACCGTCGCCACCTATAATAAATTTATTAACCCCTAAGCTGCCCCCCTACACCGTCGCCACCTATAATAAATTTATTAACCCCTATCCTGCCCCCCACTACGCCGCCGCCACTGTAATAAAATTATTAACCCCTAAACCTAAGTCTAACCCTAACCCTAAAGCCCCCCTAACTTAAATATTAATTAAATAAATCTAAATAAATTAACTCTTATTAACTAAATGAATCCTATTTAAAACTAAATACTTACCTTTAAAATAAACCCTAATATAGCTACAATATAAATAATAATTATATTCTAGCTATCTTAGGATTTATTTTTATTTTACAGGTAACTTTCAATTTATTTTAACCATGTACAATAACTATTAAATAGTTATTAACTATTTAATAGCTTACCTAGCTAAAATAAAGAGAAATGTACCTGTGAAAAAAATCCTAACCTAAGTTACAATTACACCTAACACTACACTATACTTTAATAAATTATTCCTATTTAAAACTAAATACTTACCTGTAAAATAAACCCTAAGATAGCTACAATGTAATTAATACTTATATTATAGCTATCTTAGGATTTATATTTATTTTACAGGTAACTTTGTATTTATTTTAGCTAGTTAGAATAGTTATTAAATAGTTATTAACTATTTAATAACTACCTAGCTAAAAGAAATACAAAATTACCTGTAAAATAAATCCTAACTTAAGTTACAATTAAACCTAATACTACACTATCATTAAATTAACTAAATAAACTACCTACAAAGAACTACAATGAAATACAATTACATAAACAAACTAAAGTACAAAAAATAAAAAAAGCTAAGTTACAAAAAATAAAAAATTAAGTTACAAACATGTTAAAAATATTACAACAATTTTAAGCTACTTACACCTAATCTAAGCCCCCTAATAAAATAACAAACCCCCCCAAAATAAAAAAAATCCCTACCCTATTCTAAATTAAATAAATTTCAAAGCTCTTTTACCTTACCAGCCCTTAAAAGGGCCATTTGTGGGGGCATGCCCCAAAAAGTTCAGCTCTTTTGCCTGTAAAAGAAAAATACAACCCCCCCCCAACATTAAAACCCACCACCTACATACCCCTAATCTAACCCAAACCCCCCTTACAAAAACCTAACACTAATCCCCTGAAGATCATCCTACCTTGAGTCGTCTTCACTCAGCCGAGCCACCGATGGAACTGAAGAGGACATCCGGAGCGGAAGAAGTTAATCCTCCAAGCGGCGCTGAAGAAATCTTCCATCCGATGAAGTCATCATCCAGGCGGCGCTGAATAAGTCTTCGATCCGGCCGATGTCATCTTCAAAGAGGCGCTGAAGAGGTCTTCTATCCGGGCGAAGTCATCTTCCAAGCCGGGTCTTGAATCTTCCTTCCGCCGACGCGGAACCACCTTCTTCACCGACGGACTACGACGAATGACGGCTCCTTTAAGGGACGTCATCCAAGATGGCGTCCCCTCAATTCCGATTGGCTGATAGGATTCTATCAGCCAATCGGAATTAAGGTAGGAAAAATCTGATTGGCTGATGGAATCAGCCAATCAGATTGAGCTCGCATTCTATTGGCTGTTCCGATCAGCCAATAGAATGCGAGCTCAATCTGATTGGCTGATTGGATCAGCCAATCGGATTGAACTTGAATCTGATTGGCTGATTCCATCAGCCAATCAGATTTTCCTACCTTAATTCCGATTGGCTGATAGAATCCTATCAGCCAATCGGAATTGAGGGGACGCCATCTTGGATGACGTCCCTTAAAGGAGCCGTCATTCGTCGTAGTCCGTCGGTGAAGAAGGTGGTTCTGCGTCGGCGGAAGGAAGATTCAAGACCCGGCTTGGAAGATGACTTCGCCCGGATAGAAGACCTCTTCAGCGCCTCTTTGAAGATGACATCGGCCGGATCGAAGACTTCTTCAGCGCCGCCTGGATGATGACTTCATCGGATGGAAGATTTCTTCAGCGCCGCTTGGAGGATTAACTTCTTCCGCTCCGGATGTCCTCTTCAGTTCCATCGGTGGCTCGGCTGAGTGAAGACGACTCAAGGTAGGATGATCTTCAGGGGATTAGTGTTAGGTTTTTGTAAGGGGTGTTTGGGTTAGATTAGGGGTATGTGGGTGGTGGGTTTTAATGTTGGGGGGGGGGTTGTATTTTTCTTTTACAGGCAAAAGAGCTGAACTTTTTGGGGCATGCCCCCACAAATGGCCCTTTTAAGGGCTGGTAAGGTAAAAGAGCTTTGAAATTTATTTAATTTAGAATAGGGTAGGGATTTTTTTTATTTTGGGGGGGTTTGTTATTTTATTAGGGGGCTTAGATTAGGTGTAAGTAGCTTAAAATTGTTGTAATATTTTTAACATGTTTGTAACTTAATTTTTTATTTTTTGTAACTTAGATTTTTTTATTTTTTGTACTTTAGTTAGTTTATGTAATTGTATTTCATTGTAGTTCTTTGTAGGTAGTTTATTTAGTTAATTTAATGATAGTGTAGTATTAGGTTTAATTGTAACTTAAGTTAGGATTTATTTTACAGGTAATTTTGTATTTCTTTTAGCTAGGTAGTTATTAAATAGTTAATAACTATTTAATAACTATTCTAACTAGCTAAAATAAATACAAAGTTACCTGTAAAATAAATATAAATCCTAAGATAGCTATAATATAATTATTATTTATATTGTAGCTATATTAGGGTTTATTTTATAAGTAAGTATTTAGTTTTAAATAGGATTCATTTAGTTAATAAGAGTTAATTTATTTAGATTTATTTAATTAATATTTAAGTTAGGGGGGCGTTATGGTTAGGGTTAGACTTAGGTTTAGGGGTTAATCATTTTATTACAGTGGCGGCGGCGTAGTGGGGGGCAGGATAGGGGTTAATAAATTTATTATAGGTTGCGGCGGGTTCATGGAGCGGCGGTTTAGGGGTTAAACTATTTATTTAGTTGCGGAGAGGTGCGGGATCAGCAGGATAGGGGTTAATAATTTTATAATAGAGGGCGACGGTATAGGGGGGGCAGGATAGGGGTTACTAGGTATAATGTAGGTGGCAGCGGTGTCCGGGAGCGGCGGTTTAGGGGTTAATACATTTATAAGAGTTGCGGCAGGGTCTAGGAGCGGCGGTTTAGGGGTTAGTAACTTTATTTAGTTGCGGGGGCCTCCGGGGGCGCCGGTATAGGGGGTAGAACAGTGTAGTTTAGTGTGAGTGCTTAGTGACAGGCTAGCAATAAAGCTGGGAAAAAGCCGAAGGGCAGCGAGATCGGATGAGTGATAACTGTCACAGTCCGCTGCTCATCGCCCCGCGGCTTTTTGACAGCTTTATTTGATAACTTAGGCGAACGTATTCAAGGTCCGCGGCGGCGAAGGTAGGCGAGCTTAGGCGGACGTATTGGGCCGGCGAAGCCAGAAAAGTAGACGGCTTGATAACTACCCCCCTGTATGTCCGATTGTTGGAATATGTTGCCCTATTATGTAAGCAACCTGCGATGTGTAATGTGGTTTTGTTTATCCTGATTAGAGGATAGCCAGTTTGGTTGCTTACTTGATAAAGGTGTACCGGTAACATCTTGCATAAAACCGGAAGTGACGTCACTTCCGGAAATGCAGTCTTTATCGATACATGCTCTAATGGCCTGTGGGTTGTACCCTGATTGGAAACCTGTACATTTAATAAATATATTATATTTGAAATCATCTGTTTTTTTATACTACATAAAATGGAATGATGGTTTTAAACTGGAAGTTATGGCCCCATTCTGTCTGGTATCTGTCATTCGTTATGGGTCAAACCTCCAAGGTGATAATTTGTGGGTGTTTGCTAACAAAAAAGTCACAAACAATATACAAGATTAAAAATGTGGGTGATGGTTTCTTCATGCTGACAAAAGGACAATTATTTGAAAAAAAAAGTTAAAAACAAATTAGATATAATGCTACACCTATCTTGAGCAATATATGGTGTGTATATATATATAGATTGTGTATATATGTAGTGTAACTGAAATGCCCATAGAGGGTCATATTAAGGTATGTGAGAGGTGTAATTCATGGTTTATTTATTTGCGGATGGTTATACGGGGTGTCAGAAATCACTGTTCCAATTGTTGTGCCTTGAGATTGGGTTCATGTATAAATCTCAACCTAAAGGGACTAGATATTGCATCTGTGTCGGTGCTAATCCTATATCAGGGATGCAATTTAAAGTTATTGAAACTTTTTGGTTAATATAGTGTAAATGGTTATCCTGTGGGTGGAGATCCCTATAATCTAATTCTTCCTTCTATCCTAGACGACATTATTTTCAAAATGGCACTCCCAGGATAGATTCCTTCTCTTTGTTGTTCTGTTACTTATTAGGAATTCTAACTATCAGACATGGGCTATTGTTTTCTCCTCACCCCCTAACTGAGAGCTAAACTTCTCACACACTTCTCAGTGAAATATGATCCTTTACAAATAAAACAGTTACTCAGCAGACCACATATAACTTAGTGCAGCTTTAGTGAGCCAGGCATGTCAGTTAGTGACTTCTGGCTGTAGGCAGTTAGGGAGTGAGGAGAAAACAATAGCTCAGTGATTAGAGTATAGTACTTAGGTATACATATTCAGTGAAACACCCTGCATGGTTTATGCCATTTTTAGGAGAGTTAGCTGCAAAATAGGTAATGCATGTCAATTGCAAAATGACTGCTTCTTATGTTTCTAGTGATCTGGAAACTACGGGGGTAGATAGCAGCATCCACTGCTTGATAAATCCACCCCTAAGGGTTACAATAAAATTATATAAAAATATGAAGAAAAAAAATATTAAACAGTTTTCAACTCATGTTTGTACATTTTGAAAGTAAAATATATGATTATTATAAAAAATATTTAAAAGCTAATTTAAAGGGATATGGTATATGGCAAGGTGTTGGATTGAGATTGGCTTAAAGGTTTTTATGTAGGAGTCTTGAATTGTATGTGTATCTACAAGAGAAGGAGAAGGCGCCAACATATCGTAATTCTGAGTATATACCATACTTACAGAAACAATTTATTCTCCAATTTTGTGTTCCAGGATGATTTTTACCTCCAAACTAGATGTACCGTGGGTAACCACCATTCACCTTGGAAATTGAATGTTCCTTACGGACATTTTAAGAGACTGAGGAGAAGCTGTAAAAATATGGTAGATTACGACCATCAGCGTCTTATACTTAAAGAAAGATTCTTAGAAAAAGGATATCCTATTGAACTAATCAAAACTAGTCTTAATAGAGCAAAAACTGACAATAGGGAAGACTATTTTGCCTTGAAGTCCGAAAAAGAAAAAAATTCCTCTAACGATAGTGAGTGTTTGTTTGTCACCCAATATAACACTAGTCACAAAAAAATAACTAATATTATAAAATAACATTGGGGAATTCTTCTAAAAGATCCGATCCTTAATAAAAATATCAAGGATAAACCTAAGTGCGTCTTTAGACGGGCACCAACTTTGAAAAACCTACTAGCCCCTAGTAAGATAGTTGTTAATAGAACAAACAAAACACAGGATTTATTGTCAAACAGCCAAGAACATACTAAAAATAAGGGCATATATAAATGCTTAAAGAGGAATTGCAGAATGTGTACTTTTATCAAACCTGGGACATCACACTTTGCTTCCAGCATTTGTGGCACCATGTACCCTATCTCACACCATATAACTTGTGCATCAACATATGTGATTTATTTATTAACATGCAAACTGTGGGATACAGTACGCAGGTCGTACCTGTAGGGTTATTACGCACCAGATGGAATGAACATTATCAAAATATGAAAAACAACCTGAAAAATCATAGCATCCCTAGACATTGTAATTTAAGACATAACAGGGATTTAAACATATTCAATGTATTCCCGCATCACATCTATATAATGGATTTCGCAGACTATGCCAGCATGAAACCTTTTGGATATATCAACTGGGCACACTGTTTCCAAACGGTCTCAACATGAATATGGATCTAGCGGCGTTTCACTAACATTTTACCATTCACATTCTAAATATTCATCGTTTATTATTTTTACACTTATATATCATAGACAAAAAACACTTAAAGGGACAGTCTACCATAGAACTGTTATTGTTTTAAAAGATAGATAATCCCTTTATTACCCATTCCCCAGTTTTGCAAAACCAACAGAGTTATATTAATGTACTTTTTACCTCTGTGATTACCTTCTATCTAGGAACCTTCTTCCAGCCCCCTGATCACATGACTGTGACTGTTTATTATCTATTGTCTTAAATGTAGCATTGTTTTGTGCTAGATCTTAAATAACTCCCTGTGTCTGAACACAGTGTTATCTATATGGCCCACGTGTACTTTCTGTCTCTTTGTGTTGAAAAGAGATTTAAAAAGCATGTGATAAGAGGCAGCCCTCAAAGGCTTAGAAATTAGCATATGAGCCTACCTATGTTTAGTTTAAACTAAGAATACCAAGAGAAAAAAGCAAATTTGATGATAAAAGTAAATTGGAAAGTTGATTAAAATTAAGTCCTCTCTGAATAATGAAAGTTTAATTTATACTAGACTATCCCTTTAAAAGAACAATATAATACATAGTTATATACACTTTAAGATGCACACAAGCACATGAGTCCACTCCTTTTAATGTTATGTAAAAGGATAGTCACCTAATCATTACAAGTATTATGAATGATTAAAAGTTAAGCACATCTGCACACAACTCATGCACTCCACATGCACATGTGACCCTTCGATATTTGTCATAGATTTTAACATGACTTCAAAATGCACTATTGAAATAGTCATGACACATGCACCAATAATTTGACTAGTCCAGTCACTCAGTTTTTATAGCGGCATCTCATGTAATATGTTATCACATAGTCAGAATGTCGCTAATATTCCTATATCTTTTTTTGTCACTAATTTTGGGAAAATACACAATACGTACGTATATATAGGTGATTTTTTTTTAATTACGCTTAGGATAATCACTTAAGTCTGAGGAATAACGTATATCCCCTGATAATTTTTGCGTAAATAATTATATATTTTGACATTAGGTGACGCATTCTTCTTATGTGGTTGTATTATGTGGTCACCTACGGTCTAGGAGTATACCATCCTGTGACAAACAGTATAAACTAGTTCACTTCAAGCTGTCAATATTACAGGTGGGCGTGTTTATATATATCTATATGTATAGCATACCATTATGTCAGCGAGTGTCTGCACTTGAGCCCACCCTCATGACATCACAAACATTTACCAATCATGTTTGTCTATAGTCGCAAACATTTACGCCCCTTGTTTTGACATCCACCAATAGCGCATCTAACCGGATGTAAACATAAGAGACATGTGCGGAATACGCCGTAGCATTTCATTTATTACCCTTTTCTGGTAGATTAACAAACCAGTAATACAATTTTAAAAACCGAACACTATCTCTCAAAAGTGATCTTTCTATTGCGTATTCAAGGATTACGTTCACAACAATTGGGTTTATATAACAAACTCATAGTTGATCCCCTAAGTGTTTGTCATCACGCCCACAAGTGATCAATAGCCATAGACAGCGCTAAACATGTAAGCACACACCCATGAACGGGTCTGTGACATATATCTATCTATCTATCTATCAATCTATCTATCTATCTATCTATCTATCTATATATATATATATATATATATATATATATATATAAATAAATAAATAATATAAACAGGGCAAATATTATAATTATCATCATACAGCTATTTTCTGGTGGTATATATATATACCTTATGTGTTTTTAGATGGATTATATGATCCCCACATACCCATATCCCCTAATTTTAACAAATTTATTATATAAAATTATTTTTGGTGTTTTTTGTGTTTTTAACAAATATTGTCATTTTTAATTAATGGATATATGGACTTGTGTTATGTATGAAACATCAAAATGTTTTTTTGTTATATTTCACATCTGCATTATATGATATATAACACTCACCCTCTACTAGGCCATGTGACCAGGAAGGGTGTGTGTGGTTACTAGCCATTTGATTGGCTAGTCATCTGTATATAATGTAGCAAGTAACTACTATTTGTATCAGCCTGAAGAAACAGTAGCAATACTGAGAAACTCTACTTTTTATGTGTTTAAATAAACACTTGTTTTTAAATTTTAAGTTACTTGCCAATTTTTTAACATCTAAACTCAATCAATATCCACACAGTGAATGGTATTTCCACGCCCATAACTTTGTGAGTGAGCTGAAGGACATCCTATACACCTGTTTTTTTCTGTCTCTGGAGGAGAGTTTGCCAGACAACTCAGAGGTCCCGGCCTGCCTAGTCTGCACTACATTACAGTGCTAGACCAAAAGTGAGTGTATACTATCCATCATTTGCTATATCTCATACTTGATACTCTATGGTTTTTTTTTTATAGTATATCCTCGCTGAATTACGCTATGTTGGTGCCTTCTCCTTCTCTTGTAGATTTGCTTTGAAGTGGACAACCTTTTTACCCTGAGGAGAGCAGCCTGTTTGTGTTTGTGTGACCTCAAACACACATATTTATTGGACTTTAAGATTATATATAGTGCTAATTGTATTTTGCAATTCTTCTTACATTTTACATCTATATGCAAGTTTGAGACCAGCAGCTACTATTATATTACTACTATATATATTTGATATCATTTTTTTGCATCTTATTTTGTATATTACTAAATCTTAAAGTTATAGCGCCCCTATTTACACCTTGAATGTTAATTGAATTGTATGTGTCTCTGTATATTTGTGTATGCATGTACAGATATACATACATAACCATAAATATGCACACAGTCCCTAGAGACCAGTAGATTTGCCCTGACATCTGCTAGATGGACAGTGGTCTAGGATTGCCACCTTTTCTGGAAAAAAATACCACCCAAACTCATTAGCATAAAGTTACATAAATAATTATACAGCATAAATCAGGAACTAGAGCTGATAGAATTGATTGTATTTATAATTAGATTCCAAGACACATAGATGAAGTTTGACCATGATAGCATCTTTATTTCTATATTTAATCTTTCTTTTCAACTTTGACCTGAACATTAAAAATACTGGTTATGTCAGTAAAATATAACCCTATAGTCGGCACACCACCGAACCCGTGCCAATCCCACAATATCTGGGACAGTTAGGAAGTGTGATGAGGGCATCAGGTGGTGGATGTGAGCTAAGGTAAAAGTTTTTCAGATTTGTGTTCTTAAAAGGATATTAAACCCATTTTTTTTTTTTCTTTCATGATTCAGATAGAGCAAGCAATTTTAAGCAACTTTCTAATTTACTCCTATTATCAATTTTTATTCGTTCTCTTGGTATTTTTATTTGAACAAGTAGGAATGTAAACTATGGAGCCGGCCCATTTTTGGCTCAGCACCCTGGCTAGCGCTTGTTGATTGGTGGCTTCATTTAGCCACCAATAAGCAAGTGCAACCCAGGTTCTGAGCCAAAAATGGTCCGGCTTTTAAGCATATATTCCTGCTTTTCAAATAAAGATACTAAGAGAATGAATAAAAATTGATATTAGGAGTAAATTAGAAAGTTGCTTAAAATTGCCTGCTCTATCTGAATCATCAAAGTTTAATTTTGACTTTAGTGTCCCTTTAAGTAAAAACATCATTCTGGCCACATCATCATGTAAATATCATAATTCATGAGTGCTGTTGGCCATCATTATAAGGAATGGCTGATTATCTATTATCAAGCCCTACAGCTATTGATTTTCTGTCATTGTAAACTACAAAAATGATTCAAAACAAGAAGACTGGTCCTGATCTCATATAATACTATAGATCCAAACTAAAAAAGACATACATTATATATATTTCATATTACATGAATAATGCACTTTCCTTTTCTCTACTGTGTATTTCCGCTTGTGTATTTTTTTTGTTTTGTTTTATTTACCTTTCTCAAACAGCTTACTGTTTTACTGAGGCTGCAATTCAATGGCAATTTGCAGATTTGTATCAGACATCCCTAGCTATATGATTTTGTTTTCTATTCATTTTTTTCAATTCGCTTCTCCCTGCATGATTCACTTTGCTGGCAATCACTGAATGTCTTTTAATTCTGCGATATGTCTCTATCTAATTTTCACACAAACTCTTACCTGTCTCTCTATTTATTTTGTCTCTACAAATGAGTTTTATGACAAGAGACATAAACAGTAGTCACCTTGTTGAAGAAATGTGCAGCAAGCTGTCGCAAAAAACAAAACAAAAAAAAACCCTTTCTTTCTTATGTGTGTGTGTGTGTTTTTGTTACTGCTTTCTTCAAAGGGGCCATCTAGACAAAATTAAACTTTCATAATTCAGCTAGGACAGGGGTCAGCAACCTTGGCACCCCAGATGATTTGGAACTACATTTCCCATGATGCTAAGTCATTATTTTGGCTGTCTGAGCATCATGGGAAATGTAATTCCAAAACATATGGAGTGCCAAGGTTGATGACCCAGGAGCTAGGGCATGCAATTTAAAAAAAAACTTTCCAATTTACTTTTATCTTCAAATTTGCTTTGTTTTCTTGGTATTCTTAGTTGAAAGCTAAACCTAGGCTCATATGCTAATTTCTAAGCCCTTGAAGGCTGCCTCTTATCTGAATGCATTTGACAGTTTTTCACAGCTTGAGGGCATTTGTTATCTATATGGCACTTATGAACTTTGTGTTCATGCCGGTGCAGTTACTTCTGAGAGGACACTGATTGGCTAAAATGCAAGTCTGTTAAATTAACTGAAATAAGCCCTGCAGTGGCTTAGATACAAGTTCATTTCAGAGGTAAAAAATATATTAATATAACCGTATTGATTATGCAAAACTGGGGAATGGGTAATAAAGAGATTATCTATATTTTTAAACAATAAAAATTCTGGAGTAGACTGTCCCTTTAAGTAGTTAAAAAGTGTGGGGGGGGGGGGTTCTGGCGGATTTTTATGTTTATTTGATTTTTGTTTTTTGACAAATGCCTTTACTTTAGATGAGGTAATAAATTCCACAAGAATTAACTTAAAGTAGGAATGTTTAAAGTAAAGTTTAGTCACTTCCATTTGGATATGTATAAAATTGTTTTCTACTATAATGTCCTATTTTATAATTATAATGACATATTTAGTCATTAAACATAATAATAACAACTTGTAGCTTTAGATATTAGACAACAAATAAATCATTAGATTTCAATTATTTTGCTGGGAGTATTAGACAGGAGTCCCAAAATGGTCCAATAAGCATTTTTTTTTTTTCAACTCACACAATTTGCTTAACTGTTTTGTGGCTGCTTTTTTCGATGGTCAAACCAAGTTGTTAGATACATAACATTGGAATACCTAAAAAAATATGTAATTGTAGTGGATCCTACAGCCACTACCCTATTGCAAACTCAATCTTACTAGTTTTGGAGAGACCATCTGGCTTTTTCTATACTTTTTTTTGTTTGTTTTACAATTTCACGCATGCTCAGTTCGTATTTCAACAAATATGTTTTTTTCCTGTTGTTTATCTCAATAGCTTACAAAATACACTTTTAATCATTCAAAAATGATGTCTATAATAAAGTACATTGTACGTTTACACATATGTTGGTGTAAAATGATAAAGGAAGGGTTAACTGCACATGCATAATCAATTTAGATTTCTAAGAGAAATTAAACCCACAAGGCAGCCATCTTGTTGCAAGTGTATATGTTACATTCATTTTGTTGTCAGGAAGAAGTTGATTTGAAAGGAAACTTGATGTTGAGTATACAGAGTATATACTCAAGAGAGAGTGGAACAGGAAACAAAGACAGTGAAGAAGGAGTGTGGAAACATTGTGAATAGGTACGGTCAGTAAAATGATTCATTCATTTTTTCCTAATGGACTGGGTTCTGACTTCTGAGGGGGTCTTGTATCATCAGGATTAATTATGTGGTGTTTAAATGAGTCCACCCTTTTTCTTGCTGGAGTTGTTGGTGCTCTTTATAAGTTACAGAAACATACAAACCATGGGTGCACAATATAAGTGATGTTAAATGCACCCCATGTTAAAATCTATTAGAGTAAAACTTAATTAGGGGGTTTCCCTTGATCTGGACAGGTGAGTTTGCATACTATGGCCAAAATATGAAATATTTTTTTCAAATATGTTTAGGGATAGTGCACAGCTAACTGCTCTCTGTTTAAGACACTTGTACCACTCATGTACTGCACAATTTATCATTTATATATCTGCAATTGTGGACTTTACTAATGACTGATATTTATATATAATGACAAGTTCAATTATTATGGATGGCTTACGGCCATTCATATTTAATCTGTGATGTCAGAAAAGCCAGGTTATTGACATAAGGATTTTCCATGAAAGGTTAAACTTTATATATATATATATATATATATATATATATTAATTTAAATGAATTGTACCTATGGACAGCGCTGCAGAATATGTTGGCGATTCATAAATAAAGTATAATAATAAATAATATATATATATGTATAAATATATATCTGTTTAAAAAACCGTCAGATATATGTAGAAATATTTAATTATGACTAAATAGAACATATTTCGTTACGTAAAGAACATTGGAATATGAAATATTCATATTTTCATATTGGGTTAGCGCTGATGAGAATATGTGATGGTGTTTGCGTGAGAGTGGGATGTTAGGTTTTTTCCACTTTTTTTTCCAATAGACTCTTTATGAAAAAAGGTTTAGGTGGAAAAAACTCAAATGTAACAACCCCCAGAGTTTTAACGGCAAGCACCTTGTTCAAGTTTGTAAGATTTCTCAGTCAGTTTCCATTCTATCCAGCGAGATTACTTTAATCTAATAAAAAAGATATGCACATATTTAACAATTATAAACATTTACTAAACCCATTTTGCTAGTATGTTTCCTAAGTGTTGCAGTTGTAATTATCGCTGTTCCGCATTGTTTATTTTAATGGATACTGAGAGAATAGTTATAGGTACTAAATGTTTAAGACACTGAACTTTTATTTATGAAAGAACAAGTCAAGACATAATTTAAAAAAAAAAAGAATTGTACAAGATGCTACAGTAAATTTTACAACATGAAAATAGTCCCCAAAGTATGTAATACAAGAGAATATATTGGTATTTTAGGGTTATGTTAGTTTTGCAGTATACATTGTACTGCTGTCCTTGGTCCTGAATTAATATCCTTCATGCAGAGGAAATGCGCCAGACTTATATCCCTTTACTGCTGAATTGTTCTGCCTCTTGGTTACAATGAAAGAGATTTTTTCAAACAATATCCAAGTAGATGATCCCAGTGAGCATAATGATTTCAGTTACTCAGCATGATTTTTATAGTTTTATAAGTTTGTCGTTATTGAGTTAATTTGGTGGCCACACAAATAAATGCCAGTTTTGTTTGAATCTGTTTGAATCTGAAAAATCTAACTATATATCTATCTGTCTGTCTATCTATCTATCTATCTATCTATCTATCTATCTATCTATCTATCTATATATCTATCTTTCTATCTATCTATCTATCTATCTATCTATCTATCTATCTATCTATCTATCTATCCATCTATCTCTCTATCTAAATTGTGATGCCAAATGTTTAGTTTTCTTATATTTTATGGGGAATGTACATGGAGCAATTCTTTACTAATGCAATATTAGTTCAATGCTTACATGAAGAAATACAATTTTTAAAAATCTAGGTTGTTTCACATCAGTAATGTTGCATTCTAAAATATATGCACTAAGGTCTAGATTACAAGTGGAGCACTATTTTGCGCTCCCGCTCGCATGTTGACTTCGCTAGATGGAGGTTTTTTTGTGTGCATCGAGTTGCACTCGTATTAAAGTTGAAAGTAAAAAGTTAGCACATGAGCAAAAACCCATCGCTCACAAAAAGTTAAACTTCAAATATTGCATATTCTCCCATAGACTTTAATGGAGCAGCCAACTTATGCTCGCATGCTAACCCGACCACGTTTATTCAAGAGAGTTAAACACAACATCAAATATGAATATTTCCCTTTGCAATGTTCTTCACAAAAATAAATAAATAAATATATATATATATATATATATATATATATATATATATATATGTGTGTGTGTGTTTTTTTGGTAAAATATATATCAATATATATATATATATAAATAATCTACAATACTTTTCTTTATGTGTGCTCCAAAGCAAGTAGAGCACATTAAAATTAAGATAAGTACCCTTTACAAAAAAATTAAACAAATGTACACTGACGATTTTCGACAGTATTTTTTTATTTTCTTTGGTGCATTTTCCCGATATTCATTTCGTTAAAACAAATTATTTTAACAAACAAAATATTTTCGTGATGAATGTGCATTCTTCCAAAAATGAATGCACATCTCTATTAATTATGAATATTGCATAAATATTATTTTTCATGTTTTTTTAGCTACTTTACTGCAAAGGGATCCCATGTATTTATACAAATGTATATATATATATATATATATATATATATACATATGTATTTATGTGTTTTGTGTATATACAGTATCTCACTAAAGTGAGTACACCCCTCACATTTTTGTAAATATTTTATTATATCTTTTCATGTGACAACACTGAAGAAATTACACTTTGCTACTAATGTAATGCTAATGTAAAGTAGTGAGTGTACAGCCTGTATAACAGTGTACATTTGCTGTCCCCTCAAAACAACTCAACTCTGTCAGGGTGCCAGGAATCATACTGAGACGAGAAGTGCAAAAATAATCACAGCTTTATTAATAGCAAAAAATAATAAAAAGTCCACAAGTCAAATAACAAGCCAGGAATCAAAACCAGAGCTGGTAGTTAGACAAGCCGAGTCAGGAGCCAAAGCGAATAATCAGACGAGCCGGAATAAGGAACAAGGAAAACAGCAGAGTCAGGAACAAGCCAGGGATCAGGAACCAGGAAGGACGTCAGGCAGCAGGTAATACACAGGAACTCTCACAAACAGGTCTGAGACAACACAAAGGCAAAGCATACTGAACAGAGACCCTTTAAATAATAAGTGATGACATCACAATTCTGAGACTGCATCCTGTCTCTCATGGATGATGCACACCAGTCTGGCCATAAAAGGAAGTGCAGGAATTGAGCAGCATCCCCTACAGTGCACCAAGTCAGGAAGAGAGGTGAGTAAAATGGCTGCCAGCAGCACATGGCAAACACAACAGGGAAAAAACCCTGACAAACACACAGCCATTAATGTCTAAACCGTTGGCAACAAAAGTGAGTACACCCCTAAGTGGAAATGTCCAAATTGGGCCCAAAGTGTCAATACTTTGTGTGGCAACAATTACTTTCCAGCACTGCCTTAATCCTCTTGGACATGGAGTTCACCAGAGCTTCACAGGTTTCCACTGGAGTCCTCTTCCTCTCCTTCATGATGTCATCACAGAGCTGGTGGATGTTAGAGCCCTTGCGCTCCCCCACCTTCCGTTTGAGGATGCCCCACAGATGCTCAATAGGGTTTAGGTCTGGAGACATGCTTGGCCAGTCCATCACCTTTACCCTCAGCTTCTTTAGCCAGGCAGTGGTCATCTTGGAGGTGTGTTTGGGGTCGTTATCATGTTGGAATACTGAATACTCCGAAGGGAGGGGATCATGCTCTGCTTCAGTATGTCACAGTACATGTTGGCATTCATGGTTCCCTCAATGAACTGTAGCTACCCAGTGCCGGCAGCATTCATGCAGGCCCAGACCATGATACTCCCACCACCATGCTTGACTGTAGGCAAGACACACTTGTCTTTGTACTCCTCACCTGGTTGCCGCCACACACGCTTGACACCATCTGAACCAAATAAGTTTATCTTGGTCTCATCGGACCACAGGACATGGTTCCAGTAATCCATGTGCTTAGTCTGCTTGTCTTCAGCAAACTGTTTGCGGGCTTTCTTGTGCATCATCTTTAGAAGAGGCTTCCTTCTGGGACGACAGCCATGCAGGCTAATTTGATGAAGTTTGCGGCATAGGGTCTGAGCACTGACAGACTGACCCCCCCACCCCTTCAACCTCTGCAGCAATGCTGGCAGCACTCATACGTCTATTTCCCAAAGACAACCTCTGGATATGACGCTGAGCATGTGCACTCAACTTCTTTGGTTGACCATAGCGAGGCCTGTTCTCAGTGGAACCTGTCCTGTGAAATCGCTGTATGGTCTTGCCCACCGTGCTGCAATTCAGTTTCAGGGTCTTGGTAATCTTCTTATAGCCTAGGCCAGTGCTTTCCAAACTGTGTGTCGTGACACGTTAGTGTGTCGGCAGCAGTGTGTAGGTGTGTCCCTGCTTCAGCACAAATGTTTTTGAATTTAACATTTTTTAAAACAATTTTTTAGTTTCTGACTTTCCGCCTACCTGCTATGCATATCACGTGGTTGACACGTGATTGATACCTAGTGGGTCACAGATCATCTTAACCTATTGGTGCGGCTCAGTGGGAACTGAAACTATTCCCTTTGGCGGCACATTGGCTCCTGACTACACGAGTAGTCTCCTCAATCGGCTTGTGACTGCATGTGTAGTCAGTGAGTGGGACAGCAGTGTGTTTGCAGCACGGGCAGTAGTCAGTCAGACTCACAGAGCACTGAGGGCAGCAGCTTAAACGATGAACTGAAGTCAGAAGTCTGTGTTTTTTTTGGGGGGGGGTTTGCAGCTAGCTCCCAGTAGTGCATTGCTGCTCCTGCTCTTGATATATGGATAGGAAGTGAAACTTAAAAATACTAGAAACAGAGGTGTTTTTAGAGATACAACACTCTATTACTCTAATGCCAATACCCAGAGGATACAAATGGGTTAACCTCAAAAAACCCAAATAGATAAAGAAACGGAAAAGATTATTCTGGGATGGCACTTGGCAAAGGGGAGCTTAGAGAATAAACATCAAGGATTAAATCAATAATAATATGTGGTTATTTAATATAAGGAATTTGATATTTGTATATATGGAAGCCAATAAAAATAAATATAACTGATATAGGCTAATAGCAATAAACTAATCCAGTATATAAAGTTAATGGGCAGTCTTTAAAATGGGTAGAAATAATTAAATAAATTCTAATAACAATAATAATATTTATTGCATAAGTTAATATAACATTGGATTAAAAATAATGATGTCGGCATCTAAAAACAGACACAATGTGTGCAGTAAGAAATTGCACTATGAAAATCAGTGTAAATATATGTCCGCATCTAGAACAAATAATAACAGAAAAAAGATACATGAGAATTATTTAAAACCTGTATCGTCCTGTTTATATCGCAACAATGTCCAGAGAATAGCTATTCTCTGCAAACTTGATTGTAACCAAAAACTCCGGAATGTGTGTGTCCTCCTTTCCTCAGTGTTGGAAATTAATATAGCGTTCTCTGCAAGCGGTGGAGGATACTGTGATCCCCATATGAACACAAACAGATCCGGGCTGCAGTGCAAAGGGTATTCCGGTGTAAGTAACCTTTTGATGTTCCCACAGGGTGTGGTAACGAACCGAAGTTCCAAACAGGATGTTTGTTAAACAGATGGATTAGTATGAGTAGGTCCCGGGAAGGAATTACACATATGGAGCCAGCTCAAACCAAGTTTTAATAGCTGCTCGATGTACCTGTCCTATCTACCTACGTATCCAATCTGTTGGTGACAAATATGTTAGTCTTGTACACAGGAACAATTGGCAAATCTCGCAAATCCATATTGCAAATCTAACAGCCAAGTAAAAACATTTAAATATTGCACTAGCAAATATAACTTTATTAGCCACTGCACTGCATGCATACACTACTTGCAACATTACTTGTCAACACAGTGAAAAATGCCATTGCGTAATTAAGGGATTATCTATCTTTTAAAACAACAATAATTCTGGTGTTGACTGTCCCTTTAACTTGTCCTCCACCTTTTAGGTGACGGACTGCAATAATCCCGATCAGATACGATCGGGATGATTGACACTCCTGATTGGCCGCAAATGTGCAGGGGGCGGCATTGCCCAAGCATTTCTTGTCAAATGCTTGTGCAATGTTAACTGCCGACAGCTTTCATGTCTGCCCTTAGGGGCCGAATTATCAAGCTCAGAATGAAGCTTGATGCCCCTGTTTTCGCGTGAGCTTTCAGGCTCGCCAGAAACAGCTGCGGTCTGCGATCCGCCAGATCCTTTACGATTTGCCACAAATCTGCAGGGGGCGGCATTGCAGAAGCAGTTCTGGTGAACTGCTTGTGCAATGTTAAATGCCGACAGCGTATGCTGTCGGCATTCAGCAATGACTGTCCGACATGATATGTTACATCGTATCGTGTCGGACAGACATTGATAAATTGGCCCCTTTGTCTGAACATCAAATAAGAAGATTTTTTTCTGACAAATTTCAAAGTTATGTCTATTTCCACTCCCACTGTAACATATGACAGCCATCAGCCAATCACAAATGCATATACGCATAGTCTGTGAATTCATGCACATGCTCATTAGAAGCTGGTGACTTTAAAAAGTGTACATATAAAAAGGCTGTGCATATTTTGTTCATGGAAGCAAATAGGAAAGTTCTTTAAAATTGCATGTGCTATCTGAATCATGAGAGTTTAATTTTGACTTGAGTGTCCTTTTAAGTACTGCATTGTCAAGTTGTAAGCCAGAACCCACTCAACCGAAATCTGAAGGAATAAAGTTAAAAAAATGTTAGTTTTCACTTACATATGGGCACATATTATATGATACACCTCAGTGTCTATTGAACCTTCTATACAACATAACTTCACCTGTGAATGCAATGAGTGTAGCTAATTGAATCTGATCCCAGTCATGCAGTAGCTCTTAAACACAAAATCAGCTGTGCCTTATGGGGGAGCAGTGGGGGTTCTAGTGCAGTGTTCGAGGGGATAATATCCCCCCCATTCATTACCATAGCTCTCCCAAAAATATCTGTAGGAGATAAAACATCATGTAATATGTAATATGAAAAATGCATTTTAAAATACAGTACATCAAAAATAAACTTCCCTAGAAATGTTTTTGATCCCTAAGAATTGTAGGTTGATGGACTGCATATTCTACTAGTGCATGGAGAAGGAGACGGTGAGATATGATTGGTACAGCAGTGGAATGGCAGGTAAGTAGACATTGAGCTGTGAGCAGCTCAGGAATGAAGAGCTATTATGATATTAATTGGTAAAGGGATAAGACCACACCAAGAAAGGCTAATAAATAGACAGGAATAAATTAATATATGACCTGTAAAGATATTGGCAATAAGCTAGATAATGCTGGCACAGGAACAACATGGCACATGCATAACAAACTAGTGAGATTAATGTATTACGGGTTTGGAGGATAGTGAAATATATCTGGTACATGGATAAAAATACAATACATAGTGGAATTTTACAGCGATAGGAAGGTGTGCAGATAAAATCAGTACACGTGTGAGGAGAAACTGAGATAGGACG
Organism: Bombina bombina; assembly: GCF_027579735.1. NCBI lineage: Eukaryota > Metazoa > Chordata > Amphibia > Anura > Bombinatoridae > Bombina > Bombina bombina. The sequence continues at coordinate 607,485,999 of NC_069501.1, read as the reverse complement.
GTAAATGGATGGTAAGGAACCAAGATAATGCTGGTACAGAGAGACGAAGATATCAAGATAAGTTGGATTTTTTTGCTTTCATTTAGCAGGTGTAACATCACACAAATACAACTACTTTTACATACTGATAGCTTCACTTTACAGGGTTTCTGCACTCCTGTTATACTCAGCAGCAGTAATCAGTATTTTGCAGCCTAGACTGACTGCGTTCCCTGATTAATGCATCCCGCTCACTTCCTGCTACATGACTTCTATACCCTCGAGCCACAATTAGAAATATTAATTGCTGCCTGATTTTGTGCCGATAGTGGCTTCCCTGCCAGGGTCTGTTGGATTTCAGTTGGGAGCAAAAATAGGTTCAGGGCAGCTGGTAACCCTTGCAGTGCCAAGAGATTTGTGATCTATTGTACAAAATGCTAATTTCTGTCATCATTAGATGTCTCCAGAACAAGAGCTACTTGTTTTACTCTTCTCTACCTGCATTAAAACTACAAATACACTTTGATATGTGGATTTATTTTAATGTTCAGAATAACTTGCCATTTATTCTAAACACTTTTTTTTTTTCTATGTTCTTGCACACAGCTTTAATCACTTCTAGGAAGTACATTTAACATAAAGCCTATACTGCTGGCCTAGAATGTATGCATCTTAGCTCCTATCAGCGTACCTAACTTTACTCTTCAACAAAGGATATCAAGAGAATAAAGCACATTTGGAAAATTGTTTAAAATTGCTCTCTCTGAATTGTGAATGTTTCATTTTTACAGTACTGTCCTTTTAAGTGGATTAGTAACTTTTTCTCTCCTTTTAACTTTTTTTACTCTGACTGCTAAACTATAATGAAGGTTTTCACCCCACTCATAGAACTAAAGTGTTGACAGAAATTTGTATCTGTCAGTTCCGGTGTCAAACAAGTTAGAAAGCAGCAGAGGATTTGACAAGACCTATATTACCTTATCTAACAATCTGAAATTCAGACGGAAAGGCAGGGAAGGATTTTAGTCCCACTATAGGTTAGGTCTCTTGATTTATTTTGTCAAAACATTTTTCATAGACAACCTTTAGCAAAAACTCATATTTATTATAGCAAATGGTCATTTTACATATTTATAATTTTTAATGTATAACAAGTGTGCAATGTTATTGAAATAATACATGTTTTCTCGTGTGAGCCTATTTCATATGTTTGCAATTAATTATCTTAAATAGTAGTTTCAGCTATGCATACACTGTGAACTCTTTTAGATGCTCTGTAGGAGCTGGTGTCTCTGAATGTGTGCATATATAAATTGGATAGCTGTATATCAGTCTGATCCAGCCAACATGGTCAGTCCAGCCCTGAAATACCAGGCAATTCTCCTCTGAACAAGGAATATGACAACCACAAACGATCGTTTCAGCCTTCTGTGGGCCTCATCAGTGAGGTGCAGCCATATCCCTCTAAGCACATTGGGCAAGGAGTCCATGTCTGGTTTCCCCCATCACCCATAGGGAGACTTCCCCAGGGTTATATTTACATATGCAAAACAGAAAGAGAAGCCGTCTGCCAGGAACGAACAGCAGCATCAATAGCTTGTTCTTTAGACATATATATATATATATATATATATATATATATATATATATACAGGGAGTGCAGAATTATTAGGCAAATGAGTATTTTGACCACATCATCCTCTTTATGCATGTTGTCTTACTCCAAGCTGTATAGGCTCGAAAGCCTACTACCAATTAAGCATATTAGGTGATGTGCATCTCTGTAATGAGAAGGGGTGTGGTCTAATGACATCAACACCCTATATCAGGTGTGCATAATTATTAGGCAACTTCCTTTCCTTTGGCAAAATGGGTCAAAAGAAGGACTTGACAGGCTCAAAAAAGTCAAAAATAGTGAGATATCTTGCAGAGGGATGCAGCACTCTTAAAATTGCAAAGCTTCTGAAGCGTGATCATCGAACAATCAAGCGTTTCATTCAAAATAGTCAACAGGGTCGTAAGAAGTGTGTGGAAAAACCAAGGCGCAAAATAACTGCCCATGAACTGAGAAAAGTCAAGCGTGCAGCTGCCAATATGCCACGTGCCACCAGTTTGGCCATATTTCAGAGCTGCAACATCACTGGAGTGCCCAAAAGCACAAGGTGTGCAATACTCAGAGACATGGCCAAGGTAAGGGTAAGAAAGGCTGAAAGACGACCACCACTGAACAAGACACACAAGCTGAAACGTCAAGACTGGGCCAAGAAATATCTCAAGACTGATTTTTCTAAGGTTTTATGGACTGATGAAATGAGAGTGAGTCTTGATGGGCCAGATGGATGGGCCCGTGGCTGGATTGGTAAAGGGCAGAGAGCTCCAGTCCGACTCAGACGCCAGCAAGGTGGAGGTGGAGTACTGGTTTGGGCTGGTATCATCAAAGATGAGCTTGTGGGGCCTTTTCGGGTTGAAGATGGAGTCAAGCTCAAGTCCCAGTCCTACTGCCAGTTTCTGGAAGACACCTTCTTCAAGCAGTGGTACAGGAAGAAGTCTGCATCCTTCAAGAAAAACATGATTTTCATGCAGGACAATGCTCCATCACACGCGTCCAAGTACTCCACAGCGTGGCTGGCAAGAAAGGGTATAAAAGAAGAAAATCTAATGACATGGCCTCCTTGTTCACCTGATCTGAACCCCATTGAGAACCTGTGGTCCATCATCAAATCTGAGATTTACAAGGAGGGAAAACAGTACACCTCTCTGAACAGTGTCTGGGAGGCTGTGGGTACTGCTGCACACAATGTTGATGGTGAACAGATCAAAACACTGACAGAATCCATGGATGGCAGGCTTTTGAGTGTCCTTGCAAAGAAAGGTGGCTATATTGGTCACTGATTTGTTTTTGATTTGTTTTTGAATGTCAGAAATGTATATTTGTGAATGTTGAGATGTTATATTGGTTTCACTGGTAAAAATAAATAATTGAAATGGGTATATATTTGTTTTTTGTTAAGTTGCCTAATAATTATGCACAGTAATAGTCACCTGCACACACAGATATCCCCCTAAAATAGCTATAACTAAAAACAAGCTAAAAACTACTTCCAAAACTATTCAGCTTTGATATTAATGAGTTTTTTGGGTTCATTGAGAACATGGTTGTTGTTCAATAATAAAATTAATCCTCAAAAATACAACTTGTATGGATGGTATTATTATCGTTTTAATGGATTGAATAAAGGATTACCTTTTATAAAGACCAGTGAGTGCCTGTGTTCTTGGAGAGGATACGAATTGGCTTGCAGTGCACCTTGGCAGTCGAATTGGCATAAGATTGTGCTGTCCTCTATCTGGACTATATATATATATATATATATATATATATATATATATATATATATATATATATATATATATTTCAACTAGAAAGTGCACTCCAAAGGTCTTACCACAAATCTCACTTTATTGTGGTAAGATCTTTGGAGTGCACTTTCTAGTTGAACTGTGCTTTTCTTTCTTGCTGCACCCAAGGCTATTCAATTAGGATTCAAGAGTGCACATTATTCATGATATATATATATATATATATATATATATATATATATATATATATATATATATATATATATATATATATATAGTAATAGCGACAAAAAAGAGCACTCACTGGGTCTATCATTGATATAGCATAAAAATGCTTTTTATTTGTACAGGTAACGTTTCGTGGATTCCAACCCCGTCCTCAGACCTTACATAATACACACTAAGTCTTACCTTAAATACCCTCCACCGACTGTGCATATCGCTGTACCGGAAGTCGACCGGCGTTCTGCCCGCACCACTGCGCATGCCCAGAGCGTCGGCATGACAACCGGACCTAGCGTCATGCTTGAAAAATATACACATAACACAGTGGTTAAAAACAAGAACATGGAATAAGTGAAAAACAATGCAGCCTCATATTTAGTCTAAAGTAAGCACAAAAGAATTATTGAGGTTATCAAGAAAAGAAGATTGATAAACATCTGGAACGATTCACCTCAATGTCTCAAGATGAGGCTTTACAGAAGAGTGGCACTCGGAAACAAAACAGAAGAATGACGCTTTCTACTGAGTACACTGCTGATAAATACAACATGCATCAGCTAGTGAAAAAGAATTGGAACATCATAGAGAGCGATAAAAAATTACCTTTCAAAGGGACTTTACACCCACAAGTAGGATATAGAAGAGCAAGATCACTACGTGATATCCTGGTAAAGGTGGACCCGGTCCACAACTACACAAAAAAGAACTGGCTACAGACTTCTAAGCCTGGTTGTTACAAGTGCATGGGTTGCACTACGTGCAATGGTCTAACCAATGCCAAATTCTTCACCCACCCTACAACTAATCAGAGATATACCATCCGACATAGGGTAACCTGCACGACCACACATATTGTGTATTTGTTACATTGTCCGTGCGGGTTATTCTATGTCGGAAAAACTATTGACGACCTCCGCACCCGTATGGCTAATCACCGCACGGCAATCCGATTGGCAATTAAAAACCATGATTCGGAACAACCAGTTGCGCGACATTTTGCGCCGAAGGGCCATACGGTAGCGGACCTGAGATATGTGATCATCGATCACATACCACCACTTACGAGGGGTGGAGATAGAGATAGGATGTTGCTTCAGTGCGAATCGAGATGGATTTTTAATTTAGGTACTATTGTACCTGGTGGGCTTAATACCCACCTAGATTGGCACTGTTTTTTATAGTTTAAAATGTATTGGCCCCTAATTCATTAAAAAGGTCATTGCAGATTAGACATCAAACTACTGAATAAGCAGGCATCAGGGTCTTTAGATTGTTATATCACTGTATGGTCTGCTTAGGAAATATATAGTGCCCATTATGATCTAGGATCTCTTAGTATGCGTAGCCAAAAAACTGAAATGCAATTAAGATAGTTAGTATCGATTCTCAGGCAAGTAAATGCAATAAAATGATACAACTATTAAGTTACCTCAGGTATAATTATCATAATGTGTTCTAGGATCGAAGTTCAAATACTAGGCTAGCAGGTAAACAATAATTATTTTGTGCTTACTTTAGACTAAATATGAGGCTGCATTGTTTTTCACTTATTCCATGTTCTTGTTTTTAACCACGGTGTTATGTGTATATTTTTCAAGCATGACGCTAGGTCCGGTTGTTATGCCGACGCTCTGCGCATGCGCAGTGGTGCGGGCAGAACGCCGGTCGACTTCCGGTACAGCGATATGCAAAGTCGGTGGAGGGTATTTAAGGTAAGACTTAGTGTGTATTATGTAAGGTCTGAGGACGGGGATGGAATCCCCGAAACGTTACCTGTACAAATAAAAAGCATTTTTATGCTATATCAATGATAGACCCAGTGAGTGCTCTTTTTTGTCGCTATTACTGAATGTTGTTTGGATGCACCCTGGGCGGATGTAACACAAAGTGAGTGCAGAGTTCACCAGAGACTGCTATATATATATATATATATATATATATATATATATAATATATATATATATATATATATATATATATATAGAGAGAGAGAGAGAGAGAGAGAGAGAGAGTGGTATAAACAGCAGTTTTGCTTGTATAGTTTTTCATTTTATACTGAGCAAAGTATATCCCTAATAGACACATATTACAATAATCCTATACTTTAAATAACATTTCATATATCACAAATGTTATATTTTTATGGCTGTCTCCTACCAACAACATATTATTTTCTTTTCTTAATTAAGTAAATTATCTAGTTTTTGGATGCCGGTAAGAAATCAATTCCAGAACAGTACAAGTACTGTGTAAAAACCAAATGGCTCCATCTATAAATCAATATGGTTGGAATGTGAGCTTTGTGGATAATAAAAAATAAACTAATAGATTCTACAATCTTATGGAGTAATTTAAAATAGTATTGCGTTTATAGTGTGCACTTAATATATGGCTGTATACTGTACACATAAATTATTAACAATGTTGTTTGGGAAAACTACTCTGCAATTTCAAAAGCAGGTACAAATAACTTAAAACAACATTTTGTAAACATGCTTCAAGTATCATAAATATGCATTTATATTTTTGATCAGTACTACAGAAAGATATTTTGACGTTTTCAAGGTAAAAAACTAATATGGTGCAAGGTCGATCTTGCTTTGTGAAAAAAACCTTACTTAAAAAAATATTTTATATACTGTATTTTGCCAGGTATTACCGTATTTTTCTGATACGTTGTCAGTTTATGATCCTAACTTAAAATCAATCTTGTTTATTGCCAGATTATACTATAAATAACGATCTCTAGTTCTAATAGAGAGTAATACACTTGGCACATACATCTAAGTTCATCCAAGAGTTTTAAAAGAACTTCGATCAGTGCTAACTGTCCCATTAACTGATCTGTTTAATCAGTTACTATTAACAGGAGTTGTCCCAGATGATTGGAGAATAGTAAATGTAATACCTATTCATAAAAAGGGCAGTAGAGAAGAATCTGGTAACTACAGGCCAGCTAGTTTAACTTCAGTAGTAGGGAAATTAACGGAAAGCCTCTTAAAAGAAAGAATTATGACTTACATAAAGACAAACAATTTAGAGGACCAAAATCAGCATGGTTTTACTTTAGGGAGATCATGTCAGACTAATCTTATTGACTTGTTTGATTATGTAACAAAAGTATTAGACAAGGGTGGAGCAGTTGATGTAGCATATCTAGATTTCAGCATAGCATTTAACACCATCCCACACAATAAACTAATTCACAAACTGTATCTCCTTGGTCAAGACTCAAAAATTGTGAACTGGGTGGAATGCTGACTTAAGGACAGAAAACAAAGGGCGCGATCACATATACGGCGCATGTTTCGGCGCAAGCGTGGGAACCTGAGCCGCCCATTATTTCACCTCGCACATCGGGGTATTACATATACTGCGTCATTATATGCTAAACTGGCGTAAGTAGGACAAACTGACGATCTTCTGAAATGTGCGGAAATAAACACAGGTGCACATGTGGACAGAAGGGGGGAGGAGGGAGAGGATAGGGAGGAACCCACACCAAGGACATCACAGGGAGGAAGCCAGGTGTCCATGGAGGATGCGAGGCTGAGATGTCCCAACTTCTCATTTGAGGAAAATGTTGCCCTAGTCCAGGACATCATGGACAATTACAGTGCCCTCTTTGGGCAGGAGAAGGGCAAAGGCATTGCCAAAAGGAGAAAAACAGCATGGTTGGCAGTAGAGGATGCCGTCAACAGTGTGGCCCTGCAGAGGTGGACTGTTGAGGGCCTGAAAAAGCCGTGGAATGACTGCAACAGGCGGGTCAAAGAAAAGATGGGGCAGGAAGCTATGCACAAGAGGGGAACAGGCTGTGGTCAATCCCTGGATATTGAGTATAACACCTGGCAGGAGATGATACGCAGGTCCCTGAGTATCACAGCAGTCTGTGGACTTCCAGGGGCCCGTGACTCAGGGGCTGCAACCACAGCACATCATGCTGGTGAGTAACATCCCACACACCAGTATTATATGTATTTGAGATATAACATCCTTTAATATCACAGATTCATGTACACAATGAGGAGCATGGTATTTGGCCTACTAACAAAAACATCTACAATTATATTTGACATTAATGCTACTTAGCACAATTCAATTCATGATTTGAGGTGGAATAGTGCAATACTAACATGTTTCAGATTAACACAGGACACATGTTATAGAGTTTGACATGAGAATCAGTATAGGCCCTAGCATGTATCAATGTATATTGTATGCCCACGTGGATATATATCTGACTTTACTAATCCATCTCATCCTTTGACTCCTTCACAGAACCTCCTGTCACAAGGATACAAACATCCATGCCACCACCCCCACCACCACCACCCTTCAGGCAACCTCAAGAACAGTATGGTCCCAGTCATGAGCATGGTTGGATGGCTTCAGTTGAGGACTCGAGAGTGATGCCACCACCATTGCCATATGACCCCTGGCAAGATTCCTGGCCAGAGGAATATCCTCCCTTTGGCTTTGAGGGGGAGCCAAGACAGCCACAAAGGGTCCATGTATTTACCCCCCACAACACAATCTCATGGCAGTCAGGGATTTTACCCACAGACAATGTTACAGGAAGTTCCAATTGGACAGGCTGAGTGGTCACACACTCATCATCAGTGGAACTATCAACCAACCATACGAGCTCCACCATCCTCAGCAATTGGACGAGCTCCACCATCCTCAGCAATTGGACGAGCTCCACCATTGGCAGACGGAAATAGAGCAGATTCTACAGCTGTACCTCAAGAACCATCAGATCCAGGTGACCCTGCCCCACATGAACCATCAGTTGAAGCTGGCCCTGCCCCACATGAACCATCAGTTGTAGCTGGCCCTGCCCCACATGAACCAGCAGTTCAGGCTGGTCCTGCCCACATAAACCAGCAGTTGAAGCTGGCCCTGCACCTCAAGCAACAGCAGATGCAGGTGACCCTGCCCCACAAGCACCTAGAAGCCCTGCTGCTCAAGAGCCTGTGGATGCATTGTATTCACCCCTGGGTGAGGAATACATTGCACTCCAGAGGAGGCTCATAACAAGCACTGGGAACATACAAAGAGGTCAAGAGAGGTTCTTCAGGAACCATGAAAGGTTCATCAGGAGCCAAGAGAGGAGACAACAACATAGCATAGAGCTACAGAGGGACATGGCAGCATCGTTAAGTGCAAGTGTTTGTAACCAATCACAGATGATGCAAATTCTGTCTGATATGCAGATGCAAATGGACAATAGATGGAGAGAACAAAATCAACTCTTGGGTGTGATGGTTGAGCACTTTACACACCAGCAGGACACGACATCCAGCCTATCATCTGTGGCCAGCACACCAGCAGAAACAGCAGAATCTTCTCAAACCAGGAGAACAAGGAAATTCACTACAGTCACCTCAGCTCCCTCATCCAAGAAGCCAAAAAAGAAATAAATATTCTTATAGTTCACCATAAATCTTGTCCTCTGATATTTACCATTTAATTGTCATACACATCCATGTGAGGTGTGCTTCAGTACACTAATATTGTTAAAACATATAATAAGACCTGTGTGGAAATGGCAAAAAAAAGGTAATATTATCATGTTTATGACATATTCTTGTACTATAACTCACATCCACAATAGTTGTTTATGAAGGGTACATATAGTAATATTCACTTCTAAGATGTAAATCAATGTATCTCACATCCAATATAAATTGACACATTGGTATATATAGTAGTGATGTTGCTTATAGGGTGGGCATTATCAGGTGTTTTAAGGCTGCAGGTGAGAGGTTGTCGTGTCTGTGATTGGTTTGACACAATTGCAAAGAGTCGGCCATCAAGAAGGTCTTAGAAATAATCATATGAAGTTTTGCTTTCATATATAGGTTTTGCTTTCAACTAAGAATACCAAGAGAACAAAGCAAGTGTTAGAATTAAATCTGATTGTAGTTTGAAATAACATGCCCTATTTAAAACAAGAAGGTTTTCTTTGGACTTGACTGTTGCTTTATATATTTTGGCATCAATGCCAAGCTGTGTTAGCATTAGAATAAATTACACTCCAGTGGGTTCTAAAGAGATTAAGGTAATACAATTATGATTTCCCATTGTTCTCTCCTCCAAGTATTGTTGATTGTTTTGAGAAGAAATTTAAAGTAAATAAGCAAGTATATGTCCGCAATGTGATAAAGTACCTACAAGCTCAATCCATTTGATTATGTTGTGGCTTCAAACTATTTCAAATACACAAATAAACCTTAAAAAACCAATATCATAGTATACGGTCCCTTTAACCTTGAGATGCTGCTTAAATGTATGTGTTTGTTAAGGCTTCCAGGGAGTTACGTTGCTTTTTCAGTCAGTGCAAGGGTTGCTGCGCCTGCAATATGTGGCGAGATGAGAATGGAGTAGATTTTCTGAATTCTGCGTGTGTAAGTCCTTACGCTGCATATTGGATACCAAATTGTGCGGCAGTTCTATGTTAGTCTATGGGTAAAAAAAATACGTCAGAAGGGTGAAATATACGCGCGTAACTTGTATGCTACTTGTATGCTATGCCGTATATGTAATACCAAAATCGAGTAAAATATGAGGATTTTGCGGGCGACGCTGCATATGTAATGGAGGCCAAAGTGTCTTAGTAAATGGAGTTCATTCAGCAGAGGGGGCTGTTACTAGTGGTGTTCCTCAAGGGTCACTTCTGGGCCTGTTATGTTTAGCATATTTATCTGTGATATCAGGAAAGGGCTACAGGAGAAAGTATATCTGTTTGCAGATGATACAAAAATGTGTAACAGATTGGATGTTCTGGGGGGGTGGGTAGACAAAATGAGAAGTGATATACAACAATTGGAGGATTGGACAAACGACTGGGATCTAAAGTTTAACACAGAAAAGTGTAAAATAATGCATTTAGGGAAGAAAAATCCAAATGTTAATTACATACTCAATGACACTTTACTGACTGTTACAGATGAGGAACAGGACTTGGGAATTATTATTTCAGATGATTTAAAACTTAGTAAACAATGTAGTAATGCAGCAAGTAAGGCTAGCAGAATGCTTGGATGTATTGGTAGAGGTATTTGCAGCAGAAATAGTAAGGTTCTTATGCCACTTTATAGATCATTAGTTAGGCCTCATCTTGAGTATTGTGTGCAGTTCTGGAGGTCATATGTTCAGATGGATATTAACAAACTTGCATCTGTGCAAAGGAGGACTACCAAAATGGTACATGGTCTAAAAAATAAAACTTACCAGGATAGGCTCAATTACCTACATATGTATAGCTTAGAGGAGAGAAGGGAAAGAGGTGATATGATAGCAACTTTCAAGTACGTTAAATGGCTTAGTAAAACTGAGGCTGTGGGTATTTTACATAAAATGGAAAATTCTAGAACAAGGGGTCATGATCTCAAGCTGAAGTATAGTAGATTCAGGAGTAATTTGAGGAAGCACTTCTTTACAGAAAGAGTGATTGATTTATGGAATAAACTTCCTCAAGAGGTAGTAATGACATTTTTCTAACTAATCAATTTATTAGCTTCTCTCTTGTCAACTATTTGTTTATTATATATATATATATATATATATATATATATATATATACGGAGTACATTTTCTTTAGAAATAAAAGGAACTTTGTTGTTGTGTTTGTTTTGAGCTCTTTCTTATCAGCATCATATCATACATAACTGTAACTTTAACATTATTCATATATGGATGCTGTATTGCAGGGGCTCAGTAACAAACAACAACAAAAACAAATAAATCACTAATATAATATATTGTCCACCTCTTTTCGTATATATCTATATATATATCTTTTATATGTGTTTATACCTTTATATATATAATTTAACATCTTTAATTTGATATTTTTCTTAAGGCTTAACTACTAATGTTTTCCTTTTTCCAAGCTGTTATAATGCTTTGAGAAAATCCTAGGATTTTGTTCTATAAGTTTTATTCATACTAATGTTTTTAAGTTTGTTATCTAACAATACCACCTTTACCTTTGTGGGGGGCTTGGCCTGTTGTGGACAACTAGATTAGTTTATACTGTTTGGTAATATCGGGCAGACTTGCTCAGCCTATGGCTCTTATCTGCCATTAATATCTATGTTTCTATGTTTCTATAAGAAAACAATGAGTCAAGAAATAACAGGGTGGACAATATCTGTTAATGAATTGTATAAAAAGAATACAATATCTGTCTATCAAAATTCACATGCAAAGTACAAAGGAAGCAAATGACTTTTTGGCTAGATTACGAGGTGCGCATTTCACTCGTTGTGAAGAAATACTTACCTTTTAAACTTGACAGCAGCTCCAGCTTTCTCCGGTTGTCGCAAGCCATTTCTGACGTCAGAAATGATGGATAGGTCATCCTCCAATCACGGCTTCCCCCCGGGGGAATCAGTGTCTGATTCAACGCCGTGATTGGAGGAAGCCGGATTCCTCATTTTAGACCCAGGAAGAGGCTTTACGACGGGTGGAGGAAGCTGGATTGGCTGTCAAGTTTAAAAGGTATATATTTTTTTAACAACAGGATTGAAATGTAAATTTTAATGAATTAAAGTGCCCCTGTTCTTAATCAAATTTTTAAAAACCGGGCACTTTAGCATCAGAATTTAAATCCTAACACTAAGCCCCAAATAGGTACCCACCATTCCTGAAGTCTGACGCAGAAGGTCTTCTTCCTGGCGGCTTCATCATCTTCTATATTCATCTGGAGCTAAGGTGGCGTGGAGCGGAGGTACGGAGCTGACTTTCCCGATACGTGGATCCTCAGCGGCGGTCCTCAACAGTGGCGGCCTGCGGCGGTCCTCAGCGACGTGAAGGCTCCTCTTCATGCAATCGTCCATCCACTCTACGCCGCCTTCGCTCCGGATGAAGATAGAAGATGATGGAGCCACCTGGAAGAAGACCTTCTCCGTCGGACTTTAGAAATGGTGAGTATCTATTTGGGGCTTAGAGGGATATTTATCAAGCCGTCAACTGCAAATATGCTGGAATTCTGGCAAACCTAATTCGACCCATTTATCAAAGCCTACAGACCGGCAAAAGTTGAAATTTGTGACGTAACATACGATCCGTCTGTCTCAATACGACACAGATCAATGCTTACGTCATTACAGATGTTTTCCGAATACAAATTCTGCACTATCTGACAACTTTTGCAAGTTATCAAATTTCTAACAGGTACACTCGCCACTATTCAGGCCCAGCGTACCTGGTTTTCAATCCGCCACCCTGGAGGCCGCGGATGCCATAGGAATCAATGGGAGTCTGTAAGCAGTAAACGCTTATGTTCGATGCTGCAAGATTTCCCATTGATTTCTATGGTAAAAAACAAATTACGTTTACACCTAACACCCTAACATAAGCCCTGAGTCTAAACACCCCTAATCTGCCACCCCTACATCGCTGAAACCTACATAATGTTATTAACCCTTATCTCGCTGCTCCCCGACACCGCCGCAACTAAATAAATGTATTAGCCCCATATTCTGATGCTCCCGGAGCCCACCGCAACTAAATAAATGTATTAACCCCTATTCTGCCGCTCCCAGACACCACCGCAACTAAATAAAGTTATTAACCCCTATCCCACCGCTCCCGGAGCCCACCGCAACTCTAATAAAGTTATTAACCCCTATCCCTCCACTCCCGGAGCCCACTGTAACTCTTATAAATGTATTAACCCCTAAACCCCTGGCCTCCCACATCACTACCACTTACTAAACATATTAACCCCTAAACCGCGGGCCCCCACATTGCCATAAACTAAATTAAGCTATTAACCCCTAAACCTAACAACCCGCTAACTTTACATTAAATATTAACTCATCCCTATCTTATAATAAATTTAAACTTACTTTTAGAATTAAAATAAACTATATTAAACTACTAATTAACCTACCCTAACTATTATCCTACAATTACATGAAACTATATTAAACTATTAATTAACATACCCTAAATATTATACTAAAATTACATTAAACTAACAATTAACTATATTACATATTTAAAAACCTAACCCTATTCAAGTTATTTAAATCTACTATTAAAAATTACTAAGTTACAAAAAAATAACAACTAAGTTACACAAAATAAAAACCACTAAGTTACACAAAATAAAAAATACATTATCAAATATTTAAACTAATTACACCTAATCTAATAGCCCTATCAAAATAAAAAAAGCCCCCCCAAAATAAAAAAAAAACTATCCTACACTAAACTACCAATGGCTCTTAAAAGGGCCTTTTGCGGGGCATTGCCCCAAAGAGATCAGCTCTTTTACCTGTTAAAAAAAATAAAAATACCCCCCAACAGTAAAACCCACCACCCACACAACCAACACCCCCAAATAAAAACCTATCTAAAAAACCTAAGCTCCCCATTGCCCTGAAAAGGGCATTTGTATGGGCATTGCCCTAAAAAGGGCATTCAGCTCTTTTACTGCCCCCCCCCCCCCAAAAAAAAAAATCTATTTAAAAATAAATAGAACATTTTCTTCTATGTGAAGATAAATATTCATAACTACCTTAGGGTTAGTGCAGTTGGTCTAATGCGGGTCGGGGTAAGTGTGTGAGCAATAAGTGTTAGGTTTTTTTAGGTTTGCACACTTCCTTTGAAGTCTATGGGGAGAAGAAGTTAGCTAGCGTGCATCAGCTTTCAGTCGCATGCAAACATTTTGCTTTCAACTTGTAATATGCGCGCTAAGTAGCGCAAATGAAATATTTACTCATGGTGGTGTATTTTTTTAAATATGTGTATGTGTCTATATATATATTTGTATAAACGTGTATTTATGTGTTTATATGTGTAAATATGTATATACATACATGTATACACATATAAACACATGTATTCACATGTATATACATATATACACATATATACACTTTTGAGCCCTTTCCATAATGAATACCATTAAACATGCAATGTGCTTTGAATAGAAATACTTTACATTATAATGTTCCTTACATAGAATAAAATGTTCTTTGTATTTTTAAACATATACAGGTAGCCCTCAGTTTACGCCGGGGTTAGGTTCCAGGAGGAATGGTTGTAAATCGAAACCGTTGTAAATTGAAACCCAGTTTATAATGTAAGTCAATGGGAAGTGAGGGGGTTAGGTTCCAGGCCCCTCTCAAAATTGTCATAAGTAACACCTAATACATTATTTTTAAAGCTTTGAAATGAAGACTTTAAATGCTACACAGCATAAGCCTAATAAAATAGATTGTATCATCATCAAACTAAGTTTAATGAACAAAAACAATTGCTAACAGCACCTAATTAAATAATCACACAACAGACTGCATCATCATCAACAAAAACGTTTTTTTACTTGCATTTTTCTGCAATCAGTTCTCTGCATTATTAGCATGTTAGATAATATTTGGTCTGCACCTATTCTATGCATTTCAATCTGCAGTGATTAAGCAGTTAGGCACCCTCACCTCAAGCTGCTGGAAAGGAAGATAATAGGGAAGTGGCTGCTAAAACTTGTTGCTCGATAGCTAATGTCTGCTTTATGTAAACAGATCAATTTCAGGCTGTTAAGTTGCATAAGTGCTGCAAAACAAGCGGACAGCTCCACCTACTGGCTATTTTAATTAGTGCACTTTGCTTTCCAAAGCTTTTCAATAGCAGTCACATGACTGAAAAAACGGCGCAAATTGAACCGGCGTAAACCGAGGGCCACCTGTGTATATATATACACACACACATATATATATACACACACACATATATATATATATATATATATATATATATATATATACAGTATATATGCATATATATGTATATTGATACCTGTATATATTCATATAGATATACAACACACAGAAAACCTGGCACCCTCTAGCAAGCAAAAAGTAATATTTAAAAGCAAAACTGAGTTAGAGAGTTAGTAATATTTGGCGCCAAACGGTTTAAGTCTAGGACCACATCAAGGTGTCTCTTCTCCTGTGACCCTAACCTGCAGCAATAACACAATGCATGCTTTCAAACTAACATAATGTGAACCACCAGGTTGACACAGGCCTTTATAATTTACCTAAGCACATACAAAACACAGAAATGGACTGCACTCTCAGACCGGACTGGGTGCACATCCCAAGTCACTGTAATGTCCTCAGCCCTGAATACTTACTTACTGAGTTGATGGAAACTGTACAGCTGCATGTAAGTTATTAGGGCTGTGGGTTTTACAGTGACTTAGGATGTGTACGCAGTCCAGTCTTAGAGTGCAGTCCATTTCTGTGTTTTGATATATAGGTATAAATAAATATTTTACCAAAAAAAGATATATATAAATATTTGCTGGGTTTGATTACCTTTTTTTTTGGACCGTGCTTAGAGTGGGAGATTAATTTAGAGACAACTACCGTTTATAGATACAAACTGTGGTAGTGATTTGAGAATGACAACCATTAATGTAAAGGAGTGGGAATATGATCTTGCTGAAACTTTTGCTTTGGAAATATCTAGCAATGCTGTAATTGAAACAGGGAAAAATATAAATAAGTAGTTTGAAGATATAATTTGAATGATGATCCTATGACTGAGGACTTTAAATTAGAATGGGAAAAATGTTGTCTGAGTGTTCCTTCAAAAGTGACGAGATTAAAGCTGAATAGAGAAAACAACAAGATGAAATTAAATCTAGGGAAAGACACACATTTCTGAGAGATCTTTTAGACTATAAAGAAGGAGTGGTGTATGGCTATGCAGGACAAAAATCTAGCACATTAGAATCAGATAGATCAGGCTCATAAACAGATTCTGGAAGGACTAGAAGAAGCAAAAGAAATAGAAGAAGGGGTAATTTTTTAGGATGGAAAAGAGACTAATAAAGAAAAAAAGAAGGAGGGGAGGGAGAAAACACAGACAATCCAGGAGGTGTCGAGTCAAACTATGCCTTACGCAGCCAGCAGGGGAACAAGCCCCAGAAACAGTAGACATAGTCACTGGGAGGAAAGATCTGTAGGTGATCAATCTGTTAAAGAAAATTCTAACAGAAACACACATTGAAGTTTTGATGAAGGGATTAACTTTTTGTCCTATGAATAAATTTGATGGATTCATTACCTCTAAAGATCTACTTTTAAAGTAGTACTCAAAAAAATCAACGCAGGTAAACCTCCTGATACCAAACTTGATATGCATGATCAGATGGTATTACCTGATTTAGAGAAACTTTTGGCAGACAGTGATGGGATGTCTAGTCAAGAGGAATTAACATCGATTGGACAAAGTAATTTTAAGCCAAGATCAACATATATGCCGGACTTGTCAGTGGTACCCAGTGTGATGACTTTTGTTAAAATGGTAGAAAAAGATCTTAAAAAACTAAATACCATTACAAAACATGATAGGGATAATCTAACAAGTATACAAAGATCAATACTGGATGATTGAATTAATGACCAGGAAATTGTCATTAAGCCATCTGACAATGGCGGCAATGTGGTCATCATGAATGTTAAGGATTATAAAAGTGAATGTATGAGATCATTGTCAAATAACATTCAATATGAAAGACTTAAAACTAATCCCACCTATGTATATAAAGATGAATTGGATCATACCCTTCTATCAGCCTTCCATTAAGGTCTGATAAATAAAAAAGAACTTGAATTTATGTTTTTTAAATATCCAGTGATACCTACGTTCTACACCACACCCAAGATTCAAAAAAATAAGACAACTCCACCCGGGAGACCCATTGTGTCTGGGATGGGGGGTCTTTCTGAAGGGGGTGACTAAATATATTGATTGGTGTCTCCTCCCTTTCTTAACATCCCTATCATCTTATGTTAAGAATACAACAGAAGTTCTGAAAAAATTGGATGGTGTTGTTTTATCGCAAGGGACATTTCTTGTGTCTATTGACGTAGATGGATTATATTTCCTATGAGAAAGGACTACTGGCAATGAAAGAATACCTTACCCAAAGGGGAAGTAGATTTGATCAACACATTGAATTGGTGATTAAAATGTTGGAATTTGTGGTAAACAGAAATTATTTTAAATTTGATGGGAAGTTATACAGAAAATTAATGGGTACAGCCATGGGGCCTGTTGTGCCCCCACTTATGCATGTCTGTATCTAGGCAGATGGGAGACAAACCATTTCAGATGTGGAAGATGAATTTTGAGAGTGTATCGCACTGTGAATTTGTTTTATTGACGACGTGCTGATGCTATGGGAAGGAACTCCTGAAAGTCTCTCCAAATTCATGGGTGGCACATCTTTTTATTTGGGAGGGTTGGTTGTGTGGGTGGTGGGTTATACTGTTGGGGGTGTTTGTATTTTTCTTTACAGGTAAAAGAGCTGATTTATTTGGGGCAATGCCCCACTGTAACATATCTCAGCCTAATGTCACTATCCCTTTAAGACTGCCTTTCCTGATTCTGACACTCATGCTGTTTTGGGCAATATTTACATTCAGCTTGCCTGTCTGATTAATCATTCATGCACCTGATTCCCTCAGCCTCTTTTTAAGCCTTCTCAGGTCTAATGTGCTTTGCATTAACTTTGAAGTTGTGATGTTGTGATCTTGAACAACAGAGGGCTGTGACTGTTCCCTGCATGAATTCTACCAATTTATTCAAGATACAGCCTTTCCTATTTCCTATGCTTAAAATCATCAAATCGCAAGTATCCAAATAATTCCATTTTGTTACCTGGACACTGCTTTTTTTTTATATTATATTTTTATTAGACTTAGCCATATAACTGACAGAATGGATAAGTAAAAAAAATAAGACAAAGAAGATAACATCTGTTCTGCTTATGTACGTCACGCAGGATGATCATGATCTCGCAGGACCAGCATAAATCATTGACATATCAATACAAAAACAATATTAGGCAGTCATAACAATGTTAATGATCTTTCTAGAATCAGCAACGACTACGATCAGTAATAAAGAGGCTAATTTTCAGGAAAAAATAAAAAAGAAAAGAGGAAAGAGAAAAAGAAAAAGAAAAAAAAAGGAAAAAAAAATCCACCCCTCCTACTCCCCTAGGCAGGAGAACTAACCAACATCTAGGATATCAATTTTTTGTCAAAGTTTATTCCACCGAGATCCTATTTCTAATCCAAGTATCAGGAAATTCGCCATGTAGAACTAATTCTGCGAAACTAACTGAAGCCAAAAAAGGTCTCAGAATTTGTCTCTGTACAGCACTTGGATAAGTCTTAATAACCGGCGCCCAGCCTGTTAAAAACTCCTTAATTTTCCTTTCAGAAACAAACTGAGAATGAAAGGATTCAAAAATAATCTGGGCTTGGATATCCCCTATGACTTGTGTCAAAGTGGGAGGACTCTTTGCAATCCATTTTTTAAAAATATTATACCTGACTGTTAGAATAATTGTATTCAGGGTACGCGTTCTCTCCCTTCCTCTTATCTCCGGAAATAATAATACTATCTTTTCAAGGGAGAGGACAATCGAGCTTGCAAAGACCCTATTATACCAGAACTGGACCTTCAACCATAATTGAGAGATCTTTGGACAGGCCCATAACATGTGGCAGAGGTCAGCCCGGGTATAAGCACAATGTTCACATTGAAAAATTTTATTAGGAAAATATTTGGCCATTGAAGCCGGCGATATATAAGCATTATTTAATAATTTCAAATGGGATTCTTTCCAATTTGTAGGCACCAAAAGTTTCGCAACTCTCGCAAGACTATCGCTTATTCCCTCTGAATCTATAGAACTAATGTGTGGAAGCCAGAACTTGGTCCGCAAATCATCCTCCAGCATGCCTTGCTTAGTCAGCATAATGTCATAAATTAGTGAGATTGATGAATCACCAAGAATAAATTTTCTAATACAAGTCTTAAGCTCAAACCAGTCACCTCTCTCACCAGAGTGCCAATTCTGAGCATTGATAAAATGTTGCGTCTGAAAATATGCAAACCGATGCTGTCTGGACAGAGAAAATTGTTCCCGTAATGTTTCCCAGGGGAGCATCAGTAAATCTTCATTAACTAGTTGATGAACATATTCTAGCCCTTTAATCTGCCACTCATAAAAACATTTCTGATCTAAGCCCGGAAGAAACTGGGGATTCCCCCTGATCGGGAGATATTCAGAGAAGGAAGAATCAATTTTGAACAGTTTACAAAGTCTATTCCAAGCTACAATAATGTTCCTAAATGACATTAGTACGGATACCTCGAGCGGAAGAGATTGGGGAGTACAATGAATCAGGGCTTCCAGCGCCCATGGTTTCACAAAATATGACTCAAGCTCCAAGGTAGTTACTAGCTCTGCCCGGGAGACCCAATCAAAAATAATCTTAACCAAAGCAGCATAATTGTATAGTCTGATATTGGGCAAAGCCAAGCCCGCATCAATATATTTTTGCATAAGCCTATTAAGCGATAATCGTGGCTTTTTGCCTTTCCAGATGAATTTGGAGAACCAGGTTGCCAGTTTCTTCAAATCCTTATTCAGGATCAGGAGAGGTAGATTTTGCAAATAATAAAGGATTTTAGGAAAAATTACAATTTTAATTAAAGTTACTGAAGCTGTAAGTGATAAGGGGAATGCTGCCCAAATCTTAAGATCCTCTTGAATTTTCTGAAATAGCCAACCGAAGTTGGCCTGGTACCAAAGTTTCGGGTTTCTATTAATCTCTAATCCCAAATATCGAATAGCATCTACTTTATGGAAGATTGTTACAGGTTGGTTAGGGCACTGTGTCCCAAGCCACATCAATTCACTCTTTTCCATATTGACCTTATAGCCTGCAAAGGTACTAAATTGATTTATCGCAGATATCACCTTTGGGATAGTGTCAGCTGGTTTATTAAGAAAAAGTAAAATATCGTCGGCATAAAGAAGTATTTTCAAATTTTGACCTCCTAATGGGATCCCAGGGAGAATCTCACGAAACTTGATAGCCAGAGGTTCTAATACAATGTTAAAGAGCAAGGGCGAAAGAGGGCACCCCTGTCTTGTTCCTCTATGTAAAGGGATCTCGGGGGAAATCGTACCATTAACTAGTAAGTGTGAAATAGGTTTCTGATAAATCTTTCGAACAAAATCAGGAAAATTACAGATAAAGCCAAATTTGCCTAGAGCTGAAAACATATGCTTCCATGAGATGCAGTCAAAAGCTTTGACTGCATCTAATGTAAGAACCGCTACATTTTTTAGATCAGACCTCTCCCTACCCTGCTCTGAATTCCAAATAAAATCAACCAAAGTTGTTAATTTCCTTATATTCTCAGAAGAGCACCGAGATGGCATAAAGCCCACCTGATCTGTGTGGATGAGTCTCTCCAGACAAGGAACCAATCTGCTGGATAGAATGGAGGCCAAGATTTTATAGTCTGCGTTAAGGACTGAGATAGGCCTATAAGAAGCCGGGTCCTCCGGATTTTTCCCCTTTTTAAGAATTAAGGAGATATTGGCAGCCGAGAAAAACGAGGAAGGTATATTACCTGATATGTAGTAGCTATTAAATAGCTTCTCTAATATTGGAATAAGCAGGTCAGATAATGTTTTGTAAAATTCTATTGGGAGCCCATCAGGACCTGCTGCCTTGTTCAACTTAGCCCGGGATATTGCGCTGCTAATTTCCTCGGGTGAGATAGGGGCATTCAATATTTCTAACTCTTCTGGTTGAATTTTAGGTACCACAATAGAGGACCAAAAGTTTATTTCATTGTCATAATTAGAATCTCCTTCAGCATATAAACGTTGGTAAAAATCATGGAAAATTCCTGCTATTTCCTCCGTATCTGAGGTGCCTCTACCCATGTGCTGTATCACGGGAATAAGATTTTTATTTTTCTTAGCTTTGACTAATCTCGCCAAACTTTTGGCTGAGCTACCATGAATGCTCTTATATCGTAAATTGATTTTTAGCTCTTCTTCCTGGTGTTTTTGTCGCAGGACGGAATCTCTTTCCTTCTTGGCGTTAATATATAAATTCCAATTATTCCTAGAAGGTAGACCCCGAAAATTCCTAAAAGCATTTCTGACCTGGTTAGATAGCTGGAGATCTCTAGCTCGGATCTTCTTATTCCTAGTATGCAGAAATCCCTTTATATCACCCCGTAAAACCGCTTTTCCAGCTTCCCAAAAGGTTTGAATTTTATACCGATATGCTGAATTAAACCCCACGTATTCATCCCATTTTCCTTTTAACCAACAGATAAATCTAGGGTCGTTAGATAAAAACCTGGGATAGAAAAATCTATGACTCTTACTACCACACCTATCTTGCAAACACAGCGAGGCAGAGATTATTGCATGGTCAGAGATCATAATCTCACCAATTTCAGCCTCTAATTTGCCACTAGAAAAAGCGATTGAAGTCAAAAAGAAATCTATACGAGAAAACGTCCTGTGCACTTTAGATTCACAGGTAAAGTTTTGTACATCCGGGTTCAACCCACGCCACACGTCATGAACCTGTAACTTCTGACAAAATTTTAACAAATATTTTGAACTTCTCCTGTTTACAGACATGTTTTTAGATGAAAGCCTGTCCAGTTCCGGGTATAGGGTCATGTTAAAGTCCCCCCCAATTATCAGGTTCTCTTTAGTATATGGAAACAACTTAATTTTGATTTTATCCCAAAATTCAGGATTAAATTTGTTGGGGCCATAAATATTACACAGAATAAATTTAATCTTATTTATATAAATGTGTAAAATAATGAATCTGGCTTCTGGGTCTATCTCCGCCTGAATAACCTTATAATCAAGCGACTTGTTTATCAAGATCGCAACCCCACATTTCCTACCTCTAACTGAGGATGCGATTACCTCCCCTACCCATTTGATCTTAAGTTTATTGGCTTCAAGGCCATCCAGATGAGTTTCTTGAAGGAAGGAAATATCAGGGTTCTTCTCTGCTAGGAGTTTAATTATAAGTTTACGTTTAGAAGGCGACGAGATTCCTCCCACATTCCAGGAGGTTATCTTAACGTCCATCAATTAATATGAAGTACTTATCTCTAAGGATCCTTACTAGGAGAGGGAGGGGAGGAAAAGGAAAAAAAAAAAGAGAAGAAGAAAGAAAAAAAAAAAAAAACACACAAAGCCATATAAATATAAAACAATTGAACAACCAAAAGGCATATATACCTTTACAAGATAATAACAAAAAGTCTTTACTTTTGACAGTCTGTATGTCAATTTTATCAAACCTAGAATCCCATATAAGAGGGCACCCCAAATTACTAAAGAACACTTGTGACCTAAGAAAAAATAAAAATAAAAAATTGGCCATAATTAAACTGGCTAATGTCGACCTTATTTATCTTTGAGAAATTCTTTTACTTCCCCCACCTCAGAGAAGGTCAGGCGAGATCCTCCGTACTCAATTATTATTTTAGCCGGATAAATCATTCGGGCTTGAATACCTTTATTAATGAGTTGAGTACAGAGGGGAGCCATCATCCGCCTCCTCTGTGAGGTCTCTGCAGAAAAGTCCTGAAACAAGAGGACTTTATTGTTACCAAAAATTAGAGGCTCCTTTAGTTTTTTAAATAGCTTCATTACTTCTATTTTGTCCTGAAAATTCAGTATCTTACATATACACATTCTGCTTCTTCCCTGTGCTGTCTCTGTGGTTTTTTTGGTACCAATTCTATGGGCTCTCTCGACCTAGGATGGGCAATCTGGATTGTGGGACCCCCAGTCTCTGTGGTAGTATCATAGAAGTAAATTGTAACAGATCCTCAAATTCAGAGGATTCTGGAAGACCCACAATCCTGATATTATTTCTTCTCGCCCTGTCTTCTAGGTCGTCAAGACGTCCCTGTAGGTAATTGATTTTAGAATCCTGTTTAGTAATTATGCTATCTTGGGTGTTGACCTGGTCCTCTAGATCAGAAATCCTACTCTCTGCTTCCTGCATTCTAATAGAAAATTGTCTTACTTCCGCTGAAAGTACTGAAATTTCAGATGAGATTGAGCCCAACTCTTTTTTAATCATATCAAATTGGGGTGAAAATAGCTCAGATAGTTGAGCTATCAAAGAGTCAGCGGAATTAAATGCTGGTTCTATCGTATTATCGAAGCTGGCTTCAGGAACTTTAGCATTTTTATCTTTAACTTTACTCGGCATTCTGGGAGAGGAAGATTTCCCCTGTGATACAAATTTATCCATAAATTAGAAAGAACAATAAAGAAGTGAAACAATCGTGCGTGCTAAAAAAAAAAAAAAAAAAAAAAGGTGACGAGAGTGCAAGAGTGGAAAAAAAAACAAACAAAAAAAAACCCTGAGTGATACCGCAAAATCTTTGATTGAAGGGACGCTTTCTACTTGAACCGTTTCCGTATTAGTATTTACACAGAACAAACTTGCATCATGTTTTTCCTGAGCAAGAGACACTGGTCTTGGAAAAAAGCAATACCCAGTCAATGACGTCACAAATTGGAGGCGGACACACAGAGTCAGTGTGTTTTGGAAGACGCCGGTCCTGGTGTAAGGGTTAAGGAGACCTGCATACTAAAATACCAAGTCAGAGCTGGTGAGTCCCTATGGAATATCTGGTGGTCCGGTGAGCTTGGTCTCTAGGAGGACCGCTGGTCTGTTTACATGCTTTGGTGATTTTTATGGTGAATTCCCTATCACTTAGAAGAGAGGCTTACTTATCCCTGTATTGTTTTATTCATATGAACTGCAACATGTTGCTTGTGGATACATTGTACATTATTCCATGCGGAACTTTAGAAGATTGCTGATTACGCTGTGCCACATTACATGGCTACGATATGTTTTAAGTTGCAACATTCATACCGGTAACATTCATTCAGGGATCCCTTATATAGGCTCAGTTTAAATTGTTTGTTTTTAATGCCATAATAAATATTATTTGATTTACTTAATATGAGTGTGTTATATACGCTGATTTGTTCTTAAAGGAGAGGTGTCTGCATTATGTATTTGATTGACTTAATAGGGGGTTGCAGGATTAAGTTTACTTTTAGTGTTCTCTTTGATTATATATATATAAATGTAAAAGAACATTGGAATGTAAAGTATTAATAACTACCTTCGGCTGTCGTTCTAATACATCTAATGGCCCATTATTGGGTAATTGGAAAAATGGCATTTATCATAAATATTGAATTAAATAGCTGGTTTGCTTTACTTCCACTTCTGCTTCTGTAAAAATTCATGAAGACAATTTCCTTTTTTCATATATATTATTATCACTTTCTGGTATTTAACTAGATTTTGCTACTATATTATTTTGTAATATAACACATATTATGGATTGGAATAGTTTAGAACACTTTTTTTTTAAAAAAAAAAATCCCCCAACCTGCCATACAATGTGTTCTAGGTGTAATTCTAACAGATTGTAAATTAGGTCACAAGAAAGAAATTCTATGCTATCAGACTATCACAAATATTAAAGGTTAAAGACTAAATAAGTTCTGGGATTTCAATGCAGGTAGAAGAGGATGTGCTAAGAGGGAAGATCAAGTCTTCGCTGTCAAATTATATACACCATATATTGCAATTACCTCTTCTAACGTTATTGTACAAGCAATTTTACAGGTATTATTAACTGGCAGTGGAAATAATGTTCTTCTTTATGAGGAGACTTGGGTGATGAAAGTGCAGAGAATATAATTATTCCCAGGACACAGTCTAGATTTTCCTTCCCTCCCACCACACATACACAAACTCACACATACACATGCATACATACTATATGTGTGTATATATATATATATATATATATATATATATATATATACAGTATATACACACACATATACACACGCACACATGCACACACACAAACACACACATACACATGCATACATACTATATGTGTGTGTATATATATATATATATATATATATATATACACACACATATACACACGCACACATGCACACACACAAACACACACATACACATGCATACATACTATATGTATATATATATATATATATATATATATATACAGTATATACACACACACACACATATACACACGCACACATGCACACACACACAAACACGAGCACACACACATACACGCGCATACACACAAACACGCACACACATACATATACACATACACACATGCACGTACACATACACATGCACACACACGCACACACATACACATGCATACACACACGCGCACGCACATACACACACGCACACACATAGACATGCATACACACACACGTGCACACATACACATGCATATACACACACGCGCACACATACACAGGCATACACACGTACACATACACACGTACACATACATACACGCACATATACACTTGCATACACACACGCACACATACACATGCATACACACGCACACACATACACACAAGCACACACATACACATACATACACGTGCACACATACAAATGCACACATACGCACACACATACACACATGCATACACATCGAACAAACAACACTTCAGAGACTGTAAAGATATCCCATTCTTATTCATATATGGGTCTGGGTGAGGCTGGCTGCAACATTAGTATAAACAGTACTTTGGTGTTTTGCATCTTGAATAGCAACAGCCTATCCCCTTGTATCAATGTGAAATACTTGGAAGAAATTCACTAATCCTGTTCGTACCTGCTGATTATCAGGTATAAAAATAACAGTCATTTTGAGAAGTAGGAAAAATCTTAATGCATGCAAGCAGTGTGTTTACTATTTAACTGCCAAACATATAGTATACACTCACACTTTTACCTTCTCAGTGAATAATATACTGCGTTATAACATATTGTATCAACAAAGTAGTTTCAAAGCAACGTTGACTAATCCTTGTGAAGTGCTCAACTTGTAGTGAAAGATACAACAGGTTACTTTTCCAGTTACTCACTGTGCCGGCCCCACGCCGCTGGAGTGCGATCAACTTCAATGGCGACAGCCAAACACCGGTCAGTGCGATATCAGCAGAGCTGCAGGGATACCTCAACAGCTCTCCCTTTCACCAACTCATAATGCAATATCCAAACAAAGAGGCAAATAACGAAGCAAGACTTGCCTGTATAAAACTTCCAAAGCTTTATTATCAAAGTGAAACACTAAGTGCTACACCACTCCATAAGTGTCAGAAACTTATCAACTGAAGTAACAAGCGCACAAATGAGAGTACTATCTAAAGGGATTACCTGACAAAAGGATATGGACTTATTCAACACAATTGTGGACTTAAATAAATTCATGAGAAAAATCAAGTTAAAAAGGCATTTTTGTAATGATCAACAAATGGACACTATTACTGCTGAGGATGTAGAATTCTTAAATAAACACATTGCATTAGAAGATGTAGAATTGCTTAGATTTGATGAATTGTGTGACACTAATAGTCTTACACCTATATTACAAGTTTTGCGCTATAGAGGGCGCAAAACGAACACAACAAAAGTTGCGTTATTTCACCCTCCATAGCGCTGCCATTACAAGTTTATGAAAAGCCCCCTTGTGCGTGCGATATAGTGGCAATGAGCTTAATACCGCACAAAATCCAAGGGCTGCTTTGACATGCTCGTACACGCTTTCCCCACAGACATCAATGGGGAGAAGGTGTTGCGCGGAATGGCGGAATGGTGGATCGCCGTAACGCAACCCCATTGATGTCTATGGGGGAAAAAAAAGTTACGTTTAAACCTAACAACCTTACATAAACACTATGGGGCCTATCTATCAAGCTCTGAATGGAGCTTGAGGCCCCGTGTTTCTGGCAAGCCTGCAGGCTCGCCAGAAACACCAGTTATGAAGAATGCTCCATAACCCTGTCCGACTGCTCTGATGAGACGGACAGGAATAGCCGGAATTCAACCCGATCGAGTACGATCGGGTTGATTAACACCCCCCTGCTGGCGGCTGATTGGCCGCGACTCTGCAGGGGGCGGCGTTGCACCAGCAGCTCTTGTGACCTGCTGGTGCAATGCTGAATACGGAGAGCGTATTGCTCTCCGCATTCAGCGATGTCTTGCGGACCTAATCCGCACTGTCGGATCAGGTCCGCAAGACATTTGATAAATAGGTCCCCAAGTCTAAACACTTCTAATCTGCTGCCCCCAACATCGCCGACGCCTACATAAAGTTATTAACCCCTAATCTGATGCACCCGACATCGCCGACACCGAAATGAACATATTAACCCCTAATCTGTCGCTCCCGATATCCCAATATCCCTATCTTAAAATAAATAAAAACTTACCTGTAAAATTTAAAAAACCTAAGTTTAAACTAACAATTAACCTAACAACTTTTATGCTAAAATTAAAATAACAATCACTTAAATGAACTAAATTAAACATTAAAAAAAAAAACTAACACTACTAAAAAAATAATAATCTAAAATTACAAAAAATAAAAAATACTAAATTACAATGTGGGGGGATGGCGGTTTAGGGGTTAATAGGTTTATTTAGTGGCGGTGATGTGGGAGGCCAGAGGTTTAGGGGTTAATAACTTTATTTCGTTGTGGCGACGGAATAGGGTTTAATAGCTTTATTATAGTGTGGGCGATGTTGGGGTGCGGGGGAATAGGGGTTAATAACTTTATTATAGTAGTAACGATATCGGAGAGCGGCGGAAAATGGGTTAATAAATTTTATTAGTGGCGGCGATGTCAGGAGCGGCAGATTAGGGGTTAATAGGTTTAATATAGTATAAAAAGAGAGAGAGATGCCATTTTGGGAAATCTCCCTAAGTGTGATGCGGGAATCCAGACGTGGACCCGTTGCTCTGTGTGCCTAGAGGGATATGGCTGCACCTCACTGACGAGGCCCACAATAGGCCGAAACGTACGTCTGGGGTTTTGCTGTTTCTCTCGTTCAGAGAAGAATTGCCTGGTATTTCGGGGCTGGACTGTACTGTGAAGTCAGGATCAGACTGATATGCTTCTGGAAAGTTTTTCTCTGTGAAAGGCACATGTTGAGCAAAAAGAGGCTGCTTCTTGGGTGATAACTAGCCATAGAACAAGCTATTATGCTATTGTTCGTTTCCAGGTTGAGCGCTTCTCTCTTTTTATTTATGCAAATTATGACATTTTGGGAAGTCTCCCTAAGTGTGATGCGGGAATCCAGACGTGGACCCGTTGCTCAGTGTGCCTAGAGGGATATGGCTGCACCTCACTGACGAGGCCCACAATAGGCCGAAACGTACGTCTGGGGTTTTGCTGTTTCTCTCGTTCAGAGAAGAATTGCCTGGTATTTCGGGGCTGGACTGTACTGTGAAGTCAGGATCAGACTGATATGCTTCTGGAAAGTTTTTCTCTGTGAAAGGCACATGTTGAGCAAAAAGAGGCTGCTTCTTGGGTGGTAACTAGCCATAGAACAAGCTATTATGCTATTGTTCGTTTCCAGGTTGAGCGCTTCTCTCTTTTTATTTAGGTTTAATATAGTATTTGCGATGTGGGAGGGTGGCGGTTTAGGGGTTAATAGGTAGTTTATGGGTCTTAGTGTACTTTGTAACAGTTTAGTTATGAGTTTTGTGTAACAGTTTTGTGTAACAGTACTGGTCTCAAATGGCGGAATGGAGCGTGTTGGTATAGGCTGTAACGCAAGCATTTTAGCCTCACCACACAACCTGTCAAGACTAAAAAAAAATAATTCTAAAATTACAAAAAATAAAAAATACTAAATTACAAAAAAACTAAACCCTAAATTACGAGAAATAACAAACAAAATTATCCAAAATAAAAACAATTACACCTAATCTAATAGCCCTATAAAAATAAAAAAGCCCCCCCCCAAAATAAAAAAAAACCCTAGCCTACAATAAACTACCAATAGCCCTTAAAAGGGTATTTTGTAGGGCATTGTCCTAAAGAAATCAGCTCTTTTCCCTGTAAAAAAATACAAGGGCCCCCCAACAGTAAAACCCACCACCTAACTAATCCTCCAAAATAAAAAACCTAACTCTAACAAAAACCTAAGAAACCTAAGCTATTCAAATCAGCCAATAGAATTTCAGTAGCTCTTATCCTATTGGCTGATTTGAACAGCCAATATGATTTCAGTAGCTCTCATCCTATTGGCTGATTTGAATTTAAAAAATCAAATCAGCCAATAGGAATGCAAGGGACGCCATTATGAAAGGATCCCTTGCATTGAAGATTCAGTGTACAGCGGCGACCGTATGAAGAGGACGCTCTGCACCGGATTTCTAGAAGGATGGACCGACTCTGCGCCGCTGGGATGAAAATAGAAGATGCCGCCTGGATGGATGAAGATGTCGCCTGGATGGATGAAGACCTCGCCGACTGGATGAAGACTTCTTGCCTCCTGGATGTCCGGACTTCAAAAACTGTAAGTGGATCGTCGGACGTTAGTGGGTTTTTTTTTTTTTTTAGATTAGGGTTTGGGCTTTCTTAAAAGAGCTAAATGACATTTTCAGGGCAATGCAAAAGAGCTAAATGCCCTTTTAAAGGCAATGCCCTTTTCAGGGCAATGGGTAGCTTAGGCTTTTGTTAGTTAGGTTTTTTATTTTGGGGGGTTGGTTGGGTGGTCGGTTTTACTGTTGGGGGTCTTTGTATTTTTTTACAGGGAAAAGAGCTGATTTCTTTAGGGCAAAACCCTTAAAAAAAAAGCCCTTTTAAGGGCTATTGGTAGCTTATTGTAGACTGGGTTTTTTTTTATTTTAGGGAGGGGGACTTTTTGATTTTTATAGGGCTATTAGATTAGGTATAATTGTTTTTATTTTGGATAATTTTGTTTGTTATTTTTCATAATTTTGTGTTTGTTATTTTTTCTAATTTAGTATTTTTTGTAATTTTAGTATTTTTTTTTAGTAGTGTTAGGTTTTTTAATGTTTAATTTAGTTTATTTAATTAATAGTTATTTTAATTTTAGTATAATAGTTGTTAGGTTAATTGTTAGTTTAAACTTAGGTTTTTTTAATTTCACAGGTACGTTTTTATTTATTTT
Source organism: Bombina bombina (assembly GCF_027579735.1). Classification (NCBI taxonomy): domain Eukaryota; kingdom Metazoa; phylum Chordata; class Amphibia; order Anura; family Bombinatoridae; genus Bombina; species Bombina bombina. The sequence goes on along the minus strand of NC_069501.1, from coordinate 607,455,511 downwards.
AAGATAGGGATATTGTAATTTTAATTTAAAGTTATGGGGTTGCTAGGTTTAGGGGTTAATAGTTTAATTTAGTTTTTTGCGATGTGGGGAGCTGGCATTTTATGGGGTTAATAGGTTTATTTTGTGGCAGTCATGTGGGAGGCCAGAGGTTTAGGGGTTAATAACTTTATGTAGTGGCGGCAATGTTGGGGAGCGGCGGAATAGGGGTTAATAGCTTTATTATAGTGTGGGTGATGTTGGGGTGCGGGAGAATAGGTGTATTAACTTTATTATAGTGGTAACTATGTCGGGGAGCAGCATAATAGGGGTTAATAAAGTGTATTAGTGGTGGCGATGTCGGGAGCGGCAGATTAGGGGTTAATAGGTTTAATATAGTATTTGCGATGCGGGAGTGTGGCTGTTTAGGGCTTAATAGTTTCTGGGTGTTAGTGTACTTTGTAACAGTTTAGTTGTGAGTTTTGTGTAACAGTTTTGTTGCACAAAACTCATAACTACTGGTCTCAGATGGTGGAATGGATCATGACGGTATAGTCTGGAACGCAGGCATTTTAGCCTCACTGCACAACCTATAATACCGACGCTATGGAAATCCCATGCAAGACGTAATTTTTTTGAGTGCAGGATTGACGTTGCGTTACAGGCTAAAATGCTTGTTGTATAGCTATACCGACAAGACTCGTAATGGCTGCGTTCCGGTTTTTACTCTGAAATGGCCATTTTTTCAGCATTAAAACCGGAATGCAAAACTCGTAATCTAGGTGTTAGATTATTAGCTAGTGAAAGCTTGAGACATGACCAATCAAATTTATATGTCCCTGGATCCAAAAAGATAGGGTCTAATAGCACTTTTTATCCTGTAAAGGCAAGGGGAGATCTCATTGAGGTGTTCCATACAGTAGTCGAGGAGGAATTAACACAGCTTTTTTTGGTAAGAAGGTTAGGGCAGAAGGAGAGGCCGGGGAACCTTACGGCTAATGAATCAAAAGCCCTTAGAGATTTAAGAGAGAACAAATATTGGTAGTATCTAAGTCTGGTAAAGGTGGTACTATTATAGTGCAAAACAGAGATGATTATGTCAAGGAGGTTATGAGACAATTGTCAGATCCAGATACCTACCAGAGATTAACATTTAACCCTACTGAGTTGTTCAAAAGAGAACTTTGGACACTATTGGATAGGGGTGTCTATTGTGGATTTATAACTTCATCCCAAGCAGAATTCTTAATAAATAACAGTCAATTAATACCAGTGTTTAAACACCTCCCAAAAAAACACAAGTTTCTTAAAAATCCCCCGGGGAGACCCATAATTTCTACCATTGGCACTATAGGGGAAAATTTAAGGAGATGGGTGGACGACTTTCTCCAACCTATCGTTAAACAGTTACCAGGCTACTATAGGGACACTAAGCAATTGCTTAGGAAATTAGACAGTTATGCATGGTGCAATTATTATCTCTTCCTAATGGTTGATGTGGTACCATTGTACTCATGCACTCCTCATGCAGGGTCTAAAAGCTTTGAAAGAGATGCTTCATATCTATACATGTTATGGTTCAGCATTCATTGAATTTGTGGTGAATATTGTGGAATATTTATTGACCCACAATTACTTTATTTTTGAGGGTCAATATAATGTGCAGAAGCAGGGTACGGCAATGGGGGCAAAATTTGCCCCCTCATATTATAGGAATCTGTATCTTGGCTACTTTGAACTTAGTAAGATATTTTCTCATTGTAATCCATTTAGGGAGAAAATCCAATTCTATGCTAGATCTATAGATGCTCTCCTGATAATTTGAAAGGGGAGTACTAGTGATATAGAGGATTTTGGCCGATTACTGAATGACAATGTGAAGAATCTTAGGTTTACATATTTGAGCTCTGTGAGGGAGATAGACTATTTGGACCTTAAAATTAGGGGAGATACCCTTAGAGGAGAGATAGAGATGGAGATCTTCAGGAAGGAAATATCTGGTAATACCATCCTCAGAGCAGATTCTAGTCATCCTAGATGTATAAAGAAAGGGATTCCCAAAGGTCAATTTATGCGTCTCCAGAGAAACTGTACAGATAAATATAAGTTTCATACACAGGCTAGTAATTTGAAGGAACGATTAATCTGTAGGGGTTACAATGAAAAAGAATTGACCCAGACAATGGAGGAAGTCGAGAATATAGATAGGAAACTACTACTACATGACAAACAAAGGGGAGTAGGAGTAGAGGATTATTATACCCTTACTTTTTCTACGAGGTATAGTAAACAATATACGGAAGTGTATAATATAGTCCAAAAATACATACCTATACTTAAAAATGATCCGAAATTGAAGGATATATAGTGGATAAAGGGGTAAGGTGTGTTTCCAAAAAGCCAGAAACTATTGAGAACACCCTGAAGAGGGACTTTTCAACAAAGCCAGTACCGGAGGGTAAGATGTGGCATAGGAAAAAAGCAATTATAGGTGTGGTAGCCAACCTTGTAAATCATGTAGATACATCAGAAAAGGAGATAGATTTGCTTCCATACTTACTAATAAAGAGTTTATGATAACTCAACACCTTAATTGTAACTCTAGATTTGTGATGTATTTGATCACCACTTGTAAACTTTGTCATAGTCAGTACACAGGAAGGACTACACACATGCTGAAGGATAGGATTAGGGAGCGCCTTCTATCTTTGGAGGCTGATGTGCCAAAAACTCCAGTGGCTAGACATTTCACAACTCACAGAAGAGGTCTACCCTATGATAAAGAACAATTAGACTATGTTAGCTCCCTCTTTGAATTCCAAGCAATAGACCAAGTACCAAAACTAAATAGAGGTGGAGATAGAGAGTTGGCTTTGGATAAAAAAAGAGGTATATTGGATTTACACTCTTAAGACAGGTAGCCCACTGGGTATTAATAAAATATCCAAAGTAAAATTGTTTACTGATAACTTGGGAAGTTTTTCCTGTTTAAGAAAGTTGATAATATAAATGGAAATGGATTTGCCACTGAGCTATGACATACTAAGAGAGAAATATATATGTATTCTATTCTATTTGTTATAATACATTAAAGGTCCATGAGAGCTTGAAAGTGTACCTCTAGACAAGATTACATGTATACCTCAATTGGAATACAGGGAGCTTTAGAAATAAAGAGGCTACTGTATGATGAATAGATCTTGCTCATGTTTATGGCAATACTAGGTAGCTCCATTACATGATATTTAATAATAGGTACTTCATTGTTTCTAGAACCCTTAAAGGGATATTAAACCCAAAATTTTTCTTTTATGATTCAGACAGAGAATACAATTTTAAACAACATTCCAAATTACTTCTGTTACCTAATTTGCTTAATTCTTTAAATATCCTTTGTTAAAGAAATATCAATGCGCATGGGTGAGCCAATCACATGATGTATCCATGTGCAGTCACCAATCAGAAGCTACTGAGCCTATCTAGATATGCTTTTCAGGAAAGAATATCAAGATAATTAAGCAAATAAGATAATAGAAGTACATTAGAAAGTTGTTTAAAATGATATTCTCTGAATCATGAAATAAAAAAATTGGGTTTAATGTCCCTTTAATAGTTAAAGGGTCATGAAACCCAATTTTTTTATTTCATGATTTAGAAAGAGCATGACATTTTAAACAGCTTTCTAATTTACTTCTATTATCTAATTTGCTTCATTCTCTTAATATCCTATGCTGAAAAGCATATCTAGATATGCTCAGTAGCTGCTGATTGGTGGCTGAACACAGATGCCTTGTGTGATTGGCTCACCCATGTGCAATGCTATGTCTTCAACAAAGGATATCTAAAGAATTAAGCAAATTAGATAATAGAAGTACAATGGGATGTTGCCTAAAATTGTATTCTCTATCTGAATCATGAAAGAAAAAAGTTGGGTTTAGTGTCCCTTTAAGATATTGAAATCCGAAGATACTTGTTTTCTGGTATATGAACAAAATTGTTGCATCTCAATAGGCTTACGCTTAATTTAGCCCTTCTATATTCTGTATGCATACTGTAAATATCTTCTTTATGTATTTTAGTGATGCTCTAAATGTACACATGCATACACGCACAGACATACACACACATACACATACATACACACGTGCACACATACACATGCATACACGTGCTCACACACACACATGTGTGCACACACATACACACAAACGTGCACACATACACATACATACACACACACGTGCACACATACACATGCATACGCACACACATACACACATGCGCACGCACACAACTACACACACATGCATACACACACGCACACATATACACATGCATACACACATGCAGACACATACACATGCATACACACACGCACACATATACACATGCATGCACAAACGCACACATACACACGTGCGCACATGCATACACATGCATACACACATGCACACATACTCATGCATAGTATACACACGCACATATACACATGCATACACATACACACACATACACACACGCTCACACATGCACACATACTCATGCATAGTATACACACACACACATACACATGCATACATACACACACAAACACACACGCTCACACATACGCACACATATACATGCATACACACACGCGCGCACACGCACATATACGCATGCATGCACAAACGCACACATACACACGTGCGCACATGCATACACATGCATACACACATGCACACATACTCATGCATAGTATACACACGCACATATACACATGCATACACATACACACACATACAAACACGCTCACACATGCACACATACTCATGCATAGTATACACACACACACATACACATGCATACATACACACACATACACACACGCTCACACATACGCACACATATACATGCATACACACACACGCGCACACGCACATATACACATGCATGCACAAACGCACACATACACATGTGCACACATGCATACACACATGCACACATACTCATGCATAGTATACACACGCACACATACACATGCATACACACACACACATACACACACGCTCACACATACGCACACATATACATGCATACACACACATTGACCCTGATTGTAGAAATGTCAAACCCATCTTTCTATGCAGAGTAACCAGCAGTAGACCCATTAATCATGCTGCGTTTAGATATTCAGTATTTTATTGGCTTCAGTATTTCATTTTTTTTTCACTGAGATGCAGAATTCAGAGTGAGACAGAAAGATAAAATGGATAAGTACAGAGATGCATTGCAAAATAATATTTTATTTATATTTCACTTTTAGTTCTTGGCATTTACAAACTCCCAGAGAAGACTGTGCCAGGTTACTTACACTACCGCCACCTATAAGATAGCAGTGGGTTTTGGCGCTTTGATTTTTATTCGTGCTATTATAGTTAATGGAGTGTATCAATATTTTAATATGATGGACACCCACATGCAACACTACATTAGCTCCTTAACATTAAACTCACATTGAGTAGTATGATAACATCTTGACTCATAGAGGTTTGTTTTATACATATTTGAAGCATTAAGTTTGCTTGAAAAATTATATATAGAAAGTTTCTGAACCTGTTTTCTACTCAAACATGGGCATCAGATGAATTGTTTTCTGGGGAGTAGGAAAGAAAAAAAATAAGTTCCAAAAATAATAAAATTTAATGTAGACAAACAATTTTAATATATTTAGTCTTAAAGATGCAATAATATATTTTTCTAATGCATGAGAACATTTTTTATTGAGCTTGACTATTCCTATGTTTCTAATCCAATCAGGGACAGCAGATGTGTTCAGCCACAAGGATAGTAAATGTGTTTAGCCACCAGTCACCTGCTGTGTTCAGATAAGGATCTGCAATGCATTGCTGCTCTGTAGATGGTTTTAAAGGGACATGAAAAAAAAAATTACTTGGTTGCACTGTTGCTTGCATATAACTATGCATTTACCTTGTGCAGTAGGGATTTAACACATAGTTAAAGTTACTTCCAGACCAACAATGCACTACTGGGAGCTAGCTGAGCACATCTGGTGAGCCAATGACAAATGTATATAGCCACCACCAATCACCAGATAGCTCCCAGTACTGCTGCTGAGTATATATATATTCAACAAAGGATACCAAGATACATGTGAATTTAAAAGAGTCTTTGAATTGCATGCTCTTTCTGAATCATATAAATGTAATTTGACCTTACTATCCCTTTAACTATGTGTTTAACCCCTAACATGTTAAACTATTTTGGGCTAGATTACAAATGGCACACTAACGGTTATGTGCAAGCAATATCGACTTTTGTGTGCGACAAAAATATCGCTCGTATTACAAGTTTAAAGTAAACTCGATTACGAGAGTGCAATTGCATTTTACGCTCATCGGGTTAGTGCGACTGAAAACCTTGCGTAAAGTGTAGTGTGTTAAAAAAAATTGCACTAAACACAACATAAATTAAATGAAAGTTACAGTTACACAGATATAAACTCTGTGTATATACTTATACCTGTATATCTATTCCTATAGATATATATGTATATATATATATAGATCTATTTTGCATTAACATTATCATATATAAATAAAAATATATATTTAATAATAAAAATGAAAAAAAATCTTTTACAGTATGTACTGAATTTGTAGAAATACCTATAGGAATAGATATTTAGGTATATACAGATATATGTAGAAATATATATTTACAATAAAATAATTGTTTGTATGTGAAGAACATTAGAATATGAAATGTTAAAAGGACAAGAAACCCCAACATTTTCTTTCATGATTTGGATAGAACATACAATTTAAAACAACTTTCCAATGTATTTCTATTATCAAAATTGCTTCATTCTCTTGTTATTCTTTGCTGAAGAAATAGCATTACACTACTGGCAGCTAGCTAAACTAATCTAGTTAGCCAATCACATGAGACAAATGTGTGCAGGCACCAATCAGCAGCTAGCTCCCACTAGTGTAGGATATGTGCGTATTCTTTTTTAACAAGGGATAACAAGAGAACAAAGCACACTTGAAAATAGAAGTGAAATTAAAAGTGTCTTAAAATTGCATTCACTATCTGAATCACTCAAGTTTAATTTTGACTTTCCTTTCCCTTTAATAACTCCTGTTGGGTTAGCACGCAATCGATAAGTGTTAGGCTTTTTCTTCTGCGCTCTTCATTATATGGGGAGAATACATTAAAGAATCAGTCAATTCCAAAAAATGTATTGCTTAAAAAGATAGATAATCCCTTTATTACCCATTTCCCAGTTTTGCATAACCAACACTTTTAACCTCTGTGATTACCTTGTATCTAAGCCTCTTTTGACAGCCCATGATCACATGGCTATTTATTTATTATCTATTGACCTACATTTTAGCCAATTAGTGCAGTCAGCCACAACTTCACGGAAGTGAGCACAATGTTATCTATATGGCCCGCATGGATTAGCAGTCTCTTGTTGTGAAAAGCTAATAGAAAAGCATGTGATAAGAGGCTGTCGGAAGTATCTTAAAAACAGGCATAAATTAAGAGGTTTAAATGTTATAAAGTATATTAATATAACATATTAATATAAAAAATGTTGTTTGTGCAAAGCTGTGGAATGGGTAGTAAAGACGTTGTCTATCTTTTTAAACAATAACAATTGTATTGTTGACTGTCCCTTTAATGTGGCTGCTATATTCTAAGTCCTACTCAACAGGCACAAAATGAATTTTATGCGTTAAATTGCGTGCTACTTGTAATCTAGCCCTTTCTTAGAGCTGCTGTATGTCCCTTTAATTATAAAGCAAAACAAATATACATCAACCATTTTAAGAAAAATAACTCTACTCCTTAGTGTATCAAATGATATCTGGAGGGTTAAAGGGACAGAGACCCCCTAAAAAATTATCTTTCATGATTTACACAGAGCAAACAATTTATGCACATCTATATAAGAATACTTTTCATGTAAGAGGTTTTGTGGGTGTCTAGATTTACTTTTGACTTAGACAGAAGTGGAGTTTCAGAGCCCTTCTCATTTTTTACTCTACACCTGGGGCTCCATTACATATGCGGCGTCGCCCGCAAAAGCCGGCGATGCCGGTTTTTGCGCGGGTTTGGTATCCTATATACAGCGCCGCATATAAATGCGACATGTATACAGGGAGTGCAGAATTATTAGGCAAATTAGTTTTTTGACCACATCACCTCTTTATGCATGTTGTCTTACTCCAAGCTGTATAGGCTCGAAAGCCTACTACCAATTAAGCATATTAGGTGATGTGCATCTCTGTAATGAGAAGGGGTGTGGTCTAATGACATCAACACCCTATATCAGGTGTGCAGAATTATTAGGCAACTTCCTTTCCTTTGTCAAAATGGGTCAAAAGAAGGACTTGACAGGCTCAGAAAAGTAAAAAATAGTGAGATATCTTGCAGAGGGATGCAGCACTCTTAAAATTGCAAAGCTTCTGAAGCGTGATCATCGAACAATCAAGCGTTTCATTCTAAATAGTCAACATGGTCGCAAGAAGCGTGTGGAAAAACCAAGGTGCAAAATAACTGCCCATGAACTGAGAAAAGTCAAGCGTGCAGCTGCCAAGATGCCACTTGCCACTAGTTTGGCCATATTTCAGAGCTGCAACATCACTGGAGTGCCCAAAAGCACAAGGTGTGCAATACTCAGAGACATGGCCAAGGTAAGAAAGGCTGAAAGACGACCACCACTGAACAAGACACACAAGCTGAAACGTCAAGACTGGGCCAAGAAATATCTCAAGACTGATTTTTCTAAGGTTTTATGGACTGATGAAATGAGAATGAGTCTTGATGGGCCAGATGGATGGGCCCGTGGCTGGATTGGTAAAGGGCAGAGAGCTCCAGTCCGACTCAGACGCCAGCAAGGTGGAGGTGGAGTACTGGTTTGGGCTGGTATCATCAAAGATGAGCTTGTGGGGCCTTTTCGGGTTGAGGATGGAGTCAAGCTCAACTCCCAGTCCTACTGCCAGTTTCTGGAAGACACCTTCTTCAAGCAGTGGTACAGGAAGAAGTCTGCATCCTTCAAGAAAAACATGATTTTCATGCAGGACAATGCTCCATCACACGCATCCAAGTACTCCACAGCGTGGCTGGCAAGAAAGGGTATAAAAGAAGAAAATCTAATGACATGGCCTCCTTGTTCACCTGATCTGAAATCAATTGAGAACCTGTGGTCCATCATCAAATGTGAGATTTACAAGGAGGGAAAACAGTACACCTCTCTGAACAGTGTCTGGGAGGCTGTGGTTGCTGCTGCACGCAATGTTGATGGTGAACAGATCAAAACACTGACAGAATCCATGGATGGCAGGCTTTTGAGTGTCCTTGCAAAGAAAGGTGGCTATATTGGTCACTGATTTTTTTTTTTTTTTTTTTTGAATGTCAGAAATGTATATTTGTGAATGTTGAGATGTTATATTGGTTTCACTGGTAAAAATAAATAATTGAAATGGGTATATATTTGTTTTTTTTAAGTAGCCTAATAATTATGCACAGTAATAGTCACCTGCACACACAGATATCCCCCTAAAATAGCTATAACTAAAAACAAACTAAAAACTACTTCCAAAACTATTCAGCTTTGATATTAATGAGTTTTTGGGTTCATTGAGAACATGGTTGTTGTTCAATAATAAAATTAATCCTCAAAAATACAACTTGCCTAATAATTCTGCACTCCCTGTATTTCACCCGTCGCACACAATTTTTACTCCCATAGGCTAACATGGGACCGCGTCGTAAATCAGTATTCAATATCCAGCATAAGAACTTAAGTGGCAAAAATGGAGAAATTTTACTTCATTTTTACCTCGCCATAAAAGGCAGCCGTAGCAAGCCTTTTGCTGATTATGGGAGCACCGTAACCTAACGCATGCACAATGTCTAGCTACCTGTCAACCGCAATCCCCCACCGCAATAACTAATAAATTCTATTAACCCCTATATCCACCATCAAACCCACACCGCAAGTAATAACTCAATTAACCCCTAAATCCGCCAACCCCAACATTGCAAACTACCTATTAAAACTATTAACCCCTAATCCGCCATAGCCCACAATGCAATAAACCTATTAAAGTATTAACCTCTAAACCGCCATAGCTCACAACGCAATAAACCTATTAAAGTATTAACCCCTAAACCGCCATAGCACACAACGCAATAAACCTATTAAAGTATTAACCCCTAAACCGCCATAGCCCACAATACAATAAACCTATTAAAGTATTAACCCCTAAACCGCCATAGCCCACAACGCAATAAACCTATTAAAGTATTAACCCCTAAACCGCCATAGCCCACAATACAATAAACCTATTAAAGTATTAACCCCTAAACTGCCATAGCCCACAGCGCAATAAACCTATTAAATAATTATCCTCTAAACCGCTATAGCCCACAATACAATAAACCTATTAAAGTATTAACCCCTAAACAGTCATAGCCCACAATGCAATAAACCTATTAAAGTATTAACCCCTAAACCGCCATAGCGCACAACGCAATAAACGCCTAATCTAACCCCCCCTAACCAAACCCCACCTAGCCTAACACCCCCTAAATGAACCAAAATTACCTAATTTACAAAATACTAAAGTTACTATTAAATTTAAAAAAAATAACACTACTTTAAAAATACAAATAAACTAAGTATAAATTAAAGGGGCAGTCTAATCAAAATTCTGGAGTAGACTGTCCCTTTAAGATAGAATTACAGAAAATAAAAAAATCTAAGATTACAGAAAATAATAAAGAAAATTACAAAATTTAAAAAAAATTATGCCTAATCCCTATGAAAATAAAAAAGCCCCCCAAAATAAAAACACCCCCTAATCTAATAAACTACCAGTAGCCCTTAAAAGGGCTTTTTGCAGAGCATTTCCCCAAGATAACTCAGTTCCAGAGTCGCCAGTCTTCAGCTCCGCGGTCATCGGTCTTCAACTCCGCCCTCCGCTCCACGCCGGCTGGTTCCTGGAAGAAGAAAGAAGAGGTTGCCGCTTGGAAGAAGACTTCGCCGCCTGGAAGAAGACTTCGCCGCCTGGAACAGGACCTTCTCCGCCGGACTTCAGGACAGGTGAGAACCACTTGGGGGTTAGATTTAGGGTTTTTTAAGGTTTTTTTTGGGGGGGTTTATTTTATTTAGATAGGGTGGGCAGAAAAAGAGCTAAATGCCCTTTTAAGGGCAATGCCCAACAAATGCCCTTTTCAGGGCAATGGGTAGTTTAGGGTTTTTAGTGTTAGGTTTTTTTTTTGGGGGGGGGTTGGTGGGTGGGGGTTTTTACTGTTAGTAGAGGGGCTTTGTGTATTTTTTTGGAAAAAGAGCTGATTATCTTGGGGCAATGCCCTGCAAAAAGCCCTTTTAAGGGCTACTGGTAGTTTATTAGATTAGGGGTTGTTTTTATTTTGGGGGGCTTTTTTATTTACCATAGGGATTAGGCATAATTTTTTAAAAATTTTGTAATTTTCTTTATTATTTTCTGTAATCTTAGATTTTTTATTTTCTGTAATTGTATCTTAAAGGGACAGTCTACTCCAGAATTTTGATTAGACTGTCCCTTTAATTTATACTTAGTTTATTTGTATTTTTAAAGTAGTGTTAGTTTTTTTTAATTTAATAGTAACTTTAGTATTTGGTTAATTAGGTAATTTGGGTTCATTTAGCGGGTGTTAGGTTGCGGGGGTTAGGTTAGGGGTTAGATTTATTGCGTTGTAGGCTTTGGATGTTTAGGGGTTAATACTTTAATAGGTTTATTGGAGTGTGGGTTAATGGCGGATTAAGGCTTAATAGTTTTAAGAGGTAGTTTGCGATGTTGGGGTTGGGGGATTTAGGGGTTAATAATTTAGTTATTACTTGCGGTGTGGGTTTGAGGGCGGATATAGGGGTTAATAGTTTAATTAGGCTTATTGGGTTGTGGGGGGGTAGTCGTCTAGGGGTTAATAGATTTATTATTAGTAGTGAGAGGTGGGGATTACGGATATAGGGGTTTTACGTGTCAAGCTTATTTTTGTTATTAAACACATTAAAATATTTTTCCATCGAAAAGATATTTATGTTAAAGCCGGTTATTTTGATTTTGAAGGTAACAGGAAGGGCATGTCTGATTACAATTGGGCCTTAAGGACTGAATGCTCATTGGCTGAATACCCAAAGGACACAAAATCCAAAAACTTTTTAATTTACTTCTATTATCAAATTATCTTTGTTCTCTTGGCATCTTTTGTTAAAAAGTAGGGTCATAAGCTCAGGAGCATGCACGCGTCTGGAGCACTATTTGGCAGCAGCTTTGCAAGAATGATATCCATTTGCAAGAGCTCTAGATGACAGCACTATTTCCTGCCATGCTCCAGACACCTACCTAGGTATCTCTTCAACAAGAATATCATGGGAATGCAGCAAACTTGATAATAGAAGTAAATAGGAAACTTTTTTTAAATTGCATGTTCTGTCTGGATTACAAAAGAAAAAAAACAATTGGTTTCATATCCCTTTAAATATAAACTACTCATAAATTCTACGTTCTATTCTTGAAGATAAGTTAAACAAGAAATAATAACTACCATCAAACACTGAACACTGTCTTTATTACATTGTCACACTAGCATTCAATTTTGAAATACTTAAAGTCAACAATAATGTTACTATTTAAAGGGACATTCTACTCCAGGATTTTTATTGTTTTAAAAATATAGGTAATCCCTTTATTACCCATTCCCCAGTTTTGCATAACCAACTCTGTTATATTTGTATACATTTTACCTTTGTGATTACCTTGTAGCTAAGCCTCTGTAGACTGACCCCTTATTTCAGTTCTTAGCCAATTAGTGCTGACTCATAAATAACTACTTATTTGATTTATAAAAGTTTAAATTTAACCAAACTGTCCCTTTAAGTAACATTTTTTATTTTGACCCTCCCCCTGCATACATCTTGTAAAAGGCATAGCACAGCTTTTCTATTCACCAGTACTTTATATAATCTACCTACTTCTATTTTTTTTAGTTGTTTTCATTTCTGATATTTTAAAATGATATATGAACTACTTCTAATTGTCTCTGTGACCTATATTCACTCAGATTTTACATGGGCTCTTTACCTAAAAGAATGTTACTGTAGTTTATCTGTATAACATTATCCTAATTATTAGTCCTGTCCCAAAATACCTGACAATTCTTTGAACAAGGGAAAAGGAAGTCTCAGACGTACTTTGTAAGCTATTGTGTCTTGTCATTGAGGTACAAATGAAAGCACTTTGATTTTTAATGAGATCTGACTGAAGTACTACATGAAAGTTCTTTTCAATATAGGGCAATGTCAGCAAAAAACGGATCTATTGTGAACTTGCAGTGTTTTGTAAATATAAATTGATGCATTTGTTTGTGTTTTTCTGTATTCAGTCATAGGTTATAATGGGTTAAAATACATCCTACCTAGCCTATCCTTGGCTAGACAAGAAAATATTAATTCCATATCATGCCCATGATCTAGGGTAATTGTGCATGCATGTGTGTGTAAATGGCTATCTGTGGGTAGGTGTGAGGGTGTATGGGTGTGTGTGCATAGGTGTGTGTATGTGAATGTGGTGTGTGTATATGTGTGTATGGGTGTTAGTTTGTATGTGTGTATGCGTGTGTGTTGGTGTGTATTTATAAGTATGAGTGTGTATGGTTGTGTACATATGTGGGTGTGTATAGATGTGCGAGTGTGTCAGTGTATGGGTGTTTGTGTGTGTCGGTGTGTATATGTTATTGTGGTGTGTAGATATGTGTGTGGAGGTGTCTATGGGTATTAGTTTGTATGTGTGTTAGTGTGTATTATTAAGTATAGGTGTCCGTATAGTTGTGTACATATGTGGGTGTGTATGGATGTGTGAGTGTAAGGGTGTATGAGTGTGTGTGTGTGTGTGTGCATAGGTGTGTATATGTGATTGTGGTGTGTAGATGTGTGTGTGGAGGTGTCTATAGGTATGAGATTGTATGTGTGTTAGTGTGTAATTTTAAGTATAGGTGTGCATGTGGCTGTGTACATATGTGTGTATGGATGTGCAAAGGTGTATGGGTGTGTGTGTGCATAGGTGTGTGTTCAGGAGTGTGTATGTGAATGTGGTGTGGGTATATGTGTGTATGGGTGTTAGTTTGTATGTGTGTATGCGTGTGTGTTAGTGTGTATTTATAAGTATGGGTGTTTTTTGGTTGTGTAAATATGTGGGTGTGTATGGATGTGCAAGGGTTTATGAGTGTGTGTGTATTCATAGGTGTGCATAGGTGTGTGTGCAGGTGTGCGGGTGTATGGGTATGTGTGTGCATAGGTGTGTGTTCAGGTGTGTGTATGTGAATGTAATGTGGGTATATGTGTGTATGCGTGTGTTTGGTGTGTATTTATAAGTATGGGTGTGTGTGGTTGTGTACATATGTGGGTGTATATGGATGTGCAAGGGTGTATGAGTGTGTGTGTGTGTATGCATAGGTGTGCATAGGGGTGTGTGCAGGTGTGTTTGTGTGATTGTGGTGTGTAGATATATGTGTGGAGGTGTCTATGGGTATTAGTTTGTATGTGTGTTAGTGTGTATTGTTAAGTATAGGTGACTGTATGGTTGTGTACATATGTGGGTGTGTATGGATGTGCGAGTGTTAGGGTGTATGAGTGTGCAAGTGTACATAGGTGTGTATATGTGATTGTGGTGTGTAGATATGTGTGTGGAGGTGTCTATATGTATTAGTTTGTATGTGTGTTAGTGTGTATTTTTAAGTATAGGTGTGCGTGTGGTTGTGTACATATGTGGGAGTGTATGGATGGGCGAGTGTGCGGGTGTATGGGTATGTGTGTGCATAGGTGTGTGTTCAGGTGTGTGTATGTGAATGTGGTGTTGGTATATGTGTTTGTTGGTGTGTATAAGTATGGGTGTGTGTGGTTGTGTACATATGTGGGTGTGTATTGATGTGCAAGGGTATATGGATGTGTGTGTGCATAGGTGTGCATAGGTGTGTGATTGTGGTGTGTATATATGTGTGTGGAGGTGTATTTGGGTATTAGTTTGTATGTGTGTGAGTGTGTTGATGTGTATTTTTAAGTAAAGGTGTGTGGTTGTGTACATATGTCATTGTGTATGTATGTGCGTGTGTGGGTGTGCATGATTGCCTGTGTGTCGGTAATTCTAACAATATGCTGAGTGAGTATATAGCAAGAAGCTTGTTAAACTACCTGCTGTTTAGTTTAACCCCTTCCTTTCATGTATTACGCAGTCTGAAAACTCTGGCAACATAAGTATTGCATCAGAGAGAGAGCCAAGAACACATAGACACTCTGAATAAAGCCATCAATTTGAATAATTAACACTAATGCTTTTTAATGGCTCTTTTTATGCATTTCTTCCCAATCCTCTTCACAGGCTATTATGTGCCTGAACAGAGAGGCAACACCCGCAAGGCAGGATGGGTAAAATAATTAATCCTTCTTGGCCCTAGGTGTTAACCCCACTTATACTGGACTGGATCCTGCACTAGCATCATATTGCATTTCAATAGGAATCATTATAATGCTATGTTACAGGGAGGAAAATAGCCTTTTTTATTTTTTGTGCACTTTTTAATGAGCTGAATGAACATTTCTTGTATAGAAAAAAAAAATCAAAGACCCATTGGAAATGTTAAAACTGTGAGTCTCGTGGAGTACATCAAAGATCAACATGCAGAGGCATTGATTTAATCATTCTTGATCATAATTTGGAGAAAAAGAGGAAATTCTCTGTGAAGCCAAGTTAGGCCAGGGTAACTAACTATAGACTGACTTGCTTTGTAACATTTACTATTTTTCACTTTGTGCTTTATTTAGAAGGTGAAAGAGACTAATAAAAAACATAATTTATGCTTACCAGATAAATTCCTTTCCTTCCGGTTAGGGAGAGTCCACAGCTTCATTCTTTACTGTTGGGAAATACAACACCTGGCCACCAGGAGAAGGCAAAGACACCCAAGCCAAAGGCTTAAATATCCCTCCCACTTCCTCATTACCCCAGTCATTATGCAGAAGGAACAAGGAAAAGTAGGAGAAACATTAGGGTATAAATGGTGCCAGAAGAATAAAATAAATAATAGGGGACCGCCCATAGACAAGAAAAAACTTGCGGGGGCCGTGGACTCTCCCTATCCGGAAGAAAAGGAATTTATCTGGTAAGCATAAATTATGTTTTGCTTCCTAAGATAGGGAGAGTACACAGCTTCATTCCTTACTGTTGGGAAAACTATACCCAAGCTCCAGAGGACAATGAATGAATAATGGGAGGGAAACAAAAAGGAAGAGGTGTACCCTATTCTGAGGGCACCACAGCCTGCAAAACTTTTATCCCGAAAGCTGCTTCAGCCACCTTACAAATCTGATACATAGAGGCCTTGTTCTTAAAGGCCCAAGAGGAACCCGCTGCTCTAGTGGAATGAGCAGTTATCCTCTCAGGAGGACGATGTCCCACTGTCTAGTAAGCTAAGCGGATGACTTTCCTAAGCCAAAAAGATAGAGAAGTCGAAGTAGCCTTCTGCCCCTTATGCTTCCCCGAATAGACAATAAACAAAGAGGAAGATTGTCTAAACTTCTTAGTAGTTTGATGATAGAACTTCAAGGTGCAAACCACATCCAAATTGTGAAGTAAGCGTTCCTTCAATGAAGAATGATTAGGACACAAGGAAGGAACAACAATCTCCTGATTGATGTTGCGATCTGACACAACCATAGGAAGAAAACCTAATTTAGTACGTAAAACTGCCTTATCTGCATGAAAAATCAGATAAGGGGGCACACATTGCAAAACAGAGATCTCAGAAACTCTGCGCGCAGATGCAATAGCTAATAAAAATAGAACCTTTCCAAGATAACAATTTAATGTCAACAGAATGCAGAGGCTCAAGCGGAAACCTGTTGCAAAACCCCAAAAAAGGGATTTAGGCTCCAAGGAGGAGCCCCAGATCTAAGCACAGGTTTGATCCTAATCAGAGCCTTAACAAAGGACTGCACATCTGGAAGCTCAGCCAGTGTCTTGTGCAAGATAACCGACAGGGCCGAAATCTGTCCCCTCAGGGAACTAGTGGAAAGACCCTTCTTCAGCCCATCCTGGAGAAAAGATAAGATCCTGGCAACCTTTACTCTGTGCCAGGAAAAAACACGCTCTTCACATCAGAATAAGTAGGTCCTCCTCACCTTGTGGTAGATACGCTGAGTAACTGGTTTATGAGCTTGAATAAGAGTATCAATGACACTCTCAGAGAAATCTATATTGGCTAAAACTAAGCGTTCAATCTCCACGCAGTCAGCCTCTGAGAATCTAGATTTTGATGAACAAATGGACCTTTTATCAGCAGGTCTCTGCAACAAGGTAACTTCCACGGAGGACATGAGGACTTTCCCACTAGATCCGCGACCACGTCCTTCACGGCCATGATGGAGCAATCAGGATTACTGATACCCGCTCCTGCTTGATGTGGGTGACCACTAGAGTAAGAAGCGGTAATGGAGGAAAAAGATATATGAGTTTGAACCTCCAGGGCAATGCTAGTGCATCTATTAGATCCACTTGTGGATCCCTCAACCTTGACCCGTACCTGGGTAGCTTGGTATTAAGATGGGACGCCATGAGATCTATCTCCTCCATCCCTCACTTGCTGCATATCTCTGCACCTCAGGATGGAGAGACCATTCCCCTGGATTAAAGGATTGCCTGCTGAGAAAATCTGCCTCCCAGTTATCCACACCTGGAATGTGGATCGCTGACAATGAACAGCTGTGGGCCTCTGCCCACTCCAGAATCTGAGATACTTCCTTCATTGCCAAGGAACTTCTTGTTCCCCCCTGATGGTTGATAAGCCACTGAGGTTATATTGTCTGATTGGAATCTGATAAAATGGGACAAACTCAGAAGTGGCCAAGCCTTCAAGATCTTGAAGATTGCCCGTAGTTCCAAAATATTGATAGGGATTGACTCCTCCTGAGTCCACAACCTCTGTGCCTTCCTGGCACCCCAAACAGCTCTCCATCCAGATAGGTTTGCGCTCGTAGTCACAATCTCCAAGGATGGTCTAAAGAAGCATGTCCCTCAGGGCAGATGATCTGGACAGAGCCTCCAAGAGAGCAATTCTCTCGACTGGCTGTCTAATACAATCTGTTGAGACAGATCTGAATGATCGGTGTTCCACTGCCACCAGCATGCCCAGTTGTAAAGGTCTGAGACGGAGCCTGGCAAAAAGAATGATGTCCTTGCAGGACACCATGAGACCAATCACCTCCATACACTGAGCCACAGAGGGACTCAAGGAGGTCCGGAGGGCAAGATATGCTGAAGTTAGCTTGCAACATCTCTGGTCTGTTAGAAATATCCTCATGGATATGGAATATATTATAGTACCCAGGAATTTCACCCTGGTACTTGGTATAAGAGGATTCTTTTCCAAGTTTATCTTCCATCCATGTGATCAAAGAAGACTGAGAAGGGACCCCGAGAATTCCTCCGCAAGACGAAAGTATGGGGCTACTGCAATACCCTGATTTCTGGCAATGGCTAGAAGAGCCCCCAGAACCTTTGTAAAGATTCTTAAAGTAGTAGCTAGGCCAAACAGAAGGGCAATGAACTGGAAGTGCTGGTCCAGGAATGCAAACCTCAGGAACTGAAAGTGTTCCCTGTGGATTGGAACATGAAGGTAAGCATCCTTCAGATCTATAGTGGTCATAAACTGGCCTTCCTGAATTAAAGGAAGGATGGACCTGATTGTCTCCATCTTGAGGGAAGGGACACTGAGAAATTTGTTTAAACACTTTAGGTCCAGAATTGAGTGGAAAGTTCCCTCCTTCTTTGGGACCACAAAAATGTTTGGATAAAACCCCAAACCTCTTTCTTCGATAGACACTGGGACAACAACTCCTAAGGAGGATAGATCCCGAACACACCCTAGAAAGGCATCCCTCTTTTCTGGTCTGGTAGACAGATTCGAGAGAAGGAATCTGCCCTTTGGCGGATGAGATTTGATGCCTATCTTGTATACCTGAGATACCACCTCAAGGACCCACGGATCCTGTATGTCCTTGAACCAGGCTTTAAAAAAAAGAGACAGTCTGCCCCTACACGATCTGATCCTGGATCGGGGGGACACCCCTTCATGCCGATTTGTTTTCGGCGTGCTTCTTATTCTGCTTTGATTTATTCCAGGACTGAGCCGGCTTCCGAGTACTCTTGGGTTGCTCGGGCTTGGAGAAGGATTGTTGTCGTTAGGATTTGTCAGAACAAAAGGAACGAAAATTAGAAGATTGTCATTAGACATGTGCAGGGCGAAAAATTAATCAATTCGTTTCGGATTCGTTTCGGATTCATTCGGATTCGAATGAATTCAGCTGGATTCTGTTCGATTTGGAAATTCGGAATTTCGGTAAGTGTTAGTTGGGATGTGCTGTGTATTAGACTAGTATTATGTACTGTATATAGTGATGTCGCGAACAGTTCGCCAGAGAACAGTTCCCGGCGATCATAGCTTGTTCACGTTCGCCGCGGCGGGCGAACATATGCAATGTTCGATCCTCCCCCTATTCATTATCATTGAGTAAACTTTGACCCTGTATCTCACAGTCTGCAGATACATTTCAGCCAATCAGCAGCAGACACTCCCTCCAAGACCCTCCCAGCTCCTGGGCAGCAGCCATTTTAGATTCATTCTGATCCTGCATTCTTAGTGAGAGGAGGGATAGTGCTGCTGCTGCTGCTGATTTTATAGGGAAATTGATAGCTAGGCTAGTGTATTCAGTGTCCACTACAGTCCTGAAGGACTCATCTGATCTCTGCTGTAAGGACAGCACCCCAAAAAGCCCTTTTTAGGGCTACATCAGTCATTTTTTTTTTCTTTGTAATCTAATAGCAGTTGCCTGCCTGGCACTGCCAGTCTGTGTGTCAGGCTCACAGCATATACTGTGCCTACTTGCTCAGTGCCACCAGTCATATCTGATGTAATATTAGTGTAAATTTTAAAAAAAAAAACTTTTACATCAGTCTGCTAGTGTAATCTAATTTCAGTTGCCAGGCCAGCCTGCCACTGCCAGCCAGCCTGTGTGTCAGGCTCACAACATATACTGTGCCTACTTCCTCAGTGCCACCAGTCATATCTGGTGTAACATTAGTGTAAATATTTTTAAAACATTTTTTACATCAGTCTGCTAGTGTAATCTAATTGCAGTTTCCTGCCTGCCAGCATGTGTGCCAGGCCCACTTGGCAACTAGTGCCACCAATCATATTTGTTATAACAATAGTGTAAATATTTAAAAAAAAAAACTTTTTTGACTGTGAAACATTAGTCTGCTAGTGTAATCTTATTGCAGTTGCCTACCTGCCAGCGTGTGTGCCAGGCCCACTTGCCAAGTTAGTGGCACCACTCATATTTGTTGTAACAGTAGTGTAAATATTTAAAAAAAAAACTTTTTTGACTGTGAAACATCAGTCTACTAGTGTAATCTAATTGCAGTTGCCTGCCTGCCAGCATGTGTGCCAGGCCCACTTGCCAACTAGTGCCACCAATCATATTTGTTATAACAGTAGTGTAAATATTTTAAAAAAAACTTTTTTGACTGTGAAACATCAGTCTGCTAGTGTAATCTAATTGCAGTTGCCTGCCTGCCAGCGTGTGTGCCAGGCCCACTTGCCAAGTTAGTGGCACCACTCATATTTGTTGTAACAGTAGTGTAAATATTTAAAAAAAAAACTTTTTTGACTGTGAAACATCAGTCTGCTAGTGTAATCTTATTGCAGTTGCCTGCCTGCCAGCGTGTGTGCCAGGCCCACCTGCCAACTAGGGCCACCAATCATATTTGTTATAACAGTAGTGTAAATATTTAAAAAAAAAACTTTTTTGACTGTGAAACATCAGTCAGCTAGTGTAATCTAATTTCAGTTGCCAGGCCAGCCTGTGTGTCAGGCTCACAGCATATACTGTGCCTACTTCCTCAGTGCCACCACTCATATCTGGTGTAGCATTAGTGTAAATTAAAAAAAAAAAAAACTTTTACATCAGTCTGCTAGTGTAATCTAATTTCAGTTGCCAGGCCAGCCTGCCACTGCCAGCCTGTGTGTCAGGCTCACGGCATATACTGTGCCTACTTCCTCAGTGCCACCACTCATATCTGGTGTAACATTAGTGTAAATTTAAAAAAAAAAACCTTTTACATCAGTCTGCTAGTGTAATCTAATTGCAGTTGCCTGCCTGCCAGCGTGTGTGCCAGGGCCACTTGCCAACTAGTGCCACCACTCATATTTGTTATAACAGTAGTGTAAATATTTAAAAAAAAACTTTTTGGACTGTGAAACATCAGTCTGCTAGTGTAATCTAATTGCAGTTGCCTGCCTGCCAGCGTGTGTGCCAGGCCCACTTGCCAACTAGTGCCACCAATCATATTTGTTATAACACTAGTGTAAATATTTAAAAAAAAAAAAACTTTTTTGACTGTGAAACATCAGTCTGCTAGTGTAATCTTATTTCAGTTGCCTGCCTGCCAGCGTGTGTGCCAGGCTCACTTGCCAAGTTAGTGGCACCACTCATATTTGTTGTAACAGTAGTGTAAATATTTAAAGAAAAAAAAATTTTGACTGTGAAACATCAGTCTGCTTTTTTGTGTCAGGCTCACAGCGTATACTGTGCCCACTTGCCCAGTGCCACCACTCATATCTTGTTTAATAGTAGTGTAAGTGTACATTTAAAAAAAATAAACTTTTTGGATTGTGAAACATCAGTCTGCTTTTTTGTGTCAGGCTCACAGCGTATACTGTGCCCACTTGCCCATTGGCACCACTCATATTTTGTTTAATAGTAGTGTAAGTCTACATTTAAAACAAAAAAAGACAGGCAGAGGCAGGCCACCCTGCAGGTGCCGTTGTGGTCGTGGTGCTGTGATTCCCTTTGACTCTACAATAATGCAAAGTGTTCAGAGGCCACGTACCATAAACGCGAAAAGTTCTGAGGAGGACCTAGTTGACTGGCTAACACAGGACACCCAATCTTCTACAGCTTCCGCTCAGAACCTTGACGCACCATCCACCTCCAGCTTAGCTTCGGGCACCTCTCAAGTGACCAGTGCCACTCGCCCGCCTGCCGACACCACCAACACTAGCACCACAGCCGCTTCACTTGATCTGTCAGAGGAGTTATTGGCATATCAGTTGGAAGAAACGAGTGATGCGTAACCATCATTGACAGAGGATGTAAATAACAGTGGTATGTCTCAGTCAGGCAGCATTACAGACATGGACGTACGGTGTGATGATGATGATGTTGTACCCGCTGCTGCTTCCTTTGTTGATTTGTCAGATACAAGTGAAGCGGTTCATGATGATGTGTCCGTGGATGTCATGTGGGTGCCCGCTAGAAGAGAAGAAGAAGAGGGGGAAAGTTCAGATGGGGAGACAGAAAAGAGGAGACGAGTTGGAAGCAGGGGGAGGTTGTCGCAAGGAGCTAGTGGCACAGTCAGACAGCACCCGGGGTCAGCCAGACAGCACGCCAATCAACGCATGCTGTTGCCACCACCAGAATGCCGTCATCGCAGAGCTCAGCAGTGTGGCATTTTTTGTGTGTGTCTGCCTCTGACAACAGTGATGCCATTTGCAACCTGTGCCAAAAGAAACTGAGTCCTGGGAGGTCCAACACCCACCTAGGTACAACTGCTTTGCGAAGGCACATGATCTCACATCACAAACGCTGATGGGATGAACACATGAGTAGAAGCAGCACACAAACTCAAAGCCGCCATCCTCCTCCTGGTCCAGCATCTTCAGCCACGTCAACCACTGCTGTACTCCTTGCCCCCTCTCAACCATCCGCCACTCAGTCTCTCTTCCATAGCAGTTCCTGCTCATCTGCCCACAGTCAGGTGTCTGTCAAGGACATGTTTGAGCATAAGAAGCCAATGTCCCAAAGTCACCCCCTTGCCCGGCGTCTGACAGCTGGCTTGTCTGAACTCTTATCCCTCCAGCTTTTACCATACAAGCTGGTGGAGTCTGAGGCATTCAAAAAATTGGTATCTATTGGGACACCGCAGTGGAAGGTACCCGGCCGAAATTTCTTTTCACAAAAGGCAATCCCCAACCTGTACTCGATTGTGCGAAAGGAAGTAATGGCATGTCTGGCACACAGTGTTGGGGCAAGGGTCCATCTGACCACTGATAGCTGGTCTTCAAAGCATGGTCAGGGCAGGTATATCACCAACACTGCGCATTGGGTAAACCTGCTGACGGCTGACAAGCATGGAATGCGTGGCTCTGCAGAGGAGTTGGTGACACCGCCACGACTTGCAGGCAGGCCTGCTGCTACCTACTCTACTCCTCCTACTCCATCCTCTTCCATAACCTCTTCCTCGGCTGAGTCCTCTTCTGCTGCTGCATCTTGCTCCACATCAACGGCACCCCCCAGCTCCCCAGGTACTATTCAACATCCCGGATATGGCAGTGTCACGCCGTCTTGGGGTTGACTTGCCTGAAAGCAGAGAGTCACACCGCACCAGCACTCCTGTCCGCCCTGAACGCACAGGTGGATCAGTGGCTGACTCTGCACCAACTGGAGATTGGCAAAGTGGTTTCTGACAATGGAAGTAATTTGGTGGCGGCATTGAAATTGGGCAAGTTGACACATGTTCCGTCCATGGCACATGTGTGTAATCTGATTGTACAACGCTTTGTGCATAAGTACCCAGGCTTACAGGACGTCCTGAAGCAGGCCAGGAAGGTGTGTGGCCATTTCAGGCATTCCTACATGGCCATGGCGCACTTGTCAGATATCCAGCGGTGAAACAACCTGCCAGTGAGGCACTTGATTTGCGACAGCCCGACACGTTGGAATTCAACACTCCTAATGTTCGACCGCCTGCTCCAACAAGAAAAAGCTGTTAACGAGTATTTGTATGACCGGGGTGCTAGGACAGCCTCTGGGGAGCTAGGGATTTTTTTGCCACGTTACTGGACGCTCATGCGCAATGCCTGTAGGCTCATGCGTCCTTTTGAGGAGGTGACATACCTAGTCAGTCGCACCGAAGGCACCATCAGCGACATCATACCATTTGTTTTCTTCCTGGAGCATGCCCTGCGAAGAGTGCTGGATCAGGCCGTAGATGAGCGTGAAGAGGAAGAGGAAGAGTTGTGGTCTCCATCACCACCAGAAACAGCCTTATCAGCATCGCTTGCTGGACCAGCGGCAACGCAGGAAGAGGATTGTGAGGAAGAGGAGTCAGAGGAGGAATGTGGCTTTGAGGAGGAGGAGGAAGACCAAGCACAACAGGCATCCCAGGGTGCTCATTGTTGTCACCTATCTGGTACCCATGGTGTTGTACGTGGCTGGGGGGAAGAAGATACCTTCAGTGAGATCAGTGAGGACGAGGAACGGGACATGAGTAGCTCGGCATCCAATCTTGTGCAAATGGGGTCTTTCATGCTGTCGTGCCTGTTGAGGGACACTCGTATAAAAAAGTTGAAGGAGAACGAACTGTACTGGGTGTCCACGCTACTAGACCCCCGGTATAAGCATAAAGAGACTGAAATGTTACCGAATTCCCGCAAGTCGGAAAGGATGGAGCAGTTAAAAAATAAATTAAAAACTATGCTTTACACAGCGTATAAGGGTGATGTCACAGCACAACGGAATCTAACAGGGGAAGAGATGAAAGTAATCCTCCTCCTCCTCCCACTACCACGGTGGCAAGGACAGGATGCTTTCCTGACGTCTTGTTGATGGAGGACATGCGGACCTTTTTAACTCCTATGCATCGCCAGAGCCTTTCGGGATCCAGCCTCTGAGAAAGACTCAACCGACAGGTAGCAGACTACCTAGCATTAACTGCGGATCTCGACACTCTGAGGAGCGATGGACCCCTTGACTACTGGGTGTGCAGGCTTGACCTGTGGCCTGAGCTATCCCAATTTGCAATTGAACTTCTGGCCTGTCCCGCTTCAAGTGTCCTGTCCGAAAGGACCTTCAGTGCAGCAGGAGGTTTTGTCACTGAGAAGAGAAGTCGCCTAGGTCAAAAAAGTCTTGACTATCTCACCTTTATTAAAATGAATGAGGGATGGATCCCGAAGGGACTGACATTGGGGCATACATTTGAGTAAAAAAGGCCTGATGATGAGATGAGCTGCCTTGGGCTACAAATGGTACACACGCTGGCTTTTTTTTTCTTATAATGCAGGATGACTTGCGTGACTTATCCGCCAACAACTAGTGTTCAAGCCGCAAGGTTCTAGGGCACTTTCTAACTGTTTTACAAACATAAATTTTTCTGGCCGCTGCTACAGCAATACTGAATTTTTAAGACATTTGTACATGCCTAAATTTTCTGGCCTCTGCTGCTGCACTGTGGCTACAAAACTCAAAGCAAAAAAAAAGGCACATAACAGTGATTAAACTGTTAAGAATAGTACTACTTAACACACCACTCATATCTGGTGGCACAGTACATTGTACGCGCAGTGCCCCAAATTTGAAGTAGGAGGCCCGACCAAGCATCTTTTTCCATCTCTTGATTCCGAAAAATTATCTCCGGGTTCCATCTATGCCATACCTGTACTCAATTGTGCAAAAGGATGGCATATGTCGTGTTTCATGCTGTTGTGCCTGTTAAGGGTCGTGGCCCATCGTATAAAAAGGCTGAAGGAGAACGACCTGTACTGGGTGTCCAAGCACATTTTTTGTTCAATATTCCCGGTTCCTCTAAATTATCTCCGGGTTCCTCAAATCAATGCCATACCTGTACTCGATTGTGCAAAAGGGTGGCATATGAGGTGTTTCATGCTGTTGTGCCTGTTGAGGGTTGTGGCCCATTGTATAAAAAGGCTGAAGGAAAACAACCTGTACTGGGTGTCCAAGCACGTTTTTTGTTCAATTTCCCGGTTCCTCTAAATTATCTCCGGGTTCCTCAAATCAATGCCATACCTGTACTCTATTGTGCAAAAGGGTGGCATATGTGGTGTTTCATGGTGTTGTGCCTGTTGAGGGTTGTGGCCCATCGTATAAAAAGGCTGAAGGAGAACGACCTGTACTGGGTGTCCAAGCACATTTTTTGTTCAATATTCCCGGTTCCTCTAAATTATCTCCGGGTTCCTCAAATCAATGCCATACCTGTATTCGATTGTGCAAAAAGGTGGCATATGTGGTGTTTCATGCTGTTGTGCCTGTTGAGGGTTGTGGCCCATCGTATAAAAAGGCTGAAGGAGAACGACCTGTACATGTGTCCAAGCACATTTTTTGTTCAATATTCCTGGTTCCTCTAAATTATCTCCGGGTTCCTCAAATCAATGCCATACCTGTACTCGATTGTGCAAAAGGATGTCATATGTGGTGTTTCATGTTGTTGTGCCGATTGAGGGTCTTGGGCTATCTTATAAAAAGGCTGAAGGAGAACGACCTGTACTGGGTGTCCAAGCACGTTTTTTATTCAATATTCCCGGTTCCTCTAAATTATCTCCGGGTTCCTCAAATCAATGCCATACCTGTACTTGATTGTTCAAAATGGTGGCATATGTGGTGTTTCATGCTGTTGTGCCTGTTGAGGGTTGTGGCCCATCGTATAAAAAGGCTGAAGGAGAACGACCTGTACATGTGTCCAAGCACATTTTTTGTTCAATATTCCTGGTTCCTCTAAATTATCTCCGGGTTCCTCAAATCAATGCCATACCTGTACTCGATTGTGCAAAAGAATGTCATATGTGGTGTTTCATGTTGTTGTGCCGGTTGAGGGTCGTGGGCTATCTTATAAAAAGGCTGAAGGAGAACGACCTGTACTGGGTGTCCAAGCACATTTTTTGTTCAATATTCCTGGTTCCTCTAAATTATCTCCGGGTTCCTCAAATCAATGCCATACCTGTACTCAATTATGCAAAAGGGTGGCATATGTGGTGTTTCATGCTGTTGTGCATGTTGAGGGTTGTGGCCCATTGTATAAAAAGGCTGAAGGAGAACAACCTGTACTGGGTGTCCAAGGACGTTTTCTGTTTAATTTCCCGGTTCCCCTAAATTATCTACGGGTTCCTCAAATCAATGCTATACCTGTACTCTATTGTGCAAAAGGATGTCATATGTGGTGTTTCATGTTGTTGTGCCGGTTAAGGGTCGTGGGCTATCTTATAAAAAGGCTGAAGGAGAACGACCTGTACTGGGCGTCCAAGCACGTTTTTTGTTCAATATTCCCGGTTCCTCTAAATTATCTCTGGGTTCCTCAAATCAATGCCATACCTGTACTTGATTGTGCAAAAGGGTGGCATATGTGGTGTTTCATGCTGTTGTGCCTGTTGAGGGTTGTGGCCCATCGTATAAAAAGGCTGAAGGAGAACGACCTGTACTGGGTGTCCAAGCACATTTTTTGTTCAATATTCCCGGTTCCACTAAATTATCTCCGGGTTCCTCAAATCAATGCCATACCTGTATTCGATTGTGCAAAAGGGTGGCATATGTGGTGTTTCATGCTGTTGTGCCTGTTGAGGATTGTGGCCCATCATATAAAAAGGCTGAAGGAGAACGACCTGTACTGGGTGTCCAAGCACGTTTTTTGTTCAATTTCCCGGTTCCTCTAAATTATCTCCGGGTTCCTCAAATCAATGCCATACCTGCACTCTATTGTGCAAACAGATGTCATATGTGGTGTTTCATGCTGTTGTGCCTGTTGAGGGTCATGGGCCATCTTATAAAAAGGCTGAAGGAGAACGACCTGTACTGGGTGTCCAAGCACGTTTTTTGTTCAATATTCCTGGTTCCTCTAAATTATCTCCGGGTTCCTCAAATCAATGCCATACCTGTACTCGATTGTGCAAAAGGGTGGCATATGTGGTGTTTCATGCTGTTGTGCCTGTTGAGGGTTGTGGCCCATTGTATAAAAAGGCTGAAGGAGATCGACCTGTACTGGGTGTCCAAGCACATTTTTTGTTCAATATTCCCGGTTCCTCTAAATTATCTCCGGGTACCTCAAATCAATGCCATACCTGTACTCGATTGTGCAAAAGGGTGGCATATGTGGTGTTTCATGCTGTTGTGCCTGTTGAGGGTTGTGGCCCATTGTATAAAAAGGCTGAAGGAAAACAACCTGTACTGGGTGTCCAAGCACGTTTTTTGTTCAATTTCCCGGTTCCTCTAAATTATCTCCGGGTTCCTCAAATCAATGCCATACCTGTACTCTATTGTGCAAAAGGATGTCATATGTGATGTTTCATGCTGTTGTGCCTGTTGAGGGTTGTGGCCCATCGTATAAAAAGGCTGAAGGAAAACGACCTGTACTGGGTGTCCAAGCACATTTTTTGTTCAATATTCCCGGTTCCTCTAAATTATCTCCGGGTTCCTCAAATCAATGCCATACCTGTACTCGATTGTTCAAAAGGGTGGCATATGTGGTGTTTCATGCTGTTGTGCCTGTTGAGGGTCATGGGCCATCTTATAAAAAGGTTAAAGGAGAACGACCTGTACTGGGTGTCCAAGCACGTTTTTTTTGTTCAATATTCTCGGTTCCTCTAAATTATCTCCGGGTTCCTCAAATCAATGCCATACCTGTACTCGATTGTGCAAAAGGGTGGCATATGTGTTGTTTCATGCTGTTGTGCCTGTTGAGGGTTGTGGCCCATTGTATAAAAAGGCTGAAGGAGATCGACCTGTACTGGGTGTCCAACAACATTTTTTGTTTAATATTCCCGGTTCCTCTAAATTATCTCCGGGTTCCTCAAATCAATGCCATACCTGTACTCGATTGTGCAAAAGGGTGGCATATGTGGTGTTTCATGGTGTTGTGCCTGTTGAGGGTTGTCGCCCATCGTATAAAAAGGCTGAAGGAGAACGGCCTGTACTGGGTGTCCAAGCACGTTTTTTGTTCAATTTCCCGGTTCCTCTAAATTATCTCCGGGTTCCTCAAATCAATGCCATACCTGTACTCTATTGGGCAAAAGGATGTCATATGTGATGTTTCATGCTGTTGTGCCTGTTGAGGGTTGTGGCCCATCGTATAAAAAGGCTGAAGGAAAACGACCTGTACTGGGTGTCCAAGCACATTTTTTGTTCAATATTCCCGGTTCCTCTAAATTATCTCCGGGTTCCTCAAATCAATGCCATACCTGTACTCGATTGTTCAAAAGGGTGGCATATGTGGTGTTTCATGCTGTTGTGCCTGTTGAGGGTTGTGGCCCATCGTATTAAAAGGCTGAAGGAGAACAACCTGTACTGGGTGTCCAAGCACGTTTTTTGTTCAATTTCCCGGTTCCTCTAAATTATCTCCGGGTTCCTCAAATCAATGCCATACCTGTACTCTATTGTGCAAAAGGATGTCATATGTGGTGTTTCATGCTGTTGTGCCTGTTGAGGGTCGTGGGCCATCTTATAAAAAGGCTGAAGGAGAACAACCTGTACTTGGTGTCCAAGCACATTTTTTGTTCAATATTCCCGGTTCCTCTAAATTATCTCCGGGTTCCTCAAATCAATGCCATACCTGTACTTGATTGTTCAAAAGGGTGGCATATGTGGTGTTTCATGGTGTTGTGCCTGTTTAGGGTTGTGGCCCATCTTATAAAAAGGCTGAAGGAGAACGACCTGTACTGGGTGTCCAAGCACGTTTTTTGTTCATTTTCCCGGTTCCTCTAAATTATCTCCGGGTTCCTCAAATCAATGCCATACCTGTACTCTATTGTGCAAAAGGATGTCATATGTAGTGTTTCATGCTGTTGTGCCTGTTGAGGGTCCAGGACCGTCGACTAAAAAGGCTGAAGGAGAACAAAGTGTACTGGTTGTCCAAGCATCTTTTTCCATCTCCCGGTTCCTAAAAATTATCGCCGGGTTTCTAAAATGGATGCCATACCTGTACTCTATTGTGCAAAAGGATGGCATATGTGGTGTTTCCTGCTGTTGTTTCTGTTTGAGGGTCCTGGACCCTCTTATAAAAAGGCTGAAGGAGAACGACCTGTACTGTACTGGGTGTCCAAGCATGGTTTTTTGTTCAATTTCCCGGGTCCTAAAAATTATCTCCGGGTTTCTAAAAACAATGCCATACCTGTACTCTATTGTTCTAAAGGATGGCATATGTGGTGTTTCCTGCTGTTGTTTCTGTTGAGGGTCCTGGACCCTCTTATAAAATGGCTGAAGGAGAACAAAGTGTACTGGGTGTCCAATCATTTTTTTTGTTCAATTTCCCGGTTCCTAAAAATTATCTCCGGGTTTCTAAAATCAATGCCATACCTGTACTCTATTGTTCAAAAGGATGGCATATGTGCTCTTTCCTGCTGTTGTTTCTGTTGAGGGTCCGGGACCCTTGTATAAAAAGGCTGAAGGAGAACGAAGTGTACTGGGTGTCCAATCATTTTTTTTGTTCAATTTCCCGGTTCCTAAAAATTATCCTCGGGTTTCTAAAATCAATGCCGTACCTGTACTCTATTGTTCAAAAGGATGGCATATGTCCTCTTTCCTGCTGTTGTTTCTGTTGAGGGTCCTGGACCCTCTTATAAAAAGGCTGAAAGAGAACGACGTGTACTGGGTGTCCAATCATTTTTTTTTGTTCAATTTCCCGGTTCCTAAAAATTATCTCCAGGTTTCTAAAGTCAATGCCATACCTGTACTCTATTGTTCAAAAGGATGGTATATGTGCTCTTTCCTGCTGTTGTTACTGTTGAGGGTCCTGGACCCTCTTCTAAAAAGGCTGAAGGAGAATGACGTGTACTGGGTGTCCAATCATTTTTTGGTTCAATTTCCCGGTTCCTAAAAATTATCTCCGGGTTTCTAAAATCAATGCCATACCTGTACTCTATTGTTCAAAAGGATGGCATATGTGCTCTTTCCTGCTGTTGTTTCTGTTGAGGGTCCGGGACCCTCGTATAAAAAGGCTGAAGGAGAATGAAGTGTACTGGGTGTCCAATCATGTTTCTTTTTAAATTTCCCGGTTCCTAAAAATTATCTCCGTGTTCCTAAAATTGATTCCATACCTGTACTCTATTGTTCAAAAGGATGGCATAGGTGGTTTTTCCTGCTGTTGTGTCTGTGGAGGGTTCTGGACCCTCGTCTACAAAGGCGGAAGGAGAACGACCTGTACTGGGTGTCCAAGCACGTTTTTTGTTCAATATTCCCGTTTCCTCTAAATTATCTCCGGGTTCCGCAAATCAATGCCATACCTGTACTCTATTGTGCAAAAGGATGGCATATGTGGTGTTTCATGCTGTTGTGGCTGTTGAGGGTCGTGGGCCATCGTATAAAACGGCTGAAGGAGAATGACCTGTACTGCCTTGCTGCTCCTTTTAGGCAGGCCAGCTCTTTGCATACATGCCCACAGACTCTGTAACAGATGCCTCTTTTAGGGAGAGGTGCAGCCATAATGCAGGGTCAGATCCTCTGTCTGCAACTGGTATACTTGATTGTGCAAAAGGAAGTAACCTTACCATGGTTCCCTGACCGCGCATCTTGTTGTTATATTTTGGTGAGGGTAATCATGCAGGCCATATAGACCTCCCCTGATAGGGGGAGTAACAGGGATGAAAGTGCTAAGAATAGTACTACTTTACACAACCGAGTCAGCCATGGGTCCCAGTCCAAGACCGCATGTCTTCTTGTTGTTGTTTCATGTTGTTGTGCCTGTTGAGGGTCGTGGGCCATCTTATAAAAAGGCTGAAGGAGAACGACCTGTACTGGGTGTCCAAGCACGTTTTTTGTTCAATATTCCCGGTTCCTCTAAATTATCTCTGGGTTCCTCAAATCAATGCCATACCTGTACTTGATTGTGCAAAAGGGTGGCATACGTGGTGTTTCATCCTCTTATGCCTGTTGAGGGTTGTGGCCCATCGTATAAAAAAGGTGAAGAAGAACGACCTGTACTGGGTGTCCAAGCACATTTTTTGTTCAATATTCCCGGTTCCTCTAAATTATCTCCGGGTTCCTCAAATCAATGCCATACCTGTACTCGATTGTGCAAAAGGATGGCATATGTCCTCTTTCCTGCTGTTGTTTCTGTTGAGGGTCCTGGACCCTCTTATAAAAAGGCTGAAAGAGAACGACGTGTACTGGGTGTCCAATCATTTTTTTTGTTCAATTTCCCGGTTCCTAAAAATTATCTCCAGGTTTCTAAAATCAATGCCATACCTGTACTCTATTGTTCAAAAGGATGGTATATGTGCTCTTTCCTGCTGTTGTTACTGTTGAGGGTCCTGGACCCTCTTCTAAAAAGGCTGAAGGAGAATGACGTGTACTGGGTGTCCAATCATTTTTTGGTTCAATTTCCCGGTTCCTAAAAATTATCTCCGGGTTTCTAAAATCAATGCCATACCTGTACTCTATTGTTCAAAAGGATGGCATATGTGCTCTTTCCTGCTGTTGTTTCTGTTGAGGGTCCGGGACCCTCGTATAAAAAGGCTGAAGGAGAATGAAGTGTACTGGGTGTCCAATCATGTTTCTTTTTAAATTTCCCGGTTCCTAAAAATTATCTCCGTGTTCCTAAAATTGATTCCATACCTGTACTCTATTGTTCAAAAGGATGGCATAGGTGGTTTTTCCTGCTGTTGTGTCTGTGGAGGGTTCTGGACCCTCGTCTACAAAGGCGGAAGGAGAACGACCTGTACTGGGTGTCCAAGCACGTTTTTTGTTCAATATTCCCGTTTCCTCTAAATTATCTCCGGGTTCCGCAAATCAATGCCATACCTGTACTCTATTGTGCAAAAGGATGGCATATGTGGTGTTTCATGCTGTTGTGGCTGTTGAGGGTTGTGGCCCATCGTATAAAAAAGGTGAAGAAGAACGACCTGTACTGGGTGTCCAAGCACATTTTTTGTTCAATATTCCCGGTTCCTCTAAATTATCTCCGGGTAACAGGGATGAAAGTGCTAAGAATAGTACTACTTTACACAACCGAGTCAGCCATGGGTCCCAGTCCAAGACCGCATGTCTTGTTGTTTTATTTGGTGCGGCTAATCATGCAGGCCATATAGACCTCCCACCATTAGGGGTTGTAACAGGTATTAAACTAATAAGAACAGTACTACCGAAATAAACCTACTAAACATGGTTTCAAGAGCCCAGGTTTTATTGTTGTACTTTGTTAGGCTAATCATGATGGCCATGTAGACCTCCCCCGAGAGGTGGCAGTAACAGGGATGAAAGTGCTAAGAATAGTACTACTTTACAAGACCGAGTTAGCCATGGGTCCCAGTCCAAGACTGCATGTCTTTTAGTTTTATTTGGTGCGGCTAATCATGCAGGCCATATAGACCTCCCACCATTAGGGGTTGTAACAGGTATTAAACTAATAAGAACAGTACTACCTAAATAAACCTACTAAACATGGTTTCAAGAGCCCAGGTTTTATTGTTGTACTTTGTTAGGCTAATCATGATGGCCATGTAGACCTCCCCAGAGAGTTGGCAGTAACAGGGATGAAACTGCTAAGAATAGTACTACTTTACACAACTGAGTTAGCCATGGGTCCCAGTCCAAGACTGCATGTCTTGTTGTTTTATTTGGTGCGGCTAATCATGCAGGCCATATAGACCTCCCACCATTAGGGGTTGTAACAGGTATTAAAATAATAAGAACAGTACTACCGAAATAAACCTACTAAACATGGTTTCAAGAGCCCAGGTTTTATTGTTGTACTTTGTTAGGCTAATCATGATGGCCATGTAGACCTCCCCCGAGAGGTGGCAGTAACAGGGATGAAACTGCTAAGAATAGTACTACTTTACAAGACCGAGTTAGCCATGGGTCCCAGTCCAAGACCATGTCTTGTTGTTTTATTTGGTGTGGCTAATCATGCAGGCCATATAGACCTCCCACCATTAGGAGTTGTAACAGGTATTAAACTAATAAGAACAGTACTACCGAAATAAACCTACTTACCATGGTTCCAATAGCTCAGGTTTTATTGTTGTACTTTGTTAGGCTAATCATGATGGCCATGTAGAGCTCCCCCGAGAAGTCTGGAAGTAACAGGGATGAAAGTGCTAAGAATAGTACTACTTTACACAACCTAGTTAGCCATGGGTCCCAGTCCAAGACCGCATGTCTTGTTGTTTTGTTTGGTCCGGCTAATCATGCAGGCCATATAGACCTCCCACCATTAGGGGTTGTAACAGGTATTAAACTAATAAGAACAGTACTATTGAAATAAACCTAGTTAACATGGTTCCAAGAGCGCAGGTTTTATTGTTGTACTTTATTAGGCTAATCATGATGGCCATGTTGACCTCCCCCGAGAGGTGGCAGTAACAGGGATGAAAGTGCTAAGAATAGTACTACTTTACACAACCGAGTTAGCCATGGGTCCCAGTCCAAGACCGCATGTCTTACTGTTTTGTTTGGTGCGACTAATCATGCAGGCCATATAGACCTCCCACCATTAGGGGTTGTAACAGGTATTAAATTAATAAGAACAGTACTACCGAAATAAACCTACTTACCATGGTTCCAAGAGTGCAGGTTTTATTGTTGTACTTTGTTAGGCTAATCATGATGGCCATGTAGACCTCCCCCGAGAGGTGGGAGTAACAGGGATGAAAGTGCTAAGAATAGAACTACTTTACACTACTTAGTTAGCCATGGGTCCCAGTCCAAGACAGCATGTCTTGTTGTTTTATTTGGTCCGGCTAATCATGCAGGCCATATAGACCTCCCACCATTAGGGGTTGTAACAGGTATTAAACTAATAAGAACAGTACTACTTAACACAACCTAGTTACCATGGGTCCCAGACCCCATGTTTTGTTATTATACTTTGTCAGGGTACTCATGCAGGCCATATAGACCTCCTTGATAGGGGGAGTAACAGGGATTAAAGTGCTAAGAATAGTACAACTTAACACAACCTAGTTAACAGTGGTTCCCAGACCGCATGTCTTGTTTTTATATTTTGTCAGGATAATCAAGCAGGCCATATAGACCTCCCCCGATAGGGGGAGTAACAGGGATTAAAGTGCTAAGAATAGTACTACTTAACACAACCTAGTTACCATGGGTCCCAGACCGCATGTTTTGTTATTATACTTTGTCAGGGTAATCATGCAGGCTATATAGACCTCCCTTGATAGGGGGAGTAACAGGGATTAAAGTGCTAAGAATAGTATTACTTAACACAACCTAGTTACCATGGGTCCCAGCCCGCATGTTTAATTATTATACTTTGACAGGGTAATTATATATCTAACAAATCTATCTATTTATCTTCTATCGATTCTATCTAACTATCAATCTATGTATATCTATCTATCCTATCTATCTATCTATCTTGTGTCCGGACTGTTTTGAGACAGCCACTTGTGTTTTTGACAAATTTGAAGTAGGAGGACAGACCAATCACAGGGATTAAACTGCTAAGAATAGTACTACTTAAGAAAACCTAGTTATACCAGTACCACCATGGGTCCCAGACCGCATGTTTTGTTATTATACTTTGTCAGGGTAATCATGCAGGCCATATAGACCTCCCTTGATAGGGGGAGTAACAGGGATTAAAGTGCTAAGAATAGTACTACTTAACACAACCTAGTTAACAGTGGTTCCCAGACCGCATGTCTTGTTGTTTTATTTTGTCAGGATAATCAGGCAGGCCATATAGACCTCCCCCGATAGGGGGAGTAACAGGGATTAAAGTGCTAAGAATAGTACTACTTAACACAACCTAGTTACCATGGGTCCCAGACCGCATGTTTTATTATTATACTTTGTCAGGGTAATCAAGCAGGCCATATAGACCTCCCTTGATAGGGTTAGTAACAGGGATTAAAGTGCTAAGAATACTACTACTTAACACAACCTAGTTACCATGGGTCCCAGACCGCATGTCTTGTTGTGATACTTTGTCAGGGTAATCATGCAGGCCATATAGACCTCCCACCATTAGGAGTTGTAACAGGTATTAAACTAATAAGAACAGTACTACCGAAATAAACCTACTTACCATGGTTCCAATAGCTCAGGTTTTATTGTTGTACTTTGTTAGGCTAATCATGATGGCCATGTAGAGCTCCCCCGAGAAGTCTGGAAGTAACAGGGATGAAAGTGCTAAGAATAGTACTACTTTACACAACCTAGTTAGCCATGGGTCCCAGTCCAAGACCGCATGTCTTGTTGTTTTGTTTGGTCCGGCTAATCATGCAGGCCATATAGACCTCCCACCATTAGGGGTTGTAACAGGTATTAAACTAATAAGAACAGTACTATTGAAATAAACCTAGTTAACATGGTTCCAAGAGCGCAGGTTTTATTGTTGTACTTTATTAGGCTAATCATGATGGCCATGTTGACCTCCCCCGAGAGGTGGCAGTAACAGGGATGAAAGTGCTAAGAATAGTACTACTTTACACAACCGAGTTAGCCATGGGTCCCAGTCCAAGACCGCATGTCTTACTGTTTTGTTTGGTGCGACTAATCATGCAGGCCATATAGACCTCCCACCATTAGGGGTTGTAACAGGTATTAAATTAATAAGAACAGTACTACCGAAATAAACCTACTTACCATGGTTCCAAGAGCGCAGGTTTTATTGTTGTACTTTGTTAGGCTAATCATGATGGCCATGTAGACCTCCCCCGAGAGGTGGGAGTAACAGGGATGAAAGTGCTAAGAATAGAACTACTTTACACTACTTAGTTAGCCATGGGTCCCAGTCCAAGACAGCATGTCTTGTTGTTTTATTTGGTCCGGCTAATCATGCAGGCCATATAGACCTCCCACCATTAGGGGTTGTAACAGGTATTAAACTAATAAGAACAGTACTACTTAACACAACCTAGTTACCATGGGTCCCAGACCCCATGTTTTGTTATTATACTTTGTCAGGGTACTCATGCAGGCCATATAGACCTCCTTGATAGGGGGAGTAACAGGGATTAAAGTGCTAAGAATAGTACAACTTAACACAACCTAGTTAACAGTGGTTCCCAGACCGCATGTCTTGTTTTTATATTTTGTCAGGATAATCAAGCAGGCCATATAGACCTCCCCCGATAGGGGGAGTAACAGGGATTAAAGTGCTAAGAATAGTACTACTTAACACAACCTAGTTACCATGGGTCCCAGACCGCATGTTTTGTTATTATACTTTGTCAGGGTAATCATGCAGGCTATATAGACCTCCCTTGATAGGGGGAGTAACAGGGATTAAAGTGCTAAGAATAGTATTACTTAACACAACCTAGTTACCATGGGTCCCAGCCCGCATGTTTAATTATTATACTTTGACAGGGTAATTATATATCTAACAAATCTATCTATTTATCTTCTATCGATTCTATCTAACTATCAATCTATGTATATCTATCTATCCTATCTATCTATCTATCTTGTGTCCGGACTGTTTTGAGACAGCCACTTGTGTTTTTGACAAATTTGAAGTAGGAGGACAGACCAATCACAGGGATTAAACTGCTAAGAATAGTACTACTTAAGAAAACCTAGTTATACCAGTACCACCATGGGTCCCAGACCGCATGTTTTGTTATTATACTTTGTCAGGGTAATCATGCAGGCCATATAGACCTCCCTTGATAGGGGGAGTAACAGGGATTAAAGTGCTAAGAATAGTACTACTTAACACAACCTAGTTAACAGTGGTTCCCAGACCGCATGTCTTGTTGTTTTATTTTGTCAGGATAATCAGGCAGGCCATATAGACCTCCCCCGATAGGGGGAGTAACAGGGATTAAAGTGCTAAGAATAGTACTACTTAACACAACCTAGTTACCATGGGTCCCAGACCGCATGTTTTATTATTATACTTTGTCAGGGTAATCAAGCAGGCCATATAGACCTCCCTTGATAGGGTTAGTAACAGGGATTAAAGTGCTAAGAATACTACTACTTAACACAACCTAGTTACCATGGGTCCCAGACCGCATGTCTTGTTGTGATACTTTGTCAGGGTAATCATGCAGGCCATATAGACCTCCCCCGATAGGGGGAGTAAGAGGGATTAAACTGCTAAGAACAGTACTACTTAACACAACCTAGTTACCATGGGTCTCAGACCACATGTTTTGTTGTTATACTTTGTCAGGGTAATCATGCAGGCCATATAGACCTCCACCGAAAGGGGGAGTAAGAGGGATTAAAATGCTAAGAAAAGTACTACTTAACACAACCTAGTTACCATGGGTCCCAGACCACGTGTCTTGTTATTATACTTTGTCATGGTAATCATGCAGGCCATATAGACCTCCCCTGATAGGGGGAGTTACAGGGATGAAAGTGCTAAGTATAGTACTACTTAACACAACCTAGTTACCATGGGTCCCAGACCGCATGTTTAATTATTATACTTTGTCAGGGTAATTATATATCTATCAAATCTATCTATTTATCTTCTATCGATTCTATATAGCTATCAATCTATGTATATCTATCAAATATATCTATCTCGTGTCCGGACTGTTTTGAGACAGCCACTTGTGTTTTTGACAAATTTGAAGTAGGAGGACAGACCAATCATCTTCTTCCATCTCCCTGTTCCAAAAATGCAGGCTATATAGACCTCCCCCGATAGGGGGAGTAACAGGTAGTAGTAAACTGCTAAGAATAGTACTACTTAACACACCACGGGTCCCAGACCGCATGTCTTATTGTTATACTCTGTCAGGGAAATTATATATCTTTCAAATCTATCTATTTATCTATCAATCGTATCTATCAAATGTATATTGCATCTTTTGATCGATGTAATTCGTATCTATCAAATGTATATTGCATCTTTTGATCGATAACATTCGTATCTATCAAATGGATATTGCATCTATTGATCTATGTAATTCGTATCTATCAAATGTATATTGCATCTATTGATCTATGTAATTTGTATCTATCATATGTATATTGCATCGATTGAGCTATGTAATCTATGTATCTATCTATCAAATCTATCTATCTCGTGGTTGTGCAAATGGACTGTTTGCGGTTGTTTGCGGTGCGTTACATTTGGAGTTTTGTCTGTCACTGTGGAGCGGGCGTAACCCTTACACTACCTGATCGATACGACATCATAACTGATGTTTTAAATCACGTTATTGCAAACAATTTATTAATGTTAGGTGATTTAGGCCCTTTATGGGTTAAAAGCAGACGCATCAACTATGTAATTTTCCATGGGAGTTTTGACATGGATCCCCCTCCAGCATGCCACAGTCCAGGTGTTAGTACCCTTGAAACAACTTTTCCATCACTATTGTGGCCAGAAAGAGTCCTTGTGGGTTTTAAAGTTTGCCTGCCTATTGAAGTCAATGGCGGTTCACGCGGTTCGCCGGTTCGCGAACAGTTGCGGAAGTTCGAGTCTGCCGTTTGTGAACCGAAATTTTTAAGTTCGCGACATCACTAGTGTCGAATATGAAAGTTTCTAATCAGACGAGGTGCATGAAGATCAGTATAAGGTAGCCATGAATTCTCCTCTGGTCCATAACCCCTCCATTTCACTAGATATTCCAGTTTATTCCATTTTATTTGGGAATCTAAAACTGTCTGCACTTCAAATTCCTCTTGGTCTTCAACTAGAATTGGAGACGGTGTAGATTGATTAAGTCTTCGAGTATCTGACAGATAAGGTTTGAGTAGCGATATATGAAAGGCTGGATGTATCTTGTAATCTTTAGGTAGGCTCAATATAACTGAATTGGTGTTTATAACTTTATTGATGGCAAAGGGACCTATAAACTGGTTCGCTATCTTTTTACTTGGTAGATGTAATTTGAGGTGTTTGGTGGATAGTAATACTTGATGATCATAATATTGTTTTTGATGAGTTTTGGCTTCCATCAGATGTGTTTTAAGTATCTCCATTCTTTTTTGTAAGTTGGTAGTATAGTCTATAGCGCTAGGATTGTTCACTGATGTCTTGGTTAAAGTTATGGTGTTCGGATGGTATCCATAAGTGGCAAAGAATGGTGTCATCTTTATTGATGTAGATATGGAGTTATTGTATGAGAACTCCGCCATAGGGAGGTATGTTTCCCAATCATCCTGAAGGTAAGTTATATAACACCGTAAATACTGCTCCAATGTCTGGTTCAACCTTTCAGTTAAGCCATTTTTTTGCGGATGGAAAGCTGTAGAGTATCT
The DNA here is from genome assembly GCF_027579735.1 of Bombina bombina. Classification (NCBI taxonomy): domain Eukaryota; kingdom Metazoa; phylum Chordata; class Amphibia; order Anura; family Bombinatoridae; genus Bombina; species Bombina bombina. Next base: position 607,415,454 of record NC_069501.1, on the reverse strand, counting down.
AGGATCTATTTGTAGTATTTTGCATAAGGATCACCAAAAGGATAAGGTAAATTGAGTACCTCTGTCAGTGATGATACTAGTGGGTAAACCATGTAACCTAACTATAGTGTTTATAAATACTTTAGCTGTGGTCATGGCAGTTGGAAGTCCTTTAAGTGGTTCGAAGTGAGCTAACCTTGTTAAGTGATCAACTACAACAAGTATGGTGTTAAAGTGTTGTGAATTAGGTAGATCAACTATAAAGTCTATAAGTATATAATATATATATATATATAATATAAGTATATTGTGGACCATGGCCTATCAGGAATTGGCAGAGGCATTAACAACCCAATGGGTTTTTTATGTTCCAATTTATTCCTTGCACAGGTGTCACATGTAGATACATATTCATCAATAGTTTGTTCCATTTGGGGCCACCAGAAATTTCTTCTTGTTAGCACTATAGTTTTTTGTATGCCTAAATGTCCTGCCATAACGTTATCATGCGTATGTGCAAGAACTGCTTTTTGTACTGTTTTTGGGATGTATAGCTTGTTATCATGGTATAACAAACCTGTAAGAGGATCCTCAGTACAGGAATTAGGATGTTCAGTCTCATTATGTAATGCAGTTAATACTTCTTCTTCAAGTGTTGTGAGATTTCCTAGAACCTTTTCGGGAGGAATAATGAATTAATTTGCTTCTTGTTCAGGAGTGAGTTCATGTTGACGTGACAAAGCATCGGCTTTAGTATTCTGGTGTCCAGGTCTATAGGTTATAACAAAATTAAACCGATCCAAAAATAGGGACCAACTTACCTGATGTGCAGTTAATGTTTTATTTTTTTTTTATATATTTGAGGTTTTTGTGATCAGTGTATATCATAAAGGCTTCTTTAGAGCCTTCTAGGTGATGTCTCCAGTGTTCAAGCGAGCACTTTATGGCTAATAACTCTTTATCTCCTACACTGTAATTGGCTTTGGCTGTTGTTAATGCTCTTGAATAGTATTCCACAGGATGTAATCCCATCACACTGCGATAACACAGCACCGTGTTAGAGGCATCCACTTCAAAACAAATTTAAGATTATTATCTGGCATAGGCAATATTGGTGCTTTTGTAAAATGATGTTTTAGAATGGAAAAAGCTTTTTGAGCTTCATCTGTCCATCGATACTTATGTTTGTTACTTGTAAGCTGTGTTAAAGGCTTTACAATGGAAGAAAAATTTCGGATAAACTTTCTATAAAAGTTTGCGAATCCGATGACTCTTTATAAGGCCCTTACAGTAGTGGGTGTAGGCCATTCCAATATAGCTGTTATTTTCTCTGGATCCATTTGAATCTTTTTTGGGGTTATTACGTAACCCAAAAACTTAATTTGATTTACGTGAAAAGAACATTTTTCTTGTTTAGCATATAATTTATGCTCCTTTAGTCTGGTGAGCACCCAACGAACGTGCTTTTCGTGTTATGCTTGATCTGCAGAGTATATTAGGATGTCATCTAGGTATATGATGATGCAGACATTTATGAGGTCATGAAAGATTTAATTAATAAAGAATTGAAAGGTTGCCAGGGAATTTGTTAGACCAAATGGCATAACATTGTATTGGTACAGACCGTATCTTGTTCTAAAAGCGGTCTTCCACTCGTCCCCTTGTTTAATCCGAATTAGATTGTAGGCTCCCTTTAGGTCGAGTTTAGTATATATTGTGGCACCCTTAAGCCTTTCTAGCAGTTCCGGTATGAGTGGTAAAGGGTATCTGTTTTTGATGGTTATGGCGTTTAAAGCTCTATAATCGATTATCGGACGTAGTGTTCCATCCTTGTTTTTTACTAGGAACATACCTGCAGCTGCAGGAGAGGTGGAATGAGAAATAAAACCTTTTCCCAATTTTCATCCAAATAAGACCGAAGGTACGTCAGTTCAGTCTGTGACAAAGGGCAAATCTTCCCATGTGGAATTTGTGAACCTGGAATGAGATCTATGGGACAATCAAAAGTCCTGTGTGGAGGTAGGCTTTCAGCCTCCTTCATATCGAATACTTCAGCCAGATCCTGATAAGGACAAGGTACACCTAGTGAAGTTGAAGCTATGGTGCAGTGTGGATAACATGTTTTAGAACAATAGGGTGATTTAAGGGTTACTTAATGTGAATCCCAATCTATAGTGGGGTTGTGTCTGGTCAACCACGTGAAACCCAGTATTATATTATGTATGGATATAGGTATTACATCAAATGTGAGACATTCTGTGTCTACAGTGTTGGTTGTTATCAATAGAGGTACAGTATGATCTGTTATGGGTCCTTTCTGTATAAAAGTCCCGTCGATTAACTTAACAAACTCAGGGTTATGCTTACACACGGTTAGAATTTTATTGTTCTTAACAAAAGTGGCGTCTATGTAATTCCTAGATGCCCCTGAGTCAATTAGTCCTTTAGCTTGGATACTTGTCTGCTCCCACTGTAAAGAAAGAGGGATGTCAATATAATTGGGTTTTATTACACTATGTATATGGTTAGAAATAATTGGCTTACCCTTTTTTTGTTTGGCTAACAAGGGGCAGGTAGAAACTGAATGTTCCTTATGAGCACAGTACAAACAGAGATTCCCAAGACGTCTTCTAGTTTTTTTCCTCTTGAGTGAGGGGTCCTTTAATGGTACCAATCTCAATTGGAATGGGAGATGTTGATGTTCTATCAGGGCCAGAGGTGTATGGTCATCTTTGGGCAGTCTCAGAAGATGCTCTTTCAGCTCTCCTTTCCCGTAGTCTTCTGTCCAACTTAGTACTCAACTTTATAAGGGATGACAAAGTGTCCAAATTTCTACACGTGAGAGTTCATCTTTAAGGGTCTCTGATAAACCCAGGCGGTACTGGTTTTTGAAACTTATCTCATTCAACTGAGAATCACCTGCCCACATCTGGAAGTCTGTTGTGTACTCTTCTACTGTACGTTTACCTTGCTTCAACATGCGTAATTTGGTCTCAGCATTTAGCTGAGTGTTTGAGTCCTCATATAAATTCGTCATGGCTGTGAAGAAATCCTGCAAGGAATCTAATATGGGACTGTTAGTTTCGTAGAATCTGTTAGCCCAGGACTGTGGCTCTCCCTGGAGATATGATATTACAGTACATACCTATATCCTGTCTGAATGGTATGTTTGCGGTTTTAAGGAGAAAAGTAAGTTGCAGGCATTTGTGAAATCCCTGAAATCACTTCTTTTACCAGAAAAAGGTTGTGGATGTTGAATATGAGGCTCTGGTATTTCAGTTTCTTTAGAGGAAATACAGTTTTTAATAATACTTTTCAAAGCAATATTTTCAGCCTGCACTTATGTGAGTCCATAAGTAATCCAGTTTCTGGTGTATGTTACTGAATTCATTTTTAATCTCTTCAGGATTCATAATGGATTAGTGAATCAAACTAACTGACACAAATTTAGTAAATGTGGCCTGTAAATTATGTAATGCACTTGTTTAAAGTCACAGTGCAAAACCTGAAAACTACTTTAATTATTTTGTAGCTCTTAATTAGTACTTGCCAAGGAACAATAAATGTGTTGCTTGGGACATATACAATGAGACATTTGATAAAAAGTAGAGTAATTACTTCTTGAGATAGTTTAGTATTACACAGGGTTAATGGTTTGGAAAACTTATGAATGTTGTAAGTAGGTTTCAATATGGTCAAAATAAGCTCATGAAATGATCACATAGACCAAATTACATGTTATGTGTAGCTCCTGATCACAGACAGACTCTTTACAAATATTCCAGATTTGTAACAGGGAGTTTCTTCACACACTCACACACTCTCATACTAAAATATAAACATGTTCCATCCAAACAGTTTAGGGAATACAAAATTTGTAATTTCAGCACAAAAGTTCTATTAAGCTTACTGGCAAGTAATCAGACGTATTGCATAGAAGATTAGGCAGTTTACAAGTATCAGAATAATACCCAATCAAAGCAGAAGTTAGACAGTGAAACCGGATTACTGTTTTTAAATACCTGCAATCTGAGATCCTCTTAACTCTTCAGAGGGTAAGATGTCAGAGCGGTTTAAACTTTAAAGGCAGATATTAACTTAGCTTCGTGGTGGGGTTTGCAAGTATGACCGGAGTGGTCTGAGAGAAGTCCGGTGTGAGTGTGACTGTTTACCGGAACTCTGACGAAAGTAGATCCGGTACTGTTTGAAGGAAGTAGCTGTGATCCGTAGCAGAGGAGTACAACGGTTTCCCTTGGAGGATGTCAGGTAGTATTCAAAAGCGTAATGCAAAGGCGAGAGATAAGACAAACATAGGAGATTACATTTGTCCTAATAGCACAAAATGTGACCTGGTTCAGGATTGAAAGAGACTCAAGCTTTAGCAAAAACAAGAAACTTCAATTTACAGGCAAGGATTCATGGGAAATGAAGCTCTTAAATAGGTAGAATTGAGAGATGGGAGGGGATATACCTTAAAGGTGTATCACAGTGCGTTACATTCCAAAATCAATTCCCAATACTGGCTTTGTTCAATATCTCCAGGAGTTATCCCATTCATTACTTAATGTACCAATCAATCTTGTTATTCACTGTAAAATATTACATAGAGCACTAAAACCTCCAAAGAATAAATCAAGTTAAAGAAAACATTATTACAGCAGCAAGACAACAGTCTAAACTTGAAAAATATGGAAAAGATCAGCTTGCACCAAGAACCCTACAGAGGAGGAAAAGTCTTTTGCTCCTTATAGTCTATCTACAATCCAAAGCAAAGCAATACCGTATATATGGGGTTTCCCATTTCAACTATCTGCGACGTGGAAGATGAAAAAAAACAAGATGCAAATCGGACACAAATATCTCTTTTTGTAAAACCTTAGAGATTAGATCCTCCAACATCTCAACATGGATCAGATACCAGGGGCAGACACATGATGGTGAACAATTGTCTGGATTGTATCCTTTTATTAAATTAGGTCTCTTTTAAAGTCAGAAAAACTTGCTTCACCTAGATTGGACTATAAATATCATACCCATATTTCTTTTATTTTGTTTGGGGATACGGTATCCTATTATATTGATCTTTTCTTAGTCTTTACATGTTAATATGTTATATTATTTATACTCACTACTAGTTGAGCGGGAACCTAATCTTTCTTCTTCACAGTTACATCTATATAGGGTGTTACTTGTTTATTATAGTTTTACTTATGTGTTTTATTGTTTATGTTCTTCAGTCCTAGTTGTTGCACGCAATATGACAAACATATTGATTTGTGACAAGAGTACCTTTCCCACCCAGAGACATTTTGTGAGATAACTTAAGTTAAATCTCTTTTCTTACCATATACATCTACTAATTATCTAGACTCATAAAATATGGACATAAATATAATCACACAAAATGTAAAGGGGTTTAAAAGAAATCTATGGATTTAAAGTGTGTTTTACAAAAAACACACTTTATATCCAGTCAGAAAACCAAATATTTTTCTTTACACTACCCTATACACTTTCATAGTACAAATCCTTACAAAAAAAACTAATGGTGTTAGTATTGTTTTCGATACATCATTTTCTTTACAACTGCTTCGCATTAGGACAAGGAGGTCAGATTTGTAGGTTTATATGGGTTACTATTTGGTAAAGCTTTCATAATAATTAAAATATGCACCAAATTATGATCAATACCGGTTCTTTGAAAAAAATCAACTAGACTGACCAGAGATCTTGCTAAAGGTCTAATACAAGGAGATCTTTCTATACCTCTAGATACCTCAATCAATAGCTCTAACCCATCAATTCAAATCTCTAAAACAACTCTTAGATTGTTATGGTCTAATTTGAGAACACTCACCTTCCATGCCACATGGAGATACCTCAATCTAGAAACACAGGATAATACATACATCTACATCATGGACAGATATTGCAGTGATGTGCTGTTTTCACTGGCCCCCAGTGCCCACCTAACTATTCTTATGCAGATTAGATGATTCTATGCTCACTGATTCCGACCAATCCTGACCAATCTCTCAAAATACATTTCTGGCCAGATTACAAGTGGAGTGGTATTTAACACTCCCGTGCTAACTCAGCTAAAAGTAAGCTTTTTCGCGCTGGATATCTCTTGTATTACAAGTTGAAAGTAAACAGTTTTTGTACGAGTGCTAAACCAATGCGGGCAAAAAGCTGAACTTTGAATGTTGCGCGCTTGTTAAGATATTACCCCATAGAAGTCAATGTAACAAAAAAGTGGACAAAAAAATGTAACGCCCTACTAGCGCGTACACCCGATTGCATATACTCAAGTACGCTAAACCGACATGAAAATAGGAATATTTCACATTCCAATATTCTCCACATAGCAGAATATGTTCTATTTATTCATTAACATATATATATATATATGTATATTTTTTATATATATATATATATATATATATATATATATAAAAATATGTATATATATATATATATATATATATATATATATAAATATATATACAGTAAACTCCCTGTAGAGAAAGGAAGCTGCGGAGCAAAGTTAGTCTTAATTTTAATGTACAGTATGTTCGATTTTGTTTTCTGGTTGCTTGAGAGTATCGGTTGCTTGAGTTTTGGTTAACAGAGTTTACTGTATATGTGATGCTTATTTTGTAGAATATATATCTGTGCCTATATATATTTATGATTTTATATATATATATATATATATAAGTCAGCTAAGGAAGGGAGTCACTCACAGGGTCTTGCAATAGCAGACAATGTCTTTATTAACGTTTCGGGGGTTGCCCCCGTTTTCAAAATAGGCATAATAACAAACAGATACTTACCCCCTATATACCCCTACCAATCACTATTAACACCCGTCGGTAATCACGGCCGCGACCGGAAGTAACACCGAATCACGTGACCGCAATGTCATAGTGTTACTATAGCAACCGGACGCCGCACCGTGAACAGCCGAAGTGAGAAGTAAAAACAATAACACAGCTGGTATAATAGTGACAGGACCACATGCGTTATGCTGGATCTAACTAAAGAGACACATGTTAAGCAGCAAATGAACTACATCATATGCTTACTGTATAGCTCGATAACAGGGATGATCCATAGTGTAATACAATACAAAGTAGTAGATAGCTACACTGAGTCCTGGGAAAGCACACTGGGTTAAAATGTCTGACAGTTAGCAACATAAGCAGGCTGGGTGTATATACATATGTGAAAGAGAAATTATCAACTATCAAAATGGGGGTTATAAATCTAAACCGTCAGTCCATCTGTAAATTCACAGATGAAGTAATATAGTCAAAAGCATCTAAAAAAACAGAAAATAAATAATAAAAAATAAAGTAAAAAAAAATATATATATATTGTAGCTAGCTTAGGTTTTATTTTTATTTCACAGGTAAGTTTGTTTTTATTTTAACTAGTTAACTAGTTATTAACTATTTACTAACTACCAAGTTAAAATAAATACAAACTTACCTGTCAAATAAAACCTAAGCTCCCTTACACTAAAAACTAACATTACAAAAAATAAAAAATGCTGATTCATTATCCAATAGAATGAGAGCTGCTTAAATCCTATTGGCTGGTCTGAACAGCCAATAGATTTTAGAAGCTCTAATTCCTATTGGCTGAAATGTTTCAGCCAATAGGAATGCAAGGGACGCCATCTTGGATCGCGTATCTTGCATTGAAATTTCAGTGTACGGCAGCGACTGTATGAAGAAGATGCTCCACGCCGGATGTCTTCAGGATGGACCCGCTCCGCGCCGCCAGGATCAAAATACAAGATGCCGTCTGGATGAAGATTGAAGAGGCCGCCTGGATGAAGACTTGTTGCCGCTTGGATGAGGACTTCATCGCCGGGATGAAGATTGAAGAGGCCGCCTGGATGAAGACTTGTTGCCGCTTGGATGAGGACTTCTTCCCCGGGATGAAGATCGTTCAAGCGGGACTTCAAAAACTGTAAGTGGATCGTCGGGGGTTAGTGTTAGGTTTTTTTAAGGGTTTTTTGGGTGGGTTTTATTTTTAGACTAGGATTTGGGCATGTAAAAGAGCTAAATGCCCTTTTAAGGGCAATGCCCATCCAAATTCCCTTTTCCGGGCAATGGGTAGCTTAGGTTTTTTTAGATTTAGGTTTTTTATTTGGGGGGGGGGGGGTTGAGTGGTGGGTTCTACTGTCTACTGTCTTTGTATTTTTTTTACAGGAAAAATAGCTGTTTAACTTAGGGCAATGCCCTACAAAAGGCCCTTTTAAGGGCCATTGGTAGTTTATTGTAGCAAGGTTTTTTTTTAATTTGGGTGTTTTTTTTTATTTTGATAGGGCTATTAGATTAGGTGTAATTCTTTTTTATTTTTGATCATTTCGTTTGTTATTTTCCATAATTTAGTATTTGTTATTTTTTGTAATGCGATTTATTTATTTTTTGTAATTAGATACTTTGTAATTTTTAGAGTAGTGTTAGGATTTTTTTAATGTGTAGTTTAGTTTATTTCATTGGTAGTTAGTTTAATTTTAGTTTAATAATTGTATTAGTTTATTTGCTAGTTTAAACTTAGTTTTTTTAATTTGACAGGTAAGTTTTAATTTTATTTAAGATAGGGAAATTGTAATTTTAATATAACGTTAGGGAGGCGTTAGGTTTAGGGGATACTAGTTTATTGCGATGTGGGGGGCTTTCAGTTTAGGGGTTAATAGTTTAATTTATTATATTTTATTGTGGGGGCTTTCGGTTTAGGGGTTAATAGGTTTATTATAGTGGCGGTGGTGTAGGGGTTAAATAACTTTAGTATAGTGGGGGCGATGTGGGCGGATGGCAGATTAGGGGTTAATAATATTTAAATAGTGTTTGCGATGCGGGAGGGTGGTGGTTTAGGGGTTAATAACTTTAGTATAGTGGTGACGATGTCAGGGAGTGGCGGAATAGGGGTTAATAGATTGTGTTAGTGGCGGCAATGTCGGAAGCGTTAGATTAGGGGTTAATAAATTTATTATAGTGTTTGCGATGTGGGAGGGCCTCGGTTTAGGGGTTAATAGGTAGTTTATGGATGTTAGTGTACTTTTCAACACATTAGTTATGATTTTTATGATACAGGTTTGTAGCGTAAAACTCATAACTACTGCCTTTAGATGGCGGTATGGATCTTGTCATTTTAGAGTGTAACTCTCGCTTTTTAGCCTCACCGCAATACCTAATAGGCAGAAAGACCGCAAAACTCGTAATGGCAGCGCTATGGGAATCCCATTAAAAAACATTATTTTTACGACGTTGCCTTACAGTCTTAAAGGCTTGCGGTACAGCTATACCGACAAGACTTGAAATGGCTGCATTAGGAAAATGATGCGTTATGGGCCACAACGCTGCTATTTGACTCATAATGCTTAACTCGTAATCTAGCTGAATGTATATAATGGTGTCCTTTTGCTTTTCTTAAATTACTGAGAAGAATATATCAATCAATAATCAATGAGTACCGGCACATTTTTTCTTTTAGTACTGGCACCTTTTCTTATGCAAAAAAGCATTGTTTATTTCAATATGTTTTTTGAGAAAATTTTTTAACCCTTACACTTTACTTCAGGTCTCAAGTCGTGCTAAACATTTTAGCACAATTTTAGCTTGTAGTCGAATGCAACCTATAACTTTCAACTTGTAATATAAGCACTATCTAGCATGGTCCGATATATATTGAAAGTATAGGTTGTGCTAGAGCGATGTTGGATAACCCTTCTCTGGTAAATGAGATTTACCATGGACTTGAAATATCAAGTTGCGCACTAATTCTACTTATCGGTTTCCACGCTATCATTAGTGCACCACTTGTAATCTAGCCCTTCATGTTTTAACAACCTGAAGAGTCACATATATGGCTTATTGTACCGTAGGTCAATGCTTATTAAATATTCAATTCCAGCAAAGAGACAAGTGTTTCATTTTAGTCATGTACTTTTCATGTATGTTATGTTATTTATTAGGTACTTCCCATAATATTATACAATGAGATTGTTTTTTTAAAACTCTGATGCCATTACATTGTATCATCTTGCTAATTACCTGCATACTGCTATCCATTACCTGCACATGTGTCCTGTTAACTATTGCCTGTATATTATGTACTGCAGCCTTCTGGCCATTATATGCAGATTGTATACTATTGTCATATCCTCTTCAACATTAACTCCCTATTGTACCTTCCTGGCAATTATCTGCTTACCACACCCTGTTAGCTATTCCCTGTGTATTCCTTCTGCTTGAGTCTTCCTGCTATTAGTGTACTTGGGATTTAAACACCAGTCACCTATTTATTTATGAAATGGCACTATTCTTGTGGCAAACACAAACACACTGTTTGTCAAATTTTTACCTAATAGGCAGAAAGACAGCCAGCTCCAGCTATCTCTTCATCTTCTCTCTGCCTGCATGAAAGCCACGTAAGTGTTATTTGTGTGACAGCACATCATGTGTGGGTAATGCAGGCAGTAGAGTGCAGCTGGGGTCAAGAAGGTAAGTGGCTGCAAGGCTACAAGTCTGATGTATGTGTCAGGGTGCCAGGAATCAGCCTGAGATGAGAAGAGCAAAAATAATTACACCTTTATTAATAACAAAAAATAATAAAAAGTCCACAAGTTGAATAACAAGCCAGGAGTCAAAGCTAGAGCTGGTAGTCAGACGAGCCGAGTCAGGAGCCAAAGCGAATAGTCAGACGAGCCGAGTCAGTAGCCAAAGCGAGTAGTCAGACAAGCCGGAATCAGGAACAAGGAGAACAGCAGAGTCAGGAACAAGCCACGGTTTAAGAACCAAGAGGGACGTCAGACAGCAGGTAATACACAGGAACTCACAAACAGGTCTGAGACAACGCAAGGGCAAAGCATACTGAACAGAGGCCCTTTAAATAATAAGTGATGACATCACAATTCTAAGAATGCAACCTGTCTCACATGGATGATGTACACCAGTCGGACCATAAGAGGGTGTGCAGGAAATGAGCAGCATCACACACTCTGTACCAGATTCAGTAAGAGAGGTGAGTAAAATGGCTTCCAGCAGCACATGGCAAACAAAGCAGGGAAAAAACCCTGACAGTGGTTGAGAGAAGGTCTGCAGAGCCCAGAGTCTCATGTGAGCATATGTCTGACAGTGGGATGCAAAACATGAAGAACTGTTTGGGTATGATGCTGACAGAGGGTTGCAGTACATACATTTCATGTTAGTATATTGCTGACACTGGTTTGCAGATCATTGGTGTAATGCGAGTATGTAGCTGACAGAAGATTTCAGAGCATGGGTTTCATGAATGTTGTGAAAAGAGGCTGGCAAAACATGCAGTCTCTTCTGAATATGTTGCTTACAGATGGTTGCAGAGCTTGGAGTCTCATGGCAGTATGTGCTATCAGAGGGTTTAAGAACAAAGAGTCTCATGAGAGTATGTTGCTGACAGAGGGTTTCAATGCATTGTTTTCATGTCAGTATGTTGCTGATAGAGGGTTGCAGACTATGTAGTCCCACATGAGTGTGATGCTGACAGAGGGTGGCAGAGCATGCAGTCTCATGAGTATATAGCTGACAGTGGTTTGCTGAGTTTATGGATGACAGAGGGTTGCAGAGAAGTGACATGCAGTTAGGGGAGGCAGTGCCTCATCTGTCAAGACAAAGTAAAAAGTCATTAGCAATTTAAATTAAAAAATAAAAATTGTTTTATGTGTAATCTATGGAGAAATGCAGTAAACAAGTTTGCCTCTCTCCATTGCGCAACACTGCAGTTAACACTACAGTTGTAAATTGTGCTGCGAGTGCCAACCCCGCCCCCACCCACTATCAATTTCATGGCTCAGTCACAGCCTAAATAACCCCCAATTAAGGCAGCTCTCATTATAGGGGGGGGCTGCTGCCTGAATGTATAAAACCTGGGCTGACCCCATCACGTGACAGTGATGTTTGAGTTTAAACAGGCAGAGCTGATGTACACTGTTGCATGGCAGGCACTTCTGGAGACTCGAGAGTGAGACAGTGGAGGATCACCATCAGTCCGACACTATCATTTGCATTCTGCAGGTGCTCAGCACACAGACATTCAGTGGCAGTGCTCACCCCCAGAGAGACACTCTGCAGAGAAAAGTGTCTGTGTGCAGATTGATTTGGTGAGTACCTAATTGTATGAACTTCAGGGTAGGGCTGTCTCACCTTCTTGACTTGAGAGTTGATATGAATGCAAATGCTGAGCTGAGCTGACTGAATAATGTGTCAGGGCACTGGGCAGTGGGCACAAGGTATCCAAACCAAAGAGGCAATATAAATATATATGTATATAAGCATAACACAGTCCCCATAGACCACAATGTAAAGGCACTTCTCAGTGCCAATGTTTTTAACACCCCATATCCCCTCACTTTAACCACTTATAACTGCTTTGTGCAGTTTTTTTTTTTTTTTCAAATAAATAAAGATGCTCATTTTTTTATTTTACTAAAGCAACTGTCCACTTTATTTAGGATCAACTGGGGGACATTTTTTCAATTAACCAGGGGTCTGACCTCTGCTTAATTGTGATAAGCACAAAGCACTCCCGCAAGCTTGTGGGAGCATTAACCAGTCACTTATAATGTTTGGTTATTTAATGGGTGCCTGTAAGTGGTCAAATTTGCCCCTTTCCGGGAGCATGTTAAAGTAGAGCTCCACTTGTAATCTAGCCCTCTATGTATTGTTGTTAAATGTAGGAAAAATAATATTTTCTTAATCACTACTTACTTTTGTAATACAATTACTTGACATTTTATAGCTGTATTTTATCTCCTGCAGGTTAATACTGAGTATATATTGCTTTTGTAATTTCTTTGACTCGCTGCTCTTGCTAAACCATACCACACAGAGTACCACAAATTACACCTTTCTGGCTATATGGATTAACAACTTCTATAAGTAGAATAGATTACTCTTTTAGCAGCTTAGTCAGCCTCCCAAATGAATTTATTTTGCTTATGTATTTTTAGCATTTAAAAGTATAAAGTTTAGATCTGTAACTAGATTTATTTCAATTTATATTACTGTGTTATATCCTTTTTGCATTTCAGAAATTGATGTATTAGGCTTTCGCTGATATCTTAAAAGTCTTGTGTTTTCTAAATCCAGGCTTGCTATTAACTAATATACAGGTGAAACTCGAAAAATTAGAATGTCGTGCAAAAGTTCATTTATTTCACTAATGCAACTAAAAAGGTGAATCTAATATATGAGATAGACTCATTACATGCAAAGCAAGATAGTTCAAGCCGTGATTTGTCATAAAACCCCAAATCGACAATCTCAGAAAATTAGAATATTACATGCAATAAAAAAAAAAGGATTGTACATAGAACAATATCAGACCTCTGAAAAGTATAAGCATGCATACTGTATGTACTCAGTACTTATCTTTATCTTGGCAATGCCCCATAGATTCTCTATGGGCTTCAGGTCAGGCGAGTTTGCTGACCAATCAAGAACAGTAATCCCACGGTCATTGAACCAAGTTTTGGTGCTTTTGGCAGTGTGGGCAGGTGCCAAGTCCTGCTGGAAAATGAAGTCAGCATCTCCATAGAGCTCATCTGCGGAAAGAAGCATGAAGTGCTTCGAAATCTCCTGGCAGACGGCTGCATTGATCCTGGACTTAATGAAGCATAGTGGACCAACACCATTAGATGACATGGCTCCTCAAATAAACACAGACTGTGGAAACTTCACACTGGACGTCAAGCATCTTGCAGTGTGTGCCTCTCCATTCTTCCTCCATACTCTAGGTCCTTGGTTTCCAAATGAGATGCAAAATTGGCTCTCATCAGAAGAGAGGACTTTGGACCACTGAGCAACAGACCAGGTCTGTTTTTCTTTAGCCCAGGTAAGACGCTTCTGACGTTGTTTGTTGTTCAGCAGTGGCTTGACAAGAGGAATACGACATTTGAAGCCCATGTTCAGGATCCGTTTGTGTATGGTAGCTCTTGATGCACTGACTCGAGCTTCAGTCCACTCCTTGTGAAAGTCCCCAACACTTTTGAATGGCCTTTTCCTGACAATCCTCTCCAGGCTGCGGTCATCCCTGCTGCTTGTGCACCTTTTTCTTCCACACTTTTCCCTTCCACATAACTTTCTATTAATGTGCTATGATACAGCACTTTGGGAACATCCAACTTCTTTTGCAATTACCTTCTGAGGCTTTCCCTCCTTATGGAGGGTGTCAATTATGGTTTTCTGCACAACTGTCAGGTCAGCAGTCTTTCCCATGATTGTGATTCCTACTGAACCAGACTGAGAGACCATTTAAAGGCTCAGGAACCCTTTGCAGGTGTTATGGCTTAATTAGCTGATTAGAGTGGGACACTTTGAGCCTAGAATATTGCACCTTTTCACAATATTCTAATTTTCTGAGATTGTGGATTTGGGGTTTTCATGAGCTGTAAGCCATAATTATCACAATATGACAAATCACATCTTGAACTATCTTGCTTTGCATGTAATGAGTCTATCTCATATATTAGTTTCACCTTTTAAGTTGCATTAGTGAAATAAATGAACTTTTGCACGATATTCAAATTTTTCGAGTTTCACATGTATATTCAAAGGTCTCTCATGCCAGCTCTTAGAGCTTACATATTTATCAGCACCATACATTAAAAACAAAAAATGATGAGATGCATAATTACATATTATTAGTAGCATAAATAGTAGCAATATAGAATAATAATGACAGGTCTTCTGTGCTGTATTGTAATAAACAGCTGACTAGTACTCTGCCAATGGTTATCAAGCACTGCCTTTTTTCCATGAATCAAGGAAAGTGTAAAATAATTGAAAACATAAAAAAATGTGTTTTATAGATAGTGGTTGTAACTGATTCCTGGAAAGTATATTACGGGAACAGTTTTCCTATGTATGTGGTAGATACCAAACCAGACCGAATTCCAGACATAAATGGACCCTTAATTTGTTTCCTATGAATTGTTATCCCAGGTATTGCTCATTTTTGGGTTATTCTTGCAATTGAAATAGCCAGTTTGCTTATTGAAATCACTACCCATAATAACAATTTCAGTACCCTAGTATTGAACTTTGTATATAAATAGAGATAAGCTAAGCTATTTTGATCTTTCTGCAGACGTATTCTATTTGAAAGGTCATGTTTTTGCAAACAATGGATTGTGCTTTCAATGAGCAAAACCAGCTATTTCAACTTTAAAAATAAACCCAAAATGGTGTCCCATAAGTTAAAGTGATACTAAACCCAAATTTTTTCTTTCATGATTCAGGCACAGCATGCAATTTTTAGCAACTTTTTCTTGTTCTCTTGGTATCTTTATTTGAAAAATAAGGAATGAAAGCTAAGGAACCGGCCCCTTTTTGGTTCAGACCCTGGATAGCGCTTGCTGATTGGTGGCTACATTTCGCCACCAATCTGCAAGCGCTACCCAGGTGCTGAACCTAAAATGGGCCTGCTCCTAAGCTGTAATAAGATACCAAGAGAACGAAGAAAATTGATAATAGAAGTAAATTAGAAAGTTGCTTAAAATTGCATGCTCTATCCGAACCATGAAAGAAAAAAATTTGGATTTAGCATCCTGTTAATACTGGTATTTTACCCATTGATTAGCAAGGAAACATTTCTCTGGGATGAATAGATTAAATGACCAATATTATGCTTTGTATATAAAATGTATTTTTAAATGTATCTCTTCAAATTATGTTACCTGTTTGTGTTTGTACAAGTTGTAAATGGTAAAACAATGAATGACAAGATTTTGGTGGTTATTGCTTATTCTTAAAATTGAAATGGGGAGAGAGTAAGCGCTAAAAAGCTTAAAAGGCTAGTAAAAGGTACATTTTAATACATATAAAAATTTACAAATGGCAATCAGACGCATGGATCCATGTCTGACTTAACAAAAAAAATATATATATAATAAACAAATCTAAAAATATCTAAAAATATCCAATGGAGTATAGCATGTGACGCTGACTTAGTGAGCCAGTGATGAGGAGTTAGGACATGTACATTCAATAATATAAACAACCTAAGTGAGTAATTGAGTGCACACAATAGCTTTCAACAAAGAAAAATAGCATTCACAAAAAATAGTGTTCACAAAAATTGGCGTACATAAAAAATGTTCAAATGTTCAACCGGTTATATGTAAGTGAATCCAGTAGTGTTTCCTCCAAAGTGACGTGTAGAAATATAACGTGAAGTCAATAATAGTAGAATGTAAACGTTGAGTGGGTCAAATTATTGTGGTTCAGCTGCTAAATTAAAAAATTGTAAATCCGTGAGGTGTATAAAAATAAAAATAAAAATAACTTGTGAAAAAATCCACGTGGAAAACTTGAATTCAAATGATAAACAAAGGTCAAAAATCAAAAGACAAAAATCAAAAGACAAAAATATCAAAAGACAAAAATAGAAAATCAGTGATAATATTAAAAAGCACTAAAGATCTAGTGAAAACAAATACTTAATTCAAATGTTAAAAATCCTTGGTAAGATCCATAACAAACAAATACATCGATAAAATACCTAAAAGGGAACAAAAGAGAAACAAATAGTGCAGTGTTGCACTATTTGTTTCTCTTTTGTTCCCTTTTAGGTATTTTATCGATGTATTTGTTTGTTATGGATCTTACCAAGGATTTTTAACATCTGAATTAAGGATTTGTTTTCACTAGATCTTTAGTGCTTTTTAATATTATCACTGATTTTCTATTTTTGTCTTTTGATATTTTTGTCTTTTGATTTTTGTCTTTTGATTTTTGACCTTTGTTTATCATTTGAATTCAAGTTTTCCACGTGGATTTTTTCACAAGTTATTTTTATTTTTATTTTTATACACCTCACGGATTTACAATTTTTTAATTTAGCAGCTGAACCACAATAATTTGACCCACTCAACGTTTACATTCTACTATTATTGACTTCACGTTATATTTCTACACGTCACTTTGGAGGAAACACTACTGGATTCACTTACATATAACCGGTTGAACATTTGAACATTTTTTATGTACGCCAATTTTTGTGAACACTATTTTTTGTGAATGCTATTTTTCTTTGTTGAAAGCTATTGTGTGCACTCAATTACTCACTTAGGTTGTTTATATTATTGAATGTACATGTCCTAACTCCTCATCACTGGCTCACTAAGTCAGCGTCACATGCTATACTCCATTGGATATTTTTAGATATTTTTAGATTTGTTTATTATATATATATATTTTTTTTTTGTTAAGTCAGACATGGATCCATGCGTCTGATTGCCATTTGTAAATTTTTATATGTATTAAAATGTACCTTTTACTAGCCTTTTAAGCTTTTTAGCGCTTACTCTCTCCCCATTTTAACTTTTGTATTGTTAGCCTACTAGGAGGCTATATAGTTAGTAAGCTTAAGGCCCTGGGTGTAGCGCTCGGTCCACTTCTCCTGTTCTTATTCTTAAAATTGATACAATCTTGTGTAGACAGTGCAGCTGTCATATATGTCTGTTTCAAGTGCTCTGTCAGATCTAAATGAGATTTTGTCACAAACTTGCATCATAGCAATTACTTGATCCTGAATATTTTTTATTTTTATGTTTTATTTTTTAATATATGTGGTGAAGCCAGGGTTGGACAAATGCATTTTAAGGTTAAGCCAGGGTTGGACAAATACATTTAAATTGTGAAGTCAGGGTTGGACAAATACATTTTAAGGTGAAGCCAGGGTTGGACAAAAACATTTAAATTGCGAAGTCAGGGTTGGACAAATAAATTTTTTTTTCATTTCCAAAAAGCTTTATTGAATTAAAGTAAACATACATTTCAGGGATATAATGTGAACAGCAGTTGTATTGGTAAGCATGACATTTTACCAATGTCTTGGTAGCAAAGTCCAGATGGAGCCCAGTGTCCGCGCGTGGGATAGGCATTTCTCTATACTCTGGTGCAGCCTTTAGGAACATTGAAAATATAAATAATAAAGATTACAAAAAATAACAAATAACAGTAACTTTAAAAGTACCTATGCAAAGACATAACAAGGATGAAACATATTAGTATTTTACAATACAGTGCATTGATTTATACTTGGTAATTAGGTATCAGTTGTGTGCGAAGAGGGCTTTTAGTGGAAGGTTTGGAAAGGTCTCTAATACTGGTATTAGTTAGGCATAGTTGGTATGTGGTTTGAATATTACTCTGCTCTTGTGAGGGTTTCAAAGAGTAGAGATATTCATCCCAAATGAGATTAATTGAAAGGTATTCATCTTGTTTCTTATGTCTTAAGTAATGATATTGTTCAAGTTCCATGGTCGTATTATTATTATTATTATTTATTTTTAGATACATTCCGTAGCGCTGGGTACAATGGTAGAGGTATACAATGACAAGGATTTGTGATAAAATACAAAACATAACAAAACTAAATAAATCTAGTACAGGAGGAAGAGGGCCCTGCTCCAGAGAGCTCACAGTCTACAGGTTTAGGGTGCAGAGACATAAGGTTGGGGTAGCTTGTCACCTCGGTTGTAGTTGTAGCAGTGAGTCAGGCAGTTCATGTATTAGTTTAGTTAGGATGAGAGACGGAGGAGAGATAGTAAGCTTCTCTGAATAGGTGGGTTTTCAAAGAGCATCTGAAGCTATACAAGGTTGGAGACAGTCTTATGGAGTGAGTAGAAAGTTCCAGAGGACAGGAGCAGCACGTGAGAAGTCTTGGAGACGGGAGTGGGACGTAGAGATAACAGGAGTGGAGAGACGTAGGTCAGAGGTTGATCGAAGAGGATGGGATGGGGAATATTTCATGATGAGAGAGGAAATATAGTTGGGAGTTAAAGTTAATACTTTACATTGTATTCTGGAGTGTATGGGGAGCCAGTGTAGAGACTGGCAGAGTGGAGCAGCTTATGTAGATCAGCGACTTAGGTGCATGAGTCTAGCAGAAGCATTTATAATAGATTGGAGGGAGGAGAAGCTGCGTTTTAAGGTCATATAGAAGTAGATTGCAATAATCAATGCGTGACAAAATGAGGAAATTAATTAGTATTTTT
Source organism: Bombina bombina (assembly GCF_027579735.1). Taxonomy (NCBI): domain Eukaryota; kingdom Metazoa; phylum Chordata; class Amphibia; order Anura; family Bombinatoridae; genus Bombina; species Bombina bombina. Next base: position 607,396,421 of record NC_069501.1, on the reverse strand, counting down.
GTAGTTTTTTGAGTAAGGAAGGGACGAATTCTAGAAATGTTGCGTAGGTGCGAACGGCAGGATTTGGTAAGTGCTTGTATATGTGGGTTGAATGTGAGTTCCGAGTCAAGTGTGATCCCAAGACAGCAGACCTGGGGTGAGGTGTTGTGAATAGAGTCTCTAACCATCAGAGAAATGTCAGGTGTTGGATGTCTCGAAGAGGGGGGAATAAGAAGCAGCTCAGTTTTGCACAGATTGAGTTGCAGGTAGTGTGAAGACATCCAAGAGGAAATTGCAGAGAGGTTGGAAATCTGGTTGAGTAAAGAGGGAGAGACATCAGGAGAGGAAAGATAGATTTGGGTATCATCAGCATATTAGTGGTACTGGAATCCAAAGGAGGCTATACATTTTCCAAGGGAGGATGCATAGAGAGAGAAAAGCAAGGGATCCAAGACAGAGCCTTGCGGTACTCCAACTGAGAGAGGCATAGGATCACAAGATATGTTGTTAAATGAAACTGAAAACAAGCAATTTGAGAGATATGAGGCAAACCAGGAGAGGGCTGTGTCTCAGATGCCAAATTAATGTAGTATTTTTAGGAGGAGAGGATGGTCAACTGTGTCAAAAGCAACAGACAGGTCAAGGAGAAGTCGCCTTTTGCTTTAGCTGATAACAGGTCATTTGTTACTTTAGTAAGAGTGGTTTCTTTTGAGTGTTTAGGACGGAAACCAGATTGTAGTGGATCAAGTAAGGCGTTAGTTGTGAGAAATTGAGTAAGCTAATTATAGACCAGTCATTCCAATAATTTTGAAACAATGGTAAAGTAGTGACCCGTTCTCTCCAAAATTGTATATTGTATTGATTGTAGGGTGAGTTTTTTCCAAAGGTATGAGATGTAACGTTTAGCTGTATTTACCATTATAGTTAATAACCAGGAGACGGCTGTGCATTTGGGGGGGGTTGTTAAACATAAATATCCATGGCTTAAGTGGTAGTGAGATGTCTATAACTATTTCAATTTCTTTTCTAATAAGTGACCAGTATTGTTGTGCTATGGGGCATGTTCACCATATATGTGTGAAGGTGCCTCTATGTGTACAACCTCTCCAACAGTTAGTGTGATAATTAGGTATCATTCTCCCCAGTCTATCTGGGGTATAGTACCACACCTATTTCAGTTATAGGTGTGGAAGAGAAACTCATCTGTTTGTAGATCTTTTGCCATATTTTTGGTGGTCCTAAAGCTCCTCTTACCATTTTGTAACATATGATGGAGGAGTGACGTACTGGTGGGAGGTGAGCAATTTATATTATAAGGAGGGGATTCCCAAGTAATGGTATGGCATCATGTAACATAACATTTCAAACGGTGTTAATGGTCTGAATATGTCTTGTTTGTTTGGGTGTGTCAATAGGTAATGCAATATTTGGTGGTACATGAACCATCCTTGAGCCATGGGGCCTAGGATTTCTATAATATCTTATTTGGCTTTGAGTTTACCATTCTGTATTAAAAAATAGCAGGGTATAGTCCTTTGTAATGTGTGGACATTTGAATTAGTTTATATGTTTCTGAAGTGTGTAAATTGTGGTGTCAGAGATTGGTATGGGTAATGTTTGGAGTAAGTATAGGATTTTAGGGAGTATCACCATTTTATTTGCGTTAATTCTACCTAACCATGAGATAGATTTGTGGGTCCAGGATTGTAAAGTTGAAATGATGTGCGTTTTAAGAGGGTCATAATTCAAGGTAGCTATTTTGTTTAGGTGTGGGTGATGAGTATGCCTAAGTATTTAACTGCCATGGGTTGGTGTCAGAATTTATGTGATTTGAGGAGTAATAAGTCTTTATGTGATGCCCCCAGACTCAGAAATTCTGATTTAGTGTAATTTATACAAAAGTTTATGAAGTTTACATAAATTGTTGATAGGGACATTAGGCAAGGAATGGAAGTTTCGAATTTTGTTAGTGTGAGAATTATGTCGTCAGCATAAAGGGAAGTTTTGTATTCTGTATGCCCTATAGTGACTCCTGTGATAGTAGGGGAGGTTATTATGTAAGTTGCAAGAACTTCCATTGCTAAGATAAATATAGTTGGTGATAAGGGGCATCCCTGTCTGGTACCGTTATTAATATGGAAGGGTTGTGAGAGAGTCGTTCAATTTAACTTTGGCTGTAGGGTCATTATATAGGGCAAAGATTTTATGAATAAATTCATTGTCGAAACCGAATCTTATTAGGGTGTGTGATAAAAATGTCCAGCTTAGGCGATCAAAAGCCTTTTCAGCATCCATAGAGAGTTTTACTGAGGGGATGTGGTGTTTGGTAGTGTAGTTAATGAGGTTTATAATTTTGGTAGTGTTGTCTCTGGCCTCGCGATGAGGTGTGAATCCTACTTGGTTGGTGTGGATCAAGCCTGGGAGTACTCTGTTTATATGGGTCATGAGGATTTCGGCGTACAATTTAACATCCATATTTAGTAATGATATGGGGTGGAAATTTGATGGTGATACAGGTCATTTGCCAGGTTTTGGTAAAACCACTATGTGAGCTTCCAGCATGGAGGGAGGGAACTGTGTTGCTTTAGAGATTTTGTTACAAATCGTAGTAAGGTGTGGGGCAAGGGTGTCTTGGAATGTTCGATAGTATTTTGTGGAAAAAAAACATCTTGGGCCAGGATTTTTGCCTTGTTTGAGTGTTTGTATAGCCTTAATTACTTCCTGTGTGGTGATGAATGCGTTAAGGTCTTTCATTTGGTCACTCATGAGAGTAAGAAGTGACAATTGTGATTGAATTGTTCTAACTTGTGTTTGTTGTGAGTGGTTGTGTTTTTTGGGTCTATATTATATTATTCTGTATAGTAGGGATTGAATGCTTGGAGGATAGTATTTAGTGGAGGTTTATGAGGAGGGCGTAGTTTATAAATATGTGATTCAAGTTTCTTTTTCTTTAAAGTTATTGCTAGATATTTGCCTGCTCTGTTGCTTTCATAATAAAATTGGCTGTTGGTTTTGCGGTGGAGGGTGTGGTATTCTATTTGTAAATAATAATCTAAAGCTTTTCTGGTATTTGTGAGCTCAAGTAGAATGATGGAATCTAGAGGGGATTGTTTATGTTGAAAGTCTAGGTTGGAAACGTTTAGTGGTTAGTTCATCATATGATTTTCTTTGGGTTTGTTTTAATTGTGCTTTTAGTTTTATGAGTTCTCCTCTAAGTGAACATTTTTTGTGTGCTTACCATACAGTAAATTGATTAGATACTGATGGGGTATTAATACGGAAATATTCTTCCAGAATGTTATTTAATTTAGTAATTGTTTCTACATTGCTTAGCAATGTATCATCGAGTTTCCAGAGGAAGGGGCCAGATGAATGTTCTTGCCAGCTAATGTGGAGTAGGACGGCGGAGTGATCTGACAGAAGCATTTACATATTTGAGAAAGGCCTATTTGGCCTATTTGATTAGTAAAGAGATAGTCTATGCGGCTATGAGATTTATTGGAATATGAATAAAATGTGTAGTCTCTTGTGGTAGGGTGAAGGAATCTCCAGGTGTCATATAATTTATATAATTTGAAGTTTTTCCAATGGTATGTAAGGAATTTAGTGTTTGATTCCATTTGGGGATTAATGCTGTCTAGATGGGGTTGGAGGGGGAGATTAAAATCACCTCCCATGTAAATTCGCCCCTTGGATATATCCAGTATATGATTAAACATTTTCGTAAAAAATGGTTTTTGTTCAGTGTTAGGGGCATAGATGTTCAAAAGTGTTATAGGCCTGCCATACAGGAGTCCCACCAAGAATCTTCAATCTATATCTGATATCTTTTGTATGAGTGTTAGAGGTATGTGTAGTTTGGATGTGTAGGTTCCTTATGGCCTCTTCTGCACTTTTGGATGTGTAGGTTCCTTATGGCCTCTTCTGCACTTTTCAGCATCCATAGAGAGTTTTACTGAGGGGATGTGGTGTTTGGTAGTGTAGTTAATGAGGTTTATAATTTTGGTAGTGTTGTCTCTGGCCTCGCGATGAGGTGTGAATCCTACTTGGTTGGTGTGGATCAAGCCTGGGAGTACTCTGTTTATATGGGTCATGAGGATTTCGGCGTACAATTTAACATCCATATTTAGTAATGATATGGGGTGGAAATTTGATGGTGATACAGGTCATTTGCCAGGTTTTGGTAAAACCACTATGTGAGCTTCCAGCATGGAGGGAGGGAACTGTGTTGCTTTAGAGATTTTGTTACAAATCGTAGTAAGGTGTGGGGCAAGGGTGTCTTGGAATGTTCGATAGTATTTTGTGGAAAAAAAACATCTTGGGCCAGGATTTTTGCCTTGTTTGAGTGTTTGTATAGCCTTAATTACTTCCTGTGTGGTGATGAATGCGTTAAGGTCTTTCATTTGGTCACTCATGAGAGTAAGAAGTGACAATTGTGATTGAATTGTTCTAACTTGTGTTTGTTGTGAGTGGTTGTGTTTTTTGGGTCTATATTATATTATTCTGTATAGTAGGGATTGAATGCTTGGAGGATAGTATTTAGTGGAGGTTTATGAGGAGGGCGTAGTTTATAAATATGTGATTCAAGTTTCTTTTTCTTTAAAGTTATTGCTAGATATTTGCCTGCTCTGTTGCTTTCATAATAAAATTGGCTGTTGGTTTTGCGGTGGAGGGTGTGGTATTCTATTTGTAAATAATAATCTAAAGCTTTTCTGGTATTTGTGAGCTCAAGTAGAATGATGGAATCTAGAGGGGATTGTTTATGTTGAAAGTCTAGGTTGGAAACGTTTAGTGGTTAGTTCATCATATGATTTTCTTTGGGTTTGTTTTAATTGTGCTTTTAGTTTTATGAGTTCTCCTCTAAGTGAACATTTTTTGTGTGCTTACCATACAGTAAATTGATTAGATACTGATGGGGTATTAATACGGAAATATTCTTCCAGAATGTTATTTAATTTAGTAATTGTTTCTACATTGCTTAGCAATGTATCATCGAGTTTCCAGAGGAAGGGGCCAGATGAATGTTCTTGCCAGCTAATGTGGAGTAGGACGGCGGAGTGATCTGACAGAAGCATTTACATATTTGAGAAAGGCCTATTTGGCCTATTTGATTAGTAAAGAGATAGTCTATGCGGCTATGAGATTTATTGGAATATGAATAAAATGTGTAGTCTCTTGTGGTAGGGTGAAGGAATCTCCAGGTGTCATATAATTTATATAATTTGAAGTTTTTCCAATGGTATGTAAGGAATTTAGTGTTTGATTCCATTTGGGGATTAATGCTGTCTAGATGGGGTTGGAGGGGGAGATTAAAATCACCTCCCATGTAAATTCGCCCCTTGGATATATCCAGTATATGATTAAACATTTTCGTAAAAAATGGTTTTTGTTCAGTGTTAGGGGCATAGATGTTCAAAAGTGTTATAGGCCTGCCATACAGGAGTCCCACCAAGAATCTTCAATCTATATCTGATATCTTTTGTATGAGTGTTAGAGGTATGTGTAGTTTGGATGTGTAGGTTCCTTATGGCCTCTTCTGCACTTTTCAGGAGAAATTTCACATTATGGTTACATATTTAAAAAGCATAGTAATAGTACTGTGGCAAAATATGAAAAACAATAACAATATAAAATACAAAAAATACAAACATGTCTCTAAGTCTAAAATTAGATATAAATAGAGAAAGGGGAGTGAAAAAGTAAGGGCCTCTTTTATTATCACTTTAATTATGTTCACCTCTTTTATTGTCACTTTAATTGTTTTCATTCCGTTTTGCTGACAAAAGGCAGCTATACGGATATATTAGTGTCCTGGGGGTCCTAAAGGAAGACTTTCCATAATAATTAAGTGGTAGTTTAACTAGGGATAGATGGTATATAGTGGGTGGTATATGAAGTAATTCATATTATCTGAGAAGGTTGATGAAGGTTCTAGATGAATGAAGTGTAGGTCTTCTGCGGCCTTGCAAGGGTATACAACTTCTGAGGAGTACACCAGTGATATACCAGCAAAAGGTTGTTAGTGAATTGGAAAAGTCTTGTTTCTGCCATCTTCAGAGTTAGAGGACTTGGGGGGATCGTGGTGAAGATGGTTTTCCATTGTCGTGGTCTGGTCTCTGTGTTTCTTTGTGTTTGCGTGGCAATTTAGTTTGCCATTTTGTAGGATTTGAGTCTGGTCTTTTAGGTGTTGCTTGGGAAGGCCCAGCTATTGGAGTCAGGTCTGCGGGTAGGTATAGGCCTAGTTCCTTACCAAATGCTGTCATGTCTTAGGGGATGTGCAAATGAACCTTTTATTATCTTGTATGACCATAAGTTGTACTGGGAATCCCCATCTGTATGGGATTTTTTTGTTGCGTAGTACAGTCATTAGCGGGTTAAACTCTTTTTTGCATTGTAGAGTTCTTGTTGATAAATCCTGGTAAAACTGTATGACATTGCTCCTAAATCTTATGTGTTGTTGACATCTTGACTGATTAAGTAGCATTTCCTTTTCCAGGAAATTTTTCAACCTTATGATGATATCCCTGAGGGGAGCTATGTATGGAGGTCTAGGGCGCAGGGCCCTATGTGCTCTGATCCATAGGATGTCAGCAGTATACGAGGATTCCTTTAGAGTAGTGAATAAGATTTGAAGATATTCGGGGTAATCCCTTGGTAGTATGTATTCTGGGATTCCTCTTAGTCGTTGATTTTTCCTTCTGCTTCTGTTCTCTAAATCATCAATTTTGTCCAGAAGGGAATCTATTGCTTCTTGTTGTGAAGATGATTTTTCATCTATTCTTAGGATTTCTTCTCTTATCTCCTCGCTGTCTGCTTCTAGCATGTCTACTCTTGATCCAAGGGTATGGAGGTCTTGTCTCAGTTCGGTTTGTTCCTCCCTTAAAGGGAAATTCCAGCCAAAGTTGGAATCCACATGGATCCATTTTAGTTTTGAATGGAAGAATTTTTGTAATATACATGTAATACAAAAATGCTTCTAATAAAAGCTATAGATGTTTCAAAAGTGTATTTAAGTATGCACCGTACACCAACATTTTAACACAGCACTTGTCCAGAGAGCCTAAGGTGCTTGTACCATCTGGTAATTACTCATTTGTTAATTGCTGACATGATACAAGCCCCACTGGTGCTCTGAGCATCTGCAGTATTTAAAATGCTGTTGTACTCAGAATATCTAGCTATGCTTCACATGCACGTGCAGAGACAAATTCTAACACTAAAACAGTGATACCTTTTACTAGAAACATTTTTGCCAATACATTTATATTGCAAATATGTTTCTTTTCAAAGATGTAATTCATCTATGTTCATTTAAATTTTGACCGTAATTTCCCTTTAAGCAAGTCTTAAAGATGTTTGTAATTTCTTGTTTTGAAGAGAAATGAGACAGCAGAGCGGCAGGGATCTAGGTGGTATCTTTATTAGAGTTCGTTAGTGTAGAGTCTTGGACTTGGGGGTCCAAGGAGAGTTTCCCTTTGTTATTAGGGTTAATAGATGTTGGTGAGTGGTCAGCAGCTGTAAAGTATGTGGGTATAGTATGGATTTTAGCAGCTGTTTGTTTAGTTAGTATCTCTGACTTCTTCGCTGCCATTGTGAATTAGTTTAGCTATATTTTAGTTTAGATTGGGGGTTATATTTAAGTGCAGATATATCCCCTGATAAGGACACTTTAGAGCTTTGCCCCTTTCGTATGGGTATAGTTAGGTAGAGCAAATTAGTATAGGTGCAGTTTGACCAGAGTTACTGCTTTTACAGTGTGTATTTGCTGTTTGCTTGATATGAGTTTCCAGAGCAACCCAGCATCACACTATTTAACTTTGTATACTGACCGTTACATTGCATAAAAGGCTAAATAGAAATGTCCACTAAGGTGAGCTTTGCACATTTATGGTTATCTCTTAGAGTGAGAAATGGTGATATGCGGTGTGGGTTGAGGTAGATAGGTTCCTCTATTGGTGTCTGAATCGTTAGGGAGAGCCATGTATTAGTGAGAAGGCTCAGGCGAGGGGGGGGGGGATTTGTGATAATCTTACCGGATTGAAGTTGCGGCTTTATTATGTGGCCGACTAAGTCCCAAGGTGGTTTCCTACTTGCCTCTAGTAATGGATCTGTTCTTCTGCGGTGTTAGTCGCGATTGCGGCCTAGTGGTATGACCAGGCGGGTCGTATGTTCATCTGCATCACGGCGTCTGTATTGTGACTCTTCCGTCGAGTTGTCGATCCCTGATGGTAATGGGATGAGTCGGTTTGGTATTGTTCGACTGCTGGGCACTGGGCACTCGGACCTGGACAGAAGATGCATGGCGATGTTTGCAGTTATGCCGGTTGGCAAGATGGTCGCCTGCTATCACTCCTCTGTATCCCATCTTAGCTATAGGCTCTAGCTGGTGACAGATGTGTCACAGGTTTGGCGTGTTCATTGCAGGGAGGGTCAAGGGTGCCTCAGGGTAGGAAATCTTCCATTGTTGGCAGGTATAGATGGCCCATGATGGATCTTTAGAGGTGCTTACAGCGGAGCTCTGGAGTTATGCTGCCATCATGGCCGCTGCCGGCTCCAACCCCTGGACAAATACATTTTAATGTGAAGCCAGGTTTGGACAAATACATTTTAAGGTGAAGCCAGTTTGGACAAATATATTTTAATGATGGGAGCCGCTCTATACACTGAGAAGCCAACAATGTTAGTTAAGGAGCATATGTGCAAAATTGCGCTTCATTGCCCTCAGCAGTTTCAGAGAAGAAAATGTTTGAAGATTTTCACAGACTCCAAGATGGCTGCCACATCATGTGACTGAGGCACTTCTCTTGAGCAATAGTAAATCTAGGTCATAGCAGTAGTGAGCAAGTTTCAAAGTTGCACCAGAGCTGTTCCAGAGCTGAAGATTTTTAAGCGTTTTTTCGAAATTAGTTGCAAAAAGCAATATGGCTGCCAGATCATGTGACCTATGAGTTCAATATTGCATGATTTCAAGAGCTTTGCACAAACAGTTAAGCAGTTATAGTAATTGGGGGAAAAAAGCGGCGGAATTTTTTTTTTTTTAATAATTATTATTATTATTATACTTTATTTATGAAGCGCCATCATATTCCGCAGCACTGTCCATGGATACAGTTTATTTAAATAAAACAACAATATAGTAATATAATAATAATAATCCTAACAATAACTACCTTGCTTGGCCACCTAATAATCATATACATATATATTTACATTGCGGGCTATAGGAAACATAGACCGCATTATAAATGTACTTTTCAGTGCCGTTTTTTTTTTCTAACACCCACCCCCACCAATTTAAGACCCCAAAAACTTACTAGTGCAGTTGTTTTTAAAAAAATTTTTTAAAAAAAGCTAAAAAAAAATTAATTAAAAACTACAATGCCCTCTATTTTGAGGGCATTTGGGGCACTTTTAGAAAATTAACCAGAGATCTAATCTCCAGTTAATTTTTGAAGCTCTAATTGCTACCGCAAGCTCGGCAAATTTGCCCATTTGCGGAAGCGTGATAATTTAGTGCTCCACTTGTAATCTAGTCTATAGTGCTGTAGGGCCTAGGGTCTGATTTGAGGTTTGATGTGGGTATGTGGCTACCATAGGTGCAAAGGGGTAAACTCCTTAGCCTGTCCTATTGGTTTGGAGGTTAAATTATTCTCTAGATATGTTACTTACATGATGGGAGTAAAATAACTGATCTGTGTGTGTTGCTGACAGCTAAAGGCAAACCCACATATCACACCCAAACCACATCAAAAAGTCTCATGATCAGCTCATTCTAAAAGTTCCCAGGTATGAATATAGCGATATACTCATCACAAATTGTATCAATGCTCGTGCTTCTCATCTTACCTTCTAAGTCCAGCTTGATCTTTAGAACAAATTCTTTAAACTTTACGTCCTGATCACAAAACCCCTGATCTGCTGATCTTAGTCAAAAATATCTGTTGTCCACACTCATTAGAAATATTTCCACATTACAAATCCCAGGACAGAGAAATCTTTGCCACTGTTGTCTCCTGAATGATATCTTTATATATTGTTGTATTTACTAGCATTGCATTGCGTGCATCCATTTGCATGGGTATATACAGTGCTAACAAACAAATATTGTATGTCTATGTACTTGATAAATACGCCATTGATTTAAATCTACCTTATTGACAGCTACAAAATAGGATACTTCTTTTAGTTTTAGCTTCTGCTGATCTTTAAAATTCCATACTAATATTACTCACATTAAAAGTGTTGTCTGTGTGGGGGGATCCAGCAACAGGTAAATGAAAATACTAAAAGTACAGTTCTAAATAATGGTGCTTGAAAACTAACCAGTGAAAATTACTAGGACCACAGCTCCATCAAGTGACCATCATGAGACACTACAACAGGTAAAATATTGAGAGCTATGAGTTTGTATTCTAGGTTAATAGAACATTTAAAATCTTGTGTATTACTGTTAAAATTGTCACATGCTTGCTAGACATGTGGGAGGGGTCTTGTGGTGGGTAGGAATTCATAATGGGAGCAGTTAGAGCGTGAATCTGATGTTTAGGAGGTTAATAGCACGGGAGTTTTACCAATGGAAATCTGGCAGTTGTTTTTTTTTTTTTCACTTCATATTTAAACATTTTATATTACAATCTTTCATGTCCCTTTAATTTTCCATCCCATTGAATGACAAAACGTTAAAGTATTCTTTGTTCAATTAATAAATACAGTACTTACCTCAGAATACTTCTCCTCTGCAGAGGTGCCCTACTTTTTGAAGTTGCTGATGTATCTCATATATTAATAATGTCTGGCTTAAAATGACTATTTGCTTTTATGTCCTTTGATACAATCAGAGCTACAATGTGAGGGCTAAATATCACTATGCAGCAGAAGTGTGTATAGCAATATTATCTTATATTATATTAGAAACAAACAGCCTGATGAAGCAAATAACAAGCCTACCTGCAAGAATGGAAACTACTACTATGTTCAGTTAGGTTCGTATGTTCCTATATTCAGCATGTAGAGATAGAGTTCACATGCCCAAAAACACTCCAACCAACCACAGTTGGTAATTAACAGTGCTGGATATTCATAGCACAGTTGGTCAATGACAGAGCTCTGACACAGCACAGTATAGGCTCACGCCAGGCAAGTTACTGACAGATTCAGTTTAGCACTGTCCAAAGTAATTGTGGAAAATTGAGTCACAAATGGTTGGGGGGATGACAGTGTTATAAATACTGTAGGGGCACATGGTTGTTACAGAAAGTGCACCTTTTTTGGTGGGAGTTGCCCTCTGCCCTGTAGGGAGGGTTGGTGCAGCAGGTTCTATCTACTGTGTTGCTAAACATGAATATGTGGGGGAAAAGAAAAAATTCAAAGGGGTACATTTGACCCCCTTGCCCCTCCCCCCTACAGACTCCCATGACAACAAAGTTAAATTATGTGGGTTTACTCAATTTTTATGCATAACTAATTTGTAAAGTAGAACACAGATTAAATAATCAGCTGATGGTTGAGTGCAGGTTAGTAACCATGGTTACTTATCAGCTGATTATTCCACCTGTGCTCTCCTTAAGATATCATGAAACTCTGGCCTGTTAAGGGTACTTGAGGACTGGAATTGTGAAACATTGTCCTAGACTACTGCCTACACTGTACAATAAGAAACCCCAAAAAACAAATTCCAATAAATGTATATAGCTACAGTTACCATAATAGGGGCTACATTCCTTGGCCACTCTGTTATTTTTTATCCATTAATGGACTATATCACATATAACCTCACCACCACCTCCAGAAGAATTACTAAAATGTGATAATATGATAGAGAGAGTAATCTTCTGATGTTATTTAACTATACTTATTTCTAAGGTAGAAAAATGCTAAAAGGTTCTGGGAGAGCAGTTGGCCATTTTGACACATTAGAGAAAAGCTATGAATAATGCAGCTCTATTACAAATTCAGATATTACAGATGGAACATACATACAGCAGAAGAAGGTAAGTGCATAAGGCTTTCTCATGGTGCAGCACAGACTAAACATGACACCCACCTATGTAATGGCCAGATTACAAGTGGAAAATATCGCTTTTATGAAACCGATATTTGCGCTCCACTTTGTAATACTAGCGCACGCTAATGTGCGCTGGTATTACAAGTTCACAGCAATGTGAACGCAACCTCGCGTTCGCATTGCTGGGAAGCATTAGGCTCACGAGAGAGCCCTTCCATAGGGTCCTATGGGAGCCTCATTCTGATGCCATCAGAACTTAAGCGGAGCGAAGGGCGTAAGTAGCACAGCAATTGCAGCAATTTTAAATATATATGTTTTTGATTATATACATATATATATATATATATATATATATATATATATATATATATATATGTGTGTTAATATGTGTATATACACATAGTAACACATAAATATATATTTATATATTCATATACATATATATTTACAGGGAACACACAGTTTCCATAGACCACAATGTAATGGCTGATAAATTATTGTGCAATAATTTAGCGATCCCCTTGTAATCTAACCCTAAATGTGCTACAGAAACATTAGCAATTATCCACAGATCCTTTGACTATAGGGAGGGCACTTAATACTAAATACATATTTGCAGATAAAGAAAAAAGGAAAAGGGGTGCGGAGCCTGGCCACCCAGGGTGATAGCTGCTTATTCCTTGGCTCTTATGCCTCACACCCGATTAACAATCAGATAAAGGGGCTAATACTCCGCAAACTGGATTATAACTGCAGGCACTGACACATTATGTCATACAGCAGCTGCTGAGAGAGGAACCTAAGCACCAGTGATGTGCCTTCATTGAATATTGCTGACCCAGTCACTGCTGCCTACTCCAGATAACGAGAGCATCACAGTGTAGTCACCGCACTGCCAAACAGAGAGCAAAACCAGAAGGGTAAGAGGACTCACACAACCGGCTGCAGAGTGGAACATTGAGTTAGCGGAACATACGCTGCATCCATACACGCCTGGAGGACAGGGGCAGGCTCTTCCTACTTGGGCTGTCTGCCGCAACCAACAGAGATTAGACTGGAAGACAGAGAGCCTGGAGCAAGGGAACCGGAGGATGCCACGGAGTTGACTGTGGTACTTAACACTGGGCCGACTGAATGGATCACAGCAGGAGAGGTTGCACGCGAACGCCGGAGCTAAACCACGTGGCCGCCGATCCCGGTAAGCATTTACCCCAGCCACACATCACTAGGCCATACAGAGGGCACCGGGTTGGGACGCAGAGCCCAAAGGACCCAACATAGGAGATTTCATAGCCGGATAGAAGATCATTTTATCCCAGGGAACCTGTTTGCTGAACTGGGGCCTATTACTAACATTTTTACATTCTTGAGGCCTTTAAATTGGTCAGTCATTTTACAAGCCACGCATCTGTAAAGTAGAGGCCGTGACACGGCTGTTTTATAGCACAAGTGGGGAGAACTGTTGCACTGTATATCCCTACAGGTTAGTCAGAGGGAGACCATTCTTGAAATTAAGGGGACAACATTATATAACACTGGTTCCAGACAGGAGTGCCATTAGTTGGTTGCTCTTGTTCATTAGACTACAGTAATAACATGTCTAACAGGAAAAATAACAAGATGGAGAAGGGGACCAAATCTACAAGCTTAACCAACTATCTCAAAGCTACGACACCCAGCACAGACATGTTGGAACACATACCCCCCTCCCCTACCCATAACACTAACTATCTGGTCACTACCACTCCTTTACAACAACAGGAATACTTGACCAGAGAGGACCTTAACACTATATCCTCCAAAGAAGATATTAACAAAGTCCTGGCTGAAATGAGATTGCTCTTTGGCGACTTGAAAAAGGACATAACCCAGGTCACCCAGCAGGTTCAAATACTGGAAACCAAGCAAGAGTCAAAACCAACCAATTTTTGCTCTCCAGAATGGAGGACTTAGACAACAGGGGATGGAGGAACAACATTAGGATAAGGGGGGTCCCGGAATCTGTCACAAATGTATCGCTGGAGGGTTACTTGAGGGATTTATTTTGCACCCTAAAGGGAACAGATATCCCAATTGAAAGAGCCCATAGGGCCCTCAGACCTAAACCATCTCCCAAGGCTTCGCCCAGAGACATTATTGTTAAATTTCTTAGCTATAAAGACAAAGATGTAATCACTCAAAAGGCGAGAAGCATTAAGAATGTAACGCATGTGGGGATTCCTCTACAAAATTTCTCTGACTTAAGTCAGATCACCTTGCAGAAGAGAAGAGACCTCAAATACACAATCACAGAGCTTCAGGCCCACGAAATACAGTACAGGTGGGGCTTTCCAGTATGCCTAATAGTCTCTAATAATGGAACGCAAGCAATCTACAGGATACCAGCAGAACTCCCTGAATTCTGTAAAATACTCGAAATAGATATTAAACGGCCTGATCAGATGGGAGCCCCTCAGCAGGAACCTCAGCCACCGGACAGTGAGGACTCTGTTCAGGCATCTGGTACTTGAGGGGTTGTTACTGCCCTTGAGGTATGGAGAAGGGACACATCAACCTAATAAGTATCATATATCCTCTTTAAAGTTAACATGTATGTAGTTAACCTGATAAGAGGTGCTGATCATTCGGGCACTGGCTGACTGTCCTTTATGTTACTGTTAATGCATACTTGAATTGTTTACCTGTTTACATAAGTATAATGGCTGTGTCATGTAGGGGCTGTTGGTCCCTCTAATGGGTAGGCCCACTAGTTTAAAAGTCACCCATTGAACAGGTTAGAATTTAGGGGAAGCACATGACAAATGATGCCTCCTATTAAATAAGAGCGATGTTTAGAGGAGGGTTTTAAGATGGTATTAACCATGTTATCCCTTGTCCTCCATGTAAACCTAGCATTGAGCTTTGACAAACACCTAAAAAGTTTAGAAGATGTTCCTCTCTGTTCTTCTGTTTTTTGAAACTTTGAATGTGTTTATTCCACTGTTGAATGAGACTAACATGCATATATTTTTGGTTCACGATTCATCTTAGTCGTGGGAAATTACTTAGATATTGAATGTATAAGTACACGATCAATAACACAATAGTTCAAGTAAAAAGCACCATACGAATATGACAACCTATGGCTGTTAGAACGCCAAATGTGGCTTCTGTAGGTCATATATCAATTATCCTCGAGAACCCCTATTTCCTAAATATATAGTTTACAAGTTTTTATCAGCATACTGTGCATGTGTTTACATATGCCGCTCTCTTATACATAAAGGAACCCTGCACCACTTCGCAAGTTCAGGATAGTATGACCCCCATATTTCATATTCTAACATCATAACCTAATCGGGTTATTTTTTCTCTTTCTCTATTGTACCTAGGAAAGGTTGAATAGCACACTATACCTGCTATATTTATATTCAACATAACTGTGACACCTATTGCTCTTTACTGACTCTTGTTTTTTTTATTTATCAAACTATTCTTTTTACCTAAGTAACTAACTACCCCCCTTTCCCTTTTTTTCTCTCCTTGCCCCCCAACACCCACTCATAGGGCATAATGGAGCCCCAAAACACACATAACCTGGCAGTGATGATGATAAATGTAAAATGTTTTAATACACCAGAGAAGAGATCCCATTTGATGCGGGATGCTACCAGATTACACTGTTACATAATATACTTACACCAAATTTCCAACATCTTTTTTTGCGTCTAGCCCTACCAAAAGAAACAGGGTGGGAATTCTCATAAAATAATCATCTCCATTTACTTTGATACAGGAGGAGAGGGACCCAGAGGATCGATATTTAATAGTGGTGGGTACACTACATAACAGATTTATTAAATTGGTTAACATGTATTTCCCTAACCAGCATCAACATAAATTTATGACAGTAATCACAAACAAAATACTCGAAATGCAGAAAGGAGCCCTGATCCTTGGAGGTGATTTTGATCTACCTTTGGATCCCCAGCTAGACACTTCCAGAGGACTAGCATCCACTCCAAAAATAATTATTAAACAATGCAATGCCAGACTTGAAGAGCTAGCTGTCCATGACACTTGGAGAATAGCGTATCCCAGTAGGCATGATTACACCTTTTTTCTCATCCCTATGACTTATATACCAGAATCGACTAAATATTTACTGACCAATCGACACTAGCCTCAGTCATGAACACACAAATTCTTCCCATGTCATGGTCTGACCATGCCCCAGTACTGTGCAAATTAAAATGGCCCTCCATACCGGATCACCCTTTTTTCCATACCGGATCACCCTTTTAAATGGAGGTTTGACGATTTCATGCTCCATAACTAACTGATTAGGGGGAAAATTGAGAACACCCTTACTGACTACTTTACACTAAATAACATTGCAGAGACTCCTAAACACACATTATGGGAAGCACATAAGTGTGCGCTACGGGGCGAACTCATTAAACAAAAAGCCCTTTTGGCTAAACAAACTACGATCAAATACACTTTGTTTCTAACCAGCATACGCAAATTAGAGATCAAACACAAACAAAAAAATGTTGGACACATCGATTTGCTTAGAACTCAAGCAGGCTAGAAAAGAAATTCAAGACTTGCACACAATTGAACACCAAAAGATAGCCTTAAGGAACATCAGAAATTTTACGAATTCGGGGATAAACCTGGTAAATTGCTAGCGAGGCCCTCAAAAAGAAACACTTGAAAACACATATCCACTCCATCCCTGACAAACATGACTCTACACACGCAGACAGTCTAGCCATTGCTTAAGCCCCCCCATGAGTTGTACAACTTGCAAAACCCTTTTCACCCTTCACCAGAGAGGGATGGACAATTGACTTCACCAAACATAGACTCATACTTAAACTCTATTACATTCCCCTCGTTGTCACAGGAAGATGTGGATGAACTGGAAGCTCCCATATCCACAGAAGAGGATAAATTATAAAATCATGATTAGAATAAATATACACTACGTACCCTAGAAAGTCTGCCGACAAGGAAGAGTCCTGGTCCAGATGGCTTCAGTGCTAAATGCTATAAGCTTTTTAAATATATTCTATTCCCACAACTGACTTCCCTGTTTAACATACTAGACAAATCCCAGGGTTTTCCCCTTCTATGCTAACAGCCCATATCACGGCCATCCCAAAACCGGGTAAGCCAGCAAACCGCCCTGAGAATTTCTGACCGATTTCCCTTCTTAATGTTGATATAAAGATTTTTGCCAAGATTCCCTCTAATAGGTTGAATAAGTTTTTTGCCCAACTTAATATCACCTGACCAGGTGGGATTCGTGCCTGGCCAGGAGGCCAGGGACAATAATATAAAGGTCACCCTGCTCGGGAATTACACACAAACTAACAAAATCCTGTTGACTCTGGTTTCCACAGATGCCAAGAAGGCCTTAGACAGGATCAGCTGGAAGTTTCTGAAGGCTGCCCTGTCGAAGATGAGGTTTGGGCAACTTTTTATACAAATAATTTTCTCTCTCTATGCGACCCCCTCAGCACAGGTCAAAGTCAATAACATTCTCTCTAACCCCTTTTGCATATCGAACAGCACCAGGCAGGGGTGCCCGTTGTTGCCCTTGCTGTTTGCCCTGGTCATAGAGGTTCTAGCACTGAAAATTAGGGATAATAGGAAAATTATGGGTATTGTGGTGGGGAGTAGGAACATAAACTGTCGCTGTACGCAGATGACGTCCTGTTCTCTCTAACAAACCCACTAACCTCGCTCCCCGAGGCATTAAGGGAATTCGAGGAATACAGCAGGTTTTCAAACTTTCACATGAATAAAACCAAGTCAGAAATTTAAAATGTAAATCTCCCCTAAACGGAACTTAGCCAACTTTCCTCCTTGTGTGCTCTGCGCATTCAAACTTGCACTCTTAAATATCTAGGGGTACATCTCACTCCAACCACAGACACACTTTTCGAGACCAACTATACAAACCTACTCACCACAATCTCCGGGGATCTTTCCTCCTGGAAAAATAAACCGGTCTCCTGGCATGGGAGAATCGGTATTATAAAGATAAATATTCTACCTCAAGTACTATATTATCTTCAGACCCTCCCGGTCCCTCTACCCACAAATTATTTGCATACACTACAGAGTGTGATGGAGGAGTTTATCTGGAGGGGGCAAAACCGCGAATAGCAAAGACAACCCTCTACCAAACAAAAGGAAAAGGGAGGGTTGGGAGTCCCTAACTTATCAGTTTATAGATAAACTATCAACCTTCAACACCAGGTAGAATGGTATAAAAACTCAAAAGATAAGACATGCGTTCAGATTGGCAGAACAATTATAGGGGTGCAAAACTTGGGAACCTTGAGCTGGACCTCTGCCAAATCTAGGCCAAAAATGATAGAACACTATCGGCAAGATTACGAGTTGTGCGTTAAGCTTAAAAATCAGTGTTTGCCAGTCCCAACACTTCTTTTTAACGCCCGCTGGTATTACGAGTCTTGAAATGACAGGCTCACTGCTCACTTTTTTGGCCAGACTCGGAAATACAGCAAATCCACTTACGTCAATTGCGTATCCTATATTTTCAATGGGACTTGCATAGCGCCGGTATTATGAGTCTGACCAAAAGTGAGCGGTAGACCATCTCCTGTCAAGCCTGGTACCACATTTTAAAGTCAGTAGTTAAGAGTTGTACACTACAACGCCGTAGCATAAAACTCTTAACTAAAGTGCTAAAAAGTACACTAACAACCATAAACTACCTATTAACCCCTAAACCAAGGTCCTCCCACATTGCAAACACTAAAATAAATATTTTAACCCCTAATCTGCCGAACCAGACATCGCCACCACTATGATAAATATATTAACCCTTAAACCGCCGCACTCCCGCATTGCAAACACTAGTTAAATATTATTAACCCCTAATCTGCCATCCCTAACATTGCCGACACCTACCTACATTTATTAACCCCTAATCTGCCACCCACAACGTCGCCGCCACTATATTAAATGTATTAACCCCTACACCTAAGTCTAACCCTAACCCCCCTAACTTAAATATAATTACAATAAATGTAAATAAAATTACTAAAATTACCTAAATAATTCCTATTTAAAACTAAATACTTACTTATAAAATAAACCCTAAACTAGCTACAATATAACTAATATTTGTATTGTAGCTAGCTTAGGGTTTATTCTTATTTTACAGGCAACTTTGTATTTATTTTAACTAGGTAGAATAGTTATTAAATTGTTATAAACTATTTAATAACTACCTAGCTAAAATAAAGACAAATTTACCTGTAAAATAAAACCTAACCTAAATTACACTAACACCTAACACTACACTATAATTAAATACATTAACTAAATTAAATACAATTATCTAAAGTTCAGAAAAAAAACACTAAATTACAGAAATAATAAAATAATTACAAGATTTTTAAACTAATTACACCTACTCTAATCCCCCTAACAAAATAAAAAGCCCCCCAAAAATAAAGAAATCCTTACCCTACACTAAATTAGAAATAGCCCTTAAAAGGGTATTGCATCCGCCAATAGGATTTTTTTTTTTAATGCTTATTTAATTGTAATTAATTGTATTTAATTTAGTTAATTTATTTAATTATAGTGTAGTGTTAGGTGTAATTGTAACTTAGGTTAGGTTTTATTTTACAGGTAAATTTGTCTTTATTTTAACTAGGTAGTTATTAAATAGTTAATAACTATTTAATAACTATTCTACCTATTTAAAATAAATACAAAGTTGCCTATAAAATAAAAATAAACCCTAAGCTAGCTACAATCTAACTATTAGTTATATTGTAGCTATCTTACGGCTAGATTTAGAGTTTTGTCGGTAACAACCTGCGTAGCTAACGCTGGCTTTTTTCTGGCCGCACCTTTAAAATAACTCTGGTATTGAGAGTTCACAGAATGGCTGCGTTAGGCTCCAAAAAAGGAGCGTAGAGCATATTTAACGCAACTTCAACTCTCGATACCAGAGTTGCTTACGGACGCGGCCAGCCTCAAAAACGTGCTCGTGCACGATTCCCCCATAGAAAACAATGGGGCTGTTTGAGCTGAAAAAAAACCTAACACCTGCAAAAAAGCCGCGTTCAGCTCCTAACGCAGCCCCATTGTTTCCTATGGGGAAACAATTCCTACGTCTGCACCTAACACTCTAACATGTACCCCGAGTCTAAACACCTTACACTTATTAACCCCTATTCTGCCGCCCCCACTATCGCTGACCCCTGCATATTATTATTAACCCCTAATCTGCCGCTCCGTAAACCGCCGCTACTTACATTATCCCTATGTACCCCTAATCTGCTGCCCCTAACACCGCCGACCCCTATATTATATTTATTAACCTCTAATCTTCCGCCCACAACATCGCCTCCACCTGCCTACACTTATTAACCCCTAATCTGCCGACCGGACTGCACCGCTATTATAATAAAGTTATTAACCCCTAATCCGCCTCACTAACCCTATAATAAATAGTATTAACCCCTAATCTGCCCTCCCTAACATCGCCGACACCTAACTTCAAACATTTACCCCTAATCTGCCGACTGGAGCTCACCGCTATTCTAATAAATGTATTAACCCCTAAAGCTAAGTCTAACCCTAACACTAACACCCCCTAACTTAAATATAATTTAAATCTAACGAAATTAATTAACTCTTATTAAATAAATTATTCCTATTTAAAGCTAAATACTTACCTGTAAAATAAATCCTAATATAGCTACAATATAAATTATAATTATATTATAGCTATTTTAGGATTAATATTTATTTTACAGGTAACTGTATTTATTTTAACCAGGTACAATAGCTAAAATAGTTAAAATAATTACAAATTTACCTGTAAAAGAAATCCTAACCTAAGTTACAATTAAACCTAACACTATACTATCAATAAATTAATTAAATAAACTACCTACAATTAACCTAACACTACACTATCAATAAATTAATTAAATACAATACCTACAAATAACTACAATTAAATAAACTAACTAAAGTACAAAAAATAAAAAAGGACTAAGTTACAAAAAATAAAAAAATATTTACAAACATAAGAAAAATATTACAATTTTAAACTAATTACACCTACTCTAAGCCCCCTAATAAAATAACAAAGCCCCCCAAAATAAAAAATGCCCTACCCTATTCTAAATTACTAAAGTTCAAAGCTCTTTTACCTTACCAGCCCTGAACAGGGCCCTTTGCGGGGCATGCCCCAAAGAATTCAGCTCTTTTGCCTATAAAAAAAAACATACAATACCCCCCCAACATTACAACCCACCACCCACATACCCCTAATCTAACCCAAACCCCCCTTAAATAAACCTAACACTAAGCCCCTGAAGATCTTCCTACCTTGTCTTCACCATGCCAGGTATGACCGTCCGTTCCAGGCTCCGATATCTTCATCTAAGCCCAAGCGGGGGCTAGACATCCATCATCCGACGGCTGAAGAAGTCCAGAAGAGGCTCCAAAGTCTTCATCCTATCCGGGAAGAAGAGTAGATCCGGACCGGCAACCATCTTCTTCCAAGCGGCATCTTCTATCTTCATCCGATGAGGACCGGCTCCATCTTGAAGACCTCCACCGCGGACCCATCTTCTTCCGACGACGACTTCCCGACGAATGACGGTTCCTTTAAGGGACATCATCCAAGATGGCGTCCCTCGAATTCCGATTGGCTGATAGGATTCTATCAGCCAATCGGAATTAAGGTAGGAAAATTCTGATTGGCTGATGGAATCAGCCAATCAGAATCAAGTTCAATCCGATTGGCTGATTCAATCAGCCAATCAGATTGAGCTCGCATTCTATTGGCTGTTCCGATCAGCCAATAGAATGCAAGCTCAATCTGATTGGCTGATTGGCTGATTGTAATATTTTTCTTATGTATGTAAATATTTTTTTATTTTTTGTAACTTAGTTCTTTTTTATTTTTTGTACTTTAGTTAGTTTATATAATTGTAGTTATTTGTAGGTATTGTATTTAATTAATTTATTGATAGTGTAGTGTTAGGTTTAATTGTAGGTAATTGTAGGTATTGTATTTAATTAATTTATTGATAGTGTAGTGTTAGGTTTAATTATAACTTAGGTTAGGATTTATTTTACAGGTAATTTTGTAATTATTTTAACTATTTTAGCTATTAAATAGTTCTTAACTATTTAATAGCTATTGTACCTGGTTAAAATAAATACAAACTTACCTGTAAAATAAATATTAATCCTAAAATAGCTATAATATAATTATAATTTATATAGTAGCTATATTAGGATTTATTTTACAGGTAAGTATTTAGCTTTAAATAAGAATAATTGATTTAATAAGAGTTAATTTATTTCGTTAGATACAAATTATATTTAATTTAGGGGGGTGTTAGTGTTAGGGTTAGACTTAGCTTTAGGGGTTAATACATTTATTAGAATAGCTGCGAGATTCGGTCGGCAGATTAGGGGTTAATAATTGAAGTTAGGTGTCGGCGATGTTAGGGAGGGCAGATTAGGGGTTAATACTATTTATTATAGGGTTAGTGAGGCGGGAGTGAGGCGGATTAGGGGTTAATAACTTTATTATAGTAGCGGTGAGATCCGCTCGGCAGATTAGGGGTTAATAAGTGTAGGTAGCTGGCGGCGACGTTGAGGGGGGCAGGTTAGGGGTTAATAAATATAATATAGGGGTCGGCGGTGTTAGGGGCAGCAGATTAGGGGTACATAAGGATAACGTAGGTGGTGGTCGGCAGATTAGGGGTTAAAAAAATTTAATCGAGTGGCGGCGATGTGGGGGGACCTCGGTTTAGGGGTACATAGGTAGTTTATGGGTGTTAGTGTACTTTAGAGCACAGTAGTTAAGAGCTTTATAAACCGGCGTTAACCCAGAAAGCTCTTAACTACTGACTTTTTTCTGCGGCTGGAGTTTTGTTGTTAGAATTCTAACGCTCACTTCAGCCACGACTCTAAATACCGGAGTTAGAAAGATCCCATTGAAAAGATAGGATACGCAAATGATGTAAGGGGATCTGCGGTATGGAAAAGTCGCGGCTGAAAAGTGAGTGTTAGACCCTTTTTTGACTGACTCCAAATACCGGCGGTAGCCTAAAACCAGCGTTTGGAGCCTCTAACACTGGTTTTCACGGCTACCGCCAAACACCAAATCAAGGCCTAAGGGTTTATTTTATAGGTAAGTATTTAGTTTTAAATAGGAATTATTTAGGTTTAGGGATTAATAACTTTATTATAGTGGTGGCGACACTGGGGGCGGAAGATTAGGGGTTAATAAATATAATGTAGGGTTCAGCGATGTTGGGGGCAGCAGATTAGGGTTTCATAACTATAATGTAGGTGGCGGCGGTGTCCAGAGTGGCAGATTAGGGGTTAATAATATAATGCAGGTGGCGGCGATGTCGGGGGCTGCAGATTAGGGGTTAATAAGTGTAAGATTAGGGGTGTTTAGACTCGGGGTTCATGTTAGGATGATAGGTGTAGACATAAAAGTATTTCCCCATAGGAATCAATGGGTTGCGTTAGGAGCTTTACGCTGCTTTTTTTCAGCCGGCTCTATCCCATTAATTCCTATGGGGAAATCGTGCACGAGCACGTTTAGCCAGCTCACCGCTAACGTAAGCAGCGCTGGTATTGAGGTGAGATGTGGAGCAAAATTTTGTTCTTCTCTCACTTTGTTGCAGTTATCGCCAGGTTTCTAAAAACCTGTAATACCAGCGCTGTCTGTAAGTGAGCGGTGAGCTTAAACTGCTCGTTAGCACCGCACCCCTCCTAACGCAAAACTCGTAATCTAGGTGTATGCCTTCTTTAGGGAATTTTTTACACAGTGGGATAAAACCCTAGTAGAATATCCTTATATCTCTTAGAACCCATCCCCACTTACTCCCTTTGTAGATAATTCAGATATACCTTTTACAGGCACACAGCAGGTGATGACGGATAAGACGCAGATAGCACAGGTGACTTTCCACTGATTATTAACTGACAGAAAAATTAAGAGAACGGTGGACCTTGAGCATACAGGATTTAGATTCCCCTGGTACTTTCATATGCAGCTTCAACACTACCCAACACACAAAAGATTAGAAAGTATAACCAGACAACCGACCTTACTAGAATCCCTTTGTCTGCTGCCTAATGCACCAAAACACATGATTTCCATAGCCTATCGCCTGATACTTTCACACAGAGAGACACCATTACCTAGCTATACAAGACAGTGGAATTGGGAGATTACACCCCCCCCCTCCAAAAAAGAATGGAATAAAATACTAAATGCCCATATAAAAGCTTCGGTTTCGGCAAGGGTGCTGGAGTCTAGCTATAAATATTTATCCCACTGGTATCTCACACCTGACAGAATAAAGAATATATACAAACAGACCGATGGGGATTGCTGGCAGGGATGTGGGGATCGCGGCACTCTCCTTCACATATGGTGGGAGTGCAGGCTCATTGGGCCTTTATGGCACTCAATCCTGGACATTGTGGAAGCCAAGCTTAACATTATTCTAAACAGATCACCCAGCCTCCTCCTATTTCATGGCCTTCCTAAATTAAAAGATAAACCTCCAAAACAGCTTTTTTTCATAATGCTTAACAGTGCTAAGTCCCTCATCCCCAAGAGATGGAGGAGGGTTGATGTCCCCACAGTAACTGACTGGACAAATCAGGTGGATAGGTATTTGCAGCTGGAATGGTTTAGATACATGAGAGACGACAAAATAGAAATACATGAGTACATGCTAGAACTCTGGAGACCCTCTTTAACAGATCAGAGACCTAACATATAGCAGGTACGCCTCTGCCAGGACTCTTGGAGCTCCTCTCCCATGGAACTCCTCTGGTCCTCCCCCCCAAAATTTCTTTTCTTTCTTCACCTTTTCTTCTTGTCCCGCATTTTTCTTCTATTTGTTTCTATAACCCCAAGAATACTCTTGACATGGGAAAATGAGTTAACACGTGTCAAGAGACCAAGTTATCCTTCAGAATATATACACCTACATAATTCTATGTTATCTTGTTATAAGTTATGGATTGTATGATTGTGATCTCAGGTCTATTTAAGAACTATTGGATCAAAGCTATTTGATAAATGGCAAGTACAATAATACTTTAAAGATCATTGACACAGGTCTAAAGACATTTCGCTTCCAACATAGAGAGACTTTATTATGCTTTAAAGACCTGTACAGTGAAGAGAATGGACGCAAGTCTCGGAATGGATTGCCATCTCCAACATTACTGTGAATGATGTACCTGGGTCTCATGTATCGTATATTCCTTGTTATATATATTGTTTTTCATATTTCTCAATAAAGCTTTTGAATACAAAGCAAAAAATAAAAAGATGACTTACCTATCAGGCATAGACAGCACTCCAGTAATTGCTTATTGTTTGCATCCTTATCAAGAAAAAGAATGAATTGCTCCTATTCTTCTGCTTATATTACAAGTTGAAACTAAAAGTTATTGTTTTTAAAGCTTTAGGCACACTAACATCTGGAGGTCCTTCTCCCCATATACTTCTATGGGGTGCACTACAAAAGCACAAAGATTAGCTGCACAACAAAAAGCCTTAAAAATTTTGCATTTCATTTTTCAAATTAAAAACATCAACGGAGGACAATTCAGGGCATCATACCTGTTTCGCACTTCAAAGAGCACTGAATGAAGATCATGTCATCAACTCATGACAAGCGTTTAAACCGTGAGCTGCCAATAAACAAAATTTATCATATATACAAAAATAACAACGTGAGTAATAAAAATAATAAAAACAATAATTGGATCATAAAAGTGAATAAATGGAAAGGAAATATTATAACACATTAACCCCTAAACTACCACGGCATAGTGTTATTATGAGTGTAACTACTTTGTAATTTATTTTTTATGTGTTTAGTGACACTTTTTTGTCTAGCATAACAGTTAACCAGAGCTCAGAAGTTGCACTATCAGGTGCACGTTAAATTAAGTTGCACTCAAGCGAACACATTTACTTTCAACTTGTAATTACGCACACTACCTCCGACATGCAAATAACCAAGAAACTTATCGCTTGCACCCTAAATTGTTTCCCAGCATGATTGTTAGCTTTATTCTGTAGGTAATTTTAGATGCAGAGTAAAAAATTGCAATACATGCAGCCTGATCACTGTCAGTCATATAGTCAAAAGTACATTGACAGGTCAGAGGTTTAATAACAATTTTTATGCCAATTGTAGCACTTGTTATGTTGTGTATTTATTTCAGTGTCGTATTCGCCAGATGCTGTACGCTGTGTACCCTGCGTACTAGGGTTGGGAAACATCTAAGAGACATCATATATTTTGACAAAGACTCCACTGTAGCAAAACACTTTAGTAATGTTAATTTCACAAATCCTCCGAATGTTATGGTTTCTATTCTTGGCAAAGCAGTAATGTCCCTTAGAGTTGGAAACCGGAGTAAAATTCTTAGTAGAAAAACATTGTTCTGGATTTATAGACTTAAGACAATCGAAAGGTATTAATTCAGAATGGGATATCAGTTATTTAATTGATTAAACTTTTTTGGTGCAGCAAATATGTTTAATGTATTTGTAACAATATGAATTTAACTTTGTCCTAATTTTTAATGTGTAATAATATTTCCTTTCAATTTATGCACTTTTATAATACAATTACTGTTTTTAATATTTTAAATTATTACTCACATTGTTATTTTTGTGTATATGATGAATGTTGTTAATTGACAGCTCAGGCTTTAAAAGCATGTTGTGAGCTATGACGTTACGTAATCTATGATTAAGCACTCTTTGAAGCGCAAAACTAGTAAGATTCACAGGATTGTCCCGTGTTGATGTTTTTAATTTGATGAATTAAAGACTATGGGCCAGATAATGAGTGGAGCACTAACAGTTACGCGCGAGTGATAAAGGGTTTTATCGCGGGTGTTTGCTCGTGTCGGGTTTTCCGCTGGTATTACAAGTTGAAAGTTGCGCTTGAGCACAATTCAAATTAACTCTCGTCGGGTTAGCGCTTCCTTATAGCTCTGGTTAAATATTTCTTGAAAAAGTGGCACAAAACACATAAAAAAATTACAAAGTACAGTTACAATCATAATAACACTATCTAATAAAGAAAAAAGTTATAAGGGCTCAAAGATATGAGGACTCCGGTGTTAGGAAAAAAAAGGCAGGCAAAGGGCTTTAACAATGAGATACATAAAGCTATATCTCTAAAGATGGATATATATATATATATATATATATATATATATATATATATATATATATAAAAATATAAATATATATATATATATATATATATATACAGTTGTATGCAAAAGTTTAGGCCCCCTGACAATTTCCATGCTTTTCATTTATAAATAATTGGGTGTTTGGATCAGCAATTTCATTTTGATCTATCAAATAACTGAAGGACACAGTAATATTTCAGTAGTGAAATGAGGTTTATTGGATTAACAGAAAATGTGCAATATGCATCAAAATGAAATTAGACAGGTGCATACATTTGGGCACCCCAACAGAAATATCACATAAATATTTAGTAGAGCTTCCTTTAGCAGAAATAACAGCCTCTAGAAGCTTCCTATAGCCTGTAATGAGTGTCTGGGTTCTGGATGAAGGTATTTTGGACCATTCCTCCTTGCAAAACATCTCCAGTTCATTAAGGTTTGATGGTTGCCGAGCATGGACAGCCCGCTTCAAATCACCCCACAAATTTTCAATGATATTCAGGTCTGGGGATTGGGATGGCCATTCCAGAACATTGTACTTGTTCCTCTGCATAAATGCCAGAATAGATTTTGAGCAGTTTTTGGGGTTGTTGTCTTGTTGAAATATCCAGCCCCGGCGTAACTTCAACTTTGTGACTGATTCCTCAACATTATTCTCAAGTATCTGCTGATATTGAGTAGAATCCATGCGACCCTCAACTTTAACAAGATTCCCAGTACTGGCACTAGCCACACAGCCACACAGCCACACAGCATGATGGAACATCCAACAAATTTTACTGTAGGTAGCAAGTGTTTGTCTTGGAACGCTGTGTTCTTTTGCCACCATGCATAACACCCCTTATTATGACCAAATAACTCAATCTTTGTTTCATCAGTCCACATCACCTTCTTCCAAAATGAAGCTGGCTTGTCCAGATGTGCGTTTGCAAACTTCAAGCGACTCTGTTTGTGGCGCGTGTGCAGAAAAGGCTTTTTCTGCATCACTCTCCCATACAGCTTCTCCTTGTGCAAAGTGTGCTGAATTGTTGAACAATGCACAATGACACCATCTGCAGCAGTAGGTCTTTGGAGGTGGTCTGTTTTTGACCGTTCTCACCATCCTTTGCCTTTGCCTCTCCGATATTTTACTTGGCCTGCCACTTCTGGCCTTAACAAGAACTGTGCCTGTGGTCTTTCATTTCCTCACTATGTTCCTCACAGTGGACACTTACAGCTTAAATCTCTGCAAAAGCTTTTTGTATCCTTCCTCTAAACGATAATGTTGAACAATCTTTGTTTTCAGGTTATTTGAGAGTTTTTTGATGCCCCATGTTGCCACTCTTCAGAGGAGAGTCAAATTAAATATAAGTTATTGGACTAGAGTAATATACATTCAACCAGAGAGGGGAGGGGGATGTAAGGGGCGCCTAAACTTTTGCATACAACTGTATATATATATATATATATATATATATATATATATATATATAATGTCTATATATGTTATATAGTTATATAGGTGTACATACTGTATGTATTTATATGTGTATATATGTATTTACAAACATATATACACATTTAAACGCATAAATGCATATGTACACATATATAGCCATACAGTATATATAAGTGCATTGGAGCCCTTTGCAGTTAAGTAGATGAAAACAAGAAAAGCATATTTATTTAATATTCATATTTAATACAGTTTTTAATTATGGGGCATATTTATTAATGTGCGAGCAGACATGATACGATGCAGCGTATCATGTCCGCCGCACATTGATAAATGCTGACAGCATACAC
The DNA here is from genome assembly GCF_027579735.1 of Bombina bombina. Taxonomy (NCBI): domain Eukaryota; kingdom Metazoa; phylum Chordata; class Amphibia; order Anura; family Bombinatoridae; genus Bombina; species Bombina bombina. The sequence continues at coordinate 607,367,392 of NC_069501.1, read as the reverse complement.
TTGGCCACTAGCAGGGGGTGTCAAACAACCCGATCACATTCGATCAAAATTAGCAGGTACTATTAGATACATTTTATAATCTTGTTTTTCCAATAGGGAACTAAACCCAGTTTGACTATGTATTAATGCTTCTACCCCGGTCTAAACTCACCCAGCGTAGCAAACATATTAATATCACTGAACATCAACACCAAACTTAACTGCACCAAAATCATCCTAGATACTTATTCACAATTCTTCTCATTAGTTTAGAGAAACAAAGATCTGTGAGTCCTAACATCAACAGCACAACAATATAAGGCTAGTGGTGGCTGACAGGTGATGATTATTGTTACTGCCATAAAATGTATTTGAATGACGGAACCTTGCTATTTCAAACAAATATATTTTATTCTGAGGGGGTAATAGAGACCTCTTAAAATAGCCAGAGCACCCACAACAGTGCAAATGCTGTTAGTTAATTGTCATTGTTATGTAATCATTTGGCACCTGGATGGACACCACTAGCATGACTAAGGTCGATAACCCGAAACATTGCTGTGATGTTATGGATCTTACCCCTAAATAAAGGTTTTGAAATATAAGTGCTGTAGACCAAGATTGATTCAGAAGTGATATGGTAACTAGCAGTAAGCCCTCGAGGCCTATCTATCAAGCTCCGTACGGAGCTTGAGGGCCTGTGTTTCAGGCGAGCCTGCAGGCTCGCCAGAAACACCAGATATGAAGCAGCGGTCTAAAGACCGCTGCTCCATAACCCTGTCCGCCTGCTCTGATGAGATGGACAGGAATCGCCAGAATTCAACCCGATCGAGTACGATCAGGTTGATTGACACCCCCTGCTGGGATTGGCCGCAAGTCTGCAGGGGACGGCGTTGATCTCCGCATTCAGCGATGTCGGTCGGACCTGATCCGCACTGTAAGATCAGGTCCGACAGACATTTAATAAATAGGCCTCATTGTCTTCACGTGCACTTTTATGAATATATTGGGACATTGCTGATTTCAGGACTTATTATATAAGATACGATTTTGGAAGTACCATGTTGTTTAGCATAGCTTTGTTAATATGATTTACATTGAGTCCAAACAATCAACAATTGTTTATTGCAATTAGAATTAACTTTCAATCTGGGAGAAACAATTTTCTTATTGCTTAGGAAACAAAATGTATTAAATGGATTTTCATTTGCAGTTTATACATAAGCTGCAGAGTATCTGATGTCAGATAATATAATTACATTCTGTGGCATTTAGGCACATTTTTATTTAACATAGACTATTATATGTACACTAGATTATAAGAATAATATGTTGGCATTCTGCAAATTTCCAGCCTTTCATGTAAATAAAAGGACATCATAAGTTTTAGAATGTTTAGACATAGCATTCATAACAAATCTGAAAGCAACAATTTATAATATAAAATGTATTATGCAAATGTTTATATTTTGTACGAATTTTATATTTTGAAGCAATTGTCCCATTAGTTATTTGACAAAAAAAGCAAAAAAAGTAAGACAGTTGCCTTGTGGTATTGGCAAACAGCTAAAATTATAGCTGCAGCAAAGATTACTTAGATATAACTGGAAGACTGAGACTAAAAAGTAAATGTACCCTGGGATAATTACATTTAAAGTGGCATAATTTTTGTTTATCTTTTAAAAAAAATAATAATAATAATAATAATAAAATAAATAAATAAAAAAACTGGTTAGCATACACACTTTTTAGCAACCAATACCTTTCCATATAAATGTCTGTCTGTCTGCCTATCTATCTATCTATCTATCTATCTATCTATCTATCATCTATCTATCTATCTATCTATCTATCTATCTATCATTTCTGCCCTACAGAGTACCCAGTATTAAAGTGAACACAACAGGCTTCATTTATTAAGCTGTGAATACAGCTATGGAATGTCAGCATTTTAGGTCCACTCGCTTGAGCTTAAAATGCTAATTGAGTATATTCAATCATAAGACTGCTGCTACTTAAAGTGAACGTCAATTCTAGCATTTGTGAAATGCTAGAATTGATCATTGGAAAAAATAAAGGGGACCTTCATGCAGAAAGCTCCTTTATTTGTTTCAACCGTTCGCAGCACTGAGCTGCTCAGGCAGCTCACGGCAGAACGCTGTTTTGCTAAGAGGTCTTTCTAAAGATTGATACAGCAAATGGTAATAGGATTATCAGTGAGTCATATAGGAAACCAGTTGCAAGGAAAGTAATACCTGCTTCTTAACATGTCTGCAACCTGAGAGTTTGCGGATGTCAGACAATCTGAACTCGTTAATCCGCAATGACTGACAAGCCCTGTTCTCCTGCCATTGGTCCTTTAATTCCATAAAATGTATAATATGTACTACCCCGCTACACTATTAACCCCTTAATTGCCACATAGCTAACCACAATGAAATCCCAAAGAGGTAAATTGCCAAATAAAGATATACAATATAATCTGTTTAGGATTTTAAATGATGCCAAACAGAAGGGGGTCATTTCACATAAGGAACTTACTTATATGTATCCAGAACATCCAATTGTTCCTGTTTTTTACATCATACCCAAATTGCATAAAAATATGCAATGTCCGCCAGGACGTCCCATAGTATCAGGGATAGGAAGTGCTACAGAAGGAAGAGAGAACTATAATGTTCATTTCCAAAACCTTTTCTCTTGAACCTCCCCTCATATGTTAAGGACACTACTGACATTCTGAGGAAATTGGATGGGATTAGTGTAAAGAGTGACAACCTTCTTGTTTCCTTAAACGTAGAGAGTTTGTATTCATTGAATCCACATGCGACAGGGGTTAATGCTGTTAGACATTTTTTGGAATCGAGGGGGCCACATTACCAAAATCACATGGATTTTGTAGTCTCATTGCTCCATTTTGTCCTGGATAATAAAATATTCATGTTTAATGGTAATATATTCAAACAGTTGAGAGGAACAGCAATGGAGGCAGTGTGTGCTCCGACCTATGTCTGCCTCCATCTTGGAACATGGGAATTGGAAATCTTTGAGTGCCTTAGTGAAATCTTAGAGAAATCAATATCGTTATGGATATGTTATGTGGATGATATTCTATTGTTATGGGATGGTCCCCATTCTGAGTTAAAGGAATTTGTTAAGAAACTGAACCAAAAAGATAAAAATATTTTGTAACGTGAAGTTAATGAGAAAAAACTTCCTTGATATCCTTATCATTAAAGAAGGAAATAATATTGTAACCAAGAACTATAGCAAGAAAACTGCTACAAACAGCATATTACATACTACTAGCAGCCACCCTGAGCACTCAAAGAAAGGAATTCCCTACAGTCAATTCCTGAGGGGAAAAATAAACTGCTGGTCCAATACAAAGTATGATAAGAATGCAGCCTTAATGAAGTTGAGATTCCAAGACAGAGGATACTCCAATAAATGTATAAAAAGAGCAATAAATAAAGTGAGAAAGACAAAAAGAGATGAGCTAGTCTATAGAAAGAATAAGAATTCCCCTTCTAGTGAGAAAATGTGGTTTATTTCTACCTTCAATTGTCGGTGGGAGACAATTTGAATGGTAATGAAAAGACATTGGGGCCTATCTATCAAGCTCCGAAAACTCATCTTCATTATAACTGATGAATTAAACTACATCTTAAATATCTCTAACACCAGGTAAAATAAACAGCACTTCTATCCTGAAAGCAACTGATAAGAAGACTAGTCCACTTACTTATGCTGCACTGTGTTCAACAAGCCTACCAGCACAAATTCAAGGAGGAAAAGTGTGGCACCTAGTGTGAGCACGTCTACCTGGAGCTAGGTGATCAGACAGCTAAACACAGCCTTGGAGCTGGGGTCCTCCTGGAGATCAGCTGCACACAAAGTCATAAGCATACAGCCCGACGGTGGCAAACGAGATAGGCAGGATAACAACAGGTATGCAACTTACTTTCTGACTCCGGCTAGGATTATAACTGGTGGGGAATTGTATAGCCCAATGCGGGCAGATGCTACATAAGCCCCTATTTATTAAAGGTCTTGCGGACCTGATCCGACAGTGTGGATCAGGTCCGCAAGACCTCGCTAAATGCGGATATAAATACGCCCTCCCATTTAACATTGCACCAGCAGCTCACAAGAGCTGCTGATGCAACGCCGCCCCCTGCTGACTCGCGGCCGATCGGCAGCCAGCAGGGGGTTGTCAATCAACCCGATCGTACTCGATCGGGTTGATTTCCGGTGATGTCTGTCCGTCTGCTCAGAGCAGGCGGACAGGTTATGGAACAGCGGTCTTTAGACCGCTGCTTCATAACTGGTGTTTCTGGCGAGTCTGGAGACTCGCCAGAAACACGGCCCTTCAAGCTCCGTTCGGAGATTGATAAATATGGGCCTTAGCATGAGATGGGTAGAGTCGTCACTCTGTCTCCATCTAAACAAGTGATATTGTATTTCAGCAGATTCTCTAAGGACTTTGCCGTTCAAAGTACTGTCTGGATTTTGTATCTGTGTGCTGTGTATAAGCAGCTCTATCACTGCACATTGTGTTTGCATACTGACACCTTGTATCTACATTCCAGTGTGTTTAAATCCAGCTCTGGAGACTGCAAGTCTGCAGACTTTTTGACTAACTCTCTGGCATTTCCTTGCATTTTGTATATGGGTGTTTGATGTTTATATTGCTCATGCCCTCTAGCTCACACTTATTATTTTTACCCTGTGGTCTATAGGTATGTTATTTTGTGTGCTTTGTCTGTATTTTTCAGTATTAAACTATTAAAAGGATCGCTGTGTTAAAACAGTATTTTGAAGCAAAAAAAATGAGAATTTGCATATCTAATTTGCATATCTTACCCAGAATTCTCTTGTGCATTGGTAACATTGTATATTTAGTATTTCTGGGAAAAAGCAAGCGGGGAATCTTGCCTAGATGTGCTAATTTCCTATGCAAATATTTACATTGATTGAATTTTGAAACATGGAGGATTTTAATTTCGGTTTTTTATCTCCCCCCATAATTTTAATGAATATTGGTTTAACCATGAAAATAGCTTTAACAATGCAGCAACCAGAAATCTATCTCCTACTGATGAGTTCCAAAAAGAACGAAACAGGCTGTCTAGTGAGTGATTTCTGGTTTGCTGCAATATTCCTGTTAAAAGGATCGCTGTGTTAAAACAGTAATTTGAAGCAAAAAAACTAAGAATTTGCATATCTTACCCTGAATTCTCTTGTGCATTGGTAACATTGTATATTAAGTATTTTTGGGAAAAAGCAAGCGGGGAATCTTGCCTAGATGTGCTAATTTCCTATGCAAATATTTACATTGATTTAATTTTGAGACATGGAGGATTTTGATTTCAGTTTTTTATCTCCCCCCATAATTTTAATGAATTTTATCTACTGTATGTGTATATATATATATATATATATATATATATATATATATATATATATATATATATATATATATATATATATATGTTGCACACATAATGCATTTATTTTTGAAAAAATTATGTTTGCTTGATTAAAAGAGTACCCTCTCTGTGTATAGAACTTACCCGAGTTCTATTAATTCTCTCTTTTCTAGTCTGACTAATTTGACGTGAGGTTCCGCAGCAACAATATTTGGAATATTTTGAATTAGTATACTATTTCTGTTGACATCTCTTCTATCCTTAAAAGTCTTATAACTCCCTACACTATTAACCCCTAAACTACCACATATCCCACTGCAAAGTACCCCCTAACCTCCTATCAGCTAACCATCCAACACCCCTAACCTAATACCCTTTAAGTTACAGCAATAAAAAAAAATACTTAAATAAACTACCATTACCAAAAATAAAAAACCCAACATTACAGAAAATAAAAAACCTACCACTACCGAAAATAAAAAAAACTACCATAACAGAAAATAAAAACTTACCATAACAGAAAATTAAAAAAACTACCATTACAGAAAATAATAAAACCTACCATAACAGAAAATAAAAACCTACCATTACAGAAAATTAAAAATAACAACAATACCAAAAAACAAAACAAGATAAAACCCAGTAAGATCTATGCTAAAACCAAAATAACAAACCCTAAATTAACACTAAAGCCTACTCTAAAAATTGCTCTAAAAAGGGCATTTGTCGGGAAGTACCCGAGGGGAAGTGATCAGCTCTTTTGGTAAACAAAACCCTATCTAAAACCTACACTTAAAATTGCCCTGTTAAGGGCATTTTGAGGGTCATCATTGCCCTAAAATGATTTCAGATCTTTTGTTAACAAAAAAAAAAAATTCTAAAAACCTAACCTAAAAAATCCTACTCTACTATAATATTTCATTTCTGCAATGCCAGAAAATCTGTTCAGTCTACTTCTGCAATCCCGGAAGATTATTTCTTCTCAGATTCCCCTCACTTGTTAAGGTAAGTTGTGAAGATGATTACTCTTATTTCTAAGCACTAGGTACAAATTCATTTTGAACTGCCTAGATATCTTTTACTCAAAATTGCTCTCCCCCACACCAAAGTATTCTTTAAGGATGACGAAAAAATTCAATCAAAGTTTGACAGCTTTTGCTAAGTGTACAGCTCTTTAGAGAAATAAAGAACCATTTTGGGAATAGTGGCTGTGAGAGTTTTTAACAATAAATCTTTTTCTGAGGAGAAACAAATCTGTGCTTTTAGAAAAAAGCCATTTAAAGGCAACCAGCCCATGGGACCCAAATATGAAGTCATACAATAAAACTAAATAAATAAAATAAAATAATGAAAGTGCTCAAAACAGTTTAAAAAATAATCAAATTTCCACTTAAAGGGATATGAAACCAAAAATTGTTCTTTTGTAATTCAGACAGAGAATACAATTTTAAATACAATTTCCAGTTTACTTCTATTATCAAATTTGCTTCATCCTTGTGGTGTTCTTTGTTGAAGAGATACCTAGATAGATGTCTGGAGCAATACATGGCAGGAAATAGTGCTGTCATGTTGCGCTCTTGCAAATGAATAACATTCTTCCAAAATAGCTGACATATAGTGCTCCAGACATGTGCACGCTACTGAGCCTACATTCCTGCTTTTCAAATAAAGATACCAAGGGAACAAAGAAAGTTTATAATACAAGTAAATTAGAAAGTTGTTTAAACTTGCAAGCTCTATTTGAATCATGAAAGAAAATGTTTTGGTTTCATGTTCCTTTAAGTTCAGAACAACAGAAATGATTTGCTGCACAACCATGATTGCAGAATATTTCAGTCTTGTTCAAAGCTAAATGAAAGTAATTCTCTGTGGTTTGCACTTTCTTACATAAGAAATCAAACGAGAACATTTGTGTACCTCAAAAAGTAGCAGAAAAATCCTTACCATGTAATCAAATAAATATATACAAATGGCAGTATATGTGCTTATTTATTAGCAGTTATATTGAGCATGTGTTTAATTCATTTCTACCTCACTAAGCTTTCAAGTTATGTTCTTAAAGTGACGGTAAACTCACCCCTTTCTAAAAACAGATCTGGAATGCTGGTGACATTTTAAATGGAGCTTAATTCATCCGTTATAATGAATATGTGCTATAACTTTTTAATGTAGCAGCTGAGATTTAAATACCCCACACGCCGGCCGCCCATTTCAACTGCTGCATTAAAAAGTAAGTTAAAACTCATCTTCATTATAACTGATGAATTATACTCTTAAATATCTCTATCACCATCATTTTAAGCCATTGGTTTTCAAACCTGTCCTCAGGCCTCCCCAACAGGCCAGATTGTCAGGATTACCTTGGGTGAGAGCAGGTAAAATAACCATGTTTACTAATCAGCTGATTATTTCACCTGAGCTCCAGCTCAGATATCCTCAAAATCTGGCCTGTTAGGGAGGCCTGGGGACAGGTATGAAAAACAGTACTTTAATCCAATGCAAAATATATTTTATTCCATATTAAAAATAAATAAATAAATAATACTTTTGATTATCATAACAATAAAACTCTTCATTAAATGGCTTTTTGAGGTACCTTTCCCCTGTTCCATACATTGCTGAGTTTCAGCAATCACCGAATGTGACCAGAGCCACAGTGTTTGTCTGTATATAGATGACTAAACTTACATGACTGTGTAATATAGTTTTCATGGTGTTCTATGTAGTTGATAGACTCTTGCATAAAGGAAAATTGTTGAAGATATTTATTATGGACATCCTGTTTCTATGTATTTCTCTTAGGCTTCTAGTATTCTCATCCATAACGCTTGCTGTTATACGCCTCTTTAAAACTTTATTCCCAAACCTATATTAAAAGAAATAATAAAAATAACTGTCACAATAGTCCCCTGACTATGATGTATTGAACTAAAAGTACCTACTAATTACATATAAGCTAAGTAAGTGCCCATAATAACAACTGCATACCTATCTCATAAGCACCCAGACTACTGGCCTCACCATATGCAGAAGAAAACTGCTTCCAGTAGACAGGCAATCCAGTGCTGCATGCGTGACAGCAGAGGAGCTTTATGAGGAATATAACGATGATCAAACAGGAGGAGGTTAGGTACAGTTCTCTGCAACACCTGTGGCAGGCCTTTGACTAACTCCCATAGAGTGAAAATTTGCCACTACCCAATACTCCATAGACATTCTTCATTTAATCAATAGCTCTCTGAGGGGAAAATAGGCCTCAAATCGGTCTGAGGACCCCTCTCAAATAAGAATCTCTGGAGCACCTCCATTCTTTACCTTCCTCCTGTGGAGGCAAAGACAGTAAGGTCTGAGGGGTTTTAGGGGCTCTTGGAGTTTTTGGAATCTTTGCCTCCTCCCAGTGGTCAGGAGTGTAATTTCCAGGAGAATTAGACTGTGGACTCTCACCACCTTTATGAAAGAAAAGTTGGCAACCCTAAGTGTAAATTAATTTACACTCGAGTAAAACTGCTGCTGTGAGTAAACTCCACAAGTATATCATGAGCATCTGTGCTCTCGTATTACAAGTGCATAAGTATCGCTCCAGCACCAGTTACCAGAGATGAAGTTGTAAAGTTACCAGAAGCCCCAGTTTCACCTTATACAAATGCAAATCACTCATTAAATGGCCAGCAGCAGGTCTAACCCTTAAAATACAGGAGTTTAGTGTTTAGTGATAGTGTTGTACAGTGTGAAATGACAATAGCAATTTACATGTATGATATTAACCTTTTCACTTCTAAAGAATAGAGAAACTTGTAAATTAATTTATCATAGATTTGGGCTAGGGCATTATTAAATACATATAGAAATGGAGGTGGCTTTTAAAAAATTTCTGCACTGTAAAAACCTTGTTTATCATGACCTCAGACCCTCTCACTCTCCAACTGCTACGTTAGTCAGTCTTAGTCAATTGACCACTCACAGTCTCATTAAAGGGACAGTTTACCCAAAATTTTGTTCCCCTTTCATTTGTTTCCAATGATCCATTTAACATGCTGGAGTTTACTAAATTGTTTATTAGAAGCTCCTTTACCTTTATTTTTGCCATTGGAAATAGCTGATTCGTCTGTGGTATCCCTACCTATACTGAAAGTTTCTATTCTTAAAGGGAAAGTCTATTCAAAATTGAACTTTCATGATTCAAATAGGGCATACAGTTTTAAACAATTGTCCAATTTACTTTTATCATCAAATGTGCTTTGTTCTCTTGGCATTCTTTGTTAAAGGCTAAACCTATGTAGGCTCATATGCACTAAGCACTTAAAGGCCGTCTCTTATCTCAGTGCATTTTAACATTTCACAGCTAAACAGCACTAGTTCAAGTGTGCCTTATAGATATTGTGCTCACTCCCGTGGAGCTTGCAAGTGAGTGCTGGACTTACTCTGTGTGCTGTATTAATTTATTTTGTCATTTTACCTATGGGCCGTGCACCCATATTTAGACATATATGTGTGTGTGTGTGTGTGTGTGTGTGTGTGTGTGTAGCAGGTTATTTATCTATCTGACTTAAAGTGATGGTAAATCTTAGCATTTTTGATATGCTAGAATTTTTTTGATATGCTAGGATTTACCAGTGCATCAAATAAAATACCTTATGCTGAAAGTTCCTTTATTTGTTTGCAGTGTTCACCCTTCTGAGCACCTCAGGCCGCCCGCAGCAGAACTCTATTTTTTAAATGAGGTGACGTTTCCACCTCTTAGCCAAAAGCCGTGAGGTTCAGCTGGCATTATGCCAAATAGCTAGCATGCTATTGGCTAACATCACCTCACTGATAGATAGCATTCTGCGTGGGAGGCCTGAGGCGGTGTGTGTGTGTGTGTTGTGTCAAGAAATATTTTGCAAACATATTTACATGTCCCTAAATTCCTTTTTTTGTTCTAAACAATGTTGTCTTTCATATCTATGTTTTTATTTATACCACTATATGTATATAGTGTAAATTTATTATTATTCTGAGCAGGAATAATTGTGACTATAACATGTAATCAGGGTATCATATGTATTTATTTGCAATCAATGGATATTTTAAGAGCTGGGGCAGTTCTCTCTTTGTACCTGTGCAACCCCTCCTGATTGCAATCTAGTTTTTAAAAAAAAACCCGTTGACAGGTGTTATAAAATGGGCTGGCATATAAGATGACATTTCTTACTGAAAAAGAAATTCAAGAGAAGAAATACACTGAAAATAGCATGACAGTAAAGAGGTGATTTTAATTTCTGCTGTATCTGAATCATGACAGTTTAATGTTAGGTGGGCTATCCCTTTGAGCTATCCGCTTAAGATTATATTGAATCAAACATCAATTCGAATTTTAAAATCATTGTCTAAAATATTACACCGTGTCCTAACGTCAGCATCAATGTTTATCTTTAATACTAATTTCACATATACATACTTTCAAAGTATAATAGACAATGTAATAAATGGTACTTACAAGTTCTGATGCATGATCAATGACACAAGTATCGAGAAATTTGATTCGTTATTGATAGTTTAAAATGTATATTTGAATCAGATTGGCTGATGTCATAAATCATGTGATTATGCATATTCCAATCAAAAGTGGTTGAAAAATTCACTAGTGTGTGGGTTGTTTAGGAGTTTGTGTAATAATTGGTGCGAAAAGTGTTGCGTCAAATTTGGTGAGAAGTGAAGAGTGGGACTTGTATTACATGGCTTAAACATGGTGCAAATACATTTTTCCAAAAAAATAAAAAGGAAGTTAGCTATATTACGTTGTGTATTTATTTCATTTTTATATCTATATCTATTAGTGCAACAAGTTTGGGGCAAAACTTTGCAACAAATTTGGAGAAATAATATTGTCCCCTTGCTTTGTAATGAGAGACAAAGTTGTAGCATAATCCATAAGTAATAATGTATTTTTCGTTTTTATTCCTATATCTACTAGTGCACCAAATGTAGAGCAATAATATTGTTTGATTTAGAACGTGTATACAATTTTAATAAAGTTTCTAATTTACTTTTATTATGTAATATACTTCATTCCCTTGCAGCACCGAACATGAACTTTCTGTGTTTTCAGACCCATTGATTTCTATGCCATCTGCGGTCTCAACTTAAAACTAGGTACATTGTGTCGGAATAGACGTGATCGTACCTGTTAAATGTTTGATAAATTGGGAAAAGTGTCAAATAGAGTCAAATGTGAATTTGAAACATCTGTAATGATGCAAGCATTGATCTGCATCGGATTGAGATTGCGGGATTCCAGCGTATTATCAGTTGATGCTTTGATAAATATCCCCCTATCCCTTTAAAGACACTGGTGATTTGAGTATCCTTTTTTGTGCTTAAATATTTATTTAGGGTCTGCACCACATTCATTTAGGGCTAGATTAAAAGTGGAGCGCTAATTTGTAGCATGCCTGCAAACGGGCAAATTTGCAGGCATGCTGTTATTGCTACCGGAAGTTCTCTGATCTCTGGTTAATTTTATAAATGGCCCCCAAAATACAGTGGTGTGTATTTTATATAAAAAAAAATTGTAGCATTTTTATTTTTAACTGCACCAGGCAGTTTTTGGTGGCTAAAGTTAGTGGGTGTGGGATGTTAGGAAAAATCCCCCCACAGAAAAGTGCCTTTACATTGTGGTCTATGGGAACTGTGTGTTCCCAGTAAATATATATGTATATGCGGTATATACATATATATTTATGTGTTAATATATCTATATAAAGATATTAACACAAAAATATATATGTATATATCATATACATACTGTATATATTTACAATTTGCTTCGCTACACTAGTTCTCATGTCATGTCTGCAGAAATCCCAACTCTTCCAGAAGTTCCAGGAGTCTCCCACATTGTAATAGCGGCTCCCTGATGCCCGCAAATTAAATACATTATCCTGAAATTTGGCTGTGCCGGGATAGGATGCAAATCATATCACCCACAATCATTGTCAATTATGTCAGATCTGATTAGCACACACAAAATCGGGTAGCACCCCATGTGACTTCGTCATGAGTTGTGTCTAAGGCATTTCCATGGTAGCAGGATGTGACGCGATGAAGCCGGTTTCCCCACCAATGAGGAGCAGATGGAGCGAGCACAGAGCTTAGCTGCTGTGACTGAGCGCCGGTGACCAGTTTGTAACGCGGTGACCCTGGGGGAAAGTGAGTGTGCGCTGCTCGGTGCTTCTTTATACCCATTGCCAGGGCTGGAAGTATTTCTGTATCACGTGTATGGTGCAGATACAATGATAGGAGCAGGCACAGAGGGCATTAATTCTCATCTCCTGAGAAGACTAAGAGAGCCAAGGGTTAGACCCTACAATCAGTCACACTCACTCATACAATAGTCCTCAGATCTATGTATTCCTACATCTCTAATTGATTTTTATACTCCAGGGACACCCCATAATTTCTTACAGCTGTACAACAAATAGGAAAATATATTTGTCTAGATAGATCAAATTAAAGTTGGAAGCTAATTATATGTTGCTAACCTTAAATCTCATATTCTCAAGCTAAAAATAAATGAATAATAAAAAAAAATTAAAAAAATATATATATAATTTGGCCAGGTAACAATTTAAAGGGAGATAAAGCCACTTTTTTTTTGGGGGGGGGGGGGGGGTTGCGCAGTAGCCGCTGAAGCCACCTCCCTGAAATGAGTTCTTGCAGGTTGGGATGTCTGTGTCTGGCGGCATAGAACGAGGCTCCTACTAGAGCCTATGGAAGTGCTCTCTATTGAACTCATAGTTTCCTAGCAATGTGAATGCGAGGTTGTGTTCGCATTGCGGGACACTTCAAATACCAGTGCACAGTGTTCTGGTATTATGAGTGGAGTGCAAAGATCATTCTCACGAAAGCGCAATTTTGCACTCCACTCATAATCTGGCCCTTAATATATTAATTCATATGATACTGTATACACTAACTTAATTATTTTGCCACTGTAGTTAGCATATATGTGTGTAATACTTTAATTAAATGTGTTTTTGATGTGTTGTGTGCAACTTTCTTTTAACCCTTACACTTTACTTCAGGTCTCAAGTCGTGCTAAATAGTGATGTCGCGAATAGCTCGCAGGCGAATAGTTCCCGGCGAACATAGCATGTTCGCGTCCGCCGCGACGGGCGAACATATGCGATGTTCGATCCGCCCCCTATTCGTCATCATTGAGTAAACTTTGACACTGTACCTCACAATCAGAAGACACATTACAACCAATCAGCAGCAGACCCTCCCACCCAGACCCTCCCACCTCCTGGACAGCATCCATTTTAGATTCATTTGGATGCTGCATTCTTAGTGAAAGGAGGGGCAGTGTAGCTGCTGCTGATTTAATAGGGAAATCGATAGCTAGGCTAGTGTATTCAGTGTCTACTACAGTCCTGAAGGACTCATCTGATCTCTGCTGTAAGGTCAGCACCCCAAAAAGCCCTTTTTAGGGCTAGAACATCAGTCTGCTTTTTTTTTTTCCCTGTGTAATCTAATTGCAGTTGCCTGCCTGCCAGAGTGTGTGTCAGGCTCACAGTGTATACTGTGCCCACTTTCCCAGTGCCACCACTCATATCTGGTGTAACAGTAGTCTACATTTAAAAAAAACAACACTTTTTTGACTGTGAAATAATAGCAGACAGCTGCCAGTACCCAAGATGGCCGCCAATAAGGCAGATGGGGAGGGTTAGAGAGCTGTTTTGGGGGGATCAGGGAGGTTGGGGGCTAAGGGGGGATGCTACTCCACAGCATATGTAAATATGCCAAAAAAATTAAAAAAATGAAAAACCTTTTATTTTAGTACTGGCAGACTTTCTGCCAGTACTTAAGATGGCAGGGACAATTGTGGGGTGGGGGAGGGAAGGGAGCTGTTTGGGAGGGATCAGGGGGTCTGATGTGTCAGGTGGAAGGCTGATCTCTACACTAAAGCTAAAATTAACCCTGCAAGCTCCCTACAAACTACCTAATTAACCCCTTCACTGCTAGCCATAATACACGTGTGATGCGCAGCAGCATTTAGGGGCCTTCTAATTACCAGAAAGGAACGCCAAAGTCATATATGTCTGCTATTTCTGAACAAAGGGGATCCCAGAGAAGCATTTAAAACCATTTGTGCCATAATTGCACAAACTGTTTGTAAATAATTTCAGTGAGAAACCTAAAATTGAGAAAAAATATTTTTTTTTTAAATTTGATCGCATTTGGCGGTGAAATGGTGGCATGAAATATACCAAAATGGGCCTAGATCGATACTTTGGGTTGTCTACTACACTACACTTAAGCTAAAATTAACTCTACAAGCTGCCTACATGCTCCCTAATTAACCCCTTCACTGCTGGGCATAAAACACGTGTGGTGTGCAGTGGCATTTAGCAGCCTTCTAATTACCAAAAAGCAACGCCAAAGCCATATAAGTCTGCTATTTCTGAACAAAGGAGATTCCAGAGAAGCATTTACAACCATTTATGCCATAATTGCATAAGTTGTTTGTAAATAATTTCTGTGAGAAACCTAAAGTTTGTGAAAAAGGGAACAATTTTTTTTTATTTGATCGCATTTGGCGGTGAAATGGTGGCATGAAATATACCAAAATGGACCTAGATCAATACTTTGGGTTGTCTACTACACTACACTTAAGCTAAAATTAACTCTACAAGCTGCCTACATGCTCCATAATTAACCCCTTCACTGCTGGGCATAAAACACGTGTGGTGTGCAGTGGCATTTAGCAGCCTTCTAATTACCAAAAAGCAACGCCAAAGCCATATAAGTCTGCTATTTCTGAACAAAGGGGATTCCAGAGAAGCATTTACAACCATTTATGCCATAATTGCATAAGTTGTTTGTAAATAATTTCTGTGAGAAACCTAAAGTTTGTGAAAAAGGGAACAATTTTTTTTTATTTGATCGCATTTGGCGGTGAAATGGTGGCATGAAATATACCAAAATGGACCTAGATCAATACTTTGGGTTGTCTACTACACTACACTTAAGCTAAAATTAACTCTATAAGCTGCCTACATGCTCCCTAATTAACCCATTTAGCAGCCTTCTAATTACCAAAAAGCAACGCCAAAGCCATATAAGTCTGCTATAATGGCATGTCTGGCACACAGTGTTGGGGCAAGGGTCCATCTGACCACTGATACCTGGTCTGCAAAGCATGGTCAGGGCAGGTATATCACCTACACTGCACATACCTGATGTTTTAAAGCACGTTATTCCAAACAATTTAGGAATGTTAGGTGATTTATGCCCTTTATGGATTAAAACCAGACTCTGCAACAACTATGTAATTTTCCATGGGAGTTTTTCCATGGATCCCCCTCCGGCATGCCACAGTCCAGCTGTTAGTCCCCTTGAAACAACTTTTCCATCACTATTGTGGCCAGAAAGAGTCCCTGTGGGTTTTAAAATTCGACTGCTTATTGAAGTCGCCCGGTTCGCCCGTTCGCGAACTTTTGCGGAAGTTCGATGTTCGCGAACCCAAATTTTTAGGTTCGCGACATCACTAGTGCTAAATATTCCAGTGCAGTTTTGGCTTTTGCTTGAGCACAAACTATAACTTTCAACTTGTAATATGACTGAAGGTTAACACATTTGTGATATCCATTGAAATTATATGTTGCACTAGGGCTATATCAGCCACGATAAAACTTTTCTCTGGTAAACACACTTTTCCATGGAATTGGAATATCAAGTCGCACTCTAATATTAGCACAGTCCAGCATTTTCCACATATTGCGCTATCATTAGCGCACCGCTTGTTATCTGGCCCTGAATGTTGGCTATTTTTATGATTTTAAATGGTGGCATTGAATTGAGTATTGTAGACATGACTTAGGTGTATTTCCTGAAACATCATCCGTTTACTTTGATTCACGAGTAATAAAAGGAGTTTTGCAATAGTATATTGTATGGTGCTGCTATTATTTTGTATTATTGGATTGTGTTTGTTTTTTTAATATACCTATTACTAAGGAATATTACAGATAATTTGACAACTGTTACAAATACCTGCACAGAATCTCTAAAAAAGTAACATGGCCCTTGGTGATACTGCAGATGGTATGGGATCCATATATCAAGATGCAGATGAAACTTTTGAGTTCTTGCATTGCCGGCTCACAATATATAACATAATATCAGCCATTTTTATTGTTTATCTGCAATCCGGCTGCACTCTGTTCATTAACATTTGAATTTGTCCTTGTACTTAAAGGGACATTAAAGTCAAATATTTTTGTTCATGATTCACATAAAGAATGCAATGTTAAACTTTCCAATTTAATTCTGTAATTTAAATTACTTCATTCTCTTGATATCCGTTGTTGAAAAGCCTACCTAAGTAGGCTTAGAAGCAGCAATGCAGTACTGGGAGCTAGCTCCTGATTGGTGGCTACACATATACACCTCTTGTCATTTTCGCTCAGCTAACTCCCAGCAGTCCATTGTTTGAAAGTAGTGTCACAAAGAGGCGTTTTATTACACTTCACTATGTGATGCAACATGCAAGGGTTCTCTGCCAGTAGAGGAATAACTAATACTACACCCTGCCTATGTGCAGTGAGGGTTAGTGTAAATGATCCCATTGGACAGAATGACAATAACAATTTATATGTATGTGTAAACTTAACCTCTTTAGTTCCAAAACAAATAGTTAAGCTTGTAAATGAATAATAAATCTATTTGGACTGGGGCATTATGGGTATACTGTGCATGTGTATTTGGCATGTTAGTTTCTTTGCATTAAACTGTAAAATAGTTTTTTTTTTTTTTAACTAGCGTTGCTTACATAAAAAAAAACATGTTTTTTCATTTGGCCTGTTTTTTTTCTTAGAAACAAGATTTTCAATACAGGATATTAATATCTCTCAAAAGGAAGTGGTTTCAACTTTTCCAATTTACAATAAAGGGATTTACAAATGGCTAGATTACGAGTTTTGCGTTATGAGTAAAAAAGCAGCGTTATGGGTTATAACGCTGCTTTTTCACTACCGCTGCTATTACGAGTCTTGTAGGTACAGCTGTCCCGCAAACTTTTTTGGCTGTACCGCAAATTAACTTACGCAATTTTAGTAAAGTCTTTTTTCAATGGGACTTCCATAGTGCAGATATTACAAGCTTTTTTTGGAGGCCACAAAGTGAGCGGTACAGCCTATCCCGCAAGATTCGTAACACATTCTAAAGTCAGTAGTTATGAGTTTTACGTTACAAAGCTGTACCATAAAACTCATAACTAAAGTGCTAAAAAGTACACTAACACCCATAAACTACCTATTAACCCCTAAACCGAGGCCCTCCCGCATCACAAACACTAAAATAAAATTATTAACCCCTAATCTGCTGCTCCCGACATCGCCGCCACTAAAATAAACATATTAACCCCTAAACCGCCGCACTCCCGCATCGTAAACACGAGTTAAATATTATTAACCCCTAATCTGCTGTCCCTAACTTCGCCGCCACCTACCTACATTTATTAACCCCTAATCTGCCACCCCCAACGTCGCTGCCACTATACTAAATTTAACCCCTAAATTTAAGTCTAACCCTAACACCCCCTAACTTAAATATAATTAAAATAAATTTAAATAAAAATTACTGTTATTAACTAAATAATTCCTATTTAAAACTAAATACTTACCTATAAAATAAACCCTAAGCTAGCTACAATGTAACTAATAGTTACATTATAGCTAGCTTAGGGTTTATTATTATTTTACAGGCAAGTTTGTATTTACTTTAACTAGGTAGAATAGTTACTAAATAGTTATTAACTATTTATTAACTACCTAGCTAAAATAAATACAAATTTACCTGTAAAATAAAACCTAACCTGAGTTACACTAACACCTAACATACACAGAGATTACAAGTTTTTCGATAACAGCGGTGCGTTGCTAACGAGCATTTTTTTCCAATGCTCCCTTAAGACAACGCTGGTATTATGGGTTTTTTTAAACCCGGTGTTAGCCGCAAAAAGGTGAGCGTAGAGCAAAATTTAGCTCCACATCTCACCTCAATACCAGCGTTGCTTACGGTAGCGGTGAGCTGCCAAAACGTGCTCATGCACAATTTCCCCATAGGAATCAATGGGGCAGATTCAGCTGAAAAAAACCTAACACCTGCAAAAAAGCAGCGTTCAGCTTCTAACGCAGCCCCGTTGATTCCTATGGGAAAACACATTTTATGTCTACACCTAACACCCTAACATGAACCCCGAGTCAAAACAGCCCTAATCTTACACTTATTATCCCCTAATCTGCTGCCCCAAAATCGCTGCAACCTACAATTTATTATTAACCCCTAATCTCCCGCTCCGGACACCGCCGCTACCTACATTATCCCTATGAACCCCTAATCTGCTGCTCCTAACATCACCGACACCTACTTTATAGTTATTAACCCCTAATCTGCCGCCCCCATCGTCGCCGTTACTATATTAAATTTATTAACCCCTAAACCTAAGTCTAAACCTAAGTCTAACACCCCCCTAACTTAAATATAATTTAAATACAACAAAATTAAATTACTACAATTAAATAAATTAATCCTATTTAAAACTAAATGCTTACCTATAAAATAAACCATAAGATAGCTACAATATAACTAATAGTTACATATGTATCTATCTTAGGGTTTATTTTTATTTTACAGGCAACTCTGTATTTATTTTAACTAGGTACAATAGTTATTAAATAGTTATTAACTATTTAATAACTACCTAGTTAAAATAAGTACAAATTTACCTGTAAAATAAATCCTAACCTAAGTTAAAATTACACCTAACACTACACTATAATTAAATTAATTACCTAAACTAAATGCAATTAAATACAATTAAATTAAATAAACTAAAGTACAAAAAACCCCCACTAAATTACCTACTCTAATCCCCCTAACAAATAAAAAAGCCCCCCAAAATAATAAAATTCCTTACCCCATACTAAATTACAAATAGCCCTTAAAAGGGCTTTTTGTGGGGCATTGCCCCAAAGTAATCAGCTATTTTACCTGTAAAAAAAATACAATACCCCCCAACATTAAAACCTACCACCCACACACCCAACCCTACTCTAAAACCCACCCAATCCCCCCTTAATAAAACCTAACACTACCCCCTTGAAGATCCTCCCTACCTTGAGCCATCTTCGCCCAGTCGGGCACAAGTGGTCCTCCAGAGGGGCAGAAGTCTTCATCCGATCCGGGCAGAAGAGGACCTCCAGACGGGCAGAAGGCTTCATCCAGGTGGCATCTTCTATCTTCATCCATCCGGAGAGGAGCGGGTCCATCTTGAAGCCAGCCGATGCAGAGCATCCTCTTCTTCCGACGACTCCCGATGAATGAAGGTTCCTTTAAATGACGTCATCCAAGATGGCTTCGCTTGAATTCCGATTGGCTGATAGGATTCTATCAGCCAATCGGAATTAAGTTAGGAAAAATCCTATTGGCTGATGCAATCAGCCAATAGAATTGAGATTGCATTCTATTGACTGATTGGAACAGCCAATAGAATGCGAGTTCAATCCTATTGGCTGATTGGATCAGCCAATAGGATTGAACTTCAATCCTATTGGCTGATCCAATCAGCCAATAGGATTTTTCCTACCTTAATTCCGATTGGCTGATCCTATCAGCCAATCGGAATTCAAGGGTCGCCATCTTTGATGACGTCATTTAAAGGAACCTTCATTCGTCGGCAGTCGGCGGAAGAAGAGGTTGCTCCATGTTGGCTGGCTTCAAGATGGATCCGCTCTGCTCCGGATGGATGAAGATAGAAGATGCCACCTGGATGAAGCCTTCTGCCCATCTGGAGGTCCTCTTCTGCCCGGATTGGATGAAGACTTCTGCCCCTCTGGAGGACCACTTGTGCCGGGCTGGGTGAAGACGGCTCAAGGTAGGGTGATCTTCAAGGGGGTAGTGTTAGGTTTTATTAAGGGGGGATTGGGTGGGTTTTAGAGTAGGGTTGGGTGTGTGGGTGGTGAGTTTTAATGTGGGGGGTATTGTATTTTTTTTTCAGGTAAAAGAGCTGATTACTTTGGGGCAATGCCCCGCAAAAAGCCCTTTTAAGGGCTATTTGTAATTTAGTATAGGGTAGGGAATTTTATTATTTTGGGGTGCTTTTTTATTTTATTAGGGGGATTAGATTAGGTGCAATTAGTTTAAAATTATTGTAATTATTTTTTTATTTTCTGTAATTTAGTGTTTGTTTTTTTGTACTTTATTTAATTTAACTGTAGTTAATTTATGTAATTAATTTAATGATAGTGTAGTGTTAGGTGTAATTGTAATTTAGGTTAGGATTTATTTTACAGGTAAATTTGTACTTATTTTAACTAGGTAGTTATTTAATAACTAATGTTCCTAGTTAAAATAAATACAAAGTTGCCTGTAAAATAAATATAAACCCTAAACTACATACAAATGTAACTATTAGTTATATTGTAGCTAGCTTAGGGTTTATTTTATAGATAAGTATTTAGTTTTAAATAAGATTAATTTATTTAATTGTAGTCATTTTATTTCGTTTTATTTACATTATATTTAAGTTAGATGGGGTGTTAGGGTCAGACTTAGGTTTAGGGGTTAATAAATTTAATAAAGTTGCAGCGATGTTGGGTTTGACAGATTAGGGGTTAATAAATGTAGGTAGGTGTTGTCAATGTTAGGGACGGCAGATTAGGGGTTAATAAAATTTAACTAGTGTTTGCAAGGCGGGAGTGCGGCGGTTTAGGGGTTAATATATTTATTAAAGTGGCGGCGATGTCCGGTCGGCAGATTAGGGGTTAAAAACTTTATTAAAGTGTTTCCGATGTGGCGGGGCCCTTGGTTTAGGGGTTAATAGGTAGTTTATGGGTGTTAGTGTACTTTTTAGCACTTTAGTTAAGAGTTTTATGTTACGGCATTAGCACATAAAACTCTTAACTACTGACTTTTAAATGCGGTAGGAGTCTTGACAGGAGAGGGTCTACCGCTCACTTCTTCCAAGACTCATAATACTGGCGTTAGGCAAATCCCATTAAAAAGATAGAATACGCAAAAGATAGAATACCTAAGGGGATTTGCGGCAAGCTCGAGTCGCGGAAGAAAAGTGAGTGGTACACCTGTACCTGCTAGACTCGTAATACCAGCAGGCGTTAAAAAGCAGCGTTTTTTTTAAGGCTAACACAAGACTCTAGCCGATAGAATGCTAGCTCAATCCTATTGGCTGATTGGATCAGCCAATAGGATTGAAGCTCAATCCTATTGGCTGATTGCAAGTCATCACAGTAGTTCCTGTACAAGCAGTCTGTTAGTGGCAACAGACTGCTTGTACAGGAACTACTGTGACGACTTGCACAGGAAACCACCGGAAGATTTGAGATCACTCCCGCATTTGTGGGCGTGTTTGGAAAGAAGCACGGATAGTCTTGGTGTCTTGGCAGCTTACAGGGACGCTGCATAAGGAAACCGTCCTCTAATAGCTTTAAAATAAAAGCAACACAGAATTGGGATAATACATATCGCAAAGAAATCAAGGTACCTCAATGCAAAATTACAAACTTCAGTCTAAGATATAAATATACTGTGATTTTCTTTGAATATACATCGCAAACATTGTGGCAAAATAGAGAGTAATATGTTTAAGAACAACAAACTCCAATATCGGTAAAGACACTAACAAGAACCCAAAAAGAGGTTAACAGTTCACACTCTCAGCATATTTTTTATGGAACAATTTGGCATGATTATATAATATACCCATTTGACTTTACATATTGTTTAGCAACATTGTTTGATAACGATGTTCTTTTTTTTTTTTTTTTTTATTTTAATTTTTTATTCAGCATAATAACTTTCAACATTTTGTTTACGCCATGCAAGACGCGATTTAAACATTTAACAAAGGAATAGTCTACAATCGACCATGACTGTCTTATAATATAACCTGGATTCAATATATCTTAATTAACAGTGAATAATAATAAAAAATAGTTTTAGCAAAGATTAAGCCCTAGCTCTTCTAATTCATTGCTTATCAAATTCTTCAGCTGAATTTTTACTCTATCTATAAACGCCACCCATCCCCAACAAAACAACCCGACAAAACAAAAACAAAAAAAAAAGGGGGGGGAAGGAGAAAAAGAGAAGAAATCCCCCTCCCGCTCGATTCACTCCCCTCACCCATTCAGAGGATTGTATTTAACAGGATCTCACGGAAAGTACATCTAGAGCAGCATAATGGGTCAATACTCTCTACTGAAGTTTTTACCAGGCACCTAGGAGTATCAATTCAGAGTTCCTGAACGGAAAAATTAGATTGTTTATTTCCATGTCCGGCAGAGATCTGATAAATACTGACCATTTGTTTAAAAATTGTCTGATATCGTCTTCATTATCTAAATTAGTGTCTCTTTGTTCTATAAACAATTTTTAATCTCTGGGATAGATGGTGTTGCCCTTAGCTTCCAGTTTTTGAAAATTAGGTATCTGGTTGCCAATATGGACAGGAGAATTATCTTATCATTTATTTGATGTGCATTGTGATTCGGTAGCCCAAATATAATTTGTGACTGTGTTATACCTGATAAAGGAATTTTAAGGCCTAGATTTAGAGTTTGGCGGTAGCCGTGAAAACCAGCGTTAGAGGCTCCTAACGCTGGTTTTAGGCTACCGCCGGTATTTGGAGTCACTGAAAAAAGGGTCTAACGCTCACTTTTCAGCCGCGACTTTTCCATACCGCAGATCCCCTTACGTAAATTGCGTATCCTATCTTTTCAATGGGATCTTCCTAACGCCGGTATTTAGAGTCGTTTCTGAAGTGAGCGTTAGAGCTCTAACGACAAAACTCCAGCCGCAGAAAAAAAGCAGGAGTTAAGAGCTTTCTGGGCTAACGCCGGTTCATAAAGCTCTTAACTACTGTACCCTAAAGTACACTAACACCCATAAACTACCTATGTACCCCTAAACTGAGGTCCCCCCACATCGCCGCAACTCGATTAAATTTTTTTAACCCCTAATCTGCCGACCGCCACCTACGTTATACTTATGTACCCCTAATCTACTGCCCCTAACCCCGCCGACCCCTGTATTATATTTATTAACCCCTAACCTGCCCCCCACAACGTCGCCGCCAGCTACTTACAATAATTAACCCCTAATCTGCTGACCGCAAAGCGCCGCCACCTACATTATAGCTATGTACCCCTAATCTGCTGCCCCTAACACCGCCGACCCCTATATTATATTTATTAACCCCTAATCTGCCCCCCTCAACGTCGCCGACACCTGCCTACACTTATTAACCCCTAATCTGCCGAGCGGACCTGAGCGCTACTATAATAAAGTTATTAACCCCTAATCCGCCTCACTAACCCTATCATAAATAGTATTATCACCTAACTTCAATTATTAACCCCTAATCTGACGACCAGAGCTCACCGCTACTATAATAAATGTATTAACCCCTAAAGCTAAGTCTAACCCTAACACTAACACCCCCCTAACTTAAATATAATTTACATCTAACGAAATTAATTAACTATTCTTAAATAAATTATTCCTATTTAAAGCTAAATACTTACCTGTAAAATAAATCCTAATATAGCTACAATATAAATTATAATTACATTGTAGCTATTTTAGGATTAATATTTATTTTACAGGCAACTTTGTAATTATTTTAACCAGGTACAATAGCTATTAAATAGTTAAGAACTATTTAATAGCTACCTAGTTAAAATAATAACAAAATTACCTGTAAAATAAATCCTAACCTAAGTTATAATTAAACCTAACACTACCCTATCAATAACTTAATTAAATAAAATACCTACAATTACCTACAATAAAACCTAACACTACACTATCAATAAATAAATTAAATACAATTCCTACAAATAATTACAATTACATAAACTAACTAAAGTACAAAAAATAAAAAATAACTAAGTTACAAAAAATAAAAAAATATTTACAAACATAAGAAAAATATTACAACAATTTTAAACTAATTACACCTACTCTAAGCCCCCTAATAAAATAACAAAGACCCCCAAAATAAATAAATGCCCTACCCTATTCTAAATTAATAAAGTTAAAAGCTCTTTTACCTTACCAGCCCTGAACAGGGCCCTTTGCGGGGCATGCCCCAAGAAAATCAGCTCTTTTGTCTGTAAAAAAAAACATACAATACCCCCCCCAACATTACAACCCACCACCTACATACCCCTAATCTAACCCAAAACCCCCTTAAATAAACCTAACACTAAGCCCCTGAAGATCTTCCTACCTTGTCTTCACCTCAACAGGTATCACCGATCCGTCCTGGCATCCGGTGCTGAAGATGTCCAGAAGAGGCTCCAAAGTCTTCCTCCTATCCGGCAAGAAGAGGACATCCGGACCGGCAAACATCTTCATCCAAGCGGCATCTTCTATCTTCTTCCATCCGGTGCGGAGCGGGTCCATCTTGAAGCAGCCGACGCGGATCCATCCTCTTCTTCCGGCTTCTCCCGACGAATGACGGTTCCTTTAAGGGACGTCATCCAAGATGGCATCCCTCAAATTCCGATTGGCTGATAGGATTCTATCAGCCAATCGGAATTAAGGTAGGAATATTCTGATTGGCTGATGGAATCAGCCAATCAGAATCAAGTTCAATCGGATTGGCTGATCCAATCAGCCAATCAGATTGAGCTCGCATTCTATTGGCTGATCGGAACAGCCAATAGAATGCGAGCTCAATCTGATTGGCTGATTGGATCAGCCAATCGGATTGAACTTGATTCTGATTGGCTGATTCCATCAGCCAATCAGAATATTCCTACCTTAATTCCGATTGGCTGATAGAATCCTATCAGCCAATCGGAATTCGAGGGACGCCATCTTGGATGACGTCCCTTAAAGGAACCGTCATTCGTCAGGAGACGCCGGAAGAAGAGGATGGATCCGCGTCGGCTGCTTCAAGATGGACCCGCTCCGCACCGGATGGAAGAAGATAGAAGATGCCGCTTGGATGAAGATGTTTGCCGGTCCGGATGTCCTCTTCTTGCCGGATAGGAGGAAGACTTTGGAGCCTCTTCTGGACATCTTCAGCACCGGATGCCAGGACGGATCGGTGATACCTGTTGAGGTGAAGACAAGGTAGGAAGATCTTCAGGGGCTTAGTGTTAGGTTTATTTAAGGGGGGTTTGGGTTAGATTAGGGGTATGTGGGTGGTGGGTTGTAATGTTGGGGGGGGGTATTGTATGTTTTTTTTTACAGGCAAAAGAGCTGATTTTCTTGGGGCATGCCCCGCAAAGGGCCCTGTTCAGGGCTGGTAAGGTAAAAGAGCTTTTAACTTTATTAATTTAGAATAGGGTAGGGCATTTTTTTATTTTGGGGGTCTTTGTTATTTTATTAGGGGGCTTAGAGTAGGTGTAATTAGTTTAAAATTGTTGCAATATTTTTCTTATGTTTGTAAATATTTTTTTATTTTTTGTAACTTAGTTATTTTTTATTTTTTGTACTTTAGTTAGTTTATGTAATTGTAGTTATTTGTAGGAATTGTATTTAATTTATTTATTGATAGTGTAGTGTTAGGTTTTATTGTAGGTAATTGTAGGTATTTTATTTAATTAAGTTATTGATAGGGTAGTGTTAGGTTTAATTATAACTTAGGTTAGGATTTATTTTACAGGTAATTTTGTTATTATTTTAACTAGGTAGCTATTAAATAGTTCTTAACTATTTAATAGCTATTGTACCTGGTTAAAATAATTACAAAGTTGCCTGTAAAATAAATATTAATCCTAAAATAGCTACAATGTAATTATAATTTATATTGTAGCTATATTAGGATTTATTTTACAGGTAAGTATTTAGCTTTAAATAGGAATAATTTATTTAAGAATAGTTAATTAATTTCGTTAGATGTAAATTATATTTAAGTTAGGGGGGTGTTAGTGTTAGGGTTAGACTTAGCTTTAGGGGTTAATACATTTATTATAGTAGCGGTGAGCTCCGGTCGTCAGATTAGGGGTTAATAATTGAAGTTAGGTGTCGGCGATGTTAGGGAGGGCAGATTAGGGGTTAATACTATTTATGATAGGGTTAGTGAGGCGGATTAGGGGTTAATACATTTATTATAGTAGCGGTGCGGTCCGCTCGGCAGATTAGGGGTTAATAAGTGTAGGCAGGTGGAGGCGACGTTGTGGGGGGCAGATTAGGGGTTAATAAATATAATATAGGGGTCGGCGGTGTTAGGGGCAGCAGATTAGGGGTACATAGGGATAATGTAAGTTGCGGCAGATTAGGGGTTAATAATAATATGCAGGGGTCAGCGATAGCGGGGGCGGCAGATTAGGGGTTAATAAGTGTAAGGTTAGGGGTGTTTAGACTCGGGGTACATGTTAGAGTGTTAGGTGCAGACGTAGGAAGTGTTTCCCCATAGGAAACAATGGGGCTGCGTTAGGAGCTGAACGCGGCTTTTTTGCAGGTGTTAGGTTTTTTTTCAGCTCAAACAGCCCCATTGTTTCCTATGGGGGAATCGTGCACGAGCACGTTTTTGAGGCTGGCCACGTCCGTAAGCAACTCTGGTATCGAGAGTTGCATTTGCGGTAAAAATGCTCTACGCTCCTTTTTTGGAGCCTAACGCAGCATTTTTTTTGGACTCTCGATACCAGAGTTAATTTTATGGTGCGGCCAGAAAAAAGCCTGCGTAGCGTTAACAACCCATCTACCGCCAAACTCCAAATCTAGGCCTAAGTGTTTTGGTAAGCCAAAACTCTAGCTTCCACCAAAGATGTCCTATTTTGGGGCATTCCCAGACCATGTGCATTAAGTCTGCTGCCGGCAGCAAACATTTTGGACAATTATTGAAACCAAGGTTACGGATTTTACTACCTTTTTTGGGGGTAAAATAAGAGTTATGTATTAATCTAATATGCGACTCTCGCCAGGTAGCTGACAGGGTGGCCTGAGCCACTTTCTGAATTGATAATTGAACAATTTCAATATCAATATTGGAGTGAGGGATCATCTGGTTCCATAGTAGAGTAATTTTCTGTAGCTCCGAATCACCTTTACTGGAGTTAATCAGTTGATAGCATAAGGAGATAGAACTCTGACCATTTTTGAAAAGTGTTAACCAACTTTCCAATTTGCCCAAGGACCAAGTCCAACCTGTTTCTTTCATAAGCCCTGTAACGAGGTGTCTGCTTTGTAAATATGCATAAATATCCTTATTGTTAATTTTGAATTCTTTTTTTAATTCTTCAAAAGATTTAACACATTTTCTCTCTATATCTATCAGATAAATCACCCTGTCCAAACCCTGATTATGCCAAGTCTTAAAAAGTGTCAAGCTCAGCCCTACCGGGAATTTCGGATTGCCCAGGAATGGCAAATATTGCAAGACTTTACATTTTAATGAAAGAAGTTCCTCCACTTTCCACCAGGCCTTCAATGGGTTAGAAAAGGTTTTAAACAATTTAATTTCTCTTGTTAATTCTTTAGGTGGACAGTGGATTAATGCTGAAGGAGTATACGGATAGCATATAGTTTCCTCTAATAAATTATTTGTTACATAATTGCTATAAAAAATCCAATCAGCCACTACTCGCACAAGGAAGGCATAATTATAGAAGCGAATGTTGGGCAGGGCAAGACCTCCATACTCTTTTGAGAGAGATAATTTCTTTAAGGATATCCTTGGTCTTTTCCCTTGCCAAATAAATTTGCTGAGTCCGTTGTTAAGTGAGCGAATATCCCTTTCCAGTAACATTACTGGAGTGTTCTGAAGTACGTAAAGAAGTTTTGGTAATAAGACCATTTTAAATAAGGCTATCCGACCAGAGATAGATATTGGAAGGCCCTGACAATTTTTTAGTTTCTCCCTTATACTTTTTAAGATTGGAGTAATGTTAAGGTCATACAGCTCCGCAGGGTTAGAAGCAATGAAGATTCCTAAATATTTGAAAGAGTCTGTTGCCAGACTAAAAGGAATATTAGAGGGAGAGTTTTTATTTTTTCTCAGCCCTAATAGTTCTGATTTTGCTTGATTAATTTTGTAGCCTGAGAAAGATCCAAATCTAGTGGCGATGTCCATAAATTTTGGTATACTGGTATGAATGTCGGAAAGGTATAGTAAAGCATCGTCCGCGTAGAGAGCTATTTTTATAACCTGGTCACCTATTTTAATTCCTGGCATTTGATGTCTGACCATAATTTCCAGGGGCTCTATTGAGACGTCGAAGAGCAGAGGGGAGAGAGGGCACCCCTGTCGAGTCCCTCTTCCAAGGGTTATCTGTGGGGAGATAATATTATTCACAATCAATCTTGTATATGGTTCTTTGTATAGGTTGATGATAAATCTCAGAAACTCTCCCTGAAACCCAAACTTATTTAATGAAGTGAAAAGATGGTGAAAATGGATTGAGTCAAAAGCTTTTTCTGCATCTATTGAGACAATAGCTAGATCAGGGGCACCCTCCTCCCCCCGGCTCCCCGACGTCCCCCTTGTCTTGAAATATTCAGTTGTAACCAGGGCCTCTCTGATTTTTGCAGAGGAATTTCTTTTAAATAAAAATCCAGCCTGATCTGGGTGTATAATATTGGCCAGTGATAGCTGTAGCCGCCTGGCGAGAATGGAGCATAGAATTTTATAGTCTACATTTAAGAGGGCTATCGGTCTATTAGATTCCTTAAGTGAGGGATCCCTCCCACCTTTCAAGATTAAGATTGTGTTAGAGGCAGAGAAGGAAGTAGCTACTGGCTCTCCCTTAGAATACATACAATTATATAAATTGTTAAGATAAGGTGCTATCTCACTGTTCATAATTTTAAAGAACTCATTCGGCATGCCGTCTGGACCTGGTGTTTTATTGGGAGGGAGATCTGAAATGACCTTTATAATCTCAGTCTCCAGTATTGGGGCATTAAGCGTTTCAGCCAAATCGGCTGTGATTTTAGGATAGGAAATTTCATTCCAAAATTGCCTCTCATGGAGAAGGTTTGAGCTCCTTTAGGAATACAGATCCTAATAGTATCTGACAAATGCTTGTGCAATCTCTTCAGGTTTCTTTAAAGAGGCGCCATCTTGTTGTATGTTCTCGATAAAAGATGATTTTTTCTCTTTTTTAACCAAATTGGCGAGAAGTTTGCCAGATTTATTCCCGAATCTGTATAGTCTGGCTTGAAGTTTTAGGTCTCTCTGTGTTTCCTGGAAAACCGCGAAGGTGTCCCTGGCATTCTTAGCTCTAATATATTTCGCCCAATTTCTAGGAGAATTTTCCAAAAGGTAGGAGTTATAAGAGTTAATTACTGAATTGGTAATTTCCTTTTCTCTTAATCTTATTTTCCTCAGTCTCATGGCACTATAGGCTATTATTTCACCCCTAAGAACAGCCTTCGCGGCCTCCCAGAAAACCAGAGGAGAGTCTATGTGATATTGATTATGTTGAACATATTCAGCAAACTTGAGTTTAAGCCAGTTTTTGAATTTCAAGTCTGGCGCGAGAAATGAGGGAAAGATGAAACGTGTAGGTCTGCTTTTGAGCTGATTCAATTGAAACTCTACATAGATTGGACCATGATCTGACAGAAAGATGGGAAGGATACCTGTCTTCACTTCTGACCTACATAGATTATCACTAATGAAAAGTAAATCGATACTGGACAATGTCTTATGAGCCCTAGATAGGCAGGTGAAATCTCTAACATCGGGATTCTGGAGTCTCCATACGTCATTAACTGCCAAATTCTGCATGATTGATTTCAATAAATTATCTCTTTTTTGCTTAGTCAATTTTGTCATATGTCTAAATCTATCCAGTGGGCAGTTGGGAGCCATGTTGAAATCTCTGCCAAGAACCAGATGACCCTCTTGAAGAGAAAGAATCTTAGCCTGTACTTTAGACCAGAAAGCTGGGTCCAGCTTATTGGGGGCGTAGACATTGCAAAGGGTGAAAATCTCTTTGTCAGTTTTTTATCTTTATCAGCACAAATCTAATCTGAGTGTCTGCCTCACTGTAGATAACCTCTGAATTTATTTTTTTCCCTATCAGGATAGCCACCCCTCTCCTTCTTTGCACACCTGGGAAAAAAAAAAAATTCTTTCACCCATGTAGCCTTGAGTTTTAGGGACTCCTCTGGGGTCAGATGAGTCTCTTGTATAAATGCTATGTTAGTACCTAATTTCCTCAGGTGCGTGAGGATAGATTTTCTTTTGATGGGGGTGGAGATCCCGCCCACATTCCAGGACACTAGTTTAAGATTTGCCATCTAAAGGGAAAAGAATCGAATGTCCCGTAGAGTGGGCGAGGGGAGGAAGAGGGGGAGAGAAAAAAAAAAAAGGGAATTTTCGAATTTCCCCACCCAATCACAGCACCTTGGCTGACATATTCCATATTCTATTGATAATAAAAAAAAAACGGAAAAATCACAAAAGATAAGAAAAGCAATTTAAGGAAATGCTGATGGCCTACTTTTGGCCTGGCGATTGTCTGTCTAACAGGTTAGATTCTTTTAGAAATTGTTCAACCTCTAAGATAGAATTAAAAACACAGGTGTATTCACCATCTATAATTTTCAATTTTGCTGGATATATAATAGTGGCTTGGTGACCTTGCTGAATTAATTTAGAACAAATTGGGGCTAATAATCTTCTCTTGGAGGTTGTCTCGACTGAGAATTCCTGGAAAAGAAGGATTTTAAGTTCCCCAATCAGTATGGGTTGATTCTTGCAAAAGAATTGTAATAATGTAACTTTGTCTTGGAAGTTTAAAAGCTTCGCAATCACAGGTCTAGGCCTGTGATTCCCTTTGTTATCTGTCCAGGGCTTGCCTAGCCTATGCGCTCTTTCAACTATGATTTTAGGATAGTTAAGTGGCATTTTGAGAAGTTGCAGCAATGTTTCTGAAACAAACATATTTAAGTTCTCGTAGGCCCCATCCTCAGGAATTCCAATTATCCGTATATTGTTTCTACGGGAACGATTCTCAAGGTCTTCTAATTTGGCCTGCATTGTAGTGATAGATAGATTGGCTGCTTCTAGATTGGCACTATGAAGTGTGGTCAAATCTTCCAGATCTGAAACCCTCTGTTCAACTTCGTTGATTCTAATGGCAAATTGCCTAACTTCTTGTGAGAGTAATGCAAGGTCTTGCTTAATCTCAGCCTTGAGTGTATCAAAATTTGGTGTCAAAGCCTCTGAGATTTTAGTGACCAAGATTTGCATGTCAAAAGTATCAGTTGAGGAGGGTAATATGGCGGGGATTTTAGGCTCAGTCAGGATGTCTGCGGTATTTTTTGCTCTTCTATCTCTTTGCCTTGCCGCCATCGTTGGCGAGGGAGTCTGGGAGTGAGTGTGAAAAAATTTGTCCATGTGCACCAGTGACGAAAAAAAAAGAAGAAAAAATTACTTGCTAAGGGGAGAATCCTCCCAGTGCCTGACCTACTAAAAATGAAACAGGGGTAGTGAGGATAAGGAGTGAGGAAAGTGAGGGAATAGTGCAAGTGAAAAGTGTGTCGATTTTACTAGCAAAGTGAAGGGAGAAAAGAAGAGAAAAAAAAAAAAGGAATTAGGGGCCTGAGCCAACTGGATAGGGCTCGGTCGCCCCGCCGAAGCAGTGATGGCAGCAGGGAAGGGGATAGGATCAAGGACTACCCTTAACTTAAATATAGAGACTAAACAAGGATCGGGCCCAGAGAAATTTGTAGTGAGGATTAGGCTACTGAGCGCGCCCTATGAGATGAGTTTAAAGAGGGAAGAAGTTTTGTATTCTGCCTGATATTTGTCAGGCAGAACCTAGGACAGGTCAATTTAAACCTTAACTCAATTTACAGGTTGTCTCTCAAGACCTTTAATAATTTTATAAGGGAAATATATACCATATACTTCCACCTTAACTAATCTTCTCTACTGATTGAAAGGCTGAGAATTTAGTTTTCTTTAACCCTTCACAAGAGAGGTCAGGAATTTATCTGTCAATCAGAATAAATGCTAAGCATACAGAGCATACAGAGGCTTTTTTAAAAGTACGGTCCCCTTTAAGTAGAATAGTTTACATCAATAGTTCGATATAATATATTAGGGTTTAATCAGCCTGATCTCAGTATAGAATTACCATAGTAAGCAGTAATAATATTGTTTAGAAATTCCCTTAACAATAGTGGACTGGCTATAGTAAAAGAATAGGCCTGACAAGCCTGGAGATATATGGTGATAAATAAACTATTCGGTCTAGTTTTAAATATCCAGGAACAAATACAGTGAGCATAATTCTGCCTAATAAACAGAGGGCCAGTAGAAAGGCTCAACAATATTTAAAACAAGGAATGTATAATATTTGAATTCTAGCTTACCTTTATTAACGTAGATCACTGTTAGGCTTTACTCAATAATCTCGCATTTAACAAAAGCAATCAGGATCTGTGGCTCAATGTGAATATTGCGCACGCAGAGAGTTACTTTAGGTATAAGCCCTTTTAAATATAAAGATTTAAATCATCAATTAGCTTGTAATATACTAGGGCTAGATTATCCAGACCTACAAATACAGTGATTATTACAATAAGCAGTGATAACAGTATATGAAGTTTCCTTTTGTAGCTGGAAAATAAATATGATGATATGGTAAACTGATCAGGAATACAAGTGAATGAGAAGAGACAACCTGTTCAGTATATTTTATAATGTCCCAGAGTCCTATTATTGTAAGATCATGTTTTTGAAAACAACAGTACTTGGTCTGGAGTGTTTCAGATGAGGCTAGCTGCACAACTGTAGATGGAAAGCTTTTTCAGTGTCCCCAATAGTTAGAAAGTGAGAGAGGGAGCAAGAGTTTGTGACCGCTTAAGATTATAAAGTTTCCCTAAGAGGCCCTTCACACTTTGGCCCTCGTCAGTCCCAATAGGTAAATTAGAGTAGATTAGAGTCCCTCCTTGGACTATTCTTTAGCCCTTTGCTGATATCAGTACCTGCTTCCACACTTATAATTGTTGCTGATCTTAAATTGTCGCCAGCATAACTGGCACAAACTCACCCCCTCCTGCGATATCCTGGCACCAACCACCCTCCGTGGTTGTCTCCGGATCGTTGTCGGGCAATTCCAGCCAAGAAGCCGTGTCAGTTACACCTGAGTCGGCTCTCCAGCCGAAGACCGCACTCAGCTCCCCCCGCGCACACAGCAACAGGAACAAGCTGCACACCGGGTCCACGCTCCCAGACCAGGCCCAGCTCCCCACCGCGCAGCACCGGTGGGGGAGGGAGAGGGACGAGCCCCTGTCGACAGGACCCACAAGGAAGTCAGCGGCAACAGACAGGTAGGTTATGATGCAGACTTTCACGTTAGACTGTCGAGGGTGGCGGCTGCAGGGAGGGGGGAGGACCAGGGTCCGTTGAGGTCGTCACAGCTCCAAGAAAGGCAGGCCAGCAGAATAAAGCTACCTGTAGTGGAGAACACCTTTGGCTTTGTTTGACGTTAGGCAGGTGCAGAGTTATTGCCTGAAAGGGCGGGTAGCTGGTGATTAGGGTCAAACAGTGGAATGGTGCGCCACTGTTAGGATTCCGGAGTGGTTCTTCGTAGCTATCAGAAGGAAAGCCCCAGAGCAAGGGGCTGGTGCGAAAAGATCACCGCCAGTGTCCGAGAGACTGGAGAGACGAGCTGAGCTGCAGCTGTGTAGCTCCTCCTCCACCAGAAACTCAAGACAGATGCATTTTGACAGGTTTTTCACCACTAGAGGGTGTTAGTTCATGTTTTTCATATAAATAACACTGTGCTCATGCACGTGAAGTTACCTGGGAGCTATCACTGATTGGCTAAACTCCAAGTCTGTCAAAAGAACTAAAATAAAGGAGCAGTTTGCAGAGGC
Organism: Bombina bombina; assembly: GCF_027579735.1. NCBI lineage: Eukaryota > Metazoa > Chordata > Amphibia > Anura > Bombinatoridae > Bombina > Bombina bombina. The sequence continues at coordinate 607,333,130 of NC_069501.1, read as the reverse complement.
TTAGATACAAGATAATCACAGAGTTAAAAAAATATATAAATATAACTGTGTTGGTTATGCAAAACTGGGGAATGGGTAAAAAAGGGATTATCTTTTAAAACAATAATAATTCTGGTGTAGAATGTCCCTTTAAGCCAGTGTTTTATACACTTTGTTTTTTCTCTGCATCTTTATTCTCCCAGACTTTGGGATTGCCTGTCTTTTATGTGAAGCTTGATCTAGATCCAGCGCATAGTTTTTCACTACAGTTCTTTTTGCTGAAGTTACGGAGCTTTACGCTGTTTTATTGCAGGTGTTAGGCTTTTTTCAGCCGGCTCTCCCCATTGATGTCTATGGGGAAATCGTGCACAAACACGTAAAACCAGCTCACCGCTGACTTAAGCAGCGCTAGTATTGGAGTGCGGTATGGAGCACAATTTTGCTTTATGCCTAATAACGCCGGGTTTATGAAAGCCTGCAATACCAGCGCTGTAGGTAAGTTTGCTGTGACAATAACGTGAAAGTTAGCACTGCACCCCTCATAACGCAAAACTCATAATCTAGCCTAAAGTTTGCACACTGTTCTAAATCTGTAAGGTCTTGAAAGCTTATGAAATAAAAGCAACCAGATTTCTAACATTGAAACTATTGATCCATGTGAAATTGCAAAGCTGTCAGTAACCAGCAGAGGGCGCTCCTGCATAACAAAACTCCTGCATACAGAATATAATCTGAAAAGTTAAAACATAAAAGGTACATGAAACCCATTTTTTTCTTTATAATTACTATAGATCATACTGTTTTAAACAACTTTCCAATTTACCCAAATTTACTCAAATACCAGTGCACAGTGTTTTGCCACCGTAGTTAGCATATATGTGTGTAATACTTTAATTAAATGTGTTTTTGATGTACTGTGTGCAACTTTCTTTTAACCCTTACACTTTACTTCAGGTCTCAAGTCGTTCTAAATATTCCAGTGCAGTTTTGGCTTTTGCTTGAGCACAACATATAACTTTCAACTTGTAATATGAGTGAAGGTTAGCACATTTGGGATATCCATTGAAAGTATATGTTGCACTAGGGCTATATCAGCCACGATAAAACTTTTCTCTGGTAAACGCTCTTTACCATGGACTTGAAGTATCAAGTCGCACTCTAATGTTAGCACAGTCCAGCATTTTCCACATATTGCGCTATCATTAGCGCACCACTTGTTATCTGGCCCTGAATGTTGGTTATTTTTATGATTTTAAATGGTGGCATTGAACTGAGAATTGTAGACATGACTTAGGTGTATTTCCTATTTAATAACTACCTAGATAAAATAAATACAAATTTACCTGTAAAATAAAACCTAACCTGAGTTACACTAACACCTAACATTACACAACAATTAAATAAATTACATAAATGAAATACAATTACCTAAATTACACAAATTAAAAAACAAATTATCAGATATTTAAACTAATTACAGCTAATCTAATAGCCCTATCAAAATAAAAAAAAGCCCCGCAAAATAAAAAAAAACCCTAGCCTAAACTAAACTACCAATAGCCCTTAAAAGGTCCTTTTGCCGGGCATTGCCCCAAAGAAATCAGCTCTTTTACCTGTAAAAAAAATACAAACGGATTTCCGGTGGGCGGGCTGTTGGAACAGTCGCACAGAGACAGAGCTCCGGGATCGCTCCAAAAAAAATTGGTAAATTTGCCAAAAAAGCCTGCTCCTACAGTCACCTTAGGCAGTATAAAACAATACCTGCCAGGAAACGAACGAGGAGGGAGCAAAACGATCCGCTTCACCACCGGGAGGTAAATCTGACATTAGCGTGATTGCCGCGCAGTGAGGCCTGTACATAAGTCCACTACCACATAGAATCAGGGAGCTAGTAGAGGTGATGGCCAGCCTTAAATTGTGCCAACAGACTGTAAGTTAACTTTGCACTGACGCTGCAGTAGGGAGACATTCATAGAGCACCTCAGAGGCCCCTGCAGCATAAAAATCTGCCTAGCAACAAGTCAGGGATTATGAGGACAAGCAGCGGAGTATTAGGACAGTGACGCACAATAATGCTGGCATCTAAAACACAGAGAGGAGATACCTAATGAGGGCAACGGGATGAGGAGCTGTCTCCCTCACCTAACACCACACAAAAAGGACCGTTACATTAAAGCATAGCAGACCGCATACATTTCCAGCAGGGATCTTATATGGGGAGTTATCAGTATATAATAAATACACAGAACTCTTACTGCAGAAGCTACAAACACTCCAGAAGATGTTGGCAAATACAAAAGGAGAAGTATAATTTACTGCGCAGCTCATAAGTGCTTTGTTGTTACACCCTAATACATAACATAGAAAGGAGCTGTGGCGACTTTAAACAAACAGCAGGATATTTCACAGAAGACCTGCAATCTGAGTACACTGATTAGATCTACCTTGGTCTCCCTGAATTAAATCACTGTATGCAGAGATACTACTGCAGTTTTCAAAAGGCTACAAGTTCAATGGCGGCCAGAAATAAACAAACGGACAGGAAATCCAAACATCATTCAGAGATACAGGCATCGGTGGGAGGTGGAGAGGCTGAATTAGACATCTCAAGCCCAGATCCACACCATATTGTCACACAACTTTCAGCCTTATTTCTTCCAAAAATGGAGCAACTACAGACTGGCTTAGACGCGATGGCTGCAGATCTCAGACAAATATCTAACCGACACACGATGCTCTGCCCTAGTGATTCTGAGGTGGAGGACTTACAAAGATCACAAGCCACAAGTCTTACAGCACTACAAAAACAGAATTCAATACTATCAGAGAAAATAGACGATCTAGAAAATAGATCACGTTCACGAAGGAACAACCTCCGTATTGTGGGGCTTCCAGAAACTGTCCCCAGCTCCATCCTCATAGACTTTGCAGAGAAAATACTGCCTGAATTTCTAAAGATACCAGATAACTCGCTCCCATTTCTCGTGGAAAGAGCGCACAGAGTGGGGATCACAGGTGGCAATAGAGACGAGACGAGATTCCCGAGACAAGTAATGGTCAAGTATTAAAATTTTAAAAATAAGATCGCCATTCTCAGGGCATACAGACAGAATGGCCCTATACAATTCGAAGGGAAAAAGCTACTGATATTTCAGAACTATTCCATTGAGGTCACCAGGAAGAGACGTGAATTTGCCCCATACTGCAAAACACTCATTGATCAAGGAAGACAAGTATCACTGCTGTACCCAGCGAAGCTGAGGATCCACACCTCAACAGGACATAAACTCTACTAGACAACTGCAGAAATTCCTGGAAGAAGAAGAGAGAGATCAATCTGCAAAAGAAAATGCTCCTGATTGAAAAGTGAGAGTCTGAGATCCATTACTAATGCCATCCTTTAAGGAGAGGTAATTTTGGTCAAGTAAATGATAACTTGTTATAGGTTTTCTCTGTGTAATTAATTCTTGATATTTTTGGGAGGGACATGAGAGATATAACTAAATGGGAGAGATTGAGAGTTCTAGACTCATGCCTGAAAGTATAGGAAGTTGAGATTTTGTGTGTGGTACGTTAAAATTGTAAGTTGGGATCCTTGTTATTATCATTATAGATTTAGTTCTTATTAGAATCTCAAAGGTGAGGGAGACACAATTTGTCTTCATTCCTAGGTATTTGAAAAACCAAGGAAAATGTTAGCTTTATTAGCTCTATTAACCCTTTTTGTTTATGTTTTTTATCGTTTTAGTTTTGTTTTTGATTATGTTATACATACAGTCCTATACGGTAATATATTTACACTGTGTAATCACATCAAAATGCAATTTGGTGAGCTTTTTACCTGTCGTGATGCTTGTGATGTTAACCGAATGATCAATTTTCTAGATAAAAGTGGGGATTGGGGGAAAGATCCTGAAAATAACTACCTTGATACCCTTAAGACTTGCCTGACTGAGACTTCTAATGACATTAACCCACTGTATAGAAAGCACAAACACGGTAAGATATCTTTTTCCCAAAAATGTGTAAAAGCATAGAACACCTGAATATAACAGCCTGGAACGTGGGAGGCATAACGTCTCCCATTAAACGCAAAGCAATATTGAAACACCTTAGAAATATCAGAGCGGAGGAGACCCACCTATCACAGTTAGAACACTAGAAGCTGAAGCAGGGATGGGTAGCAGAAGTAGTTTATACCCCATATGAAGTACGCAGAGCTAGGGGAATAGATATACTTTTTAGAAAAGGCCTGCCATATGCAATTACCAACAGAGACATAGATGCAGAAGGGCGCTATATCATATTGCAAATTCGGGTGCATGAGTTTAGTCTAGTGTTGTGTGGAGTATATGGGCCACCAAGCCAGAAACAAGAATTCTGGACATTTTTTTTTTTTTAAATCATTTTTTTATTGAGGTTTTATAATACTTACAACAACAAGAAAAATCATACATCGCCTCATAATGCCAACAGTAAACATGTCAATATATACAGAACGATAACAGTTGCAACTTTATTTTATATTTTTTCCATCTTAATTTGACAGACTAATTAGCAGGCTACTCATGGACCATTTTAGGTGTGATAAATAAATCGGTATTTTAGTCTGATGGATAGCCGCTTTTGGGCTTTATGGTAGTTGGGAGGGAGAAGGGGGAGAAACAGCGGGTAAGCACCGCTCGGAGTATGGAAGAAGGGGAAAAAAGGGGGGGGGCGGAGATATTTAAAATGGGTCTGCTGAATATTGTGGAGTTCAGAGATAAAGTGCCTTTGACACTACAAAAAGTCATGACAAAATATGTTACAGTAGATGGTATACAAACATATAGATATACTTTGTAATAAGGAACAGCTCTTGGTACTTTATGGTACAGGTTGAACTGTTTTCTATAAATTGAATAAGGGTAGCTCTTGACCAAGTTATATGAGAGAGGGGATATTAGGAAGTATGGGATATAGAGGACTTCTGAATGAGCTCCTCTCCTGGGGAAGTGCCAGCTATAGGCGATGTGGGAAAAAGGAGTAGGGATATGACCCGCAGGCAACAAGTACCGGTGGGAAAGGGAAGAGAGGAGCTCAGCCGGAACAGAAAATTTGTGCTACTAATAAATTCTACCTAGGGGGCATGTCAATATTAGCAGGGAACATATGTGGATTATGTAGAAAAAGTTCCCCTATTTAGGGGGAGATGAAAATATCTCTAAAAACACCTAGAACATAGATAACAAACATAAGACAAACATAATTAACAGATCTCAGTGTCATAGGTATAAAAGAGCTATGTGAACTTAAAATATTGATAATTACATATTGCTTGAAAATCACTGCCATTTAGTGAGTATGGCACATAACAGAATCATTTAACAGCAGGTGAGTAAGCATAGCTATACCTTCCTCATAATCCAGGAACTTAAATATAAGCAATAGGTCCCAAACATCACGCAGCAACTCAGAAGTCAAAACATTATGGTCACTCTTAAATTAGTATTATAGGGATGGGACATAAAAAACTTTAGAGAAATGGTAATGAGACATATCTAAGTAACAGTATTGAGATCAGGAATAGTTGAGGGTGATCCATAATGGAAGATAAACAGTTAGGCTCCCTGCCAACATGGAGGTGTGCTTTCACAGGGGTTATGTACTATGGATTGGGGTAAGAACTATCATTCAATCAGGCTCTATATGCCCTCTAAACAGGTAATATTAGGTATAATGGAAGTAAAGAGGAGCTCAGCACATAAGTAGTATTATGAGGAGCAAAACTTATTGACTAATCTTTTAAAAGGGATAAGGAAACAGTTTTGCCTAATAGGTGAGATTCTCAGTCTCAAATATACTAAACTTACTCTGGGGATCTTCCATAGGGCTTTATTGGGTGACTGAGGCCTATACACATAGTTAATTAAAGATGCAACCGGACTGCCTAGAGGGCATTAATAGGATTATATTTGTGAGAGAATATTAGCCCTATTGTAAACCTTAAAATACAAGCGCTTGGGCTGAAGGTGACCTCTACATGTCTGAATCTATAGATTAAATAGCTATCCAGGGCCTATGATTAAAGCTAGCCTACTTTATACGCAATAAACATTAAATGTTTGTGGTAGGCCTTCAGCGAGGCTATCTGAAGTTATACTAGGATACCAAAGGTGTAATAATAGGATGGTATTCATCGGCGGTCATATATGTAAAGCAATCTAGTAGGTATAATATGCCACGGGCTATTGTGACGCACATAATACCATATAGTAAACATGTCTCTTAATGATCAACTGGCCCAGGTATATATGTTATGGACTTTTAAACATTTCTAATAGGAACATATTAAACCATATGGCCTCAAATGATAGGCATGTAGACAAGGATGCATACATCCGCTAAGAGAGTGAAATGTTGTAACTCTGATAAGGTAAATACTATTTTCAAGGGCGTAAATATTAGGATGGTATATATATATATAAATTACATGTAGCTTAGGGAAGTTGTGTGTTTAAAGACTATAGGAATAATATGCTGTGGGTATAGAGAGGCTGCCTTATAGGCTAGAAAGTGTAGGCTGTTAATCATGTAGCATAATTATAGCCTAACTATAATATAGCATACCATGTAAACTATAATGTGGATCTCATATATCTGCCAAGCGGATGTAAACAATTTAGTATCACCTTTACTTAACAGGAAAAGGGTAGATAATATATAACAACTGAAAGCATTAGTACCCCATGAGCCATGTCCCAAAGTGCACACACCTTCAAACATATATATATCAAAGTTTGGCATTAAGCAGGAGTGGAGATATTATCATAGCGAGACCTATCCTGTACTGTCACTAATACAAGAGTACAGATGGTAGCAAATAGATAATAAACTAATGCAGGGTAAAAGTTGACCTTACAGATCAGAACTCTCACAGCAAATATACAGAGAGACTCTGCAGCTACATAGCCGACAATTTACAAATCAACCCAAATTGAGAGAAACATGTGTCAGAAGTATCCCGAGAAGTTCATCTCATAATCCCAGTTGCTGTTAATAATTTGTGGGCTAGAATGATGCTGGCAATAGGGCAATAGTCGTAAGGAGTTTCCCAGTCTCTGTGTTACTAGTAACCAGTATTTAAGGCTATACCAGGCACATAGTCGTTAATCAGAGGATAGGGTAATTGTCGGAGCTGACAACAAACATCACAAGAAACAGTAGCCATTAGCATTCCCGGCTACTACTATGTCCAGTGTGAGAGTACATTAAAGATCCACAAAAGTCCCGGGCAAATCTCTGAACAAGAACACAGCTAATGACTGCGTGTCCCTTGTACACAAGTTTAGGTGCGATTGGCTTAAGGAGTCTGACAGTTGTATTTGGCAGGTCTCTATCTAGTCTCCCATAAGGAGCAATTATTTAAGCGCAGGTCAGCTCACCTAAACTGTCCAGGACCCACCGATAAAAGAGCTTACCCAATTCCAGCTCTGACAGCATTCTTTCCTTGTCCGGTAACGTATGAATGATTCCCAGTGTGTACCGATAGAGACTGCTGCTTAGGAAGTGACTGCAAGCGAATCTCGGCTTTTAGTGACCCCCCTGGCAGGGGCTCCGGACTTAAGGGAGGGCTTCTGGTGGTATTATGCTCCTCACTGTTAATAAGAGTGTGGGATGTGGTTTTTAGGCTGCTTGTTCGGCTGGTTCCTTTCCTCTGCATCTGGGGCACCTCCGGCTGTACTGTACAAAGCTGCTTAGGGTCCGTGTTAATGGCGGAGGGCTGTAGGGCACTGCACTGCACATGAATACATATCTGTTCTGCCATCTCAAGTTGTGAAGACTGACTCACTGTCCTGCACCCCCCCCCTGTCTCCTGATGCACCATAGGTGGTACATATAAGTTTTCAGCTGATTGCTCTCGGTAGTCCCCTACTTCACCTGGTGTCTTTAGATCGTTAGGTATTGGCATCATGAGCAGGCTTAGATGAGGAGGGAGAAAGGGCAGTGGGTGCCACACAGTCTTGTTCTGGGGAAATCCCACTGGCTCCAATATATCGGCAGCCATATGAAGCGGATCAGCTGTGCGTTATTGTGCCGAGTCTCTACTTGTGAATCTAGACAAGATGCTGGTCGATCCCCATCTGGACTGCCTTTCTTGCGTCTGTCAGCAAAGTGTCGAGTAGGCAGTGAATCCTCAGACCGACCCGCCACATGGGTGTCTGAGTTGGGTAAGGAAGAAAAGCCATCTTGGTTGTGTAGCTCTGTAAAGATAGCCTGCAAGCTGTGAAATTGGCTGTCAGCTTTCTCAAACAGGCCTTCCAGTAGAAAAGTAAGGAGTTTGGAAGAGACCTCCATTCCAAGAACAAGATAGGGAAAAAATATAGGCAATTATAACTCCATAAATCAAAGTTTTAGGAATCAGGCTTCAGGAGCTCTGCTAAAGAACGTCTTTCCTCTTTGGTAGCTAGCTCCGCCCCCCAGAATTCTGGACTTTGATGCATAATAAACTATTACCGTTCATAGACCTCCCTATAGTGATGGAAGGGGACTTTAATATTGCCCCGCAGTCACCCTTGGATAGATTTAGAGACCCCGCATGGGAAGGATCCACCTCAATCATTAATAAATACTCTAAAATAGAACCCGTATCTTGACTAACTTTCGGAACACGCTGGGGTTCAGAGATATTTGGAGGGACAGGAACCCAGAGGTTAAAAATTACCCTTTCCCGAATTGACTTTTTTTTTAATATCCGCTTCACTAACCCCAAGAGTGGAAAACGCAAAAATATTAGATATAACTCTGTCAGACCACATGCCCATCCAACTAAAATTAGACCTGAATTTGCCAGAGAGGGGGAGGAATATCTGGAGATTTCCGTCATACCTTCCTAAATAAGGAATGGCAATATTATAGTGAGGAAAATCAAGCCCATAGGGGGCAGCCAATGCTCTTTTGGGAAGCTGCAAAGGCAGTTTTGAGGGGGACGGTCACGTCCTACACGATAAAACTGAAAAAACAATATAAAATAAAGACAGACCTCTTCCTTCGTCAGCTTAAAAACGCATATAATAAGTACTTAAGATGTCCCAGACTACAAAATAGGCAAAGTTACTACTTAGTCAAACAACAGAGAGACACTTATCTTTTAGATAGCTCTCTGAGAACCCTGAATAAAGCATCTGGTCTTTTCTACAGGTATGGTAATAAGACAGGTAGATACTTAGCGGCACTAACAAAAATTTTACGACCTAAGAATTTGATAACTAGTATAAAAGTAGGGGACTCAATAAAGAAAGATAATAATACGATTGCAGAAGCCTTCGTGGAGTACTACCAATCCTTTTATAATTCCACAGTCATAGACACCAATATTAAAGATCAATTTTGGTCAGACCTACAGCTACCATGTCTGCCTGCAGCAGACTCTGAAATATTGAACCTACCCATTACAAAGGAAGAAATAGGTATCGCCATTAAGAGCTCTCCACAAGGGAAAACGACAGGTCTTGATGGACTACCAGGCGAATTTTATAAGATTCTGCACCCAAACATTGTGGAAGATTTGGAGACATTGTACATCAATAGTCTACTTTCTGGTACCATTGATATATCCAATAGATTTGTAGAAGCTAATATAACCATGATAGCTAAAAAAGGAAGAGACCCAACTTTGAGGGAGTCATACAGACCTATATCGTTGCTGAATAGTGACTACAAAATTTTGACCAAAATCCTAGCAAACAGGTTAACAAAAATTTTACAGACACTCATACATAAGGATCAGACAGGGTTTGTTAAAGGCCGCTCCTCTGTCTCCAACATTAGAAAGCTTCAGATGATTCTTTCTCATTACTGGGTAAATTTTAACAAAACAGAAGTACCTTCTCCACTTCCTGAGGCTTGCCTTTTGGCCGTGGATGCGGAGAAGGCTTTTGACAAAGTCTTATGGGAACATTTGTTCTATTCATTAGAGAGATTCGGAATTCAAGGGAACTTTGTACGAATTACTAAACAGCTTTACTCTAATCCTAGAGCTGCATTAATTATCAATGGTGGATTGTCTGACTCCTTCAAATTATGTAGGGGAACTCGACAGGGTTGTCCCCTCTCTCCACTCCTCTTCGACTTGGCATTGAAACTATTGGCTATAAAGATTAGAAATAATATACAAGGTCTTAGGATAGGAAAGGAAGTGATAAATGTATCCCTGTATGCGGATGATATGATTCTAGTGGTCCATAACCCAAGAGAGAATCTGCCACCTCTAGTTTCTTTGATAAAAAAATTTGGAGAAATCTCAGGTTATCAAATAAACAACAATAAATCAGAGCTTTTGTGGCTGCACCCTGGGAGAGGAGAGTAGCTACATAATTATCAATTTAAAATAGTTAAATATAGCTTCAAATATTTAGGCATACAACTGAGCAGAAACCCACATAAATGGTGCTATCTTAATTTTAAACAACTGATTGGGTCCATTGTATCACAGTTAAAACCCTAAGTTAAATATAATGAAATAATAAATGAACTCATATTAAATAAATTATTCCTATTTAAAGCTAAATACTTACCTGTAAAATAAACCCTAATATAGCTACACTATAAATTATAATTATATTGTAGCTATTTTAGGATTAATATTTATTTTACAGGCAACTTTGTATTTATTTTAACCAGGTACAATAGCTATTAAATAGTTAATAACTATTTAATAGCTACCTAGTTAAAATAATTACAAAATTACCTGTAAAATAAATCCTAACCTAAGTTACAATTAAACCTAACACTACACTATCAATAAATTAAGTAAATCAAATACCTGCAATTATCTACAATTAAACCTAACACTACACTATAAATAAATAAATTAAATTAAATACCTACAAATAAATACAATTAAATAAACTAACTAAAGTACAAAAAATAAAAAATAACTAAGTTACAAAAAATAAAAAAATATTTACAAACATTAGAAAAATATTACAACAATTTTAAACTAATTACACCTACTCTAAGCCCCCTAATAAAATAACAAACCCCCCCCCAAAAAAAATTCCCTACCCTATTCTAAATTAAAAAAGTTCAAAGCTCTTTTACTTTACCAGCCCTGAAAAGGGCTCTTTGCGGGGCATGCCCCAAAGAATTCAGCTCTTTTGCCTGTAAAAAAACCACATACAATACCCCCCCCAACATTACAACGCACCACCCACATACCCCTAATCTAACCCAAACCCCCCTTAAATAAACCTAACACTAAGCCCCTGAAGATCTCCCTACCTTGTATTCACCACGTCGGGTTCACCGATCGGTCCAGAAGAGCCTCCGATGTCTTCATCCAAGCCCAAGCGGGGGCTAAAGAGTGACGTCCATCCTCCGGCTGAAGTCTTGATCCAAGCGGCAAATGAAGAAGTCCATCTTCGGGAAGAAATCTTCATCCTATCCGGGCAGAAGAGGACATCTGGACCGGCAAACATCTTCATCCAAGCCGCATCTTCTATGTTGTTCCATCCGATGACGAGCGGCTGATCTTCAAGACCTCCAGCACGGATCCATCCTCTTCGTTTCACGCCCAACTGAAGAATGAAGGTTCCTTTAAGGGACGTCATCCAAGATGGCGTCCCTCGAATTAAGGTAGGAAAATTCTGATTGGCTGATGGAATCAGCCAATCACATTCAAGTTCAATCCGATTGGCTGATTGGATCAGCCAATCAGATTGAGCTCGCATTCTATTGTCTGATCAGAACAGCCAATAGAATGCGAGCTCAATCTGATTGGCTGATTGGATCAGCCAATCGGATTGAACTTGAATCTGATTGGCTGATTCCATCAGCCAATCAGAATTTTCCTACCTTAATTCCGATTGGCTGATAGAATCCTATCAGCCAATCGGAATTCGAGGGACGCCATCTTGGATGACGTCCCTTAAAGGAACTGTCATTCATCGGGAAGTCGTCGGTGAAGATGGATGGATCCCGCTGGAGGTCTTGAAGATCAGCGGCTCGTCATCGGATGGAACAACATAGAAGATGCGGCTTGGATGAAGATGTTTGCCGGTCCGGATGTCCTCTTCTGCCCAGATAGGATGAAGATTTCTTCCCGAAGATGGACTTCTTCATTTGCCGCTTGGATCAAGACTTCAGCCGGAGGATGGACATCACTCTTTAGCCCCCGCTTGGGCTTGGATGAAGACATCGGAGGCTCTTCTGGACCGATCGGTGAACCCGGCATGGTGAATACAAGGTAGGGAGATCTTCAGGGGCTTAGTGTTAGGTTTATTTAAGGGGGGTTTGGGTTAGATTAGGGGTATGTGGGTGGTGGGTTTTAATGTTGGGGGGGTATTGTATGTGTTTTTTTTACAGGCAAAAGAGCTGAATTCTTTGGGGCATGCCCCGCAAAGGGCCCTTTTCAGGGCTGGTAAGGTAAAAGAGCTTTGAACTTTTTTAATTTAGAATAGGGTAGGGCATTTTTTTTATTTTGGGGGGCTTTGTTATTTTATTAGGGGGCTTAGAGTAGGTGTAATTAGTTTAAAATTGTTGTAATATTTTTCTAATGTTTGTAAATATTTTTTTATTTTTTGTACTTTAGTTAGTTTATTTAATTGTATTTATTTGTAGGTATTTAATTTAAATTATTTATTGATAGTGTAGTGTTAGGTTCAATTGTAACTTAGGTTAGGATTTATTTTACAGGTAATTTTGTAATTATTTTAACTAGGTAGCTATTAAATAGTTATTAACTATTTAATAGCTATTGTACCTGGTTAAAATAAATACAAAGTTGCCTGTAAAATAAATATTAATCCTAAAATAGCTACAATATAATTATAATTTATATTGTAGCTATATTAGGGTTTATTTTACAGGTAAGTCTTTAGCTTTAAATAGGAATAATTTATTTAATATGAGTTCATTTATTATTTCATTATATTTAAGAGTTAATTTATTTTGTTAGATAAAAATTATATTTAACTTAGGGGGGTGTTAGTTTTAGGTTTAGACTTAGCTTTAGGGGTTAATACATTTATTATAGTAGCGGTGAGTTCCGGTCGGCAGATTAGGAGTTAATAAGTGAAGTTAGGTGTCGGCGATGTTAGGGAGGACAGATTAGGGGTTAATAATATTTCTTATAGGGTTATTGAGGTGGGAGTGAGGCGGATTAGGGGTTAATACATTTATTATAGTAGCGGTGTGGTCCGGTCGGCAGATTAGGGGTTAATAATTGTAGGTAGGTGGAGGCGACGTTGGGGGCGGCAGATTAGGGGTTAATAAATATAATATAGGGGTCAGCTGTGTTAGGGGCAGCAGATTAAGGGTACATAGGTATAATGTAGGTTGCGGCGGTGTACGGAGCGGCAGATTAGGGGTTAAAAAAATATGCAGGTGTCAGCGATAGCGGGGCAGCAGATTAGGGGTTAATAAATATTATGTAGGGGTCGGCAGTATTAGGGGCAGCAGATTAGGGGTACATAGGGATAACGTAGGTCGCGTCGGTGTACAGAGCGGCAGATTAGGGGTTAATAATTGTAGGTAGTTGGAGGCGACGTTGGGGGGGCAGATTAGGGGTTAATAAATATAATATAGGGGTCGGCGATGTTAGGGGCAGAAGATTAGGGGTACATAGGGATAATGTAGGTGGTGGCGGTGTGCGGTCGGCAGATTAGGGTTTAAAAATTTTTAATAGAGTGGCGGCGATGTGGGGGGGCCTCGGTTTAGGGGTACATAGGTAGTTTATGGGTGTTAGTGTACTTTATAGCACAGTAGTTAAGAGCTTTATAAACCGGCGTTAGCCCTTTATACTCTCGCTTGCTCGGGAGACACAGAGACAGATTATTAACCCATTTAAAAACACTATTTATATCTTAGAAAGACAGCTCACAGGACAATGGACTTTTGACGGACAGTAATGCGGGTTGGATAACTCAGATACTCTCTGTTATGGATCTTGGCATAAAGATTGATGTATTGGGGTAGATTATGAATGTAGTAGGATCTTAATTGAGGACTGTATGTTTTTTTGTTTTTCTGTTTTTCTACTTTGTTTTAGTTTTAGTGGTATTGAATTTATTTGCGTTTAAATTTAAAATGGCTGGAAAGAGCAAACAAAAAATGGACTTTTTACATCCTCTGCCATACTAGGCAGGAAAGACTGAACTGCAAAATGAGTCTAATTTCCACGCAGTTATGGACTTTGAAAAAGTGCATATTGAACCAAGTGTTGAAATGTTGTAATGTACATGTTTGTTCTGAAAATCCTTAATAAAGAAAGTTTATAAAAAAAAAAAAAAAAAACAACCCCCCAACAGTAAAACCCACCACCCACACAACCAACCCCCCAAATAAAATCCTAACTAAAAAAAACTAAGCTCCCCATTGCCCTGAAAAGGGCATTTGGATGGGCATTGCCCTTAAAAGGGCATTTACCTCTATTACTGCCCAAACCCTAACCTAAAAATAAAACCCACCCAATAAACCCTTAAAAAAACCTAGCACTAAACCCCGAAGATCCACAGTTTTGAAGACCGGACAATTATCCTCAACAAAGCCTTCATCCAGACGGCATCTTCTATCTTCATCCATCCGGCGCGGAGCGGGTCCATCTTCAAGACATCCAGCATAGAGCATCCTCTTCTTCCGACATCTAACGAAGAATGAAGGTTCCTTTAAATGACATCATCCAAGATGGTGTCCCTTGAATTCCGATTGGCTGATAGAATTCTATCAGCCAATCGGAATTAAAGGTGATAAAAATTCCTATTGGCTGATGCAATCAGAGAATAGGATTGAAGCTCAATCCTATTGGCTGATTGGAACAGCCAATAGAATGCAAGCTCAATCCTATTGGCTGATTGGATCAATCAATAGGATTGAAGCTCAATCCTATTGGCTGATTGCAAGTCATCACAGTAGTTCCTGTACAAGCAGTCCCTTAGCGGCAACAGACTGCTTGTACAGGAACTACTGTGATGACTTGCACAGGAATCCACCGGAACATTTGACGTCACTCCCGCATTTGTGGGCGTGTTTGGAAAGAAGCACGGATCGTCTTGGCGTCTTGGCAGCATACAGGGACGCTGCATAAGGAAACCATCCTCTAATAGCTTTAAAATAAAAGCAACACATAATTGGGATAATACATATCGCAAAGAAATCAAGGTACCTCAATGCAAAATTACAAACTTCAGTCTAAGATATAAATATACTGTGACTTCCTTTGAATATACAGCGCAAACATTGTGCCAAAATAGAGAGTAATCTGTTTAAGAACAACAAACTCCAATATCGGTAAAGACACTAACAAGAACCCAAAAAGAGGTTAACAGTTCACACTCTCAGCATATTTTTTAATGAACAACTTGGCATGATAATATAATATACCCATTTGACTTTACATATTGTTTAGCAACATTGTTTGATAACAATGTTCTTTTAATTAACAACGCTACACATCTGTGGTTTTTAACATTGTTACTTTGTGTCGTTAGGGATTTTAATATTGTTTAGAATTATTTAAACTAATATTGAATTTTTAAAACATCTGTTTAGAATAGATATGTGTGTATAGGACCAATAAGGTCAGATTAATCTGCTAACTACCTGTTAATTGCAAATGGTGTGAATATTGGTACCAATATATTCAGAAAGGCTTCATAAGTAGAATTATATGAAGTAAACATTTTATTTATATTACTAATTCTCATTTTTTATGAAAATAAATTAATTATTTGTTTTGAGCAGTTTGCATTTGTGAATCATTTGATCATAATTTATATGGAATGGTTTTACTTAGTATAAATTTTAATACATTGCCACACAATTAGATCTTAAGCCAGTGTTTTATACACAGGCGCTCACATAACATTTATTTTTTCTCTGTATCTTTATTCTCCCAGACTTTGGGATTGCCTGTCTTTTATGTGAAGCTTGATCTAGATCCAGCGCATAGTTTTTCACTACAGTTCTTTTTGCTGAAGTTACGGAGCTTTACGCTGTTTTATTGCAGGTGTTAGGCTTTTTTTTCAGCCGGTTCTCCCCATTGATGTCTATGGGGAAATCGTGCACAAGCACGTAAAACCAGCTCACCGCTGACTTAAGCAGCGCTAGTAATGGAGTGCGGTATGGAGCACAATATTGCTCTATGCCTAATAACGCCGGTTTTATGAAAACCTGCAATACCAGCGCTGTAGGTAAGTTTGCTGTGACAATAACGTGCAAGTTAGCACCGCACCCCTCATAACACAAAACTCTTAATCTAGCCGAAAGTTTGCACACTGTTCTAAATCTGTAAGGTCTTGAAAGCTTATGAAATAAAAGCAACCAGATTTCTAACATTGAAACTATTGATTCATTCATGAAATTGCAATGCAAAGCTGTCAGTAACCAGCAGAGGGCGCTCCTGCATAACAAAACATACAGAATATAATCTGAAAAGTTAAAACATAAAAGGTACATGAAACCCATTTTTTTCTTTATAATTACTATAGATCATCATACTGTTTTAAACAACTTTCCAATTTACCCCTTTCATTATATTTGCTTCATTATCTTGGTATCCTTTGTTGAAAGACACATTTTATGAACCATTGACAAGAGGCATATATGTGCAGCCACCAATCAGCAGATAGCTCCCAGTACTGTAATGATGCTTCTGAGCCTATTTAGGTATGCAACAAGGATACCAAGAGAATGAAGCAAATTAAGTAATAGAAGTAAATAGTTTAAGTTGTTTAAAATGTCATGTTCTCTCTGAATCTTGAAAGTTTAATATTGACTTAAACTAGAAAAAATGTGTCTTGCTATAATGAATTAGTCAGGTAGGTGATGATAACCTATATGTATAATAGTTAACCATCTATTAAAGTTATTGAATAACAATCTAAATGATTATTCCTTATATCTTAACCTCATCACATTTTGTTATTTTTTTTTATCTTTCCTAGACACTGAAAAATGCCAGCGTCCTTAACCTTCACCTCCATATTTTAGCTCATATTTGCTTCATATTGCAAACAACTAAAGGGTCCTGCACACACAGGGATAATTCCAGAATAGAACATTTGTAAGGTTAGGAAAAAAGAACCTTGAAGTTTACAGAATAAGGGGGATTTTGAAAACCTTTGTACCTATATATATAGTAGGCGATAAGCCTGCCCGGAGGGCTGTCTATGTTTAAAGAAATACAAACCCCCAAGGTAATTTTACTAAAAATAAAAAATGTAAAATTACATAAAAAAATAAACAAAGCTATCCAAAATAAAAAAATGTAAACCTAAACTAATTCCCCTATAAAAATAACCCCCCCCCCCCCCCCAAAATAAAAACACCCCCTAATCTAATACTAAACTACCAATAGCCCTTAAAATGGGCCTTTTGTAGGGCATTGCCTTAAGTTAAACAGCTCTGTTACTTACAAAATGACTAATTACCTCCTGACAGTAAAAACCCCCACCCAACCAACCACCCAAAATAAAAAAAAACTAACACAAAAAACCTAAACTACCCATTGCCCCTAAAGGGGCATTTGTATGGGCATTTCCCTTAAAAGGACATTCAGCTCTTTTACTTCCCTTAAAAGGGCAATCAGCAATTTTACAGCCCATTAAATCACTAATCTTAAAAAAAGTAAAAAAAATAAAAATCCTAAAGCTAAGCCACAAATATGTACTCACCCTTCCTGAACTACGGCAGAGACGGTCTTCTTCCGGGGCGGCTCCATCATCTTCTTCATCCTGTGCGAAGGCAGAGCGGAGGTGCGGAGCGGTCTTCCCCGATGCGCGGATCCAGAGCAGCGGTCCTCAGCGGCGGTTCTCATAGGCGGTTCTCAGCGGCGTGGAGGCTCCTCTTCATCCGATCTTCGGCATACACTAAAAATTTAATGGAAGGTCCAGCAATCAATTTGGGGTAAGTTGCATTCCTATTGGCTGAAATTTTAAAATCAGCCAATAGGATTAAAGCTACTGAAATCCTATTGGCTGTTCAAATCAGTCAATTAGATTTCAGTAACTCTCACCCATTGGCTGATTTAAACATTTCAGCCAATAGGAATGCAAGGTATCCCAATAAATATGGGATACCTTGCATTCAATCTTCAGTGTGCGACTGTGTAAAGAGGAGCCTCCACACTGCTGAGGATCGCCGCCGCCGCTGAAGACCGCCACTGAGGATCCGTGCATCGGGAAAGCCAGCTCTGTGCCGCCTTCGCTCATAATGAAGATAGAAGATGATGGAGCCGCCTGGAAGGAAACCTTCTCTGCTGGACTTCAGGTATGCTGAGTACCTTTTTGGGGCTTAGTTTTAGGATTTTTTTTTCTTTTTTTCTTTTTTTCTTTTTTTTATTGTTAAGATCAGGGATTTTATTGGGTTGTAAAAGAGCTGATTGCCCTTTAAAGGGCAGTAAAAGAGTTGAATTTTCTTTTAAGGGCAATGCCCATACAAATGCCCCTTTAGGTGCAATGGGTAGTTTAGGTTTTTTTTGTGTTAGTTTTTTTCATTTTGGGGGGTTTGGTGGGTGGGGGGTTTTACTGTTAGGGGTAAAATAGCTGTTTAATTTAGGGCAATACCCTGAAAAAGTCCCTTTTAAGGGCTATTGGTAGTCTAGTTTACATTAGGGGGGCTTTTTTATTTTCATAGGGATTAGATTTAAAAAAAAATATTTTTTATAAAAAAAAATTTCTGTAATGTTAGACTTTTTTATTTTTTGTAATGTTAGATTAATTTTTTGTAATTTAATGTTAGGATTTTTTATTTTAAGTTTAATTTAGTAGTAATTGGGGTTAATTTAGGGGGTGTTAGGTTAGGAGGCTTAGTAATTAAATTAGTTATTTGCATTGTGGGGTGGTTTATTGCGATGTGTGGGTTTGTCGGTTTAGGGGTTAATAGTATAGTTAGTTGGCGTTGTAGGGTTCGGCGGTTTAGGGGTTAATATTGTAATTTATTTAGTCGGCGTTGTGGGGTTTAGCGGTGTAAGAGATTTGGTAGTTTCTGTTGTGGGAGTTTAGCGATTTAAGGGTTAGGTTTTTTTGTTAATACTTAGTACGGGCGACGGTTATGTTTAATTTTTTTTAATACTTTGTGCGGGCGGTTAGTTTTATTTTTTTTATACTTCGCGCGGGTGGTTAGTTTTATTTTTTTTATACTTCTTGCGGGTGGTTAGTTTTTTTTTAATACTTCATGCGGCTGTTAGTTTTTTTTATATATTTCTTGTGGGCCGTTACGTGTTTTTTAGTTATTTTATTATTTATTGCGGGCGGTTGTGTGGTTTTTTTTTAAGGCCTTGTTTGCGTACACTGGATCCAGGTGGATTCCGAAAATGTTAGGGTGGTGAAAGAAAATTACCCTGCCATTTTCAGAATCCACAAGGATGCAGCTTCGCTGCATCCAGGTGGATTCTTTTGGCTGCGCGCACAGCCAACATTCTTTTGGCTGCCTCGCGCAGCCAACATTCCTTTGAGGATGTGTGCGCAACTGGCGACAGTGACGGACGCATTACAAATGCGATTATATTATAGATATTCCTCTTGGATGTCTTCACACTACCTCCAACTCAATCTGTCCAAAACTGAGCTGCTTCTTATCCCCCCCTTTTCCAGACATCCAACACCTGACATTTCTCTGACGGTTGGAGACTCTATTCTCAACACCTCACCCCAGGTCCGCTGTCTTGGGGTCACACTAGACTCAGAACTCACATTCAACCCACATATACAAGCGCTTACCAAATCCTGCCATTCACACCTACGCAACATTTCAAGAATTCGTCCCTTCCTTACTCAAAAAACTACAAAAATACTTATTCAGTCCCTCATTTTGTCACGCATTGATTATTGCAATCTACTCCTAAATGGCCTTCTAAAACACTGCCTCTCCTCCCTCCAATCTGTTATGAATGCTTCAGCTAGACTCATCCACCTAAGATCTACATCAGCTGCTCCCCTCTGCCAGTCTCTACACTGGCTCCCCATACACTCCAGAATACAATTTAAAGTATTAACCCTAACTTACAAAGCACTAAACAGTCTAACTCCCAACTATATTTCCTCTCTCATCGTGAAATACTCCCCATCCCGTCCTCTTCGATCAACCTCTGACCTACGTCTCTACACTCCTGTTATCTCTACATCCCACTCCCACCTACAAGACTTTGTACATGCTGCTCCTGTCCTCTGGAACTCTCTACCCCGCTCCATAAGACTGTCTCCAACCTTATATAGCTTCAGACGCTCCTTGAAAACTCACCTATTCAGAGAGGCTTACCATCTCTCCTTCATCTCTCATCCTAACCAAACTAATACATGTACATGAACTGCCTGACTCACTGCTGCAAATACAACAATGTAACAAGCTACCCCAACCTTATGTCTCTGCACCCTAAACCTGTAGACTGTGAGCTCTCCGGAACAGGGCCCTCTTCCACCTGTACTAGATTTGTTTAGTTTTGTTATGTTTTGTATTTTATCACAAATCCTTGTCATTGTATAACCCTATCATTGTACCCAGCGCTACGGAATTTGTCGGCGCTTTACAAATAAATGATAATAATAACATAGTTTGGAAGTGGGAATTATGCCATATAACTATTCCTTAAAATAAGTAAACTATGATGCCCTCCACCAAGCTAGCTGTCCTACAACAGATAGTGCCTTTAACCAATTAACTATTTTAACTAATGCACTTTTGTTATTAAATACACTTTAACGCAAAGATTCAAAGTTATTTTCGGTATGTATAATAGTAATGCTTGCAAACATAAATAAATGGTGTGTGCCTTATTAATGCAATTTCAAATACATTTTAATGTACCTTCTTGGATTACACAGCACATTTTGAAGTCATATATGTTCCTCTGTAATTATACAATGTTGTGTTTTGCAATGGGGCCTATAGATGTTACTAATTTGTACACATGCATTTCCCACAGTAAGAAAACAATGAGATCATTGATTTACCATCTGAATTATGTATGAGGTCTTCTGCTGCACCACAAGTCCTTAAGGGGTTTTTGGTCCTGCAGTAGTAAACAGTAGGTCTCGACGGTGGTGAGATGCTCTGCTACAACATACCTCACTCCAGAATGCATTGGGCTATAGTGCAACCTTGCCACTGCCAGTGAGAGCTGCGCTTTTTCATCCCTATTCTATTGAACCTTTGTCATTCAGAGGTTAAAGGGACAACAAACTCTAAAAAAATCTATCATACCTATGAAAGCAATATTTAAATATGTTAAAGTGATAGTAAACACCAAAAATGTTATTGTTTAAAAAGATAGATAATCCCTTTATTCCCCATCCCCCAGTTTTGCATAACCAACACGTTTATAGAAATATACCTTTTACCTCTAATTACCTGTATCTAAGACTCTGCTGACTGCCTCCTTATCTCAGTTTTTTTTACATACTTGCATTTCAGGCAATTAGGGCTGAATCTTAAATAACTTCACGTGCATAAGCACAATGTTATCTATATGAAACACATGAACTAACGCCCTCTAGCTGTGAAAATGTCAAACGCATTAATTTAAGAGGCAGCCTTGAAGGGCTTAGAAATTAGCATATGAGACTACCTAGGTTTAGCTTTTACCTAAGAATAACAAGAGAACAAAGCAAATTTGATGATAAAAGTAAACTAGAAAGTTGTTTAAAATAAAATGCCCTATCTGAATCATGAAAGTTTAATTTGGACTTTACTACAGGGAGTGCAGAATTATTAGGCAAATGAGTATTTTGACCACATCATCCTCTTTATGCATGTTGTCTTACTCCAAGCTGTATAGGCTCGAAAGCCTACTACCAATTAAGCATATTAGGTGATGTGCATCTCTGTAATGAGAAGGGGTGTGGTCTAATGACATCAACACCCTATATCAGGTGTGCATAATTATTAGGCAACTTCCTTTCCTTTGGCAAAATGGGTCAAAAGAAGGACTTGACAGGCTCAGAAAAGTAAAAAAATAGTGAGATATCTTGCAGAGGGATGCAGCACTATTAAAATTGCAAAGCTTCTGAAGCGTGATCATCGAACAATCAAGCGTTTCATTCAAAATAGTCAACAGGGTCGCAAGAAGCGTGTGGAAAAACCAAGGCGCAAAATAACTGCCCATGAACTGAGAAAAGTCAAGCGTGCAGCTGCCAAGATGCCACTTGCCACCAGTTTGGCCATATTTCAGAGCTGCAACATCACTGGAGTGCCCAAAAGCACAAGGTGTGCAATACTCAGAGACATGGCCAAGGTAAGAAAGGCTGAAAGACGACCACCACTGAACAAGACACACAAGCTGAAACGTCAAGACTGGGCCAAGAAATATCTCAAGACTGATTTTTCTAAGGTTTTATGGACTGATGAAATGAGAGTGAGTCTTGATGGGCCAGATGGATGGGCCCGTGGCTGGATTGGTAAAGGGCAGAGAGCTCCAGTCCAACTCAGACACCAGCAAGGTGGAGGTGGAGTACTGGTTTGGGCTGGTATCATCAAAGATGAGCTTGTGGGGCCTTTTCAGGTTGAGGATGGAGTCAAGCTCAACTCCCAGTCCTACTGCCAGTTTCTGGAAGACACCTTCTTCAAGCAGTGGTACAGGAAGAAGTCTGCATCCTTCAAGAAAAACATGATTTTCATGCAGGACAATGCTCCATCACACGCGTCCAAGTACTCCACAGCGTGGCTGGCAAGAAAGGGTATAAAAGAAGAAAATCTAATGACATGGCCTCCTTGTTCACCTGATCTGAACCCCATTGAGAACCTGTGGTCCATCATCAAATGTGAGATTTACAAGGAGGGAAAACAGTACACCTCTCTGAACAGTGTCTGGGAGGCTGTGGTTGCTGCTGCACGCAATGTTGATGGTGAACAGATCAAAACACTGACAGAATCCATGGATGGCAGGCTTTTGAGTGTCCTTGCAAATAAAGGTGGCTAAATTGGTCACTGATTTGTTTTTGTTTTGTTTTTGAATGTCAGAAATGTATATTTGTGAATGTTGAGATGTTATATTGGTTTCACTGGTAAAAATAAATAATTGAAATGGGTATATATTTGTTTTTTGTTAAGTTGCCTAATAATTATGCACAGTAATAGTCACCTGCACACACAGATATCCCCCTAAAATAGCTATAACTAAAAACAAACTAAAAACTACTTCCAAAACTATTCAGCTTTGATATTAATGAGTTTTTTGGGTTCATTGAGAACATGGTTGTTGTTCAATAATAAAATTAATCCTCAAAAATACAACTTGCCTAATAATTCTGCACTCCCTGTATCCCTTTAAAACAAATTTGGCATGAAAAAAATGGTTATTTTACAGCTGTTTGTTATTAAATTTGAAGATAACAGGAAGTGCAAGTGGGTCTTAAGGGCTGATAGCTCACTAGCTTAAAACAATACAGTGATACAAAATAAGTAACAGCACAGATAAGTGCACAACAAACCATTGAACATTATATTAATAACATGCCTTTATAGATAAAAGGATACACTTATAAAATAATGTCTAAGTCTAATATCAATCCAATAGTACATTTCCAGTAAAAGATATTCAGAATTACACATGTTCAGTGCCTCACAAAAAAAGTGCAATAGTGAAGTCCTGTTATGACTAAATTGATGTAAATGATCATGCAGGGCCGGCTCAAGATATTGTGCTGCCTGGGTCAGAGAATAAAATGACGCCCCTCCCCAATAATAACATTACTGATTAGCATATCAACCTGCTAGCCTAACCACTGACCTTATTAAGCCTGTGCAATAAGTGAGATTAGTTAGGGAAGAGATACACTTGTCCCACCTTAAATGTTGCCCCTGAATGACTGAGTCTTTGTGCATGACGAGGTTATGCTGCTGGGTGGAGTTTGGGTCTGACAGTGACTGACTCAGTGCTGCACCTTGTCAAGTGCTGCTTGGGTTCATTGGACCCACTTGGTCTCATGGTTGAGCCGGCCCTGTGATCATACCAAATCATTGCTTATCAAAATTAGCTCTGTGATATGCACATGCCTAAGTGTAGCCATCATGACTCAGTGATAAAAGCTATATTTATTGCCATGAATATATAAAAACAATGCATAACATGGTGCAATATAAAACCACTAAAGGTGTTAACTACAGTCTTCAATGAATATAAAACCCAAAACTTTCATGATTGTAATAGAACATACAATTTTGAACAACTTTCCAATTTACTTCTATTATACAATTTTCTTTGTTTCTTGTTATCCTTTGTTGAAAAGCAGGAAGGTAAGCTCAGGAGCGTGCAAGTGTCTGCAGCATTATATGGCAGCAGTTTTGCAACAATGTATTACATTAGCAAGAGCACTAGAGGGCAGCACTATTTCCTGTCATGTAGTGTTCTAGACTTGTGCATGCTAACTATCTAAATATCCCTTCAACAAAGAATAACATGAGAACAAAGCAAATTTGATAATATAAGTAAAGAATTTGGGGTTTCATGTCACTTTAAATTTAAACGCTGTAAAAGTAGCCTATATGGACGAATGGCTGCGTATTATGTTAATACAATTCCACTATTCATGGAGCTTTTTTTCCTGCAGACTTTCGAGCACAAACTCTCCTTGTGAATTGCACATGATTGTGACACTTTCAATATACATTTCACTATATAACATCAGCTTATATAAGAATAATGTTCCTAACCATGGGCTATACTATTTTCTTCACAATGTAGTGAGCCATTTTGAATTTGGGCAATCTATTTTATTTTACTGCCTGTGGCTGACAACAACATCTCCCTCTGGTGGACAGTGACAACATCACAAAAAGTCAAAAATATTTTTTTTCCCCTCAGTACAGAAACATCCCTTTTACAACTAAGAACAACAAAAAAAACCTTATATTTAGATGCAACAAAAATTAAGGGCCAGATTACAAGTGGCACGCTATTTAGTGCTTTCGCTCAAGTTAAAACTAGAAGCTATTTTTTGTGTGCGTCGGGTAGTGTGCGTATTACGAGTTGAAAATATAAATTTTGTGCGAAAATGAAACCTGACAGTGCACTAACCAAAGGACTTTGCGATATATCGCAACCACGTTAACATATTCTCCACATAGAAGTAAATGGAGAGCGCAGTAGAAAAAAAAAACTAACAGCTATTGTTTGCCAGCTAAATTTTTTATTTCAACTAGTAATAATGGCACTAGCCCTATTGTAAAAAAAATCCCAAAAGAGCAGTAATTACAGTAGATTTGCATAATCAACAAATGCATGATAAAAAGCGCTGCCAGACGGCCATATATTTAAATGGAATTCTTTACTTTACATCTCCAATGTCAGTACCGATGCTGCACCCATTGCGATATATAGTAAAACACCACTCAGCAATGCTTCCTTTACACAGTAATGTCGGCACTTTTGAATATTTTGCCAGCATTCTCAACATCACGGGCGCGATCCGATATCGATCCGATATCGATCGCAGTTTGCGGCGCAAGCGAGGGAACCGGCGTCGCCCGCAGTTTCAGCTCGCAACTCGAGCCATCCCATATAGGTCGCCGTCAGATGCTAACGTGCTGTAAGTCTCACAAACCAGCGATGTCCAGAAATCTGCGTAAGTACAAATTTCTGGCGTCGCCAGTGACTTGCGGCACGTTAGAAACTGCCGGCGCCTATAAAACCTGACTAAAGTCTAAAACACCCGCACTGTCTAACACGCCTCCCTAACATAGCCCGCACTGTCTAACACGCCTCCCTAACATAGCCCGCACTGTCTAACCCTCTATCCGCTATCCCCCCTCACTAGCCTAACAATAAAAAAGCTATTAACCCCTAAACCGCCGCTCCTTTACCCCGCCGCAACCTAATAAAGTTATTAACCCCTAAACCGCCGCTCCCATACCCCGCCGCCAGCTATATTATATCTATAACCCCCTAAAGTGAGCCCCTAACACCGCCGCCATCTATATTAAAATTATTAACCCCTAATGTAAGCCCCTTACACCGCCGCCATCTCTATTAAAATGATTAACCCCTAATTTAATCTACCTACCCCGCCGCCAGCTATATTATCTATATTAACCCTAAGTATATTATAGTTAATATAGGTATTACATTATATATATTAACTATATTAACCCTAATTATATTAGGGTTAATATAGTTACTATAGTATTTATATTAACTATATTAACTCTATCTAACCCTAACTAAATTTATATTAAATTAATCTAATTCATTTATAAACTAAAATATTCCTATTTAAATCTAAATACTTACCTATAAAATAAACCCTAAGATAGCTACAATATAATTAATAATTACATTGTAGCTATGTTAGGGTTAATATTTATTTTACAGGTAAATTGTTAATTATTTTAACTAGGTATAATAGATATTAAATAGTTATTAACTATTTAATATCTACCTAGTTAAAATAATTACCCAATTACCTGTAAAATAAATCCTAACCTAAGTTACAAATACACCTACACTATCAATAAATTTAATAAACTACAAACATCTATCTAAAAATACAATTAAATTAACTAAACTAAATTACAAAAAAAAACAAACACTAAATTACAAAAAATAAAAAAAAGATTAC
The DNA here is from genome assembly GCF_027579735.1 of Bombina bombina. Lineage (NCBI taxonomy): Eukaryota > Metazoa > Chordata > Amphibia > Anura > Bombinatoridae > Bombina > Bombina bombina. Next base: position 607,306,623 of record NC_069501.1, on the reverse strand, counting down.
AAGATATTTAAGCTAATTACACCTATTCTAAGCCCCCTAATAAAATAATAAACCCCCAAAATAAAAAAAAATTCCCTGCCCTATTCTAAATTCAACAAATTTCAAAGCTCTTTACCTTACCAGCCCTTAAAAGGGCCTTTTGTGGGGCATGCCCCAAAGAATTCAGCTCTTTTGCATACAACAAATACAATACCCCCCCCCCCATTACAACCCACCACCCACATACCCCTATTCTAAACCCACCCAAACCCCCCTTAAAAAAGCCTAACACTACCCCCCTGAAGATCTCCCTACCTTGTCTTCACCACACCGGGCCGAACTCCTGATCCGATCCGGGCGATGTCTTCCTCCAAGCGGCAAAGAAGAATTCTTCCTCCGGCGACGTCTTCCTCCAAGCGGCAGCAAAGTCTTCATTCTTCCGGCGGCATCTTCAATCTTCTTTCTTCGCTCTGCCGCCGCGGAGCATCCATCCCGGCCGACTGCTGAACTTGGAATGAGGTACCTTTAAATGACGTCATCCAAGATGGCGTCCGCCGAATTCCGATTGGCTGATAGGATTCTATCAGCCAATCGGAATTAAGTTAAAAAAATCTGATTGGCTGATTGAATCAGCCAATCAGATTCAAGTTCAATCCGATTGGCTGATCCAATCAGCCAATCAGATTGAGCTCGCATTCTATTGGCTGATCGGAACAGCCAATAGAATGCGAGCTCAATCTGATTGGCTGATTGGATCAGCCAATCGGATTGAACTTGAATCTGATTGGCTGATTCAATCAGCCAATCAGATTTTTTTAACTTAATTCCGATTGGCTGATAGAATCCTATCAGCCAATCGGAATTCGGCGGACGCCATCTTGGATGACGTCATTTAAAGGTACCTCATTCCAAGTTCAGCAGTCGGCCGGGATGGATGCTCCGCGGCGGCGGAGCGAAGAAAGAAGATTGAAGATGCCGCCGGAAGAATGAAGACTTTGCTGCTGCTTGGAGGAAGACGTCGCCGGAGGAAGAATTCTTCTTTGCCGCTTGGAGGAAGACATCGCCCGGATCGGATCAGGAGTTCGGCCCGGTGTGGTGAAGACAAGGTAGGGAGATCTTCAGGGGGGTAGTGTTAGGCTTTTTTAAGGGGGGTTTGGGTGGGTTTAGAATAGGGGTATGTGGGTGGTGGGTTGTAATGGGGGGGGGGTATTGTATTTGTTGTATGCAAAAGAGCTGAATTCTTTGGGGCATGCCCCACAAAAGGCCCTTTTAAGGGCTGGTAAGGTAAAGAGCTTTGAAAATTGTTGAATTTAGAATAGGGCAGGGAATTTTTTTTATTTTGGGGGTTTATTATTTTATTAGGGGGCTTAGAATAGGTGTAATTAGCTTAAATATCTTGTAATCTTTTTTTTATTTTTTGTAATTTAGTGTTTGTTTTTTTTTGTAATTTAGTTTAGTTAATTTAATTGTATTTTTAGATAGATGTTTGTAGTTTATTAAATTTATTGATAGTGTAGGTGTATTTGTAACTTAGGTTAGGATTTATTTTACAGGTAATTGGGTAATTATTTAACTAGGTAGATATTAAATAGTTAATAACTATTTAATATCTATTATACCTAGTTAAAATAATTAACAATTTACCTGTAAAATAAATATTAACCCTAACATAGCTACAATGTAATTATTAATTATATTGTAGCTATCTTAGGGTTTATTTTATAGGTAAGTATTTAGATTTAAATAGGAATATTTTAGTTTATAAATGAATTAGATTAATTTAATATAAATTTAGTTAGGGTTAGATAGAGTTAATATAGTTAATATAAATACTATAGTAACTATATTAACTATATTAACCCTAATATAATTAGGGTTAATATAGTTAATATATATAATGTAATACCTATATTAACTATAATATACTTAGGGTTAATATAGATAATATAGCTGGCGGCGGGGTAGGTAGATTAAATTAGGGGTTAATCATTTTAATAGAGATGGCGGCGGTGTAAGGGGCTTACATTAGGGGTTAATAATTTTTATATAGGTGGCGGCGGTGTAAGGGGTCAGATTAGGGGATAGATAAGGTAGATGGCGGCGGTTTTAGAGGCTCACAGTAGGGGGTTAGTTTATGTAGATGGCGGCGGGGTCCGGGAGCGGCGGTTTAGGGGGTAATAACTTTATTAGGGATTTCGGGGGGGGGGGGGATCGCGGTAGACAGGGAGATAGACATTGCGCATGCGTTAGGTGTTAGGTTTATTTTAGCAGATCGCGGTTGACAGGGAGATAGACATTGCGCATGCGTTAGGTGTTAGGTTTATTTTCTAGTTAGTTTAGGGAGTTACGGGGCTCCAATAGTCAGCGTAAGGCTTCTTACGGCTGCTTTTTGTGGCGAGGTGAAAATGGAGTAAGTTTTCTCCATTTTCGCCACGTAAGTCCTTACGCTGCATATTGGATACCAAACTGCGCGGGTTTGGTATACCTGCCTATGGCCCAAAAAACTACGGGCGACGGCAGAAATATACGCGCGTAACTTCTAGGTTACGCCGTATATAGGATACCAAATCCGCGCAAATATTGGCGTCGCCGACTTTTGCTGGCGACGATTTATATCGGATCGACCCCCACATCGGAACCCATTTGAATATATATCGTCGCCTTGCAGCACTTTTGATCATCAGGGCCTAAGTGTATCACTACCTTATGGAGGAAAGCTCTACATGCCTTTAAATTTGTACAATGCCTTATTACCTCCTGTATAGACTCAAATAAACATTTTTGGAAATGGATCCCTCCATACGTGTTATCTCCAAGTACATAAATCGGTTGTTAATAAAAGCATTTTAAATCTGGAAGAAAGGTCTAAATGCCTATAACTGTGTGTAATTTCTTATTACCTCCAATATGGGCTCAAATAACCATTTTTGCAAAAGTATCTCTCCATAGCGGTTATCTCCAAGTACATAAATCAGTTGTTAATAAATACTTTTAAATCTTGAAAATAATTAAGTCCTTTAGGATGTATAGTTTACAAACAGAAAATCCATTGAGCATCTCTCTGTAATAAAATATTGCCCCTTTTACCACCCCTAGGGGGTTTGGGGAAATGATTGATGATGATGGTACTCAGAGAATCAACTGTATGTCCCTGTTGCTCAAAGTGTCACGCTACCGACTGTTCAAATTTCCATTGGTTATTGCCTGTCTAAAGGCATTTCTGTGGTTTGCCATATGTTCTCTGAGAGTCCAACTCATTTTTCCCACATAATACAGTGAACATGAGCAAATCAACACATAAACAATGTATGTAATGGTATATGTTAATATATAATTAATGGAAGACTTTTTATTCCGGTGTGGATGATTAAATATATTAGTTACTATGAGACTGTTACATTCAAGACATTTTTGGCATCCTCTCTTTCTTGACTTGTAAACGTCACTTGTATAGCAAATAGTTGGATCTGTCTTGACTAAAAGGTCCCTTAAATAAGGTGCTCATTTTTACTCAATTAGTGGTGGCTCTATATCCTTAAAGGGGAGGGTTTGATCTGACTCCAAGATATACAGTACCAATATCATCTAAACACCTGTCCCACTTTGGCTGTATTGGGACCAAACATTGTAGAAAAGATCAGGTTATCCTTTCCTGTTTTTTCTTCTCTAGAAAAGTTATTTGTGTTTGTCCCTTTGAGAGTTCAATCTGAGAGTCCAACAGTTTATTGTTATAACCTCATTTAATTAACTTTTGCTTCATTTCTCCTAACTGTAAGACCCCCACCTCATAATTAGAATTTTTTTTAATTTGTATGCTATATTTGAATCATGAAGGAAACATTTTGGATTTTGTGCCCCTTAAAAACATTCTTTTGCAAATATTAAATGTTTTAGTGCACTTCATTGTTTTTGCATTACTGTCTGTAGCAAAGTGTGGAGATTGAAGCTTGATATTGTTATCTCTTGAAAACAACACTAAGGGCTAGATTACAAGTGGCGCTCTATTTATATTTTCATCTGCGTTGAAATTAAAAAATGATCATGGGCGCATTAGCTCACATATTACAAGTTGAAAGTAAAAAGGTAGCACGTGAGCAAAAAGACTCAGGCAATCTAACTTCAGGACTTTGGATACCTCCCAAACTCCTTCTTTTATGTGTCACGCTGAAAAAATGATTTGCATTGCTATGTTCTTCACATAGACGAACATTTTATTTTTAAATAGACATTTTTCTCTCTCTCAATTTTTTTTGTAAAATATATATCTATACATACTATACATATATATCTATTTATGTTTATGTATGTGTTTGACAGCGCGAGGGAGAGCATTCCAGAGGATAGGTGCCTCACGAGAAAAGTTCTTCAGTCTAGCATGGGAAGAGGTTATAATCAAAGATGCAAGGAGCAGGTCATTGTTGGACTCTAGGGGGTGGCTGGAGTATATTTATTGATTAGTGAGGACAGGTAGTATGGAGCAGCATTGGTAAGGCGTTTTGTAGGTCAGGGTGAGAATTTTGAAATTAATTCAACTAAGAATGGGGAGCCAGTGAAGGGAATCGCAGACAGGTGCAGTAGATACAGAGTGACGGGAAATGTGGATTAGCCTGGCAGAGGCATTTAGGATGGATTTAAGGAGGGAGAGACAGGCGAGAGGAAGGCCAGTGAGTAGGTTATTGCAGTAAAGTCAGGAAATTAAAAGGGAGTGGATTATTTGTTTTGTAGTTTCAGTGCTCAGTAATGGGTGAATTTTGGAAATATTGAGTAGTACCATGGTAATCATCTGTTCAAAGAAATAATTTAAGATCTTTTAATTTATTAGAGCATAAACAAGAGAGTTCAAACTAGTAAAGATATTGTTCCAAGGTAGTTGTTGATAAAATGGGAAATCTAATGTTTAAAATACAGTTGGGAACAAATAAAGTTTTGAACCGATAAATGTAATTATTAGTATAACAACTATTTGTATAGTAGAGACGTGCTGTTGCAGGTAATGTATTTCGAAATATGAGCAGCTAAGTGTTTTGGGTATATAGAGGTAATGAGAGCCGAGAATCATGCACCCTTGAAATGAGTATTGTGTCCTCAATAGGCTTCCGTAGTGAGTCACATGTAACTTTGGCCGCATTCGGGCAGCGCTCATGAGCTAGTGGAGACGCTTCACTTCCAGCAATGACGTGGCACTAGGTGACGTCACAAGCAAAGGAGCTTAGAAAAATGTTCGCATGCACAAAGGGATCTTCTGCACAATAATGGACTTTGCGCATATTGCGAACATTTTTACTAAGCTCCCTTGTAGCTGTTACAAAACACCGTTTCCCCAGTGTTTCTGGTTTATCCTGCCTCTCTGCAAACATCGGAACTCCGACCCACCTCCATTCAGCTGCTCTCAGCTCAGCCCCTATAGCTTATCCTGCCCCATTCAGCTAATAATAATAAAGATATAAGGGCTGCAGCTCCCATCACTCACATGGGGCAGGTTAAACTACAGAGGCTGAGCTGAGAGTAGCTGAATGGAGGTGGCTCGGAGTTCTGATATTTGCCGAAAGGCAGGGGAAACCAGAAACGTGTCCGAGCTTGCTCTGAAAAGTCCCAGCTTTTAAAGCACGCTGGAAGTGCTGGGACTTACATCAGCAGAGCGCTCAAAAAACGCCAGGCATCTCACTTGCAAGTGTGAAGAAAACGCTCCAAGCGAGTCCCAGTTCGCTTGAAGTGCTGCCCAAACGCAGCCTTTGCTAGAAACGTTATAATTCAGCAGTGGGAATAATAAAAGGTATACGAATGGATAAAACCAAGCTAAAACAGAGACACAGAGACGGCATTGGTTTAACAGCTGATGTATAGACTTGGAACTCTCTCAGCATAAAGTGGAGATGGAACGGAACCGGAGGGACTTCTTGAACCAAGGTAGTGGTGACGTTATACACTTTCTTTTATTTTGTACATGCAATAATGTTTAGCAGGATTTTTTAATAAATGTAATAATTCTTCCTTGAGTTGGGGAATGTGCTGTCTCTTTTCTCTTTTCGTGTTCTAGATACTACTTACGATTTGAACCACGTATATGACAACTGCTGCCAGCAAGGAAGGTTTTATGCAGATTGTGTGTGATTACTTCATAAGTTTTTTGGATTTATAAGGAACACGGATGACCAAAAATCAAGATTGAACAAGGACAGTGTTATTTTTTATTTTATATAATAATACAAAAACAGTTCTCTCAATTATCATTCACGAAGTCAGTTCCTTTGTTAGTATTTTTATTTATTTTACATTATAACCGTAGCAGTATATCTATTATAATTGTTATACATTTTATAAGGATAATTTTAGTAGCACTAATTTTTATTTTGGTGTATTTTTTATAGCTGTTGATAAGTTTGCCCAGTGAAGAAGTATACATGAGAAGAGTAGAGGACCCAGGACAGAGCCTTGAGGTACTCCAACAGGCTTTGAAGAGGATGAGTCATTAGCAAATGACACAGAAAAGGATCTGTGAGAACGTTAAGAGTGGATCCAAGAGAGAGATGTGTCACAGAGACCAAGATAGCAAGATCAGGACAGGTTATAGTGAAAGTGTGAGAGAGAAGATGTTGAATACGTTTGAAAAATTTAAGTGGATCAACAGTGTTTAGATTTCTACAGGTGCACGGGTGAGAAGGAGAAGTGAGTTTAGCCAATTTATTAAGATTATGGGTGAGCAGGGTGTGGTCTAAAACAGCAAAGGGGCAACAGGTAAATACAGATATAGAGCAGAGGTAGAAAAATACCAGGTTAATAGAGTGTCCACCACAGTGAGTAGAGAATAGGATAGACTGTGAGAGAACGAAGGAGGATGTGAGTGAAAGAAGTTTAGAGGCAGCAGGGGCAGATGGGTTATCAATGTGAATGCTGAAGTCACATTCACATTAGAGAAGTTATATTTGTAGAGAGAAAGTGAGAAAACTAGGCAGAAAAGTTGTCAAGGAATTGGGAGGTTGGTCCAGGAGGGTTATAGATGACTTCCACTATGAGAGAGAGTAAGGAGAAAAGGCTAATGCAATATATTTCAAAGGAGGAGTAGGAAAGAGATAGGAGTGGAGATAGGTACTGATAGGTGCAGGGGGGGGGGGAGCAGGCTCTCAACACCACCATCATGTCTCTCATCTGGCCTAGGGGTGTGGCTAAAGTGGAGACCACCATGTGTGACAGCAGCAATGCAAACAGATAGCCAGGTTTAGGTAATTGCTAAAAAAAATTATGTCTGTCATTTGTTTATCAAACCCCTTTAATTGTACAGTCTGTTATGTCCTCTTAACAGATAATTAGCAACATTAATAGTTAGCAAATGAATGTGGACAATGTGTTTGTTATCAACTCTTTGCTTTCCTTGCTTGATAGCAAAGGAATTGTGGGGGCTGTGTGTGTCTAAGCAAAAAAATGCAATGTCATCGCATACACAGGATATCATTTGAATAACAGAATGCCTCTGGGCTAAAATGTATTCTTCACACACCCATTTCTTCCCATATCCTTTTTCCTTATTGTTATACATGATACTAATCAGATTTCTAGAAATAGTGACGTTTTTGTTGATTCTGTGCCAAGCCAGACTCTGATTACTTTTGTGTATTCATTAAAATTCAATAAAAAAAAAAAAGAGAAAGAGGCTAATGCAGAAAATACAGTTTCTTAATGGATTTTGTAGATCTTTTTCCATTGTGTTTGATTTGTAACTGTGTAATTTACGTATGATGAGATCTGTAATCTACATAGTATGAGATCTGTATATCATATGTAACAAGAGTTGCCAGGATTAAACTAAAGTCTATTAAAATGTATGTAGAAAAACTGTACACTTTGCCATGGGTCTAAGATTCAGTAAAGCCATAAAATTGAGAGGGACTGATAGCAGTGTGGTGAGACCTAAGGTCCAAAATGGAGTTATTAATCACAGGAGCCTTAGTTACATGGGGCTCATCTCTCCTTTTTCCCAAACATGCACTGTACATCCAGTATTTTGTGGAGGATAGCTGACAACCCTATATGTGACATACAACATTTGGAGATAAGCCTGTGTGTGTTGGTCTCTTTATACATGTACTGACCAAATACAAAAGAGGGTGCCAACTTGGTGCATTACATTGGACAGCAGAATTATTTTCAAAAAATATAGTCACAAACATAAAGCTACACAGTGAAAGTGTGCTGGCACTGCTTAGACTCACACAAACATAAAGGTACACAGTGAAAGTGTGCTGGCACTGCTTAGACTCACACAAACATAAAGGTACACAGTGAAAGTGTGCTGGCACTGCTTAGACTCACACAAACATAAAGGTACACAGTGAAAGTGCGCTGGCACTGCTTAGACTCACACAAACATAAAGGTACACAGTGAAAGTGCGCTGGCACTGCTTAGTCTCACACAAACATAAAGGTACACAGTGAAAGTGTGCTGGCACTGCTTAGACTCACACAAACATAAAGGTACACAGTGAAAGTGTGCTGGCACTGCTTAGACTCACACAAACATAAAGGTACACAGTGAAAGTGTGCTGGCACTGCTTAGACTCACACAAACATAAAGGTACACAGTGAAAGTGTGCTGGCACTGCTTAGACTCCCACAAACATAAAGGTACACAGTGAAAGTGTGCTGGCACTGCTTAGTCTCACACAAACATAAAGGTACACAGTGAAATTGTTCTGGCACTGCTTAGACTCACACAAACATAAAGGTACACAGTGAAAGTGTGCTGGCACTGCTTAGTCTCACACAAACATAAAGGTACACAGTGAAAGTGTGCTGGCACTGCTTAGACTTACACAAACATAAAGGTACACAGTGAAAGTGGGCTGGCACTGCTTAGTCTCACACAAACATAAAGGTACACAGTGAAAGTGTGCTGGCACTGCTTAGTCTCACACAAACATAAAGGTACACAGTGAAAGCGTGCTGGCACTGCTTAGACTCACACAAACATAAAGGTACACAGTGAAAGTGTGCTGGCACTGCTTAGACTCACACAAACATAAAGGTACACAGTGAAAGTGTGCTGGCACTGCTTAGACTCCCACAAACATAAAGGTACACAGTGAAAGTGTGCTGGCACTGCTTAGTCTCACACAAACATAAAGGTACACAGTGAAATTGTTCTGGCACTGCTTAGACTCACACAAACATAAAGGTACACAGTGAAAGTGTGCTGGCACTGCTTAGTCTCACACAAACATAAAGGTACACAGTGAAAGTGTGCTGGCACTGCTTAGACTTACACAAACATAAAGGTACACAGTGAAAGTGGGCTGGCACTGCTTAGTCTCACACAAACATAAAGGTACACAGTGAAAGTGTGCTGGCACTGCTTAGTCTCACACAAACATATAGGTACACAGTGAAAGCGTGCTGGCACTGCTTAGACTCTCACAAACATAAAGGTACACAGTGAAAGTGTGCTGGCACTGCTTAGACTCTCACAAACATAAAGGTACACAGTGAAAGTGTTCTGGCACTGCTTAGACTCACACAAACATAAAGGTACACAGTGAAAGTGTGCTGGCACTGCTTAGACTCACACAAACATATAGGTACACAGTGAAAGTGTGCTGGCACTGCTTAGACTCACACAAACATAAAGGTACACAGTGAAATTGTGCTGGCCCTGCTTAGACTCACACAAACATAAAGGTACACAGTGAAAGTGCGCTAGCACTGCTTAGACTCACACAAACATAAAGGTACACAGTGAAAGTGCGCTGGCACTGCTTAGACTCCCACAAACATAAAGGTACACAGTGAAAGTGCGCTGACACTGCATAGACTCACACAAACATAAAGGTACACAGTGAAAGTGTGCTGGCACTGCTTAGACTCCCACAAACATAAAGGTACACAGTGAAAGTGTGCTGGCACTGCTTAGTCTCACACAAACATAAAGGTACACAGTGAAAGTGTGCTAGCACTGCTTAGACTCACACAAACATATAGGTAAACAGTGAAAGTGTGCTGGCACTGCTTAGACTCACACAAACATAAAGGTACACAGTGAAAGTATGCTGGCCCTGGTTAGACTCACACAAACATAAAGGTACACAGTGAAAGTGCGCTGGCACTGCTTAGACTCACACAAACATAAAGGTACACAGTGAAAGTGTGCTGGCACTGCTTAGTCTCACACAAACATAAAGGTACACAGTGAAAGTGTGCTGGCACTGCTTAGACTCACACAAACATAAAGGTACACAGTGAAAGTGTGCTGGCACTGCTTAGACTCTCACAAACATAAAGGTACACAGTGAAAGTGTGCTGGCACTGCTTAGACTCACACAAACATAAAGGTACACAGTGAAAGTGCGCTGGCACTGCTTAGTCTCACACAAACGTAAAGGTACACAGTGAAAGTGTGCTGGCACTGCTTAGACTCACACAAACATAAAGGTACAGAGTGAAAGTGTGCTGGCACTGCTTAGACTCACACAAACATAAAGGTACACAGTGAAAGTGTGCTGGCACTGCTTAGACTCACACAAACATAAAGGTACACAGTGAAAGTGTGCTGGCACTGCTTAGTCTCACACAAACATAAAGGTACACAGTGAAAGTGTGCTGGCCCTGCTTAGACTCACACAAACATAAAGGTACACAGTGAAAGTGCGCTAGCACTGCTTAGACTCACACAAACATATAGGTAAACAGTGAAAGTGTGCTGGCACTGCTTAGACTCACACAAACATAAAGGTACACAGTGAAAGTATGCTGGCCCTGGTTAGACTCACACAAACATAAAGGTACACAGTGAAAGTGCGCTGGCACTGCTTAGACTCACACAAACATAAAGGTACACAGTGAAAGTGTGCTGGCACTGCTTAGTCTCACACAAACATAAAGGTACACAGTGAAAGTGTGCTGGCACTGCTTAGACTCACACAAACATAAAGGTACACAGTGAAAGTGTGCTGGCACTGCTTAGACTCTCACAAACATAAAGGTACACAGTGAAAGTGTGCTGGCACTGCTTAGACCAGTGATTTTTAACCTTTTTTTGCCGTGGCACACTTTTTTACATTGAAAAATCCTGTGGCACACCACCATCCCAAAATTTAAAAAAAATCACACATTGTAGCCTAATACAGCATATATATATATACACATACACACAAACACACACATACTGTATGTATTGTGCTGTTATGCCATGCCTCCTACAAACTACCCCTGCACTGGGAGTAAAAAACAAGCAAAGTTTAAAAAATATGTCACACTGTTGTCAGTCTGCTGTGGCACACCTGAGGATCTCTCACGGCACACTAGTCTGCCACGGCACACTGGTTGAAAAACACTGGCTTAGACTCACACAAACATAAAGATACACAGTGAAAGTGTGCTGGCACTGCTTAGACTCACACAAACATAAAGGTACACAGTGAAAGTGCGCTGGCACTGCTTAGTCTCACACAAACGTAAAGGTACACAGTGAAAGTGTGCTGGCACTGCTTAGACTCACACAAACATAAAGGTACAGAGTGAAAGTGTGCTGGCACTGCTTAGACTCACACAAACATAAAGGTACACAGTGAAAGTGTGCTGGCACTGCTTAGACTCACACAAACATAAAGGTACACAGTGAAAGTGTGCTGGCACTGCTTAGTCTCACACAAACATAAAGGTACACAGTGAAAGTGTGCTGGCCCTGCTTAGACTCACACAAACATAAAGATACACAGTGAAAGTGTTCTTGCACTGCTTAGACTCACACAAACATAAAGGTACACAGTGAAAGTGCGCTGGCACTGCTTAGTCTCACACAAACATAAAGGTACACAGTGAAAGTGTTCTGGCACTGCTTAGACTCACACAAACATAAAGGTACACAGTGAAAGTGTGCTGGCACTGCTTAGACTCACACAAACATAAAGGTACACAGTGAAAGTGCGCTGGCACTGCTTAGACTCTCACAAACATAAAGGTACACAGTGAAAGTGTTCTGGCACTGCTTAGACTCACACAAACATAAAGGTACACAGTGAAAGTGTGCTGGCACTGCTTAGACTCACACAAACATAAAGGTACACAGTGAAAGTGTGCTGGCACTGCTTAGACTCACACAAACATAAAGGTACACAGTGAAAGTGCGCTGGCACTGCTTAGAATCTCACAAACATAAAGGTACACAGTGAAAGTGTTCTGGCACTGCTTAGACTCACACAAACATAAAGGTACACAGTGAAAGTGTGCTGGCACTGCTTAGACTCACACAAACATATAGGTACACAGTGAAAGTGTGCTGGCACTGCTTAGACTCACACAAACATAAAGGTACACAGTGAAAGTGTGCTGGCACTGCTTAGACTCACACAACCATAAAGGTACACAGTGAAAGTGTGCTGGCACTGCTTAGACTCACACAAACATAAAGGTACCCAGTGAAAGTGTGCTGGCACTGCTTAGACTCACACAAACATAAAGGTACACAGTGAAAGTGTTCTGGCACTGCTTAGACTCACACAAACATAAAGGTACACAGTGAAAGTGTGCTGGCACTGCTTAGACTCACACAAACATAAAGGTACACAGTGAAAGTGTGCTGGCACTGCTTAGACTCACACAAACATAAAGGTACACAGTGAAAGTGTGCTAGCCCTGCTTAGACTCACACAAACATAAAGGTACACAGTGAAAGTGCGCTGGCACTGCTTAGACTTACAAACATAAAGGTACACAGTGAAAGTGTGCTGGCACTGCTTAGACTCACACAAACATAAAGGTACACAGTGAAAGTGTGCTGGCACTGCTTAGACTCACACAAACATAAAGGTACACAGTGAAAGTGTGCTGGCACTGCTTAGACTCACACAAACATAAAGGTACACAGTGAAAGTGTGCTGGCACTGCTTAGTCTCACACAAACATAAAGGTACACAGTGAAAGTGTGCTGGCACTGCTTAGACTCACACAAACATAAAGGTACACAGTGAAAATGCGCTGGCACTGCTTAGTCTCACACAAACATAAAGGTACACAGTGAAAGTGTGCTGGCCCTGCTTAGACTCACACAAACATAAAGGTACACAGTGAAAGTGGGCTGGCACTGCTTAGTCTCACACAAACATAAAGGTACACAGTGAAAGTGTTCTGGCACTGCTTAGACTCACACAAACATAAAGGTACACAGTGAAAGTGTGCTGGCACTGCTTAGACTCACACAAACATAAAGGTACACAGTGAAAGTGTGCTGGCACTGCTTAGACTCACACAAACATAAAGGTACACAGTGAAAGTGCGCTGGCACTGCTTAGACTCTCACAAACATAAAGGTACACAGTGAAAGTGTGCTGGCACTGCTTAGACTCACACAAACATTAAGGGATTAAAGGAGCAATGTTGTGCGACCCTGTAAGAAAAAACCCCATTCCCCCACTTTACTGTGTACTTAACATAATAAATAAAAACGCAACAACAAATTGGGATTTAAAGACCCTTGGGTCATTTATTAATTCGAGGCACCCCTGGATGTTTATTTAACGAAACATCCGGGCGTTTTACCTAACTTGCTAACTCGTTTACATGGTTACATGTAAACGTTATAACCTCAACTTAAAGAACGTTAAGCGGCAAACAAACTAACTACTTAACTCACATGAAGCGGGAAGCAGGCCCAGGCAGCTGACACAAAGCGGAGCCCGGCTACAACGCATACGGATAGAAGGATATACTCGAGCTGTTCAGCCCACCGCAAAACCAGGAGAAGCTTTACCCAGGCACGCGCCTGGCTACGTCACTTCTCCCGCAATGGCCGTCACTCCTCCCCGCTTTCTATCTGACGCCTGGGTCGCTACCGCCCGCCCCTTAGAGTGTCAACACCGCTCAAACACTGGCACTGCTTAGACTCACACAAACGTAAAGGTACATAGTGAAAGTGTGCTGGCACTGCTTAGACTCACACAAACATAAAGGTACACAGTGAAAGTGCGCTGGCACTGCTTAGACTCACACAAACATAAAGGTACACAGTGAAAGTGTGCTAGCCCTGCTTAGACTCACACAAACATAAAGGTACACAGTGAAAGTGCGCTGGCACTGCTTAGACTCACACAAACATAAAGGTACACAGTGAAAGTGTGCTGGCACTGCTTAGACTCACACAACCATAAAGGTACACAGTGAAAGTGTGCTGGCACTGCTTAGACTCACACAAACATAAAGATACACAGTGAAAGTGTGCTGGCACTGCTTAGACTCACACAAACATAAAGGTACACAGTGAAAGTGCGCTGGCACTGCTTAGTCTCACACAAACGTAAAGGTACACAGTGAAAGTGTGCTGGCACTGCTTAGACTCACACAAACATAAAGGTACAGAGTGAAAGTGTGCTGGCACTGCTTAGACTCACACAAACATAAAGGTACACAGTGAAAGTGTGCTGGCACTGCTTAGACTCACACAAACATAAAGGTACACAGTGAAAGTGTGCTGGCACTGCTTAGTCTCACACAAACATAAAGGTACACAGTGAAAGTGTGCTGGCCCTGCTTAGACTCACACAAACATAAAGATACACAGTGAAAGTGTTCTTGCACTGCTTAGACTCACACAAACATAAAGGTACACAGTGAAAGTGCGCTGGCACTGCTTAGTCTCACACAAACATAAAGGTACACAGTGAAAGTGTTCTGGCACTGCTTAGACTCACACAAACATAAAGGTACACAGTGAAAGTGTGCTGGCACTGCTTAGACTCACACAAACATAAAGGTACACAGTGAAAGTGCGCTGGCACTGCTTAGACTCTCACAAACATAAAGGTACACAGTGAAAGTGTTCTGGCACTGCTTAGACTCACACAAACATAAAGGTACACAGTGAAAGTGTGCTGGCACTGCTTAGACTCACACAAACATAAAGGTACACAGTGAAAGTGTGCTGGCACTGCTTAGACTCACACAAACATAAAGGTACACAGTGAAAGTGCGCTGGCACTGCTTAGAATCTCACAAACATAAAGGTACACAGTGAAAGTGTTCTGGCACTGCTTAGACTCACACAAACATAAAGGTACACAGTGAAAGTGTGCTGGCACTGCTTAGACTCACACAAACATATAGGTACACAGTGAAAGTGTGCTGGCACTGCTTAGACTCACACAAACATAAAGGTACACAGTGAAAGTGTGCTGGCACTGCTTAGACTCACACAACCATAAAGGTACACAGTGAAAGTGTGCTGGCACTGCTTAGACTCACACAAACATAAAGGTACCCAGTGAAAGTGTGCTGGCACTGCTTAGACTCACACAAACATAAAGGTACACAGTGAAAGTGTTCTGGCACTGCTTAGACTCACACAAACATAAAGGTACACAGTGAAAGTGTGCTGGCACTGCTTAGACTCACACAAACATATAGGTACACAGTGAAAGTGTGCTGGCACTGCTTAGACTCACACAAACATAAAGGTACACAGTGAAAGTGTGCTAGCCCTGCTTAGACTCACACAAACATAAAGGTACACAGTGAAAGTGCGCTGGCACTGCTTAGACTTACAAACATAAAGGTACACAGTGAAAGTGTGCTGGCACTGCTTAGACTCACACAAACATAAAGGTACACAGTGAAAGTGTGCTGGCACTGCTTAGACTCACACAAACATAAAGGTACACAGTGAAAGTGTGCTGGCACTGCTTAGACTCACACAAACATAAAGGTACACAGTGAAAGTGTGCTGGCACTGCTTAGTCTCACACAAACATAAAGGTACACAGTGAAAGTGTGCTGGCACTGCTTAGACTCACACAAACATAAAGGTACACAGTGAAAATGCGCTGGCACTGCTTAGTCTCACACAAACATAAAGGTACACAGTGAAAGTGTGCTGGCCCTGCTTAGACTCACACAAACATAAAGGTACACAGTGAAAGTGGGCTGGCACTGCTTAGACTCACACAAACATAAAGGTACACAGTGAAAGTGTTCTGGCACTGCTTAGACTCACACAAACATAAAGGTACACAGTGAAAGTGTGCTGGCACTGCTTAGACTCACACAAACATAAAGGTACACAGTGAAAGTGTGCTGGCACTGCTTAGACTCACACAAACATAAAGGTACACAGTGAAAGTGCGCTGGCACTGCTTAGACTCTCACAAACATAAAGGTACACAGTGAAAGTGTGCTGGCACTGCTTAGACTCACACAAACATTAAGGGATTAAAGGAGCAATGTTGTGCGACCCTGTAAGAAAAAACCCCATTCCCCCACTTTACTGTGTACTTAACATAATAAATAAAAACGCAACAACAAATTGGGATTTAAAGACCCTTGGGTCATTTATTAATTCGAGGCACCCCTGGATGTTTATTTAACGAAACATCCGGGCGTTTTACCTAACTTGCTAACTCGTTTACATGGTTACATGTAAACGTTATAACCTCAACTTAAAGAACGTTAAGCGGCAAACAAACTAACTACTTAACTCACATGAAGCGGGAAGCAGGCCCAGGCAGCTGACACAAAGCGGAGCCCGGCTACAACGCATACGGATAGAAGGATATACTCGAGCTGTTCAGCCCACCGCAAAACCAGGAGAAGCTTTACCCAGGCACGCGCCTGGCTACGTCACTTCTCCCGCAATGGCCGTCACTCCTCCCCGCTTTCTATCTGACGCCTGGGTCGCTACCGCCCGCCCCTTAGAGTGTCAACACCGCTCAAACACTGGCACTGCTTAGACTCACACAAACGTAAAGGTACATAGTGAAAGTGTGCTGGCACTGCTTAGACTCACACAAACATAAAGGTACACAGTGAAAGTGCGCTGGCACTGCTTAGACTCACACAAACATAAAGGTACACAGTGAAAGTGTGCTAGCCCTGCTTAGACTCACACAAACATAAAGGTACACAGTGAAAGTGCGCTGGCACTGCTTAGACTCACACAAACATAAAGGTACACAGTGAAAGTGTGCTGGCACTGCTTAGACTCACACAACCATAAAGGTACACAGTGAAAGTGTGCTGGCACTGCTTAGACTCACACAAACATAAAGGTACACAGTGAAAGTGTGCTGGCACTGCTTAGACTCACACAAACATAAAGGTACACAGTGAAAGTGTGCTGGCACTGCTTAGACTCACACAAACATAAAGGTACACAGTGAAAGTGTGCTGGCACTGCTTAGACTCACACAAACATAAAGGTACACAGTGAAAGTGTGCTGGCACTGCTTAGTCTCACACAAACATAAAGGTACACAGTGAAAGTGTGCTGGCCCTGCTTAGACTCACACAAACATAAAGGTACACAGTGAAAGTGGGCTGGCACTGCTTAGTCTCACACAAACATAAAGGTACACAGTGAAAGTGTTCTGGCACTGCTTAGACTCACACAAACATAAAGGTACACAGTGAAAGTGTGCTGGCACTGCTTAGACTCACACAAACATAAAGGTACACAGTGAAAGTGTGCTGGCACTGCTTAGTCTCACACAAACATAAAGGTACACAGTGAAAGTGTGCTGGCCCTGCTTAGACTCACACAAACATAAAGGTACACAGTGAAAGTGGGCTGGCACTGCTTAGTCTCACACAAACATAAAGGTACACAGTGAAAGTGTGCTGGCACTGCTTAGAATCTCACAAACATAAAGGTACACAGTGAAAGTGTTCTGGCACTGCTTAGACTCACACAAACATAAAGGTACACAGTGAAAGTGTGCTGGCACTGCTTAGACTCACACAAACATATAGGTACACAGTGAAAGTGTGCTGGCACTGCTTAGACTCACACAAACATAAAGGTACACAGTGAAAGTGTGCTGGCACTGCTTAGACTCACACAACCATAAAGGTACACAGTGAAAGTGTGCTGGCACTGCTTAGACTCACACAAACATAAAGGTACACAGTGAAAGTGTGCTGGCACTGCTTAGACTCACACAAACATAAAGGTACACAGTGAAAGTGTTCTGGCACTGCTTAGACTCACACAAACATAAAGGTACACAGTGAAAGTGTGCTGGCACTGCTTAGACTCACACAAACATATAGGTACACAGTGAAAGTGTGCTGGCACTGCTTAGACTCACACAAACATAAAGGTACACAGTGAAAGTGTGCTAGCCCTGCTTAGACTCACACAAACATAAAGGTACACAGTGAAAGTGCGCTGGCACTGCTTAGACTTACAAACATAAAGGTACACAGTGAAAGTGTGCTGGCACTGCTTAGACTCACACAAACATAAAGGTACACAGTGAAAGTGTGCTGGCACTGCTTAGACTCACACAAACATAAAGGTACACAGTGAAAGTGTGCTGGCACTGCTTAGACTCACACAAACATAAAGGTACACAGTGAAAGTGTGCTGGCACTGCTTAGTCTCACACAAACATAAAGGTACACAGTGAAAGTGTGCTGGCACTGCTTAGACTCACACAAACATAAAGGTACACAGTGAAAATGCGCTGGCACTGCTTAGTCTCACACAAACATAAAGGTACACAGTGAAAGTGTGCTGGCCCTGCTTAGACTCACACAAACATAAAGGTACACAGTGAAAGTGGGCTGGCACTGCTTAGTCTCACACAAACATAAAGGTACACAGTGAAAGTGTTCTGGCACTGCTTAGACTCACACAAACATAAAGGTACACAGTGAAAGTGTGCTGGCACTGCTTAGACTCACACAAACATAAAGGTACACAGTGAAAGTGTGCTGGCACTGCTTAGACTCACACAAACATAAAGGTACACAGTGAAAGTGCGCTGGCACTGCTTAGACTCTCACAAACATAAAGGTACACAGTGAAAGTGTGCTGGCACTGCTTAGACTCACACAAACATTAAGGGATTAAAGGAGCAATGTTGTGCGACCCTGTAAGAAAAAACCCCATTCCCCCACTTTACTGTGTACTTAACATAATAAATAAAAACGCAACAACAAATTGGGATTTAAAGACCCTTGGGTCATTTATTAATTCGAGGCACCCCTGGATGTTTATTTAACGAAACATCCGGGCGTTTTACCTAACTTGCTAACTCGTTTACATGGTTACATGTAAACGTTATAACCTCAACTTAAAGAACGTTAAGCGGCAAACAAACTAACTACTTAACTCACATGAAGCGGGAAGCAGGCCCAGGCAGCTGACACAAAGCGGAGCCCGGCTACAACGCATACGGATAGAAGGATATACTCGAGCTGTTCAGCCCACCGCAAAACCAGGAGAAGCTTTACCCAGGCACGCGCCTGGCTACGTCACTTCTCCCGCAATGGCCGTCACTCCTCCCCGCTTTCTATCTGACGCCTGGGTCGCTACCGCCCGCCCCTTAGAGTGTCAACACCGCTCAAACACTGGCACTGCTTAGACTCACACAAACGTAAAGGTACATAGTGAAAGTGTGCTGGCACTGCTTAGACTCACACAAACATAAAGGTACACAGTGAAAGTGCGCTGGCACTGCTTAGACTCACACAAACATAAAGGTACACAGTGAAAGTGTGCTAGCCCTGCTTAGACTCACACAAACATAAAGGTACACAGTGAAAGTGCGCTGGCACTGCTTAGACTCACACAAACATAAAGGTACACAGTGAAAGTGTGCTGGCACTGCTTAGACTCACACAACCATAAAGGTACACAGTGAAAGTGTGCTGGCACTGCTTAGACTCACACAAACATAAAGGTACACAGTGAAAGTGTGCTGGCACTGCTTAGACTCACACAAACATAAAGGTACACAGTGAAAGTGTGCTGGCACTGCTTAGACTCACACAAACATAAAGGTACACAGTGAAAGTGTGCTGGCACTGCTTAGACTCACACAAACATAAAGGTACACAGTGAAAGTGTGCTGGCACTGCTTAGACTCACACAAACATAAAGGTACACAGTGAAAGTGTGCTGGCCCTGCTTAGACTCACACAAACATAAAGGTACACAGTGAAAGTGGGCTGGCACTGCTTAGTCTCACACAAACATAAAGGTACACAGTGAAAGTGTTCTGGCACTGCTTAGACTCACACAAACATAAAGGTACACAGTGAAAGTGTGCTGGCACTGCTTAGACTCACACAAACATAAAGGTACACAGTGAAAGTGTGCTGGCACTGCTTAGTCTCACACAAACATAAAGGTACACAGTGAAAGTGTGCTGGCCCTGCTTAGACTCACACAAACATAAAGGTACACAGTGAAAGTGGGCTGGCACTGCTTAGTCTCACACAAACATAAAGGTACACAGTGAAAGTGTTCTGGCACTGCTTAGACTCACACAAACATAAAGGTACACAGTGAAAGTGTGCTGGCACTGCTTAGACTCACACAAACATAAAGGTACACAGTGAAAGTGCGCTGGCACTGCTTAGACTCACACAAACATATAGGTACACAGTGAAAGTGTGCTGGCACTGCTTAGACTCACACAAACATAAAGGTACACAGTGAAAGTGTGCTAGCCCTGCTTAGTACACAGTGAAAGTGTGCTGGCACTGCTTAGACTCTCACAAACATAAAGGTACACAGTGAAAGTGTGCTGGCACTGCTTAGACTCTCACAAACATAAAGGTACACAGTGAAAGTGCACTGGCACTGCTTAGACTCACACAAACATAAAGGTACACAGTGAAAGTGTGCTGGCACTGCTTAGTCTCACACAAACATAAAGGTACACAGTGAAAGTGTGCTGGCACTGCTTAGACTCTCACAAACATAAAGGTACACAGTGAAAGTGTGCTGGCACTGCTTAGACTCACACAAACATAAAGGTACACAGTGAAAGTGTGCTGGCACTGCTTAGACTCACACAAACATAAAGGTACACAGTGAAAGTGTGCTGGCACTGCTTAGTCTCACACAAACATAAAGGTACACAGTGAAAGTGTGCTGGCCCTGCTTAGACTCACACAAACATAAAGGTACACAGTGAAAGTGGGCTGGCACTGCTTAGTCTCACACAAACATAAAGGTACACAGTGAAAGTGTGCTGGCCCTGCTTAGACTCACACAAACATAAAGGTACACAGTGAAAGTGTGCTGGCACTGCTTAGACTCACACAAACATTAAGGGATTAAAGGAGCAATGTCGTGCGACCCTGTAAGAAAAAACCCCATTCCCCCACTTTACTGTGTACTTAACATAATAAATAAAAACGCAACAACAAATTGGGATTTAAAGACCCTTGGGTCATTTATTAATTCGAGGCACCCCTGGATGTTTATTTAACGAAACATCCGGGCGTTTTACCTAACTTGCTAACTCGTTTACATGGTTACATGTAAACTTTATAACCTCAACTTAAAGAACGTTAAGCGGCAAACAAACTAACTACTTAACTCACATGAAGCGGGAAGCAGGCCCAGGCAGCTGACACAAAGCGGAGCCCGGCTACAACGCATACGGATAGAAGGATATACTCGAGCTGTTCGGCCCACCGGAAAACCAGGAGAAGCTTTCCCCAGGCACGCGCCTGGCTACGTCACTTCTCCCGCAATGGCCGTCACTCCTCCCCGCTTTCTATCTGACGCCTGGGTCGCTACCGCCCGCCCCTTAGAGTGTCAACACCGCTCAAACCTTATTGGTCTTCTGGATCCGCCAGGCGAACACCAAACGATTTCCGAAAGGAGCTGAAAAAATTAAATCCCCGGACTTACCAACGAACTCGGAGTCGACTAACTCTGCCCGGAGCCAAGGAGACCTAACCTAAAACTTTAACCAAAAGCCGCTGTCAGGGTGGGAGGGGTGGGAGAAGATCTGTGATGGCCAGGAACAGAAAAAGAGGGCCTCAAACTCCCAGAAGCCCCTTTTTATTGGTAAGTGAAGATCCCTCCCTTAGCCTGCAACATTGTTGCTAGTCTCACTCACACAACCCACATACACTCCTCCTCCCTGCTTCCTTAACCCTTAAGCCGTTTCTGGCTATTCTGCAGCCCTGCACTTTCCAAAGGTACACAGTGAAAGTGCGCTGGCACTGCTTAGACTCACACAAACATAAAGGTACACAGTGAAAGTGTGCTGGCACTGCTTAGACTCTCACAAACATAAAGGTACACAGTGAAAGTGTGCTGGCACTGCTTAGACTCACACAAACATAAAGGTACACAGTGAAAGTGTGCTGGCACTGCTTAGACTCACACAAACATAAAGGTACACAGTGAAAGTGTGCTGGCACTGCTTAGACTCACACAAACATAAAGGTACACAGTGAAAGTGTGCTGGCACTGCTTAGACTCACACAAACATAAAGGTACACAGTGAAAGTGTGCTGGCACTGCTTAGTCTCACACAAACATAAAGGTACACAGTGAAAGTGTTCTGTCACTGCTTAGACTCACACAAACATAAAGGTACACAGTGAAAGTGTGCTGGCACTGCTTAGACTCACACAAACATATAGGTACACAGTGAAAGTGTGCTGGCACTGCTTAGACTCACACAAACATAAAGGTACACAGTGAAAGTGCGCTGGCACTGCTTAGACTCACACAAACATAAAGGTACACAGTGAAAGTGTGCTGGCACTGCTTAGACTCACACAAACATAAAGGTACACAGAGAAAGTGTGCTGGCACTGCTTAGTCTCACACAAACATAAAGGTACACAGTGAAAGTGCGCTGGCACTGTTTAAACTCACACAAACATAAAGGTACACAGAGAAAGTGTGCTGGCCCTGCTTAGACTCACACAAACATAAAGGTACACAGTGAAAGTGTGCTGGCACTGCTTAGACTCACACAAACATAAAGGTACACAGTGAAAGTGTGCTGGCACTGCTTAGACTCTCACAAACATAAAGGTACACAGTGAAAGTGCGCTGGCACTGTTTAGACTCACACAAACATAAAGGTACACAGTGAAAGTGTGCTGGCACTGCTTAGACTCAAAATTCAAAGTCAATGACTCAGCACACAACGGCCCCTATGCCAGCTACTCAAGAGACCGACTCCATTCTCTGAAACATCAATCCAAAGAAATCCAAAAGGAGTAGCAGCAAAAAATAAGTGTTTATTAGGCACAACACAACATTATCAGCAACGTTTCGGTATTGCTACCTTATTCATGCTAAACATCATATTCAAATGATTCTATTTATACCTTAACACCACTAAGTGGCGCTGCACATGCAGCTTCCTATTAACCCTTTATGTACAAAATTATTAAAAACAATAATACAGTGTATTCATTAGGATCTAGTTACAATCATAATAACATATATAATACAATGTATTCTAGCAGGCCCATTTATCAAAGGGCTTGCGGACCTGATCCGACACTGCGGATCAGGTCCGCAAAACCTCGCTAAATGCGGAGAGCAATACGCTCTCCGCATTTAACATTGCACCAGCAGCTGCTGGTGCAACGCCGCCCCCTGCTGACTCGCGGCCAATCGGCCGCCAGCAGGGAGCTGTCAATCAACCCGATCGTATTCGATCGGGTTGATGTCCGGCGATTCCTGTCCGCCTGTTCAGAGCAGGCGGACAGGGTTATGGAGCAGCGGTCTTTAGACCGCTGCTTCATAAGTTGTGTTTCTGGCGAGTCTGAAGACTCGCCAGAAACATGGCCCTTCAAGCTCCGTACGGAGCTTGATAAATGGGCCTGATAGAATCATATTACAATCTCAATCACAGACTAATATACAGATAGAAAATGGCTTATAGAAAAACAGACATATCCAGATCCTTTTTTAACCCATTCGGTTCCATGGTGCCTAATTTCCAAATCCATAAAGCACTCTCTCTGTTTAAGGAGGAGTTCTCTATTACCCAACCTTCTTGGCATTTCTATTTTCTCAATAATTTGAAAACGCAATTGCCCAATTGAATGGCCCTTTTCCACAAAATGCTGTGCTACTGGTGCTTTTAAATTCTTAGTTCTAATGGAGCTTTTATGTTCAATTATCCTATCTTTGATAGTTCTAGTCGTCTCGCCGACATAGCCCCGCCCACATGGGCATTTAATTAAGTAAACTACATAGGTGGTTAAGCAAGTGTGAAAGCCATTAATTTTAAACTTTTTTCCAGTGGTTGGATGAACAAATATGGGCCCTTTGGTCATGTTATTGCAGCATGAGCATCCCAAACAGGGAAAACACCCCTCATTCTTACTTTTGATGTATTTTTGTTTTAATTTAATGTTTGTCCCTATGTCTGCTCTAACTAGTTGTTGTTTTAAGTTAAAACTTTGCTTATAAGCTGACATGGGTAGATTTTTAAATTCCTTAATTTGGGGGTTACATTCAGATAGTATTGACCAATGTTTCCTCATAATGCGTTGGATTTGGTTAGACTGGGAATTAAATTCAGATACAAATATTTGGTGCTCCTCTTTATTATTTTGTTTCTGTTTTACATTCAGTAAGCTTTCTCTAGAGACTGATAGCGCATGATTAATTTCAGCTTCTAATATATCTGATGGGTATCCTCTCTTAGTAAATCTGTCAGCCATTTCTATCATTCTTGTTTTTAATAGGTTATCATCAGTAATAATTCTGCGGGCTCGTAAAAATTGACTACGGGGGAGGGCCTTAAGGAGAGATCCAGGATGAGCACTGTCAAAGTGCAATAAACTATTTCTATCTGTCTCCTTCCTAAACAGATCTACCTTCAGCTCTCTTCCATTTTTAATAATCTTAGTGTCAAGAAAAGAAATATCACTTCCACTCCAAGTCAATTTGAATTTTATATGACCAGATGCTCCATTTATATCTTCCACAAACTTCAATAGGGATCCAACGTAGCCCCACCATATCCCAAAGATATCATCGATATAGCGCCACCAACAGGCGCCACACCGATGAAACCTAGGATTGGAAAAAATAAATTTCTCTTCGAATACATTCATAAAAATGTTAGCATAATTTGGGGCGACGTTGGACCCCATTGCAGTGCCCTGTATTTGTAGGAAATACTCATCTCCAAATAAAAAATAATTACAATAGAGAATCAATTCCAATAGCTGAAGAAGAAAGTGAATCTGAGCTTTAGAATAGTTTTTATCCATATCTAATACCGCTGCTTAGACTCACACAAACATAAAGATACACAGTGAAAGTGTGCTGGCACTGCTTAGACTCACACAAACATAAAGGTACACAGTGAAAGTGTGCTGGCACTGCTTAGACAAATGTTCAACAAGATTTCACAGCAAATAAAGATGATGGCAATACTGAAAAGCATATAAAAAGCTGGCATAAAGCCCACACTGTAGTGAGTGTTAGTAGCGTGTACCCATTTACAATGGCAACCAGTCCCATATAGTAACAAATAAAGGTATTCTTACCGTGCCCCCCTGTGTATGCCGGCCGGTCCCAGGGTAGAGGCTGAGTGTGTCACGCTGTTACAATCCTCTCCTGGATCTCTTCCGACACCTATCCCGTGTCTCTCAGCGTCCTCTGTTCCTCCAATCAGCCTGCCATACCCTCCTCAGCCTATAGCAATAGGGGGGCGCGGTTGCGCTTCTGGTGCGTGCGTCCGATGACGTCAGCTCACTACTGCCTCTGCTCGTTCCGGAACAGAATACCGGGTTTAAAACAGTCCTGAACACAGCATAAAATTCCAGTGCTAGCCGTGCTTCACAATGGGCAAACAGTCAATGTAGAATCAAAGTGGAAATCAGGAGCACCGGCAGCAGGTAGTTTAAAAATTAAACATTTATTTTTACACCTTAGTGTTGGTAAAATATTCCAAATGCTTGGCACAAACAATGGAAATGAAGATTAGGATAGTCTGTTGACAACAACCTTACATGTTTCAGCTCCAAGAGCCGTCCTCATAAGCTGCTGTCTGACTTAATAAAATTAACATATTTAAAAGCAGCAGACAAATCCTATTGGTTACAACTTGATTAGTAAACTAGTAACACTTGTAAACCTACTATATAACTTGCTAGTGTTTAACCCTTAAGCTCCCTTTTTACAGAGTGCAACAATTAAGTAAAAACTTTGTACTTCAGTGCCCTTTTATACACAGAATGTTAATAAAGAGTAAGGATATAAAGACAATTTTACAATCCCTTCTATCAGTTGACAAATCATTTGAAACCATTTATAACTGTTTATACCAATTCTTCCTAACATAGGGGATTGACCTATTACTGTGTATAAATAATAGTAGCTTTTTATTTTGCATCTTTACTTTTTTACAACTTCCTGTACTATTCACAGCACATAATCAATTAGGAAAACTTCTATTTCATGCTACCACTATAGGCTAAGGTACTGGGAACTATGTTTTGAATCCTGTGATACATATGTAGATACTCATTATTTATCTTATCAAACTTGTCCTTTGATAGGTACCCACAATTTCTACAAATGTGTGTATACATTCTCTATGATTAATTTAATTTGATTTGTTTTATGGAGTAACCCAAAATATGTATGTAGTATAGTGAAAGCCTGCCATGCACTTATATCCTGATTATTATCTTGCAAGGTAATTGTAGATGATGATCTGTGACTAGTCTTAACTGTCATTGCCAAAAATTCATGAGGTCATAGTCAGAGTTAAAACCATTAGGGACCCTGGTTTTTAACTTAAAAATCCAAAATACTTCCTGTCTACCCAGGATTGTCTCTCTATCCCCACCATTTCTGGGGGGCAGTATCCTTTCTATAGCAGTCCAGAGAAAACTGCTAGTGTCTTTGTTATGGACTGTGACAAAATGTTGTACCAAAGGTGTACTAGCTTTCCCTATTTTTCTTCTTGGTAAGGGGAGAAGAGATGCAAAAAAGAGAGATGAATCTAAAGATTTACTGTT
Organism: Bombina bombina; assembly: GCF_027579735.1. Taxonomy (NCBI): domain Eukaryota; kingdom Metazoa; phylum Chordata; class Amphibia; order Anura; family Bombinatoridae; genus Bombina; species Bombina bombina. The sequence goes on along the minus strand of NC_069501.1, from coordinate 607,279,914 downwards.
TGTAACAACATATAGTAGTCAATATTCTAATATCTGTAATATATTCATCATAGAGAATGTATACACACATTTGTAGAAATTGTGGGTACCTATCAAAGGACAAGTTTGATAAGATAAATAATGAGTATCTACATATGTATCACAGGATTCAAAACATAGTTCCCAGTACCTTAGCCTATAGTGGTAGCATGAAATAGAAGTTTTCCTAATTGATTATGTGCTGTGAATAGTACAGGAAGTTGTAAAAAAGTAAAGATGCAAAATAAAAAGCTACTATTATTTATACACAGTAATAGGTCAATCCCCTATGTTAGGAAGAATTGGTATAAACAGTTATAAATGGTTTCAAATGATTTGTCAACTGATAGAAGGGATTGTAAAATTGTCTTTATATCCTTACTCTTTATTAACATTCTGTGTATAAAAGGGCACTGAAGTACAAAGTTTTTACTTAATTGTTGCACTCTGTAAAAAGGGAGCTTAAGGGTTAAACACTAGCAAGTTATATAGTAGGTTTACAAGTGTTACTAGTTTACTAATCAAGTTGTAACCAATAGGATTTGTCTGCTGCTTTTAAATATGTTAATTTTATTAAGTCAGACAGCAGCTTATGAGGACGGCTCTTGGAGCTGAAACATGTAAGGTTGTTGTCAACAGACTATCCTAATCTTCATTTCCATTGTTTGTGCCAAGCATTTGGAATATTTTACCAACACTAAGGTGTAAAAATAAATGTTTAATTTTTAAACTACCTGCTGCCGGTGCTCCTGATTTCCACTTTGATTCTACAGGCACTGCTTAGACTCACACAAACATAAAGGTACACAGTGAAAGTGTTCTGGCACTGCTTAGACGCAAACAAACATAAAGGTACACAGTGAAAGTGTGCTGGCACTGCTTAGACTCACACAAACATATAGGTACACAGTGAAAGTGCGCTGGCACTGCTTAGACTCACACAAACATAAAGGTACACAGTGAAAGTGTGCTGGCCCTGCTTAGACTCACACAAACATAAAGGTACACAGTGAAAGTGTGCTGGCACTGCTTAGACTCACACAAACATAAAGATACACAGTGAAAGTGTGCTGGCACTGCTTAGACTCACACAAACATATAGGTACACAGTGAAAGTGTGCTGGCACTGCTTAGACTCACACAAACATAAAGGTACACAGTGAAAGTGTTCTTGCACTGCTTAAACTCACACAAACATAAAGGTACACAGTGAAAGTGTGCTGGCACTGCTTAGACTCACACAAACATAAAGGTACACAGTGAAAATGCGCTGGCACTGCTTAGACTCACACAAACATAAAGGTACACAGTGAAAGTGTTCTTGCACTGCTTAGACTCACACAAACATATAGGTACACAGTGAAAGTGTGCTGGCACTGCTTAGACTCACACAAACATAAAGGTACACAGTGAAAGTGTGCTGGCACTGCTTAGACTCACACAAACATAAAGGTACACAGTGAAAGTGCGCTGGCACTGCTTAGACTCACACAAACATATAGGTACACAGTGAAAGTGTGCTGGCACTGCTTAGACTCACACAAACATAAAGGTACACAGTGAAAGTGTGCTGGCACTGCTTAGACTCACACAAACATATAGGTACACAGTGAAAGTGTGCTGGCACTGCTTAGACTCACACAAACATAAAGGTACACAGTGAAAATGCGCTGGCACTGCTTAGACTCACACAAACATAAAGGTACACAGTGAAAGTGTTCTTGCACTGCTTAGACTCACACAAACATAAAGGTACACAGTGAAAGTGTGCTGGCACTGCTTAGACTCACACAAACATAAAGGTACACAGTGAAAGTGTGCTGGCACTGCTTAGACTCACACAAACATATAGGTACACAGTGAAAGTGTGCTGGCACTGCTTAGACTCACACAAACATAAAGGTACACAGTGAAAGTGTGCTGGCACTGCTTAGACTCACACAAACATATAGGTACACAGTGAAAGTGTGCTGGCACTGCTTAGACTCACACAAACATAAAGGTACACAGTGAAAGTGTGCTGGCACTGCTTAGACTCACACAAACATATAGGTACACAGTGAAAGTGCGCTGGCACTGCTTAGACTCACACAAACATAAAGGTACACAGTGAAAGTGTGCTGGCACTGCTTAGACTCACACAAACATAAAGGTACACAGTGAAAGTGTGCTACTCTACAGCCAGTAAAGGGACTTCATCAGGCAAAACTTAAATTTAAATCTTTATATTATGATACCAAAAAGTCCAAAAACTGGATTGATGAATTCCATGCTTAATAAAATAGAAATGATCTCTTATTTATTATACACATATATATGTATTAACATATAGTTAAACTCATTCAATACTTTTCTCAGTTTCCTAAGCCTGTTTTATCAGCCATCCTGCTGCAGTTTTGTCTTACCCTGAAACATTCTACACATTGAATGGTTAGATTTGTACAGGATCTCATTTATATCTTGACTCAGATTGGCCACAGCAAATGAAACTAGAAAGCATACTCAAAAAGGCCTTTCAAGGGGTGTGCATCCCTCGGCTGCTGTGAAAAGCAAAATTTTTAAATTTTTGCTAACAAAATGACACTTTTAAATGCTTCTAAAGCATATTTAAACTTTTAAACCTAAAAAGCCCCACCCTCTTTTGACAGTGGGCCTGTAACAAAATTAAGGGATAGCTGACTTGAAGTCTGGAGTTTGCTCTGGGTATGTTTGTTACTTTGTTGCAACTGGAGTGGTGGAGAGTGTGCTTACCTTTATAGGTCCAATGTTGCAGTTGTTCCAGCCTCTTTTCCTGCTTTCAGACTTCAAGAGGATTTTTGTACTGTGACAGGGATCTTCTTGAAGGCTGCATGGATCGTTCCAGGAGAGATTCGGTTCGCCCCAGGCATTACAGGGATGAGTCAGTGGAGTGGAGAGGATCTGAAAAAGAAATTGTGGACAGTTCAGATGGAAGCGAGGTTGTACCGCCTACACCCCAATCCCGCTCCCCTGGAAAAAAACTATCTAGGGCTAAACAAAATGTTAGGAGTAGGGATAACACACATAGGCCGCAGGTAGTGATGGCTGCCCCCCTTAATATAGGGGAGGTGGTTGCTGGGCCTAGTTCTGCCCCACATGGGCTTATTACACCATCTCTACAGTCTGGCCTGACACAGCCTTTAGCTCAAGTTGCCATTAATCAGCAAGTGCCTATCCCTTCTAGTGTCTCTGTGACACCTCTTGCCGCACACACTGGCCCCGTACTTGTGTTGAGCAGCTGCTCATGGCTCTACCTCCAGCAACCCTGTCAGCCTTCCTGGCGCTTGCACAGTCCATCACTGCTGTGGCTTGTCTGGCAGGGGCTGCAGCTGTGTTGGGAAGTTAAGGGCATGGGGAGGAGCCGTTGGGCCTGCTTGGGCCTGGTGTGGTGTCGGTGGCCTGCACAGCGTTTGGCCACACACCCTCACATGATGCGATGCGCATAGAGACATAGAGAGCGGTGATTAGTGTGGTCGGGTGCGTGGGGCCAGATCTGGATTTGCATCACCACAAGGAGACGCCAGTAAGTTGGGGAGACTCTGGGAGGAGGGTGGCACTCTGGGGGGATGGGTGGGTAGCAGTGGGGCCGGCAATCTGTGGAGTGAATGAAGGTTCAGGGCTGGGTGCGGCACACGCAGGATCAAGGGAGATCAGGAAGTTGCACACAGTGAACATAGTGATGGCTTTAGATCAGCTGGGCAACAATATTGGGACCATTAATTTGCATACAGGGATTGCAGGGAATGTTGGCTTGAGCAATAGAAATATTGGGGGACTCTCATTAGCTGGGGACAGAGTGGGGGATAATAGGAGCAATGTGCAAGGGTGTGATTCTATGAATGCAGGACAGGCCGGTGGTCGGTCAGTACCTAGCTACAGTGGTGTAAGCAGCTTGACTGGTAATGCTGGGTTGCAAGGGTCTGTGCCAATGGGGGCTTGGGGCAATCAAGTGTCTGGAATTAATGTTGGTCAGGTGGATTGGCAGAGAGTTATGTGCACTGCTTTGGGGTGCCATGAATCGGCCGAAGCAAAGACAGCCAGCAAGCGGTGTGGATCAGCAGGCAGCAGGACCCTCAGCGACTTCACTGGCAGAGCCTTCTACGTCAGGAGCAGCTACGCAGGCGTCAGTGAACGGTGAGTTTTTGATATCTTCACACACACATGCTGACCTTAGCTCACCCTCCAGTGGGTCAGACTCAGAGAGTGGCAAGGAGTTGGACCTAGTAGCGTATGTTTAGAATGATCAAGAAAATGTTCGCAGCACAGGCACAGGCTAAAAAAGGGGGAACTGGGGTGCCAGAGGTCAATAACAATCTTCAGTTGGTGGTATATAGTGGCGCAGGAGCCGGTACGCCGGTTCCCAAGCAAGTGGCAGCGCAAGGGGACACCTATCCTTGTTTAGTGCACTCTTTATATGGGCATTTAAAAGCAAAAGTGATTAAAAAGATACAAGAAGGCAAATATGTTAATATCTTCGAGCTGTCAGTGGAAGCTTACAGGAACAAAGAGAGGGCAGAAGACGGCACCGGCCCTAAGAGGGTCTGACGGCCCGAGACGTATGAAGAGTGGCAAAGTTGCTTTAGGGTTTTGGCTACCTGCTACATGGACAAATGGCCTGCACAAGGGCACAACCTTTATAAATATGCAGATACAATTGATAGTATCCATAAGCGTTTTGAAGAAAGCATGTGGTGCGAGTAGGATATGGCCTTCTTGAGAAAAATGGTTGGAAACCCGCTTCTCCATTTTGGCACACAGGATATACATCTGTGGTTGAAACTGGGGTCAGAGTGGTCCCCATATCCCCCAGCGGGAGCAAAGTCAGGGCCTTCACTCTCCTTTCAGCGACAACGGAGGCGTGGCAAGGAATGTTGGAAGTATCAGGAGAAACAATGCGAGAGAAGAGCAAATTGCTCCTTTCGTCACATTTGTAAGTACTGTGGCGGCCCCCACCCAGGAGTGGAGAGCGCAAAAAGGAAGGAACCTGGACCTGAAAAAACAGGAACTAGAGGTGGGCCTGGTAACAAGGTCACCAATGCCTCTTAAGCCAATGGCAATGATCCCGTGGCTGGCGTGGTACCTAGATAGGGAAGCTGTGGGGTGCTTCGGGCTGGGTTGTTTGAGGGCTTTCAAATTCCAGTGCAACATTCAGTTAGGGGGTCTTCAGTTCATAGCAATCTCAAATCCGCGTATGAATTCACAATGGTGGTTCGTGAAGAAATTTAAAAAGAGGTAGCATTAGGAAGAGTAATAGGACCCTTTCGGGAACAACCATTTTCAGATTTGGTGTTTTTGCCACTGGGGGTGGTGCCTAAAAAAGACACAGGCAAATTCAGGTTGATTCACCACCTTTCCTACCCAAAGGGCACATCCATGAATGACAGGATAGATCCGGCTTTAAGCTCAGTGCACTACCAGTCATTCTAAGACACAGTGGCTTTGGTAAAGTCAGCAGTTAGGGGCGCCTTCAGGTTGCTCCCATTGAACCCGTCTGCTTTCAAACTCATGGATTTGAAATTTGAGGGGGGATACTATGTGGATAGATGCTTGCCGATGGGCTGTTCACTATCTTGCACACTTTTTGAGTACTTCAGCTCTTTCTTACATTGGGTGGTACAGGAGGCTTCGGAGGTAGGGGTAGTAGCCTACTACTTAGATAACTTCTTATTAATAGGAAGAGCTGGTACTTCTGAATGTGAAGAGCTAATGGTGGTCATGAGAAAGGTGACGGCAGTGTTTGGATTCCCACTTGCGGAGGACACAGCACAGGGCCCCTGCACATGCTTAACCTTCTTAGGGATCGAGATAGATACAGTGGCAGCAGAGTGTCGTCTCCCGCGAGACAAAGTTGTCAAACTCTTGGCAACAGTCAGATCAGTGGCAGGTGCTCATTAATTTCCATTAAGGAACTTCAGTCACTATTGAGGATGTTAAATTTTATGGGCAGGGCAATTCCCATGGGCCACATTTTTATTAGGAAGCTAGAAGAGCAACTGAATGGTCAAAGAAATGGTGCCAGAAGATTTGCGGTGTCTGCGGAAATGAAAGAGGATCTATACATATGGGACAGATTTTTGACCCATTTCAAATGTGTCTGCATGTGGCGGGCTGATCCAATTTTGAATCAGTCCCTGCATTTATTCACAGATGCGGCAGGAGGATTCGGTTATGGTGCATCCCTTGAAAGTGAATGGAGTGCTGCTCCGTGGCCTAGTCAATGGGTAGATAGGGGCCTTACCATGAACCTCACGCTACTAGAACTATTTCCAATTGTGATGGCTGTGGAACTGTGCGGAACTAAGCTGGCAAACATATCAGTGGTGTTTTGGTCAGATAACATGAGTGTGGTGTACGCCATAAACATGTTGTCGGCAACGTCGCCAGTAGTAGTTAGGTACCTTGAGCACCTAGTGATTCGCTGTTTGCAACTTAACATCTAGTTCACCGCGCACCATGTCCCTGGGGTGCATAACATGGTAGCAGATGTGTTATCTAGGTTCAAGTGGGATTAGTTCAGGAGGGTGGCTCCTAGGGCTGTTGCATATGGTTTACTTTGCCCCTTATTTCTCTGGCAGCTGGCAGTTCCTGGGCATCCATTATACCATTAGTGAAGGCTTCTATAGCTACCAAAACTTAGAAAGCTTATGAGTCACATTGGAAGGGATGGGAGAAGTTCTGCAAAGACAGGGGCTTCTCCATGCAGTGGATATCTCAGGTACAAGTGTTGGAGTGGCTGGCTTGGTTGAGGCAGTCAGAGGTTTCCAGAGTGTCTGCTCAAAGTAGGCTTTCAGCAGTAGCGTTCTTAAGCAAGACGCTAGGTATTCAAGAATTTTCTAATTCCTTTTTAGTGAGGCAAGTCTTAAAAGGATGGGGTAGAACTGAGGCTAAGACTCAGGATCAGAGGGAGCCTATTACCTCTCGGCGATTACAGGAGTTGGTGAAATCACTAGACAGTATTTGTGTTTCAGCTTATGAAGTGATATTGTTTAGGGCTGTTTTCTCCATGGCTTTAGCAGGAGCTCTAAGAGTGGGTGAATTGGTGTCCTCAGCTAAAGTGGGAGGAATGGGAGGCATTCAGTCCGCGCATGTAAGGGCCTCTGAGGATGGGATGCTTTTATTCATTCCTCGGTCTAAAACAGATCAAGAAGGAAAAGGTGCGTGGCTTCCCCTTAACAGGCACAAGCTACCTGAGTGCTGCCCGGTAGGTAATGCAGAGAATTATTTGAAGGCTGGCAGGGCCGAAAGAGTTCTTTGTACATGAGGATTCTACTGCTTTGTCAGTATTCCAATTTAAAAAGGTGCTGTATTTAGCGGCAGCTGCATGCGGTTTAGATGCATCTCGGGTTGCCCCTCATTCTTTTAGGATTGGTGCAGCTACTAGCGCGGTGTCAAAGGGTTCTTCAGCTAGGGAAATCAAGCGTTTAGGGCATTGTAGATCCAGGCGCTATAAGCTATACATTAGGCCTTTGAAGACAGATAGCTAAGTCCTTCAGGTGAGTGGAACAGCTTAGTTTCTTTTATTATGCTTATGTTTTGTTTATTGTTGCTCAGTTTTTTGGTTGTTTGCACGTTACAAGCTGAGAGTATCCATGTGATGTTGTTCTAGGTAAGGGCTCTTCACCAGTTCGCATATGGATTGTGGGGCACTCGTTTGTGCATTGGGCCGCAATCAGGGCTCTGCGTTCTCCAGAAGGGCAGCAACTTGTCTTTCCTGCAGATAAGGCTAATGTTCCTTGTCTGGGCTGCAGGGGTCTAACCTTGAACGAGTTGCCTTCACTTCTGCAAGACACACACAGCAGATGGGGCCTTCCTGACATTATAGTATTACACCTAGGGGGTAACGATATGGGATCCCTCCCTGCATTAGACCTTATTAAGAGAATGGTTTCTGATGTCAAATGGCTGTGTGCTTGCCTGCCAAGTGTTAGAGTGGGGTGGTCCAATGTGGTCACACAACTGCATTGGAGGTATATGGTCTCACAAAGGGCGGCTTACAATGTACGCAAAAAAGTAAACAGGGAGGTGGAAAGAGCAGTCACGGCCTTGTCAGGATTTACCATTAGGCATGATCGAATTACGGCTGACAAGAAAACATTGTATCTCCCTGATGGAGTGCACTTGGCCGACGAAGGGTTGGATATGTTTATTGATGATTTGAGAAGCGCACTGTTAGCACAAGTTTAAAAAAAAAAAATATATATATATATATCTTTATACAAATTTTGTTATTAGTAAGTTATATTATGGTCAGTTACAGCTGGCGGCAAGAGTATGATCAGTCTTTCCTCTTGTGGCGGTCGGTCATGACCCTGGAGCGAGCAGTCAGGATGAAGAGTGAAGGCCTTGAAAACGGGGAGGGGTGATGCCCACTAGGTGCCGGCCTAGGGGTTCCCCACCTTGACGAATTGCTGGTCGAAAAATCTCTAAGCTAACATCCATCTCTTTCTGCTATTGAGCGTGAGCAACCCGTGCCACACTGCAAGCACTGAAGGGGGCCTTGACCGTCTGTCGGTAGGGGTTAGTTAGTTAGTTAGTTATTATTAAGTGCCGCAAAAGAATTTAGAACTTTTACAAAGTTTTAATTGTTGAAAAGTTGCCTAAAAAACTATTTCATAGTTGATAAAGATTGCGTTTTAATAAACGTGACTGTGACCGGTCTTTTCCCCAAAACAGGTGTACGTGTTTTATTTATAGTGTTGTTAAGTGAGTGAACAAAATTACGTAAAAGGAGGTTTAACCCTTATGACAGTGGAGGGCCCTCTAGTGGGCCTGTAACAAAATTAAGGGATAGCTGACTTGAAGTCTGGAGTTTGCTCTGGGTATGATTGTTACTTTGTTGCAACTGGAGTGGTGGAGAGTGTGCTTACCTTTACAGGTGCATGTTGCAGTTGTTCCAGCCTCTTTTCCTGCTTCCACTTGGTGCCGGCCTAGGGGTTCCCCTCCTTAAGGAATGCTGGCCAAAAAATCTCTAAGCTAACATCCATCTCTTTCTGCTATTGAGCGTGAGCAACCTGTGCCATGCTGCAAGCACCGAAGGGGGCCTTGACCGTCTGTCAGTAGGGGTTAGTTAGTTATTATTAAGTGCTGCCAAAGAATTTAGAACTTTTTCAAAGTTCTAATTGTTGAAAAGTTGCCTAAAAAACTATTACATAGTTGATAAAGTTTGCGTTTTAATAAACGTGGCCGGTCTTTTCCATAAAACAAATGTACGTGTTTTATTTATAGTGTTGTTAAGTGAGTGAACATAATGACATAATAGGAGGTTTATCCCTTAAGAGAATGGACCCACATGATCACCATGGCAGTCACAGTGTTCTACATAAACAGTTGAAATATACAGAAATATTGAAATATTGAATTTAATGCAAGACTTAAGTTGTTTATATATATTTTGCATGGGCATCCTTGGAAACTTCTCCAGGAAGAAGAAAAAATAAAATGTTGTTAGGCATAATTAGTAGGTGGTGAGTTCCCTCCCCAGTACTCATACACCCTTAATATTTAGCTTTGTGGTCAACTTATTGCACTCCAAAATGTATGCTCTACACGCATTGCTTGAGGGATAGTCTAGGTCCTGCTAACATTGGAAGGTCAGATAACGCTGGTACCCTAAATCTCTCATATAATAGACTTCTATGGGTATGTGCAGTAAAATTCAAGTTGGATATCACTTGAGTGCTAAGCTTATGGTGCGCTAAGCTTCTTAGATTCTTGCACCTGGGCCCTTTGTTTTCTAGTTACGCCTCTGGGTCTGATGTTTCAGGTGGGAGGCTGATCTCTACACTAAAGCTAAAATTAACCCTGCAAGCTCCCTACAAGCTACCTAATTAACCCCTTCACTGCTAGCCATAGTACACGTGTGATGCGCAGCAGCATTTAGTGGCTTTCTAATTACCAAAAAGCAACGCCAAAGCCATATATGTCTGCTATTTCTGAACAAAGGGGATCCCAGAGAAGCATTTACAACCATTTATGCCATAATTTCACAAGCTGTTTGTAAATAATTTCAGTGAGAAACCTAAAGTTTGTGAAAAAGTTTGTGAAAAAGAGAACGATTTTTTGTATTTGATTGCATTTGGCGGTGAAATGGTGGCATGAAAAATACCAAAATGGGCCTAGATCAATACTTGGGGTTGTCTACTACACTAAAGCTAAAATTAACCCTACAAACTCCCTACAAGCTCCCTAATTAACCCCTGCACTGCTGGGCATAAACATAATACACATGTGGTGCGCAGCAGCATTTAGCGGCCTTTTAATTACCAATAAGCAACGCCAAAGCCATATATGTCTGCTATTTCTGAACAAAGGGGATCCCAGAGAAGCATTTACAACCATTTGTGCCATAATTGCACAAGCTGTTTGTAAATGATTTCAGTGAGAAACCTAAAACTGTGAAAAATTTAACGTTTTTTTTTTTATTTGATCACATTTGGCAGTGAAATGGTGGCATGAAATATACCAAAATGGGCCTAGATCAATACTTTGGGTTGTTTACTACACTACACTAAGGCTAAAATTACCCCAAAAAGCTCCCTACATGCTCCCTAATTAACCTCTTCACTGCTGGGCATAATAAACGTGTGGTGCGCAGTGGCATTTAGCGGCCTTCTAATTACCAAAAAGCAATGCCAAAGCCATATATGTCTGCTATTTCTGAACAAACGGGATCCAAGAGAAAAATTTACAACCATTTATGCCATAATTGCACAAGCTGTTTGTAAATAATTTCAGTGAGAAACCGAAAGTTTGTGAAAAAATCTGAGAAAAAGTGAATGATTTTTTGTATTTGATCGCATTTTTTTTTTTTTTTAATATATAATTTTTTATTGAGGGTTTTTTATGACAACATAAAAATATGACATATAAGTATTACAGTACATAGCAATGATTGTCTTAAAAACAATATGACAAAGAAAGGAAACATATAATAAATGTCAAAATATAGTTGAAAACCTCCTTTTGTTTTTTATATCATTATAAATGTAGCTATTATTCCAGGCCATTGTGTTAAAACACATTCTGAAGGAGCACTGTAGCTACTAAGAGGACCCAGTTTATTATAAACTTCTAAAGGACTCAAATATCTCGCTCGTCAGAGAATTGAGTGCTTCTTATTATTAAAGGGTCTTGATACCAAGCACAAAATATAGAGCAAAGGGGAAGTTGGGGAAGTATCAGCGGGTAAGCACCGCTATATAAATAATTTTGCTATGTAACAATATCATTAAGTACTTAAGATATTTGATGAAAACAACAAGAACAACAATGTAAATAGCAATGGTCAACAGCAATGGGGGGGGTGGAAAACCACAAAAAATTTATTTGACTAGGTCAATTAGTTATCATAGACTAATGCGTGGCGTGATAGGGGGGAGGGTGATATTTAGTTTGCACTGTAGCCTAATTCATTACCCTAAATCGTTTCTGAGCATTACTACTTACTTGTTTGATCTTTGCAGTTTAAAATGCCCGCCTGCCCCCTCCCCTATTTCGTCATCAAGATCCTAAGTTTGTTGAGTCCCCAGCTCTATCTCGGCTACTTTTCGAGAATCTACGCTCCTGGTACTTTAGCGCATGCGCATTGCGCTGCTAACACTAGGGGGAAGGAACTAAAAATACCTTCTCAAGTTCCGACACATCTGATATTTCAGACGTACCAGTGTGCTGCCTGTCATCATAGTCTTTGAACAGTCTCCGGCAGTGTGCAGTCATTGCGTGAGAACTCATTTATAGAGGTAGCTTACAGATAGGCTGCGTGTACTGTTTATACTGTATAGCTATACTAGTAAAGGACATTTGCTTACAATACGTAAGTGCTAAAAGGCCGGCCACTAACTTCATTATTGTGCAGGTGCACATACATATTGCTTATTTCTGTCCCTCAGTAATACCTGTGCCAAAATCAAAAAACGCTGGTTACAGATGTCAACGAATTTTGAAATAGAATGCATATGCATGAAAAATTTGTAAATCAAATAGTGACATTACCCCCTTCTCCTGTAAATCTGACTTAGCCGGCTCAGACAAAAAAAAACACACTGGATTTGTAAAGATAAACAGCAAATTGTAGATTAATATCTTTAAAAATGATCTAATACCGTATGTATTTACATAAAATGGTTACATTACATACAATCATTCTGAGAATGTCCAAAATGAAAAGACATTGTTTAAATATTTTAAAGTCACTAAAATCGTTTGTCCCCTTCAAAAAATGCCTTTTATAAAGAAAATATAAAATATAATTTTAGGACATATAAAATTCCCACCCAGAAAATTTCAGCAAAAAATATTTTAATTTACAAAGAAAGAAAAAAAGGCAATAATTGGCTTTTTGTACAGTATAACAGCATACAAATAACTGTGATAAACCGGCATTTTTAACTTGCTCCTGAAGCTCATATAAACATACAATCAAAATCATAGTTACTACATAAGTATTGAAGTAACACAGTTTAAAAATACTGTTTAAAATACCATCTTATTGCTGTCACAGAAATAAGCCGTTTGCCCAGGAGGAGACGGACTTGATCGTTATAAGTATGTTGCTATAAATTATTCTGGGCAGTACGATCAAGTCCGTCTCCTCCTGGGCAAACGGCTTATTTCTGTGACAGCAATAAGATGGTATTTTAAAACAGTACTTGCCCATTAGGAGACGGACTTGATCGTACTGCCCAGAATAATTTATAGCATATTTTTAGTTGTAAAAGTGGATACTAGCTCATTGAGACTCCCAAATCAATTTTCATTGATGACTTACACTGACAGGGTTTAAACTACCAATTGCCATAATACTAAATATGCATATAAAATCATTGGGATAGATAACACTCAATTAAAGTGACATCTAAGACACACTGCAATATAGATGGTCAAATAAGCATATTGTTGGTATGAACGAAAATACAGACTATAGCAACAGACAATATCCGACTGTGAGGATAACCATTTATGGCTGAAATTTGTGTTTGCACAATTTATAATAAGGTTTGTGATATAGTTATGAATACCTGTTAAGAGAACAAGGATTACATAAGTTATCTAATAAGTATGAGCTTATCTTTTGGTAAGCGATTGTGTCTAATATTAAGTAACTGCCCCAAAAAATAAGAAATTATATAAAAAACACAGGACTCACTTATCGTTTAATCCCTCTGGTACTCTGTAGTAATGCGTTGTAGTGAAATTTTAGTATTCACAGGTGAAAGACCTTTATTGATCCCCTGCGGAGTAACAAATAGACTGTTTCCCTCTATTCCTGTGTACCACAAGCATCTAACAACATCTAAACTATACAATGGTTAACAAATCATTGTTTTCTTGTCTGGACCGCAAATACAAGAGGATATCTTTTGCAGCATGAATGTCTGAAGAAACCTTTGGTAAATATAAAAAAATAAACAATTCTTAAACATTGTAGTGGAATAATTATTAGAGCGTGCAATTTTAGCACTTCTGACTGTGGACCTCTAGGTGTTTAATGCCCTTAAATGGTTTTAACATATATGTAAAGCTTTAAACCTCTTGAACTGAACACAGCTGATGATTGGCAGCTGTGATTCTTGCTTAGGACCAGTTTTTTTTGTCAAAGTAACAGGTAACGGACTTGATCGTACTGCCCAGAATAATTTATAGCAACATACTTATAACGATCAAGTCCGTCTCCTCCTGGGCAAACGGCTTATTTCTGTGACAGCAATAAGATGGTATTTTAAACAGTATTTTTAAACTGTGTTACTTCAATACTTATGTAGTAACTATGATTTTGATTGTATGTTTATATGAGCTTCAGGAGCAAGTTAAAAATGCCGGTTTATCACAGTTATTTGTATGCTGTTATACTGTACAAAAAGCCAATTATTGCCTTTTTTTCTTTCTTTGTAAATTAAAATATTTTTTGCTGAAATTTTCTGGGTGGGAATTTTATATGTCCTAAAATTTTATTTTATATTTTCTTTATAAAAGGCATTTTTTGAAGGGGACAAACGATTTTAGTGACTTTAAAATATTTAAACAATGTCTTTTCATTTTGGACATTCTCAGAATGATTGTATGTAATGTAACCATTTTATGTAAATACATACGGTATTAGAACATTTTTAAAGATATTAATCTACAATTTGCTGTTTATCTTTACAAATCCAGTGTTTTGTTTTTTTTGTCTGAGCCGGCTAAGTCAGATTTACAGGAGAAGGGGGTAATGTCACTATTTGATTTACAAATTTTTCATGCATATGCATTCTATTTCAAAATCCGTTGACATCTGTAACCAGCGTTTTTTTATTTTGGCACAGGTATTACTGAGGGACAGAAATAAGCAATATGTATGTGCACCTGCACAATAATGAAGTTAGTGGCTGGCCTTTTAGCACTTACGTATTGTAAGCAAATGTCCTTTACTAGTATAGCTATACAGTATAAACAGTTCCAACGAGCTTGACAAAGATTTGAAAATTGAAACGCGTTGCTCATATTCACTCCGCTCACGGAGTTACTATCTTTAGAACGAGCTTGACAAAGATTTGAAAATTGAAACGCGTTGCTCATATTCACTCCGCTCACGGAGTTACTATCTTTAATCGCATAGAGCCGGTATTCCTGTGACAAATGGCGCATCTGAATTTTGGCCCACGGCACCTTTGACTGTTCAGGCTGATTGCAATTCAGCCTGTCAGTTTTCAGGGGTTATTCAGTTAGCAACCGCTTGTAGGATCTAAGGCTCCAGGATTGCGAGTAGACATTTTACTTGTAATTTTATATCAATATCGTAATTATAATTATAATTATACTTATATCCCATATATCAATTTAACTGATATCCCATATATCGATTGTATGGTGTGTTGAACCTCTGGGACTAAGAAGTACACAGTATATGCACCTGGGCATTATACTTTTGCAGATATCAACTTTTTTAACTGTGAGTACAGATTATATAGTTCACATAAGGCTCTTCACACTGCCTTAAGGAGTTTGTCCTTTGTCACCAGGAGGCTTGTCGTCTACACGGATACTCAAGTTTGCAAGCATAAAGGACTTAAAGACTTTTTTATAGACAATCTGACATTTGAGGACATTTGTTTTATTGGATACATAGTATCAAACAATTGTATTTGTTTTTTGCACATTTATTTTTATTTCTGTATTGTACTTATTGATGCATTGATATTTGACTTAATAAGGTCGACCTTTTACTTCAATCAGTATATCTATGAAAATTTTTTTTTTTTAACATATATATGAATTGCTCTATATAAATTACCAATTTTATTCGCATTTCTTATTGATTGTATTTATTGTAGTTATATATTTGTAGTACTGCCCAGTACATATACTTATCTAGGACTTATAGATTAGGCATTTGTGGTTAATTTTCTGCGCTTGCTATAATCTATTCTTATCTGGTATATTATATATCTGTCCAATACGGCTGTACTTTAGCTCTCCTCGAGAGCTCCATTTTAACATTTTTAATATTTGTCAGTTTCTATAGAATCTGAGAGACTTCTATTTATCTTGGAGTTTGTGTAGTAGTTTTATTTTGGCGCAGTCTCACACCTTCTGTTTTCCCATAAACAGTACACGCAGCCTATCTGTAAGCTACCTCTATAAATGAGTTCTCACGCAATGACTGCACACTCCTGGAGACTGTTCAAAGACTACGATGACAGGCAGCACACTGGTACGTCTGAAATATCAGACGTGTCAGAACTTGAGAAAGTATTTTTAGTTCCTTCCCCCTAGTGTTAGCAGCGCAATGCTCATGCGCTAAAGTACCAGGAGCGTGGATTCTCGAGAAGTAGCCGAGATAGAGCTGGGGACTCAACAAACTTAGGATCTTGATGACGAAATAGGGGAGGGGGCAGGCGGGCATTTTAAACTGCAAAGATCAAACAAGTAAGTAGTAATGCTCAGAAACGATTTAGGGTAATGAATTAGGCTACAGTGCAAACTAAATATCGTTAGCAACGTTATAGAAATAACATATTTGAAAATTTGGGTTGACTGTCCCTTTAAGGCCAGCCCAATGCAAAAAGCTGTACCTCTCTCAAGGCACCACAGCCCTGGCTTTACCAATGTAGATTGTAGTACTATCAGCCCCATTCAACAGTTGTGAGATAACTTGTGCTCATTCAAGGCTAGTAGCAGTCATTATCTATTTACATTTCCTGATAGCATAATATCAAAGATAATATGGAGGGCAAATAACCAAAGTTGGAGGAATATCTACAGTCAAAAGAGTTATAACTCTTAACCTGTCATGAGTTTAAAATTCAATATTACGCCTTGGCTTGTACAACAAAAGATCTTAAACACACATTCAAGAATGTATCACAACCATAATAACAACATAATAAGTAAAATATAGGAGGTATGCAAATTTCCAATAGTAATTAGATGTTTTGTACATCAACTGAGTTATAGATATAACATTACCTTATAAACTAAGGGGTTATTTAAGACAGACCTAAAGACATATGCAGTTAAACTAGCATAGTTAAGGGAGTCTATCAGGAGATGAAGTTAAATCAAAAATATATATGAGTCAGATAAAACCTATCTGATTCTAGCACCTGCCATATTTAGCAATTCGGTGAGCTATTGGTGTCGCTGTAATGACAGTAAAATAACTTGGCTACCCACTATAGGAAATATAGTCTAAAATTACAAAGGCGCACATCTTCTGAATCAAACATTATAGCATATGTTCTATGTCTGAAGATGTGATAGGTCCATGTAGGTGCCCCCAGTTATTGAGCATGTAATATCAAGTGTATGGGTATAATAAACAAAGAACCTAAAAGGTGTGATAAATTTGTGCAAATTGTAAGGGTCTATAAAGCTGCAGAAGGAAACTAATTAACATTATAAGTGGGGATAAATATAATCTAACTATGGTAGTGTCAAGCAACATGCAGTATGAAAAACTGTACATCAACAGCATAAATGACCAGTTTTGCCAGATATTAATTGGTGCATGAAATAATGTACAGTGGTGACTAATAGACATTAAGATCCAATGACTACAAAACAAACCATTATTGACCTGCAGCAAATAATGTATAGAAAAAGGGAATGATAAATATTCAACATTCTAAATGGTGAGGGGCTTCAAGAGAGTAGTGTTAAGTAAAAACAATCTGTCATGTTCCTGAAAGTATTATGCATTAACGTAAATCTCCCAGCACTAGAGTAGTTATGGAAAAAGGCAGTTATGTAGTAACAAAAGCATTCTCTCTTTACAAGTAGCGGTGGCATGAAAATTCACCCGATGTCTAAGAGTATATAATATAAAGTATGTCTAGGATGGGCTGTCTAAGTTATGAACTTGCAATAATATATAGATATAGACCTCCAAACAATAGTAGGTGAGAGAACAAACATCAGTAATGCAACAGTAATGAGATTTTTTAACTAGAGAATGAACATATAAAATCGAACAGAGAAACTAACATAATTTGCTATAGTAGATATAAGCGTTCCTGTAGTCCACTATATCTAGTATAGGAGCACAACCACAATGTCAGCCTATGCCTCCCTTAAACAATTGAAGAATACAGAGAGCATAAAAGAGCTCAGCTGGAAACTGTAAGCTTCTGATTAAGTGGATTATAGCGCAGTTCTGGGAGCCGTGCAAATCAGGGGCTTTAACAGCCGTGCGTATGATACTCTCCCGCAGTGGATCCGGGCATGGGAGCTGGGACCAGGAGGTTGTTAGCTTCTCCTTCCCAAGAGACGTTGAGGCAAGATCACGGACTCCCTGTACAGGGTTCACATCTAGAGGCGGCAGCCACCAAGAGTTGATCATCTCCACAGGACCCGCTTCTCCAATATGACAGGCAACAGACTCCTCAGCATACGGCACCAAACCGGAGCAAATGTTCCAGCTCTCCACATGCGGAAGTAAGCCACCACTCAGCGGCAAAGAACCAACAGGTAGCTGGATGATGTTTCTGGGGGATAACTCTGTCCCATATGCATGTAGTAAAACAGCGTTCCACCGCGCTGAAACTCCCGGCCCTACACACGGAGCCACAGCACGTGGGTAAGACTTCATGTGGATCTGTTTCCGCTTTAGAGGGATAGTCTCATCTGCTTTCTTTGCGGGCGAGGTTAGTTGCAGGGATAGTTCCTTGTGTTCTACAGACTCTCGTTCCCGGCAGTACGTGTCTAGCCCAGAAGATAGCGTCTTTGCCTTAAGCTGGGAGGACTCACCAATCTCATCAGGGTCCATGGTAGTCGCCATTTTAAGTGTTAGGCTGTTGTCCATAACATGTTGATCCCTGAATGTGAGCGTTAGATCCATCAAGTTGTAATCCATCTTCTTCTCTAAGTTGACCAGCAGGGCTTTCATCTGCTTGTAAAAATCCTCCATACTTGGTTTGACTTTTAGGCTATAAGACATAGAAATGCTACTGCCTCGTGGTTAGTTCAGCTGGTACAGGGCCAAACAGATATCGTAGTGAATGCATAAACTTCGTTAGATTAGGCTACAAAAAGGCTGCTCCACTTCCCCATGAGTATAGCATAAGGATTTAGGTGAAAAGTATAGATTATGCTCACAATAAAGCCAGATATTTATTAATTTTGCAGGAGCTCAGAAGCTGTGCGTCCTAGCTCTTCAGTGGTTGACTCCGCCCCCTATTTGATCGCATTTTGTGGTGAAATGGTGGCATGAAATATATGTAAACATTGGGTATTTCTAAACTCAGGACAAAAGTTAGAAACTATTTAGCATGGGTGTTTTTTGGTGGTTGTAGATGTGTAACAGATTTTGTGGGTCAAAGTTAGAAAAAGTGTGTTTTTTATTTTTTCCTCATATTTTATCATTTTTTTCATAGTAAATTATAAGATATGATGAAAATAATGGTATCTTTATAAAGTCCATTTAATGGCGAGAAAAATGGTATATAATATGTGTGGGTACAGTAAATGAGTACGAGGAAAATTACAGCTAAACAAACACCGTAACAATAGCCCTGGTCCCAAACGAACAGAAAATGAAAAAGTGCTGTGGTCATTAAGGGGTTAAAGGAACACAAAACCTATTTTTTTCTTTCTTTCACGATTCAGATAGAGCATGCAATTTTAAGCAACTTTCTAATTTACCCCTATTATCAAATTTTCTTTGTTCTTTTGCTATCTTTATTTGAAAAACAGGAATTTAAGCATAAGAGCCATCTAAATGTAGCCACCAATCAGCAAGCGCTACCCAGGTGCTGAACCAAAAATGGGCCGGCTCCTATGCTTGCATTCCTGCTTTTTCAAATAAAGATAGCAAGAGAATGACATTTTTTTTATAATAGGAGTAAATTAGAAAGTTGCTTAAAATCGCATGCTTTATCTGAATCATGAAAGAACAAAAATTGAGTTTTGTGACCCTTTACAGTATGTCATGTAGTTATGTGGTATACTATTAAAAATAATAATGGTTTACTTTAGGCCTAAACAATCGTTAAATTTTAAACGGTATTTTGAAATGTGCTCAAGCACAACACTTAACACACCACATGTAAAATGAGCACAATGACTGCACTTATAGCGCTTCCTGCACTATCTAATCAAAGTACAGGGCGCACTAAGAAGTTTTGCCAGTGTTAAGATGCTTTGGTTAAAAAAATTAACAATCCATTTGTAATGCCAGATTGTGCTTTATTCTTTGCATAAGGTTGAACAAAAGATAACACATCCTGCAATATTGATTACGCTCCACTTGTAATCTAGACATTTATAGTTACAGATTAATGCACACACCGTTTTTTAACTATAAAGCAAATATCAAGTAATCTAAGTACTATTTGCCTCTTTTTCACAATAGGGGTCTCATGCATGTATACTGAATTTTTTTTGTCAGTAAAGAAACTAACGGCTAGATTTAGAGTTTTGTCGGTAAGGACCCGAAAAGCTAACGCTGGCTTTTTTCTGGCCGCACCATAAAAATAACTCTGGTATTGAGAGTCCACATAAAGGCTGCGTTAGGCTCCAAAAAAGGAGCGTAGAGCATATTTAACGCAGCTTCAACTCTCGATACCAGAGTTGCTTACGGACGCGGCCAGCCTCAAAAACGTGCTCGTGCACGATTCCCCCATAGGAAACAATGGGGCTGTTTGAGCTGAAAAAAAACCTAACACCTGCAAAAAAGCCGCGTTCAGCTCCTAACGCAGCCCCATTGTTTGCTATGGGGAAACACTTCCTACGTCTGCACCTAACACTTTAACATGTACCCCGAGTCTAAACACCCCTAACCTTACACTTATTAACCCCTAATCTGCCGCCCCCGCTATCGCTGACCCCTGCATATTATTATTAACCCCTAATCTGCCGCTCGGTAAACCGCCGCTACTTACATTATCCCTATGTACCCCTAATCTGCTGCCCTAACATCGCCGACCCCTATATTATATTTATTAACCCCTAATCTGCCCCCCACAACGTCGCCTCCACCTGCCTACACTTATTAACCCCTAATCTGCCGACCGGACCGCACCGCTATTATTATAAAGTTATTAACCCCTAATCCGCCTCACTAACCCTATAATAAATAGTATTAACCCCTAATCTGCCCTCCCTAACATCGCCGACACCTAACTTCAATTATTAACCCCTAATCTGACGACTGGAGCTCACCGCTATTCTAATAAATGTATTAACCCCTAAAGCTAAGTCTAACCCTAACACTAACACCCCCCTAAGTTAAATATAATTTTAATCTAACGAAATTAATTAACTCTTATTAAATAAATTATTCCTATTTAAAGATAAATACTTACCTGTAAAATAAATCCTAATATAGCTACAACATAAATTATAATTATATTATAGCTATTTTAGGATTAATATTTATTTTACAGGTAACTTTGTATTTATTTTAACCAGGTACAATAGCTATTAAATAGTTAAGAACTATTTAATAGCTAAAATAGTTAAAATAATTACAAATTTACCTGTAAAATAAATCCTCACCTAAGTTACAATTAAACCTAACACTACACTATCAATAAATTAATTAAATAAAATACCTACAATTACCTACAATTAAACCTAACACTACACTATCAATAAATTAATTAAATACAATACCTACAAATAACTACAATGAAATAAACTAACTAAAGTACAAAAAATAAAAAAGAACTAAGTTACAAAAAATAAAAAAATATTTACAAACATAAGAAAAATATTACAACAATTTTAAACTAATTACACCTACTCTAAGCCCCCTAATAAAATAACAAAGCCACCCAAAATAAAAAAATGCCCTACCCTATTCTACATTACTAAAGTTCAAAGCTCTTTTACCTTACCAGCCCTGAACAGGGCCCTTTGCAGGGCATGCCCCAAGAAGTTCAGCTCTTTTGCCTGTAAAAAAAAACATACAATACCCCCCCCCCAACATTACAACCCACCACTCACATACCCCTAATCGAACCCAAACCCCCCTTAAATAAACCTAACACTAAGCCCCTGAAGATCTCCCTACCTTGTCTTCACCTCACCGGGTTCAGCGATCGGTCCAGAAGAGGGTCCGAAGTCTTGATCCAAGCGGAGCAAGAAGAGGTCCTCCATCCGGTAGAAGTCTTCATCCAAGCGGGGCAGAAGAGGTCTTCCATCCGATTGAAGTCTTCATCCAAGCGGGATTTTCTATCGTCATCCATCCGGAGCGGAGCGGCAGGATCCTGAAGACCTCCGACGCGGAACATCCATCCTGGCCGACGACTGAACGACGAATGACGGTTCCTTTAAATGACGTCATCCAAGATGGCGACCCTCAATGGCGACCCTCGAATTCCGATTGGCTGATTCCATCAGCCAATCAGAATATTCCTACCTTAATTCCGATTGGCTGATAGAATCCTATCAGCCAATCGGAATTCGAGGGACGCCATCTTGGATGACGTCCCTTAAAGGAACCGTCATTCTTCAGTTGGACGTCGCCGGATGAAGATGGGTCCGCGGTGGAGGTCTTCAGGATGGAGCCGGTCCTCATCGGATGAAGATAGAAGATGCCGCTTGGAAGAAGATGGTTGCCGGTCCGGATCTACTCTTCTTCCCGGATAGGATGAAGACTTTGGACCCTCTTCTGGACTTCTTCAGCCATCGGATGATGGATGTCTAGCCCCCTCTTAGTGTTAGGTTTATTTAAGGGGGGTTTGGGTTAGATTAGGGGTATGTGGGTGGTGGGTTGTAATGTTGGGGGGGGGGTATTGTATGTTTTTTTTTACAGGCAAAAGAGCTGAATTCTTTGGGGCATGCCCCGCAAAGGGCCCTGTTCAGGGCTGGTAAGGTAAAAGAGCTTTGAACTTTAGTAATTTAGAATAGGGTAGGGCCTTTTTTATTTTGGGGGGCTTTGTTATTTTATTAGGGGGCTTAGAGTAGGTGTAATTAGTTTAAAATTGTTGTAAGATTTTTCTTATGTTTGTAAATATTTTTTTATTTTTTGTAACTTAGTTCTTTTTTATTTTTTGTACTTTAGTTAGTTTATTTCATTGTAGTTATTTTAGGTATTGTATTTAATTAATGTATTGATAGTGTAGTGTTAGGTTTAATTGTAGGTAATTGTAGGTATTTTATTTAATTAATTTAATGATAGTGTAGTGTTAGGTTTAATTGTAACTTAGGTTAGGATTTATTTTACAGGTAATTTTGTAATTATTTTAACTATTTTAGCTATTAAATAGTTCTTAACTATTTAATAGCTATTGCACCTGGTTAAAATAAATACAAAGTTGCCTGTAAAATAAATATTAATCCTAAAATAGCTATAATATAATTATAATTTATATTGTAGCTATATTAGGATTTATTTTACAGGTAAGTATTTAGCTTTAAATAGGAATAATTTATTTAATAAGAGTTAATTTATTTCGTTAGATTTAAATTATATTTAAGTTAGGGGGGTGTTAGTGTTAGGGATAGACTTAGCTTTAGGGGTTAATACATTTATTAGAATAGCGGCGAGCTCCAGTCGGCAGATTAGGGGTTAATGTTTGAAGTTAGGTGTCGGCGATGTTAGGGAGGGCAGATTAGGGGTTAATACTATTTATTATAGGGTTAGTGAGGCGGATTAGGGTTTAATAACTTTATTATGATAGCGGTGCGGTCCGCTCAGCAGATTAGGGGTTAATAATGTAGGCAGGTGGAGGCGACGTTGTGGGGGGCAGATTAGGGGTTAATAAATATAATATAGGGTTCGGCGGTGTTAGGGGCAGCAGATTAGGGGTACATAGCTATAATGTAGGTGGCGGCGGCGTGCGGACGGCAGATTAGGGGTTAATTATTGTAGGTAGCTGGCGGCGACGTTGTGGGGGGCAGGTTAGGGGTTAATAAATATAATATAGGGGTCGGCGGTGTTAGGGGCAGTAGATTAGGGGTACATAAGTATAACGTAGGTGGCGGTCGGCAGATTAGGGGTTAAAAAAATGTAATCGAGTGGCGGCGATGTGGGGGGACCTCGGTTTAGGGGTACATAGGTAGTTTATGGGTGTTAGTGTACTTTAGAGTACAGTAGTTAAGAGCTTTATGAACCGGCGTTAGCCCAGAAAGCTCTTAACTACTGACTTTTTTCTGCGGCTGGAGTTTTGTCGTTAGATTTCTAACGCTCACTTCAGACACGACTCTAAATACCGGAGTTAGAAAAATCCCATTGAAAAGATAGGATACGCAATTGACGTAAGGGGATCTGCGGTATGGAAAAGTCGCGGCTGAAAAGTGAGCGTTAGACCCTTTTTTGAGTGACTCCAAATACCAGAGGTAGCCTAAAACCAGCGTTAGGAGCCTCTAACGCTGGTTTTCACGGCTACCGCCAAACTCCAAATCTAGGCGTAAGTTACAACACTTTCCATTTGTAATACTTTTAACTTGGTGAATAATAGGTTAAGGAGCTGCAATTTATATATAGTATAGTAAAGTGGGTATTGTCCTGTTTCAACCCCATGAACGAGACAGATGACGAGACTAGTTGATGACGTCGCCGTGCCATCCTTCTAGGGGATCGTATTTACCTGTTGTTTTTGAAGATTCCCTCACTTGATGGCCAGTCACTGGGAGTAACATCTACTTTGAGTGTAATGTCATTACATTGTGTGTAAAGATGCCATATGGTATGAGAAGTGCCCATATCTCAGCCCCCACTTCTTTAGGGGACATGCAACCTCTTACTTGAAAGAGAGGAGTCTTCGTTTTTTAATTGAAAGAAGTCAACTGCAGGCGATCATAAAAAATGGCAACATTAGGGTGTCACCTGCAGTCATTTGGACCTAGAGCCGCCATTCCATGTGTTCCTCTAGGATTTACCCAACTCCAAACAGAAGATTTTTTTATGGATGGAGAAGGAAGCAGTCACATAGTCCATATCTCTTCCTCTGATTTAATTAGAGGGAAATTAGATTCATTATGTGGTGGCCATCTTGGAAACTCTGCCACCATATTTGTTAAAGCAAATCCAAAAACGTTCCTTAGACAGTAAGATATGTTTTTCATGGGGGCACACATTGGAGCCCAGCCGCAATCAGGTGGAGCCCTCCTGTAGCAACACCACTAGTAATCGTAGTATTAGATGAACCCCTAGAGGTGTGGGTGCAGTCTAAATTAAGACATCTGAGACTCCTGTAGTTATACCATTGGTTTTAAATAATCTCCTTATGTTACTATTATGGCACAGGTTTGTTACATTACTCACAAGTGGCAAAAATACATTTTTATATGCACATAAGACAATGATCTAAAAATTAATAAAATTGTGAATTTAATAAGACGATTTGTTTTAGTTACATCATAAAAGAAGCATTAACAACTTTGAAAATGTTATGTAAAATGTTTAATTATGTATAGTACAAAACTCCAGTCAGAGCTGCAAGTGCACACTGTAGACTTAACACTGATATATTTCAAACAGCTATTGTTTGCACAATATAGTGACTCATTTAGCGGTCCATATCTAGCTTCAGCAGCCTCAGAGCAGGCAGACCAGTTATGGAGCCGCGGTCTTAAGACTGCTGCTTCATAACTGCTGTTTCCGGCAAGCCTGAAGGCTCACACGGAAATGGGGGCATCAAGCACTATTTGGAGCTTGATAATTCGGCCCCTAAAAGTTAAAAACTTGTTTCTTTATATGGCGTAATAACTCAAAATACATTATATAGTATTTTACAGTATAATACAGAGATAAAACAAACTACATGTACAAAATACCCACGATCCCCCCAGCTCCTATAGGTTTATTATTCGTGTCCTAGTTTTGGAAATTGAGTTTTGCTTGACATATATATATATATATATATATATATATATATATATATATATATATATATATACAGGTGGCCCTCGTTTTACAACGGTTCAATTTACACAGTTTCAGAATAACAACCTTTTTTTCCACTCATGTGACTGCTATTGAAAAGCATTGAGAAGCAGTGCATTTATTAAAATAGCCAGTAGGGGGAGCTGTCCGCTTGTGTTGCAGCAAAGCCAAGCAAGCTGAAATTAATCAGTTTAACCAGACCTGAGCTATCGAGCAGATTTCAAAGGAACAAGATCTTCCTGTCTATAAATCAGTCCAGATTGGAATGCATAGAAAGAACTTTTTGTAGAAAAATGCAAGCGAAGTTTGTGTTGTGTGATTATATTATTAGGGGTATAATGCTGTTTAGCAAATGTTTTTGCTCATTTAACTTAGTTTAATTATATATTGTGTTGTGTGATTATTTTATTAGGTTTATAATGCTGTTTAGCATTTAAAGTCTTCATTTCAAAGCTTAAAAAATAATGTATTGGTTGTTACTTATGACAATTTTGAGAGGGGCCTGGAATCTATCTTCCTCACTTCCCATTGACTTGCATTATAAACTGGGTTTCAATTTACAATGGTTTCGATTTACAACCATTCCTTCTGGAACCTAACCCCGGCGTAAACTGAGGGCTACCTGTATTGTATTGCCATTCAACAGTGTCTAAAGGGATCATTTATATTGCACCTTCAATGTAGGTGGAGATGCTGATTTTAACATTTTGCCATTGTCAAAAAAAAAATGTCTCCTACAGGAAAGTATAGTACAATGCGGCTTTGTGAGACGGCCTTCAAACACTTATTTTAGTCCTTTAGAACATTCTATCAGCACACATGAAGAATTACTTAATTACTAATCTTATTGCGCATTTATGAAATATCCTATATTATAGACATGTGCAATTCGTTTCGGATATATTCGGAAATTCGGAAAATTCATCAAATTCAGAGATTCGGATCGATTCGAATTTCCGAATTAAAATACTGCCGAATTTACCGAATAAATACAAATTAGTTCGGATTTATTCTGTAAATTCGGATGGCCATGGATTACACTAGTATTGTACAGCATATTAGGTTATATCACTCTGCTATGGGTTACACCTAATATACCGTACATAATACTAGTCTAATACACAGCACACATACCGAAATTCCGAATTTCCGAACCAAGCTGAATCGAACCGAATCCAGCCGAATTTTTTTGAATCCGAATGAATCCGAAACAAATTCATTCAAAGTTTTCCGAATTCGAATCGATCCGAACTGAAACAAATTTTTCGATCATGCACATATCTACTATATTATAAAAGGCCAGGTATGTTTGTCCAAAGCTGTCATGCACAGTAGAGACTTTGCAAGGAAAAACAAAACTGGCCTTTAACCACAGGTATGTTTGTCCGCAGAGTTATGTTACAGCTGAGAGCTGGAGCTCCTGAAGCTCCAGGTATCAGCCGCATATGGAGCCGGAGTGCGATCGGTGCTCCGCCTCCATATGAGGGCAGATGCCTGGTCGTTAGACGGTGACACTGTGTGCATCACCATCTGTAATGATCTTCTGCTGGTGCCGGCGGGAGGTGGGTGGTGAGTGGTTGGCTTAGCAGTGGAGGGGGAGGGAAGGGTAGGAATGGGTTAGGTACACTACAGAAAATGGGTTGCTACAGAAAATAGAAAAAGGGACAGGGAGGGATGGGGCAGCTACACTACAGAAAAGGGGTTGCTACAGAAAAAAAAGGAAGAGGGAGGGATGGGGCAGCTACACTACAGAAAAGGGGTTGCTACAGAAAAAAAGGAGAGGGAGGGATGGGGCAGCTACACTACAGAAAAGGAGTTGCTACAGAATAAAAAAAAGGGAGAGGGAGGGATGGGGCAACTTCACTACAGAAAAGGGGTTGCTACAGAAAAAAGGGAGAGGGAGGGATGGGGCAGCTACACTACTGAAAAGGGGTTGCTGCAGAAAAAAGGGACAGGGAGGGATGCGGCAGCTACACTACAGAAAAGGGGTTGCTACAGAAAAATAAAGGTACATGGAGGGATGGGGCAGCTACACAACAGAAAAGGGGTTGCTACAGAAAAAAGGGACAGGGAGGGATGGGGCAGCTACACTACAGAAAATGATTTGCTACAGAACAAAAGGGGGGAAAGGGAGGGATGGGGCAGCTACACTACAGAAAAGGGGTTGCTACAGAAAAACGGGACAGGGAGGGATGGGACAGCTACACTACAGAAAAGGGGTTGCTACAGAAAAATAAAGGTACATGGAGGGATGGGGCTGCTCAGAAAAGAAAAGGGGTTGCTACAGAAAAAAGGGAGAGGGAGGGATTGGGCAGCTACACTACAGAAAAGGGGTTGCTACAGAAAAAAAAGGGACAGGGAGGAAGAGGGCAGCTACACTACAGAAAAGGGGTTGCTACAGAACAAAAGGGGGACATGGAGGGATGAGGCAGCTACACTACAGAAAAGGGGTTGCTACAGAAAAAAAATGGACAGGGAGGGGTGGGGCAGCTACTCTACAGAAAAGGGGTTGCTACAGAAAAATAAATGGACAGGGAGGGTTGTGGCAGCTACACAATAGAAAATTATTTGCTACAGAACAAAAGGGGAAGAGGGAGGGTTGGGGCAGCTACACAACAGAAAATGATTTGCTACAGAACAAAAGGGACAAAGGGAGGGATGGGGCATCTACACAACAGAAAAGGGGTTGCTACAGAAAAATAAAAGGACAGGGAGGGATGGGGCAGCTACACTACAGAAAAGGGGTTGCTACAGAAGGACAGGGAGGGATGGGGCAGCTACACTACAGAAAAGGGGTTGCTACAGAACAAAAAAAAAAAAAGGGACAGCAGGGATGAGACAGCTACACTACCGAAAAGGAGTTGCTACAGAAAAAAAAGGGACAGAGAATGGGAATGGAAAAAATATGCGTAACGTGTATCAGGGTGTGTGTTTTAGGTCTAACGCAGTGTCGGGTTAGCACACATGAAGAATTACTAAATTACTAATCTTATAGCGCGTTTATGAAATATCCTATTTTGTAAAACACCAGGTTTGTTTGTCCGAAGCTGTCATGCACAGTAGAGGTTGTGCAAGGACAAACTGCAGGTATGTTTGTCCGCAGAGTTATGTTACAGCCAAGAACATGAGCTCCTGAAGATCCAGGTATCAGCCGTATATGGAGCCAGAGTGCAATTGGTCCTCCACCTCCATATGAGGGCATATGCCTGATCGTTACAGACAGTGACACTGTGTGTGTCAACATCTGTAATGATCTTCTGCTGTGCCGGCCGGTGGTGGGCTTAGCAGCGGAGGGGGGAGGGAGTGGGAGGGCCCTGTGCTACAGAAAGAAAAGGGACAGGGAGGGATGGGCAGCTATACTACAGAAAAGGGGTTGCTACAAAAAATTAAAAAAAGGGACAGGGAGGGATGGGGCAGCTACACTACAGAAAAGGGGTTGATACAGAATCAAAAATTGTAAAAGGGAGGGATGGGGCAGCTACACTACAGAAAAGGGGTTGCTACAGAAAAAAAAAGAAGAGGGCGGGATTGGGCAGCTACACTACAGTAAAGGGGTTGCTACAGAAAGAAAGGAGAGGGAGGGATGGGGCAGCTACACTACAGAAAAGGGGTTGCTACAGAATAAAAAAAGGGACAGGGAGGGATGGGGCTGATACACTACCGAAAAGGAGTTGCTACAGAATAAAAAAAGGGAGAGGGAGGGATGGGGCAGCTACACTACAGAAAAGGGGTTTCTACAGAAAAAAAGGGAGAGGGGGGGATGTGGCAGCTACACTACAGAAAAGGGGTTGCTACAGAACGAAAGGGGGACATAGAGGGATGGGGAATCTACACAACAGAAAAGGGGTTGCTACAAAAAAAATTGAGAGGGAGGGATGGGGCAGCTACCCTACAGAAAAGGGGTTGCTACAGAAAATAAGGGACATGGAGGGATGGGGCAGCTACACAACAGAAAAGGAGTTGCTACAGAAAAAATGGGAGAGGGAGGAATGGGGCAGCTAAACTACAGAAAAGGGGTTGCTACAGAAAAAAGGGACAGGGAGGAATAGGGCAGCTACACTACAGAAAAGGGGTTGCTGCAGCACAAAAGGGGGACATGAAAGGATGGGGCAGCTACACTACAGAAAAGGGGTTGCTACAGAAAAAAGGGACAGAGAGGGATGGGGCAGCTACACTACAGAAAAAGGGTTGCTACAGAAAAATAAAGGGACAGGGAGGGTTGTGGTAGCTACACAACAGAAAATAATTTGATACAGAACAAAAGGGGGAAAGGGAGGGTTGGGGCAGCTACACAACAGAAAATGGGTTGCTACAGAAACATAAAGGGACAGGGAGGGATGGGGCAGCTACAGTACAGAAAAGGGGTTGCTACAGAACAAAAAAAAGGAACAGGCAGGGATGAGACAGCTACACTACAGAAAAGGGGTTGCTACAGAAAAAAAGGGACAGGGAGGGATGGGGCAGCTACACTACAGAAAAGGGGTTGCTACAGAACAAAAAAAAAGGGAGAGGCAGGGATGAGACAGCTACACTACAGAAAAGTAGTTGCTACAGAAAAAAAAGGGACAGAGAATGGGAATGAAAAAATATGCGTAACGTGTATCAGGGTGTGTGATTTAGGTTTAACGCAGTGTTGGGTTAGCACCCATGAAGAATTACTAAATTACTAATCTTATAGCGCATTTATGAAGTATTCTATATTATAAAACACCAGGTATGTTTATCCGAAGCTGTCATGCACAGTAGAGATTGTGCAAGGTCAAACATACCTGGCCTTTAACCGCAGGTATGTTTGTCCACAGAGTTATGTTACAGCCAAGACCATTAGCTCCTGAAGCTCCAGGTATCAGCCGCATATGGAGCCAGAGTGTGATCGGTCCTCCACCTCCATATGAGGGCATATGCCTGATCGTTACAGACGGTGTCACTGTGTGCGTCACCATCTGTAATGATCTTCTGCTGTGCCGGCGGGTGGTGGGCTTAGCAGCAGAGGGGGAGGGAGTGGGAGGGCCCTATGCGACAGAAAGAAAAGGGACAGGGAGGGATGGGGCAGCTACACTACAGAAAAGGGGTTGCTACAAAAAAAATAAAAAAATGAAGAGGGAGGGATGGAGCAGCTACACTACAGAAAAGGGGTTGCTACAGAAAAAAGGAGAGGGAGGGATAGGGCAGCTACACTACAGAAAAGGGGTTGCTACAGAAAAAAAGGGACAGGGAGGGATGGGACAGATACACTACAGAAAAGGGGTTACTACAGAGAAATAAAGGGACAGGGAGGGATGGGGCAGCTACACAACAGAAAAGGGGTTGCTACAGAATAATAAAAGGGAGAGGGAGGGATGGGGCAGCTACACTACAGAAAAGGGGTTGCTACATAATAATAAAAGGGAGAGGGAGGGATGGGGCAGCTACACTACAAAAAGGGGTTGATACAGAAAAAAAGGGACAGGGAGGGATGTGGCAGCTACACTACAGAAAAGGGGTTGCTACAGAAAAATAAAGGGACATGGAGGGATGGGGCAGCTACACAACAGAAAAGGGGTTGCTACAGAAAAAAGGGAGAGGGAGGGATGGGGCAGCTACACTACAGAAAAGGGTTGCTACAGAAAGAAAGGGACAGGGAGGAATAGGGCAGCTACACTACAGAAAAGGGGTTGCTGCAGCACAAAAGGGGGACATGAAAGGATGGGGCAGCTACACTACAGAAAAGGGGTTGCTACAGAAAAAAGGGACAGGGAGGGATGGGGCAGCTACACTACAGAAAATGATTTGCTACAGAACAAAAGGGGGGAAAGGGAGGGATGGGGCAGCTACACTACAGAAAAGGGGTTGCTACAGAAAAACGGGACAGGGAGGGATGGGACAGCTACACTACAGAAAAGGGGTTGCTACAGAAAAATAAAGGTACATGGAGGGATGGGGCTGCTCAGAAAAGAAAAGGGGTTGCTACAGAAAAAAGGGAGAGGGAGGGATTGGGCAGCTACACTACAGAAAAGGGGTTACTACAGAAAAAAAAGGGACAGGGAGGAAGAGGGCAGCTACACTACAGAAAAGGGGTTGCTACAGAACAAAAGGGGGACATGGAGGGATGAGGCAGCTACACTACAGAAAAGGGGTTGCTACAGAAAAAAAATGGACAGGGAGGGGTGGGGCAGCTACTCTACAGAAAAGGGGTTGCTACAGAAAAATAAAGGGGCAGGGAGGGTTGTGGCAGCTACAAAATAGAAAATTATTTGCTACAGAACAAAAGGGGAAGAGGGAGGGTTGGGGCAGCTACACAACAGAAAATGATTTGCTACAGAACAAAAGGGACAAAGGGAGGGATGGGGCATCTACACAACAGAAAAGGGGTTGCTACAGAAAAATAAAAGGACAGGGAGGGATGGGGCAGCTACACTACAGAAAAGGGGTTGCTACAGAAGGACAGGGAGGGATGGGGCAGCTACACTACAGAAAAGGGGTTGCTACAGAACAAAACAAAAAAAAGGGACAGCAGGGATGAGATAGCTACACTACCGAAAAGGAGTTGCTACAGAAAAAAAAGGGACAGAGAATGGGAATGGAAAAAATATGCGTAACATGTATCAGGGTGTGTGTTTTAGGTCTAACGCAGTGTCGGGTTAGCACACATGAAGAATTACTAAATTACTAATCTTATAGCGCGTTTATGAAATATCCTATTTTGTAAAACACCAGGTTTGTTTGTCCGAAGCTGTCATGCACAGTAGAGGTTGTGCAAGGACAAACTGCAGGTATGTTTGTCCGCAGAGTTATGTTACAGCCAAGAACATGAGCTCCTGAAGATCCAGGTATCAGCCGTATATGGAGCCAGAGTGCAATTGGTCCTCCACCTCCATATGAGGGCATATGCCTGATCGTTACAGACAGTGACACTGTGTGTGTCAACATCTGTAATGATCTTCTGCTGTGCCGGCCGGTGGTGGGCTTAGCAGCGGAGGGGGGAGGGAGTGGGAGGGCCCTGTGCTACAGAAAGAAAAGGGACAGGGAGGGATGGGCAGCTATACTACAGAAAAGGGGTTGCTACAAAAAATTAAAAAAAGGGACAGGGAGGGATGGGGCAGCTACACTACAGAAAAGGGGTTGATACAGAATCAAAAATTGGAGAGGGAGGGATGGGGCAGCTACACTACAGAAAAGGGGTTGCTACAGAAAAAAAAAGAAGAGGGCGGGATTGGGCAGCTACACTACAGTAAAGGGGTTGCTACAGAAAGAAAGGAGAGGGAGGGATGGGGCAGCTACACTACAGAAAAGGGGTTGCTACAGAATAAAAAATGGGACAGGGAGGGATGGGGCTGATACACTACCGAAAAGGAGTTGCTACAGAAAAAAGGGAGAGGGAGGGATGGGGCAGCTACACTACAGAAAAGGGGTTTCTACAGAAAAAAAGGGAGAGGGGGGGATGTGGCAGCTACACTACAGAAAAGGGGTTGCTACAGAACGAAAGGGGGACATAGAGGGATGGGGAAGCTACACAACAGAAAAGGGGTTGCTACAAAAAAAATTGAGAGGGAGGGATGGGGCAGCTACCCTACAGAAAAGGGGTTGCTACAGAAAAAAAGGGACAGGGAGGAATAGGGCAGCTACACTACAGAAAAGGGGTTGCTGCAGCACAAAAGGGGGACATGAAAGGATGGGGCAGCTACACTACAAAAAAGGGGTTGCTACAGAAAAAAGGGACAGAGAGGGATGGGGCAGCTACACTACAGAAAAAGGGTTGCTACAGAAAAATAAAGGGACAGGGAGGGTTGTGGTAGCTACGCAACAGAAAATAATTTGATACAGAACAAAAGGGGGAAAGGGAGGGTTGGGGCAGCTACACAACAGAAAATGGGTTGCTACAGAAACATAAAGGGACAGGGAGGGATGGGGCAGCTACAGTACAGAAAAGGGGTTGCTACAGAACAAAAAAAAAGGGAGAGGCAGGGATGAGACAGCTACACTACAGAAAAGTAGTTGCTACAGAAAAAAAGGGACAGGGAGGGATGGGGCAGCTACACTACAGAAAAGGGGTTGCTACAGAACAAAAAAAAAAGGGAGAGGCAGGGATGAGACAGCTACACTACAGAAAAGTAGTTGCTACAGAAAAAAAAGGGACAGAAAATGGGAATGAAAAAATATGCGTAACGTGTATCAGGGTGTGTGATTTAGGTTTAACGCGGTGTTGGGTTAGCACCCATGAAGAATTACTAAATTACTAATCTTATAGCGCATTTATGAAGTATTCTATATTATAAAACACCAGGTATGTTTATCCGAAGCTGTCATGCACAGTAGAGATTGTGCAAGGTCAAACATACCTGGCCTTTAACCGCAGGTATGTTTGTCCACAGAGTTATGTTACAGCCAAGACCATTAGCTCCTGAAGCTCCAGGTATCAGCCGCATATGGAGCCAGAGTGTGATCGGTCCTCCGCCTCCATATGAGGGCATATGCCTGATTGTTACAGACGGTGTCACTGTGTGCGTCACCATCTGTAATGATCTTCTGCTGTGCCGGCGGGAGGCGGGTGGTGGACTTAGCAGCAGAGGGGGGAGGGAAGGGGAGGGAGTGGGAGGGCCCTACGCTACAGAAAGAAAAGGGACAGGGAGGGATGGGGCAGCTACACTACAGAAAAGGGGTTGCTACAAAAAAAATAAAAAAATGAAGAGGGAGGGATGGAGCAGCTACACTACAGAAAAGGGGTTGCTACAGAAAAAAGGAGAGGGAGGGATAGGGCAGCTACACTACAGAAAAGGGGTTGCTACAGAAAAAAAGGGACAGGGAGGGATGGGACAGATACACTACAGAAAAGGGGTTACTACAGAAAAATAAAGGGTCAGGGAGGGATGGGGCAGCTACACAACAGAAAAGGGGTTGCTACAGAAAATAAGGGACATGGAGGGATGGGGCAGCTACACAACAGAAAAGGAGTTGCTACAGAAAAAATGGGAGAGGGAGGGATGGGGCAGCTAAACTACAGAAAAGGGGTTGCTACAGAAAAAAAGGGACAGGGAGGAATAGGGCAGCTACACTACAGAAAAGGGGTTGCTGCAGCACAAAAGGGGGACATGAAAGGATGGGGCAGCTACACTACAGAAAAGGGGTTGCTACAGAAAAAAGGGACAGAGAGGGATGGGGCAGCTACACTACAGAAAAAGGGTTGCTACAGAAAAATAAAGGGACAGGGAGGGTTGTGGTAGCTACACTACAGAAAATAATTTGATACAGAACAAAAGGGGGAAAGGGAGGGTTGGGGCAGCTACACAACAGAAAATGGGTTGCTACAGAAACATAAAGGGACAGGGAGGGATGGGGCAGCTACAGTACAGAAAAGGGGTTGCTACAGAACAAAAAAAAGGAACAGGCAGGGATGAGACAGCTACACTACAGAAAAGGGGTTGCTACAGAAAAAAAGGGACAGGGAGGGATGGGGCAGCTACACTACAGAAAAGGGGTTGCTACAGAACAAAAAAAAAGGGAGAGGCAGGGATGAGACAGCTACACTACAGAAAAGTAGTTGCTACAGAAAAAAAAGGGACAGAAAATGGGAATGAAAAAATATGCGTAACGTGTATCAGGGTGTGTGATTTAGGTTTAACGCAGTGTTGGGTTAGCACCCATGAAGAATTACTAAATTACTAATCTTATAGCGCATTTTTGAAGTATTCTATATTATAAAACACCAGGTATGTTTATCCGAAGCTGTCATGCACAGTAGAGATTGTGCAAGGTCAAACATACCTGGCCTTTAACCGCAGGTATGTTTGTCCACAGAGTTATGTTACAGCCAAGACCATTAGCTCCTGAAGCTCCAGGTATCAGCCGCATATGGAGCCAGAGTGTGATCGGTCCTCCACCTCCATATGAGGGCATATGCCTGAACGTTACAGACGGTGTCACTGTGTGCGTCACCATCTGTAATGATTTTCTGCTGTGCCGGCGGGAGGCGGGTGGTGGGCTTAGCAGCAGAGGGGGGGAAGGGGAGGGAGTGGGAGGGCCCTATGCGACAGAAAGAAAAGGGACAGGGAGGGATGGGGCAGCTACACTACAGAAAAGGGGTTGCTACAAAAAAAATAAAAAAATGAAGAGGGAGGGATGGAGCAGCTACACTACAGAAAAGGGGTTGCTACAGAAAAAAGGAGAGGGAGGGATAGGGCAGCTACACTACAGAAAAGGGGTTGCTACAGAAAAAAAGGGACAGGGAGGGATGGGACAGATACACTACAGAAAAGGGGTTACTACAGAGAAATAAAGGGACAGGGAGGGATGGGGCAGCTACACAACAGAAAAGGGGTTGCTACAGAATAATAAAAGGGAGAGGGAGGGATGGGGCAGCTACACTACAGAAAAGGGGTTGCTACAGAATAATAAAAGGGAGAGGGAGGGATGGGGCAGCTACACTACAAAAAGGGGTTGATACAGAAAAAAGGGACAGGGAGGGATGTGGCAGCTACACTACAGAAAAGGGGTTGCTACAGAAAAATAAAGGGACATGGAGGGATGGGGCAGCTACACAACAGAAAAGGGGTTGCTACAGAAAAAAGGGAGAGGGAGGGATGGGGCAGCTACACTACAGAAAAGGGTTGCTACAGAAAGAAAGGGACAGGGAGGAATAGGGCAGCTACACTACAGAAAAGGGGTTGCTGCAGCACAAAAGGGACAGGAAGGGATGGGGCAGCTACACTACAGAAAAGGGGTTGCTACAGAACAAAAAAAAAAGGGAGAGGCAGGGATGAGACAGCTACACTACAGAAAAGTAGTTGCTACAGAAAAAAAAGGGACAGAAAATGGGAATGAAAAAATATGCGTAACGTGTATCAGGGTGTGTGATTTAGGTTTAACGCAGTGTTGGGTTAGCACCCATGAAGAATTACTAAATTACTAATCTTATAGCGCATTTATGAAGTATTCTATATTATAAAACACCAGGTATGTTTATCCGAAGCTGTCATGCACAGTAGAGATTGTGCAAGGTCAAACATACCTGGCCTTTAACCGCAGGTATGTTTGTCCACAGAGTTATGTTACAGCCAAGACCATTAGCTCCTGAAGCTCCAGGTATCAGCCGCATATGGAGCCAGAGTGTGATCGGTCCTCCGCCTCCATATGAGGGCATATGCCTGATTGTTACAGACGGTGTCACTGTGTGCGTCACCATCTGTAATGATCTTCTGCTGTGCCGGCGGGAGGCGGGTGGTGGACTTAGCAGCAGAGGGGGGAGGGAAGGGGAGGGAGTGGGAGGGCCCTACGCTACAGAAAGAAAAGGGACAGGGAGGGATGGGGCAGCTACACTACAGAAAAGGGGTTGCTACAAAAAAAATAAAAAAATGAAGAGGGAGGGATGGAGCAGCTACACTACAGAAAAGGGGTTGCTACAGAAAAAAGGAGAGGGAGGGATAGGGCAGCTACACTACAGAAAAGGGGTTGCTACAGAAAAAAAGGGACAGGGAGGGATGGGACAGATACACTACAGAAAAGGGGTTACTACAGAAAAATAAAGGGTCAGGGAGGGATGGGGCAGCTACACAACAGAAAAGGGGTTGCTACAGAAAATAAGGGACATGGAGGGATGGGGCAGCTACACAACAGAAAAGGAGTTGCTACAGAAAAAATGGGAGAGGGAGGGATGGGGCAGCTAAACTACAGAAAAGGGGTTGCTACAGAAAAAAAGGGACAGGGAGGAATAGGGCAGCTACACTACAGAAAAGGGGTTGCTGCAGCACAAAAGGGGGACATGAAAGGATGGGGCAGCTACACTACAGAAAAGGGGTTGCTACAGAAAAAAGGGACAGAGAGGGATGGGGCAGCTACACTACAGAAAAAGGGTTGCTACAGAAAAATAAAGGGACAGGGAGGGTTGTGGTAGCTACACTACAGAAAATAATTTGATACAGAACAAAAGGGGGAAAGGGAGGGTTGGGGCAGCTACACAACAGAAAATGGGTTGCTACAGAAACATAAAGGAACAGGGAGGGATGGGGCAGCTACAGTACAGAAAAGGGGTTGCTACAGAACAAAAAAAAGGAACAGGCAGGGATGAGACAGCTACACTACAGAAAAGGGGTTGCTACAGAAAAAAAGGGACAGGGAGGGATGGGGCAGCTACACTACAGAAAAGGGGTTGCTACAGAACAAAAAAAAAGGGAGAGGCAGGGATGAGACAGCTACACTACAGAAAAGTAGTTGCTACAGAAAAAAAAGGGACAGAAAATGGGAATGAAAAAATATGCGTAACGTGTATCAGGGTGTGTGATTTAGGTTTAACGCAGTGTTGGGTTAGCACCCATGAAGAATTACTAAATTACTAATCTTATAGCGCATTTATGAAGTATTCTATATTATAAAACACCAGGTATGTTTATCCGAAGCTGTCATGCACAGTAGAGATTGTGCAAGGTCAAACATACCTGGCCTTTAACCGCAGGTATGTTTGTCCACAGAGTTATGTTACAGCCAAGACCATTAGCTCCTGAAGCTCCAGGTATCAGCCGCATATGGAGCCAGAGTGTGATCGGTCCTCCACCTCCATATGAGGGCATATGCCTGATCGTTACAGACGGTGTCACTGTGTGCGTCACCATCTGTAATGATCTTCTGCTGTGCCGGCGGGAGGCGGGTGGTGGGCTTAGCAGCAGAGGGGGGGAAGGGGAGGGAGTGGGAGGGCCCTATGCGACAGAAAGAAAAGGGACAGGGAGGGATGGGGCAGCTACACTACAGAAAAGGGGTTGCTACAAAAAAAATAAAAAAATGAAGAGGGAGGGATGGAGCAGCTACACTACAGAAAAGGGGTTGCTACAGAAAAAAGGAGAGGGAGGGATAGGGCAGCTACACTACAGAAAAGGGGTTGCTACAGAAAAAAAGGGACAGGGAGGGATGGGACAGATACACTACAGAAAAGGGGTTACTACAGAGAAATAAAGGGACAGGGAGGGATGGGGCAGCTACACAACAGAAAAGGGGTTGCTACAGAATAATAAAAGGGAGAGGGAGGGATGGGGCAGCTACACTACAGAAAAGGGGTTGCTACAGAATAATAAAAGGGAGAGGGAGGGATGGGGCAGCTACACTACAAAAAGGGGTTGATACAGAAAAAAAGGGACAGGGAGGGATGTGGCAGCTACACTACAAAAAAGGGGTTGCTACAGAAAAATAAAGGGACATGGAGGGATGGGGCAGCTACACAACAGAAAAGGGGTTGCTACAGAAAAAAGGGAGAGGGAGGGATGGGGCAGCTACACTACAGAAAAGGGTTGCTACAGAAAGAAAGGGACAGGGAGGAATAGGGCAGCTACACTACAGAAAAGGGGTTGCTGCAGCACAAAAGGGGGACATGAAAGGATGGGGCAGCTACACTACAGAAAAGGGGTTGCTACAGAAAAAAGGGACAGGGAGGGATGGGGCAGCTACACTACAGAAAATGATTTGCTACAGAACAAAAGGGGGGAAAGGGAGGGATGGGGCAGCTACACTACAGAAAAGGGGTTGCTACAGAAAAACGGGACAGGGAGGGATGGGACAGCTACACTACAGAAAAGGGGTTGCTACAGAAAAATAAAGGTACATGGAGGGATGGGGCTGCTCAGAAAAGAAAAGGGGTTGCTACAGAAAAAAGGGAGAGGGAGGGATTGGGCAGCTACACTACAGAAAAGGTTTTGCTACAGAAAAAAAAGGGACAGGGAGGAAGAGGGCAGCTACACTACAGAAAAGGGGTTGCTACAGAACAAAAGGGGGACATGGAGGGATGAGGCAGCTACACTACAGAAAAGGGGTTGCTACAGAAAAAAAATGGACAGGGAGGGGTGGGGCAGCTACTCTACAGAAAAGGGGTTGCTACAGAAAAATAAATGGACAGGGAGGGTTGTGGCAGCTACAAAATAGAAAATTATTTGCTACAGAACAAAAGGGGAAGAGGGAGGGTTGGGGCAGCTACACAACAGAAAATGATTTGCTACAGAACAAAAGGGACAAAGGGAGGGATGGGGCATCTACACAACAGAAAAGGGGTTGCTACAGAAAAATAAAAGGACAGGGAGGGATGGGGCAGCTACACTACAGAAAAGGGGTTGCTACAGAAGGACAGGGAGGGATGGGGCAGCTACACTACAGAAAAGGGGTTGCTACAGAACAAAACAAAAAAAAGGGACAGCAGGGATGAGACAGCTACACTACCGAAAAGGAGTTGCTACAGAAAAAAAAGGGACAGAGAATGGGAATGGAAAAAATATGCGTAACATGTATCAGGGTGTGTGTTTTAGGTCTAACGCAGTGTCGGGTTAGCACACATGAAGAATTACTAAATTACTAATCTTATAGCGCGTTTATGAAATATCCTATTTTGTAAAACACCAGGTTTGTTTGTCCGAAGCTGTCATGCACAGTAGAGGTTGTGCAAGGACAAACTGCAGGTATGTTTGTCCGCAGAGTTATGTTACAGCCAAGAACATGAGCTCCTGAAGATCCAGGTATCA
This sequence comes from Bombina bombina, assembly GCF_027579735.1. Taxonomy (NCBI): domain Eukaryota; kingdom Metazoa; phylum Chordata; class Amphibia; order Anura; family Bombinatoridae; genus Bombina; species Bombina bombina. The sequence goes on along the minus strand of NC_069501.1, from coordinate 607,240,104 downwards.
GCCGTATATGGAGCCAGAGTGCAATTGGTCCTCCACCTCCATATGAGGGCATATGCCTGATCGTTACAGACAGTGACACTGTGTGTGTCAACATCTGTAATGATCTTCTGCTGTGCCGGCCGGTGGTGGGCTTAGCAGCGGAGGGGGGAGGGAGTGGGAGGGCCCTGTGCTACAGAAAGAAAAGGGACAGGGAGGGATGGGCAGCTATACTACAGAAAAGGGGTTGCTACAAAAAATTAAAAAAAGGGACAGGGAGGGATGGGGCAGCTACACTACAGAAAAGGGGTTGATACAGAATCAAAAATTGGAGAGGGAGGGATGGGGCAGCTACACTACAGAAAAGGGGTTGCTACAGAAAAAAAAAGAAGAGGGCGGGATTGGGCAGCTACACTACAGTAAAGGGGTTGCTACAGAAAGAAAGGAGAGGGAGGGATGGGGCAGCTACACTACAGAAAAGGGGTTGCTACAGAATAAAAAATGGGACAGGGAGGGATGGGGCTGATACACTACCGAAAAGGAGTTGCTACAGAATAAAAAAAGGGAGAGGGAGGGATGGGGCAGCTACACTACAGAAAAGGGGTTTCTACAGAAAAAAAGGGAGAGGGGGGGATGTGGCAGCTACACTACAGAAAAGGGGTTGCTACAGAACGAAAGGGGGACATAGAGGGATGGGGAAGCTACACAACAGAAAAGGGGTTGCTACAAAAAAAATTGAGATGGAGGGATGGGGCAGCTACCCTACAGAAAAGGGGTTGCTACAGAAAATAAGGGACATGGAGGGATGGGGCAGCTACACAACAGAAAAGGAGTTGCTACAGAAAAAATGGGAGAGGGAGGGATGGGGCAGCTAAACTACAGAAAAGGGGTTGCTACAGAAAAAAAGGGACAGGGAGGAATAGGGCAGCTACACTACAGAAAAGGGGTTGCTGCAGCACAAAAGGGGGACATGAAAGGATGGGGCAGCTACACTACAAAAAAGGGGTTGCTACAGAAAAAAGGGACAGAGAGGGATGGGGCAGCTACACTACAGAAAAGGGGTTGCTACAAAAAAAATAAAAAAATGAAGAGGGAGGGATGGAGCAGCTACACTACAGAAAAGGGGTTGCTACAGAAAAAAGGAGAGGGAGGGATAGGGCAGCTACACTACAGAAAAGGGGTTGCTACAGAAAAAAAGGGACAGGGAGGGATGGGACAGATACACTACAGAAAAGGGGTTACTACAGAAAAATAAAGGGTCAGGGAGGGATGGGGCAGCTACACAACAGAAAAGGGGTTGCTACAGAAAATAAGGGACATGGAGGGATGGGGCAGCTACACAACAGAAAAGGAGTTGCTACAGAAAAAATGGGAGAGGGAGGGATGGGGCAGCTAAACTACAGAAAAGGGGTTGCTACAGAAAAAAAGGGACAGGGAGGAATAGGGCAGCTACACTACAGAAAAGGGGTTGCTGCAGCACAAAAGGGGGACATGAAAGGATGGGGCAGCTACACTACAGAAAAGGGGTTGCTACAGAAAAAAGGGACAGAGAGGGATGGGGCAGCTACACTACAGAAAAAGGGTTGCTACAGAAAAATAAAGGGACAGGGAGGGTTGTGGTAGCTACACTACAGAAAATAATTTGATACAGAACAAAAGGGGGAAAGGGAGGGTTGGGGCAGCTACACAACAGAAAATGGGTTGCTACAGAAACATAAAGGGACAGGGAGGGATGGGGCAGCTACAGTACAGAAAAGGGGTTGCTACAGAACAAAAAAAAGGAACAGGCAGGGATGAGACAGCTACACTACAGAAAAGGGGTTGCTACAGAAAAAAAGGGACAGGGAGGGATGGGGCAGCTACACTACAGAAAAGGGGTTGCTACAGAACAAAAAAAAAGGGACAGGCAGGGATGAGACAGCTACACTACAGAAAAGTAGTTGGTACAGAAAAAAAAGGGACAGAAAATGGGAATGGAAAAAATATGCGTAACGTGTATCAGGGTGTGTGATTTAGGTTTAACGCAGTGTTGGGTTAGCACCCATGAAGAATTACTAAATTACTAATCTTATAGCGCGTTTATGAAGTATTCTATATTATAAAACACCAGGTATGTTTATCCGAAGCTGTCATGCACAGTAGAGATTGTGCAAGGTCAAACATACCTGGCCTTTAACCGCAGGTATGTTTGTCCACAGAGTTATGTTACAGCCAAGACCATTAGCTCCTGAAGCTCCAGGTATCAGCCGCATATGGAGCCAGAGTGTGATCGGTCCTCCACCTCCATATGAGGGCATATGCCTGATCGTTACAGACGGTGTCACTGTGTGCGTCACCATCTGTAATGATCTTCTGCTGTGCCGGCGGGAGGCGGGTGGTGGGCTTAGCAGCAGAGGGGGGAGGAAAGGGGAGGGAGTGGGAGGGCCCTATGAGACAGAAAGAAAAGGGACAGGGAGGGATGGGGCAGCTACACTACAGAAAAGGGGTTGCTACAAAAAAAATAAAAAAATGAAGAGGGAGGGATGGAGCAGCTACACTACAGAAAAGGGGTTGCTACAGAAAAAAAGGGACAGGGAGGGATGGGACAGATACACTACAGAAAAGGGGTTACTACAGAGAAATAAAGGGACAGGGAGGGATGGGGCAGCTACACAACAGAAAAGGGGTTGCTACAGAATAATAAAAGGGAGAGGGAGGGATGGGGCAGCTACACTACAGAAAAGGGGTTGCTACAGAATAATAAAAGGGAGAGGGAGGGATGGGGCAGCTACACTACAAAAAGGGGTTGATACAGAAAAAAAGGGACAGGGAGGGATGTGGCAACTACACTACAGAAAAGGGGTTGCTACAGAAAAATAAAGGGACATGGAGGGATGGGGCAGCTACACAACAGAAAAGGGGTTGCTACAGAAAAAAGGGAGAGGGGGGATGGGGCAGCTACACTACAGAAAAAGGGTTGCTACAGAAAGAAAGGGACAGGGAGGAATAGGGCAGCTACACTACAGAAAAGGGGTTGCTGCAGCACAAAAGGGGGACATGAAAGGATGGGGCAGCTACACTACAGAAAAGGGGTTGCTACAGAAAAAAGGGACAGAGAGGGATGGGGCAGCTACACTACAGAAAAATTAGCTCCTGAAGCTCCAGGTATCAGCCGCATATGGAGCCAGAGTGTGATCAGTCCTCCACCTCCATATGAGGGCATATGCCTGATCGTTACAGACGGTGTCACTGTGTGCGTCACCATCTGTAATGATCTTCTGCTGTGCCGGCGGGAGGCGGGTGGTGGGCTTAGCAGCAGAGGGGGGAGGGAAGGGGAGGGAGTGGGAGGGCCCTACGCTACAGAAAGAAAAGGGACAGGGAGGGATGGGGCAGCTACACTACAGAAAAGGGGTTGCTACAAAAAAAATAAAAAAAGGAAGAGGGAGGGATGGGGCAGCTACACTACAGAAAAAGGGTTGCTACAGAAAAAGGAGAGGGAGGGATGGGGTAGCTACACTACAGAAAAGGGGTTGCTACAGAAAAAATGGGACAGGGAGGGATGGGACAGATACACTACAGAAAAGGGGTTGCTACAGAAAAATAAAGGGACATGGAGGGATGGGGCAGCTACACAACAGAAAAGGGGTTGCTACAGAATAATAAAAGGGAGAGGGAGGGATGGGGCAGCTACACTACAGAAAAGGGGTTGCTACGGCATAATAAAAGGGAGAGGGAGGGATGGGGCAGCTACACTACAGAAAAGGGGTTGCTACAGAAAAATAAAGGGACATGGAGGGATGGGGCAGCTACACTACAGAAAAGGGGTTGCTACAGAAAAAAAGGGACAGGGAGGGATGTGGTAGCTACACTACAGAAAAGGGGTTGCTACAGAAAAATAAAGGGACATGGAGGGATGGGGCAGCTACACAACAGAAAAGGGGTTGCTACAGAAAAAAGGGAGAGGGAGGGATGGGGCCGCTACACTACAGAAAAATGGTTGCTACAGAAAAAAATGGACAGGGGAGAATAGGGCAGCTACACTACAGAAAAGGGGTTGCTACAGAACAAAAGGGAGAGGGAGGGATGGGGCAGCTAAACTACAGAAAAGGGGTTGCTACAGAAAAAAAGGGACAGGGAGGAATAGGGCAGCTACACTACAGAAAAGGGGTTGCTGCAGCACAAAAGGGGGACATGAAAGGATGGGGCAGCTACACTACAGAAAAGGGGTTGCTACAGAAAAAAGGGACAGAGAGGGATGGGGCAGCTACACTACAGAAAAAGGGTTGCTACAGAAAAATAAAGGGACAGGGAGGGTTGTGTTAGCTACACTACAGAAAATAATTTGATACAGAACAAAAGGGGGAAAGGGAGGGTTGGGGCAGCTACACAACAGAAAATGGGTTGCTACAGAAACATAAAGGGACAGGGAGGGATGGGGCAGCTACAGTACAGAAAAGGGGTTGCTACAGAACAAAAAAAAGGAACAGGCAGGGATGAGACAGCTACACTACAGAAAAGGGGTTGCTACAGAAAAAAAGGGACAGGAAGGGATGGGGCAGCTACACTACAGAAAAGGGGTTGCTACAGAACAAAAAAAAGGGACAGGCAGGGATGAGACAGCTACACTACAGAAAAGTAGTTGGTACAGAAAAAAAAGGGACAGAAAATGGGAATGGAAAAAATATGCGTAACGTGTATCAGGGTGTGTGATTTAGGTTTAACGCAGTGTTGGGTTAGCACCCATGAAGAATTACTAAATTACTAATCTTATAGCAGGTTTATGAAGTATTCTATATTATAAAACACCAGGTATGTTTATCCGAAGCTGTCATGCACAGTAGAGATTGTGCAAGGTCAAACATACCTGGCCTTTAACCGCAGGTATGTTTGTCCACAGAGTTATGTTACAGCCAAGACCATTAGCTCCTGAAGCTCCAGGTATCAGCCGCATATGGAGCCAGAGTGTGATCGGTCCTCCGCCTCCATATGAGGGCATATGCCTGATCGTTACAGACGGTGTCACTGTGTGCGTCCCATCTGTAATGATCTTCTGCTGTGCCGGCGGGAGGCGGGTGGTGGACTTAGCAGCAGAGGGGGGAGGGAAGGGGAGGGAGTGGGAGGGCCATACGCTACAGAAAGAAAAGGGACAGGGAGGGATGGGGCAGCTACACTACAGAAAAGGGGTTGCTACAAAAAAAATGAAGAGGGAGGGATGGAGCAGCTACACTACAGAAAAGGGGTTGCTACAGAAAAAAGGAGAGGGAGGGATAGGGCAGCTACACTACAGAAAAGGGGTTGCTACAGAAAAAAGGAGAGGGAGGGATAGGGCAACTACACTACAGAAAAGGGGTTGCTACAGAAAAAAAGGGACAGGGAGGGATGGGACAGATACACTACAGAAAAGGGGTTACTACAGAGAAATAAAGGGACAGGGAGGGATGGGGCAGCTACACAACAGAAAAGGGGTGGCTACAGAATAATAAAAGGGAGAGGGAGGGATGGGGCAGCTACACTACATAAAAGGGGTTGCTACAGAATAATAAAAGGGAGAGGGAGGGATGGGGCAGCTACACTACAAAAAGGGGTTGATACAGAAAAAAAGGGACAGGGAGGGATGTGGCAGCTACACTACAGAAAAGGGGTTGCTACAGAAAAATAAAGGGACATGGAGGGATGGGGCAGCTACACAACAGAAAAGGGGTTGCTACAGATAAAAGGGAGAGGGAGGGATGGGGCAGCTACACTACAGAAAAAGGGTTGCTACAGAAAGAAAGGGACAGGGAGGAATAGGGCAGCTACACTACAGAAAAGGGGTTGCTGCAGCACAAAAGGGGGACATGAAAGGATGGGGCAGCTACACTACAGAAAAGGGGTTGCTACAGAAAAAAGGGACAGAGAGGGATGGGGCAGCTACACTACAGAAAAATTAGCTCCTGAATCTCCAGGTATCAGCCGCATATGGAGCCAGAGTGTGATCGGTCCTCCAGCTCCATATGAGGGCATATGCCTGATCGTTACAGACGGTGTCACTGTGTGCGTCACCATCTGTAATGATCTTCTGCTGTGCCGGCGGGAGGCGGGTGGTGGGCTTAGCAGCAGAGGGGGGAGGGAAGGGGAGGGAGTGGGAGGGCCCTATGCGACAGAAAGAAAATTGACAGGGAGGGATGGGGCAGCTACACTACAGAAAAGGGGTTGCTACAAAAAAAATAAAAAAATGAAGAGGGAGGGATGGAGCAGCTACACTACAGAAAAGGGGTTGCTACAGAAAAAAGGAGAGGGAGGGATAGGGCAGCTACACTACAGAAAAGGGGTTGCTACAGAAAAAAAGGGACAGGGAGGGATGGGACAGATACACTACAGAAAAGGGGTTACTACAGAGAAATAAAGGGACAGGGAGGGATGGGGCAGCTACACAACAGAAAAGGGGTTGCTACAGAATAATAAAAGGGAGAGGGAGGGATGGGGCAGCTACACTACAGAAAAGGGGTTGCTACAGAATAATAAAAGGGAGAGGGAGGGATTGGGCAGCTACACTACAAAAAGGGGTTGATACAGAAAAAAAGGGACAGGGAGGGATGTGGCAACTACACTACAGAAAAGGGGTTGCTACAGAAAAATAAAGGGACATGGAGGGATGGGGCAGCTACACAACAGAAAATGGGTTGCTACAGAAAAAAGGAAGAGGGAGGGATGGGGCAGCTACACTACAGAAAAAGGGTTGCTACAGAAAGAAAGGGACAGGGAGGAATAGGGCAGCTACACTACAGAAAAGGGTTTGCTGCAGCACAAAAGGGGGACATGAAAGGATGGGGCAGCTACACTACAGAAAAGGGGTTGCTACAGAAAAAAAGGGACAGAGAGGGATGGGGCAGCTACACTACAGAAAAATTAGCTCCTGAAGCTCCAGGTATCAGCCGCATATGGAGCCAGAGTGTGATCAATCCTCCACCTCCATATGAGGGCATATGCCTGATCGTTACAGACGGTGTCACTGTGTGCGTCACCATCTGTAATGATCTTCTGCTGTGCCGGCGGGAGGCGGGTGGTGGGCTTAGCAGCAGAGGGGGGAGGGAGTGGGAGGGCCCTACGCGACAGAAAGAAAAGGGACAGGGAGGGATGGGGCAGCTACACTACAGAAAAGGGGTTGCTACAAAAAAAATAAAAAAAGGAAGAGGGAGGGATGGGGCAGCTACACTACAGAAAAAGGGTTGCTACAGAAAAAAAGGAGAGGGAGGGATGGGGCAGCTACACTACAGAAAAGGGGTTGCTACAGAAAAAATGGGACAGGGAGGGATGGGACAGATACACTACAGAAAAGGGGTTGCTACAGAAAAATAAAGGGACATGGAGGGATGGGGCAGCTACGCAACAGAAAAGGGGTTGCTACAGAATAATAAAAGGGAGAGGGAGGGATGGGGCAGCCACACTACAGAAAAGGGGTTGCTACGGCATAATAAAAGGGAGAGGGAGGGATGGGGCAGCTACACAACAGAAAGGGGTTGCTACAGAAAAATAAAGGGACATGGAGGGATGGGGCAGCTACACTGATGGGGCAGCTACACTACAGAGAAAAAGATTGAGGTCTAACGCAGTGTCGGGTTAGCACCCATGAAGAATTACTAAATTACTAATCTGATCGTTACAGACGGTGTCACTGTGTGCGTCACCATCTGTAATGATCTTCTGCTGTGCCGGCGGGAGGCGGGTGGTGGGCTTAGCAGCAGAGGGGGGAGGGAAGGAGAGGGAGTGGGAGGGCCCTACGCTACAGAAAGAAAAGGGACAGGGAGGGATGGGGCAGCTACACTACAGAAAAGGGGTTGCTACAAAAAAAATAAAAAAATGAAGAGGGAGGGATGGAGCAGCTACACTACAGAAAAGGGGTTGCTACATAAAAAAGGAGAGGGAGGGATAGGGAAGCTACACTACAGAAAAGGGGTTGCTACAGAAAAAAAGGGACAGGGAGGGATGGGACAGATACACTACAGAAAAGGGGTTACTACAGAGAAATAAAGGGACAGGGAGGGATGGGGCAGCTACACAACAGAAAAGGGGTTGCTACAGAATAATAAAAGGGAGAGGGAGGGATGGGGCAGCTACACTACAGAAAAGGGGTTGCTACAGAATAATAAAAGGGAGAGGGAGGGATGGGGCAGCTACACTACAAAAAGGGGTTGATACAGAAAAAAAGGGACAGGGAGGGATGTGGCAACTACACTACAGAAAAGGGGTTGCTACAGAAAAATAAAGGGACATGGAGGGATGGGGCAGCTACACTGATGGGGCAGCTACACTACAGAGAAAAAGATTGAGGTCTAACGCAGTGTCTGGTTAGCACCCATGAAGAATTACTAAATTACTAATCTGATCGTTACAGACGGTGTCACTGTGTGCGTCACCATCTGTAATGATCTTCTGCTGTGCCGGCGGGAGGCGGGTGGTGGGCTTAGCAGCAGAGGGGGGAGGGAAGGAGAGGGAGTGGGAGGGCCCTACGCTACAGAAAGAAAAGGGACAGGGAGGGATGGGGCAGCTACACTACAGAAAAGGGGTTGCTACAAAAAAAATAAAAAAATGAAGAGGGAGGGATGGAGCAGCTACACTACAGAAAAGGGGTTGCTACAGAAAAAAGGAGAGGGAGGGATAGGGCAGCTACACTACAGAAAAGGGGTTGCTACAGAAAAAAAGGGACAGGGAGGGATGGGACAGATACACTACAGAAAAGGGGTTACTACAGAGAAATAAAGGGACAGGGAGGGATGGGGCAGCTACACAACAGAAAAGGGGTTGCTACAGAATAATAAAAGGGAGAGGGAGGGATGGGGCAGCTACACTACAGAAAAGGGGTTGCTACAGAATAATAAAAGGGAGAGGGAGGGATGGGGCAGCTACACTACAAAAAGGGGTTGATACAGAAAAAAAGGGACAGGGAGGGATGTGGCAACTACACTACAGAAAAGGGGTTGCTACAGAAAAATAAAGGGACATGGAGGGATGGGGCAGCTACACAACAGAAAAGGGGTTGCTACAGAAAAAAGGAAGAGGGAGGGATGGGGCAGCTACACTACAGAAAAAGGGTTGCTACAGAAAGAAAGGGACAGGGAGGAATAGGGCAGCTACACTACAGAAAAGGGTTTGCTGCAGCACAAAAGGGGGACATGAAAGGATGGGGCAGCTACACTACAGAAAAGGGGTTGCTACAGAAAAAAGGGACAGAGAGGGATGGGGCAGCTACACTACAGAAAAATTAGCTCCTGAAGCTCCAGGTATCAGCCGCATATGGAGCCAGAGTGTGATCAGTCCTCCACCTCCATATGAGGGCATATGCCTGATCGTTACAGACGGTGTCACTGTGTGCGTCACCATCTGTAATGATCTTCTGCTGTGCCGGCGGGAGGCGGGTGGTGGGCTTAGCAGCAGAGGGGGGAGGGAGTGGGAGGGCCCTACGCGACAGAAAGAAAAGGGACAGGGAGGGATGGGGCAGCTACACTACAGAAAAGGGGTTGCTACAAAAAAAATAAAAAAAGGAAGAGGGAGGGATGGGGCAGCTACACTACAGAAAAAGGGTTGCTACAGAAAAAAAGGAGAGGGAGGGATAGGGCAGCTACACTACAGAAAAGGGGTTGCTACAGAAAAAATGGGACAGGGAGGGATGGGACAGATACACTACAGAAAAGGGGTTGCTACAGAAAAATAAAGGGACATGGAGGGATGGGGCAGCTACACAACAGAAAAGGGGTTGCTACAGAATAATAAAAGGGAGAGGGAGGGATGGGGCAGCCACACTACAGAAAAGGGGTTGCTACGGCATAATAAAAGGGAGAGGGAGGGATGGGGCAGCTACACAACAGAAAGGGGTTGCTACAGAAAAATAAAGGGACATGGAGGGATGGGGCAGCTACACTGATGGGGCAGCTACACTACAGAGAAAAAGATTGAGGTCTAACGCAGTGTCGGGTTAGCACCCATGAATAATTACTAAATTACTAATCTGATCGTTACAGACGGTGTCACTGTGTGCGTCACCATCTGTAATGATCTTCTGCTGTGCCGGCGGGAGGCGGGTGGTGGGCTTAGCAGCAGAGGGGGGAGGGAAGGAGAGGGAGTGGGAGGGCCCTACGCTACAGAAAGAAAAGGGACAGGGAGGGATGGGGCAGCTACACTACAGAAAAGGGGTTGCTACAAAAAAAATAAAAAAAGGAAGAGGGGGGGATGGGGCAGCTACACTACAGAAAAAGGGTTGCTACAGAAAAAAGGAGAGGGAGGGATGGGGCAGCTACACTACAGAAAAGGGGTTGCTACAGAAAAAATGGGACAGGGAGGGATGGGACAGATACACTACAGAAAAGGGGTTGCTACAGAAAAATAAAGGGGCATGGAGGGATGGGGCAGCTACACAACAGAAAAGGGGTTGCTACAGAATAATAAAAGGGAGAGGGAGGGATGGGGCAGCTACACTACAGAAAAGGGGTTGCTACGGCATAATAAAAGGGAGAGGGAGGGATGGGGCAGCTACACTACAGAAAAGGGGTTGCTACAGAAAAAACAGAATTTATGTTTACCTGATAAATTACTTTCTCCAACGGTGTGTCCGGTCCACGGCGTCATCCTTACTTGTGGGATATTCTCTTCCCCAACAGGAAATGGCAAAGAGCCCAGCAAAGCTGGTCACATGATCCCTCCTAGGCTCCGCCTTCCCCAGTCATTCGACCGACGTAAAGGAGGAATATTTGCATAGGAGAAACCATATGATACCGTGGTGACTGTAGTTAAAGAAAATAAATTATCAGACCTGATTAAAAAACCAGGGCGGGCCGTGGACCGGACACACCGTTGGAGAAAGTAATTTATCAGGTAAACATAAATTCTGTTTTCTCCAACATAGGTGTGTCCGGTCCACGGCGTCATCCTTACTTGTGGGAACCAATACCAAAGCTTTAGGACACGGATGAAGGGAGGGAGCAAATCAGGTCACCTAGATGGAAGGCACCACGGCTTGCAAAACCTTTCTCCCAAAAATAGCCTCAGAAGAAGCAAAAGTATCAAACTTGTAAAATTTAGTAAAAGTGTGCAGTGAAGACCAAGTCGCTGCCTTACATATCTGATCAACAGAAGCCTCGTTCTTGAAGGCCCATGTGGAAGCCACAGCCCTAGTGGAATGAGCTGTGATTCTGTCAGGAGGCTGCCGTCCGGCAGTCTCGTAAGCCAATATGATGATGCTTTTAATCCAAAAAGAGAGAGAGGTAGAAGTTGCTTTTTGACCTCTCCTTTTACCAGAATAAACAACAAACAAGGAAGATGTTTGTCTAAAATCCTTTGTAGCATCTAAATAGAATTTTAGAGCACGAACAACATCCAAATTGTGCAACAAACGTTCCTTCTTTGAAACTGGATTCGGACACAAAGAAGGCACGACTATCTCCTGGTTAATGTTTTTGTTAGAAACAACTTTCGGAAGAAAACCAGGTTTAGTACGTAAAACCACCTTATCTGCATGGAACACCAGATAAGGAGGAGAACACTGCAGAGCAGATAATTCTGAAACTCTTCTAGCAGAAGAAATTGCAACCAAAAACAAAACTTTCCAAGATAATAACTTAATATCAACGGAATGTAAGGGTTCAAACGGAACCCCCTGAAGAACTGAAAGAACTAAATGAAGACTCCAAGGAGGAGTCAAAGGTTTGTAAACAGGCTTGATTCTAACCAGAGCCTGAACAAAGGCTTGAACATCTGGCACAGCTGCCAGCTTTTTGTGAAGTAACACAGACAAGGCAGAAATCTGTCCCTTCAAGGAACTTGCAGATAATCCTTTCTCCAAACCTTCTTGAAGAAAGGATAGAATCTTAGGAATTTTTACCTTGTCCCAAGGGAATCCTTTAGATTCACACCAACAGATATATTTTTTCCATATTTTGTGGTAAATTTTTCTAGTTACAGGCTTTCTGGCCTGAACAAGAGTATCAATGACAGAATCTGAGAATCCTCGCTTTGATAAGATCAAGCGTTCAATCTCCAAGCAGTCAGTTGGAGTGAGACCAGATTCGGATGTTCGAACGGACCTTGAACAAGAAGGTCTCGTCTCAAAGGTAGCTTCCATGGTGGAGCCGATGACATATTCACCAGGTCTGCATACCAAGTCCTGCGTGGCCACGCAGGAGCTATCAAGATCACCGATGCCCTCTCCTGATTGATCCTGGCTACCAGCCTGGGGATGAGAGGAAACGGCGGGAATACATAAGCTAGTTTGAAAGTCCAAGGTGCTACTAGTGCATCTACTAGAGTCGCCTTGGGATCCCTGGATCTGGACCCGTAGCAAGGAACCTTGAAGTTCTGACGAGAGGCCATCAGATCCATGTCTGGAATGCCCCACAGTTGAGTAATTTGGGCAAAGATTTCCGGATGGAGTTCCCACTCCCCCGGATGAAATGTCTGACGACTCAGAAAATCCGCTTCCCAATTTTCCACTCCTGGGATGTGGATTGCAGACAAGTGGCAGGAGTGAGTCTCCGCCCATTGAATGATTTTGGTCACTTCTTCCATCGCCAGGGAACTCCTTGTTCCCCCCTGATGGTTGATGTACGCAACAGTTGTCATGTTGTCTGATTGAAACCGTATGAACTTGGCCTTTGCTAGCTGAGGCCAAGCCTTGAGAGCATTGAATATCGCTCTCAGTTCCAGAATATTTATTGGTAGAAGAGATTCTTCCCGAGACCAAAGACCCTGAGCTTTCAGGGGTCCCCAGACCGCGCCCCAGCCCACCAGACTGGCGTCGGTCGTGACAATGACCCACTCTGGTCTGCGGAAGCTCATCCCCTGTGACAGGTTGTCCAGGGACAGCCACCAACGGAGTGAATCTCTGGTCCTCTGATTTACTTGTATCGTCGGAGACAAGTCTGTATAGTCCCCATTCCACTGACTGAGCATGCACAGTTGTAATGGTCTTAGATGAATGCGCGCAAAAGGAACTATGTCCATTGCCGCTACCATCAAACCTATTACTTCCATGCACTGCGCTATGGAAGGAAGAGGAACAGAATGAAGTATTTGACAAGAGTTTAGAAGTTTTGTTTTTCTGGCCTCTGTCAGAAAAATCCTCATTTCTAAGGAGTCTATTATTGTTCCCAAGAAGGGAACCCTTGTTGACGGAGATAGAGAACTCTTTTCTACGTTCACTTTCCATCCGTGAGATCTGAGAAAGGCCAGGACAATGTCCGTGTGAGCCTTTGCTTGAGGAAGGGACGACGCTTGAATCAGAATGTCGTCCAAGTAAGGTACTACTGCAATGCCCCTTGGTCTTAGCACCGCTAGAAGGGACCCTAGTACCTTTGTGAAAATCCTTGGAGCAGTGGCTAATCCGAACGGAAGTGCCACAAACTGGTAATGCTTGTCCAGGAATGCGAACCTTAGGAACCGATGATGTTCCTTGTGGATAGGAATATGTAGATACGCATCCTTTAAATCCACCGTGGTCATGAATTGACCTTCCTGGATGGAAGGAAGAATTGTTCGAATGGTTTCCATTTTGAACGATGGAACCTTGAGAAACTTGTTTAGGATCTTGAGATCTAAGATTGGTCTGAACGTTCCCTCTTTTTTGGGAACTACGAACAGATTGGAGTAGAACCCCATCCCTTGTTCTTCTAATGGAACAGGATGAATCACTCCCATTTTTAACAGGTCTTCTACACAATGCAAGAATGCCTGTTTTTTTATGTGGTCTGAAGACAATTGAGACCTGTGGAACCTCCCCCTTGGGGGAAGCCCCTTGAATTCCAGAAGATAACCTTGGGAGACTATTTCTAGCGCCCAAGGATCCAGAACATCTCTTGCCCAAGCCTGAGCGAAGAGAGAGAGTCTGCCCCCCACCAGATCCGGTCCCGGATCGGGGGCCAACATCTCATGCTGTCTTGGTAGCAGTGGCAGGTTTCTTGGCCTGCTTTCCTTTGTTCCAGCCTTGCATTGGTCTCCAGGCTGGCTTGGCTTGAGAAGTATTACCCTCCTGCTTAGAGGACGTAGCACTTGGAGCTGGTCCGTTTCTGCGAAAGGGACGAAAATTAGGTTTATTTTTGGCCTTGAAAGACCTATCCTGAGGAAGGGCGTGGCCCTTGCCCCCAGTGATATCAGAGATAATCTCTTTCAAGTCAGGTCCAAACAGCGTTTTCCCCTTGAAAGGAATGTTAAGCAATTTGTTCTTGGAAGACGCATCCGCTGACCAAGATTTTAACCAAAGCGCTCTGCGCGCCACAATAGCAAACCCAGAATTTTTCGCCGCTAACCTAGCCAATTGCAAAGTGGCGTCTAGGGTGAAAGAATTAGCCAATTTGAGAGCATGAATTCTGTCCATAATCTCCTCATAAGAAGAAGAATTATTATTGATCGCCTTTTCTAGCTCATCGAACCAGAAACACGCGGCTGTAGTGACAGGAACAATGCATGAAATTGGTTGTAGAAGGTAACCTTGCTGAACAAACATCTTTTTAAGCAAACCTTCTAATTTTTTATCCATAGGATCTTTGAAAGCACAACTATCTTCTATGGGTATAGTGGTGCGTTTGTTTAGAGTAGAAACCGCCCCCTCGACCTTGGGGACTGTCTGCCATAAGTCCTTTCTGGGGTCGACCATAGGAAACAATTTTTAAATATGGGGGGAGGGACGAAAGGTATACCGGGCCTTTCCCATTCTTTATTTACAATGTCCGCCACCCGCTTGGGTATAGGAAAAGCTTCGGGGGGCCCCGGGACCTCTAGGAACTTGTCCATTTTACATAGTTTCTCTGGAATGACCAAATTCTCACAATCATCCAGAGTGGATAACACCTCCTTAAGCAGAGCGCGGAGATGTTCCAACTTAAATTTAAATGTAATCACATCAGGTTCAGCTTGTTGAGAAATTTTCCCTGAATCTGAAATTTCTCCCTCAGACAAAACCTCCCTGGCCCCCTCAGACTGGTGTAGGGGCCCTTCAGAACCAATATCATCAGCGTCCTCATGCTCTTCAGAATTTTCTAAAACAGAGCAGTCGCGCTTTCGCTGATAAGTGGGCATTTTGGCTAAAATGTTTTTGATAGAATTATCCATTACAGCCGTTAATTGTTGCATAGTAAGGAGTATTGGCGCGCTAGATGTACTAGGGGCCTCCTGTGTGGGCAAGACTGGTGTAGACGAAGGAGGGGATGATGCAGTACCATGCTTACTCCCCTCACTTGAGGAATCATCTTGGGCATCATTTTCTCTAAATTTTGTGTCACATAAATCACATCTATTTAAATGAGAAGGAACCTTGGCTTCCCCACATTCAGAACACAGTCTATCTGGTAGTTCAGACATGTTAAACAGGCATAAACTTGATAACAAAGTACAAAAAACGTTTTAAAATAAAACCGTTACAGTGGCTCCTGGAGGCTGCAGGGCATAGACAGAGGGAGCTTTGACCTCAGGAGGAAGAGGCCCTGTATGGGGTAGGAGGTGCTATAGGAGGAGCTGGAGGCAAAGTGTTAAAGAGGTGGGCTGAGCGGGAAAACCAGCAGATTGTTATTGTAGGAGTAGAGAAAACATCTGATGGTTTTTCCTGTCCTGCAGCTGGAGCCCCTAAGGTAATTGCTTGTTCCTTCTAGTTGGAGGTCCAAGCACATTAGGGGTTTATCCCCCTCCTTAAGATATTGGAGTCAGGGGAATCTTTCATATACTATTAATTTTGTGATTTAGTGTGGGCTGTGTATGCTGGGCAGGATTGTGTGATGCGTATATGATTTTCACTCTGCTGCATAGGAGAGTAGTATGGCTGGCTGCTTTCCCCCTCCCAGGCATAGGGGTTAATAGACTTTCAGCCCTGTAAGATTTTGCTTGTGCTACCCCCTTTTGATTTGAAATCACCTTTTCATTTCAATTACAAGTGGGGTTACTGTTGGTAATAGTGGATGAGGAGAGCGCCTTTCCTCATGTAGGTTTTTAAATCTGATTTGGTTCTATCGGAGGCTCTGCGCGGCAAGGAAGCATGGCCGAGCAGTCTGCATCCGAAAGGCAGCAGGGGGGTTTTTTAATTGCAGTCTCACCGGGTCCCCACGTGGTAGCAGCGGTCCAGGGAAAAAGAACACGGGTGGTGATTTGCCACAGGAAGTTTTTTCTTCAGGCTGGGACCTATGACCGATGGAGCCAGGTAGCTGAGCAAACAATTGTGGGGTGTTTTAAGTATGCGCTGACTATACGAAGCGACAGGATCTTTGCAATATGTGAGGTCAGTAACAGCTCCTGTATTTACTGCGTTCCGTTTGACATTTGGGGAGTATTGTAAAATTATTTGTTCCTTTAGATGTGACAATTCGAAGCAATAATTTGGGATAAGCTGCTTTATAGTTATAAACGTACGTATTTTATTTACACCCAGGTGCAAAATGTGCAGCTGCACTGGTTGAGAATCTGTTTTAGATGTTGCTTATTGAACCTGTCTGTTTATCAATAGTGTTTGTTACCAGCGCTTACATGTTCCTTACATTTGCATGTGCTATAGAGACTTTTCTCTGTCATTGCAGTTTTATATGGCACCTTTTATGTTTGTTGCTGCTACTATACGTAGGAATAAGGGTACGCATAGTGAAGGGAATTTATTTCCTCTGGGCATAGTGCTGTATTTTCCGGAATATAAAGTGAATTTTCAAATGCACTCTAATAGAGTTCTATGCTTATGTTTTATGATTAGCTAAGGGGAGGCCCTACGTGTATACGGCGATGGTAGGGTTAACTTTCCCGCCGCTGGATTTTGGCGCAATCTTGCTGATCTAGACCTGTGGCAAGTTTAGGGCCTAATATTGTTTTATTTTACAGAAGGGGTTTTGTGTTTTTTCTCTCCTCAGGGACAAGTTTGGTTTCTTTAGGGGATATACATATTATATATATATTTATAATTTGCACGTTTATTAATACTAATCGCTTATTAATGCTGATTCTCTTGCTGTGTTGTCTTTCACTTTTGCTCTGCCTTAAGAGCTTAGAGCAATTTTGCTTTATTTCATGGGATCCATTGTTTTGTCTGACATTTTGTGGCAGTTCCATGTATTTTGCCTAAACATTTTGTGGTCAGTCAGGTAGTGGTTAAAAATTGTTATACATTTGGGGGAACAAGGAATGTTGATGATACTCCATGTTGGGGATCTCTTAGCTAGTAGGGGGTTATCTCATTTCAGAGGAGGTTTGGTTTTGTGTTTTATCTTCTGCTGAAGAAGTTTGCTCCCATAGGGGTTATACAGACTATATATATATATATATATGTGTGTGTGTGTATATATAGATGTGTATGTGTATATATATGTGTATTGTAATTTTGCATGTTTACTACTAACTCTTCTGGTGTGCTGGTTTACACTCCCTGCTCTGCCTCAAGAGTTTAGAATGGTTTTTGTCTTTATTTCCAGGGATCCCTTTGTTTTGTCTGCCATCTAGTGGCAGCTAACGGTAATTTGGTATAATTTTCTGTTTTGTTGCCTATGTAGAATGTATGTATATATATGTATATATGTATGTTATAGGGGTATTTGAGGTCATACAAATATTTCTATAATTTATATTGTTTAATATATACATTGTATGTGTGGTTATATAAAAAATTATTTTGTTGAGCAATTAATTTTCAATGTTTTGAATTTTAATCCTAGGAAGAATTTAGTTTAGGACATGGGGGATTTTCTTTTCTCTATGTGGTAGTACGGGTGTGCAAATATTATACTCTGTCATAATGAAGAGAAAACTGCGCTACCGGTGGCTTCCTCCATTCTGTTATGTTGAATCTAGCGACATTGCTAGGGTACTTTTTATATCCTATGAGCCCAGCGGTTTGTAGATCACTTTTATAAGTGCGGCCTGCAACGTTAACACTTTGGGTTGGGCCTCTACACATTTGAGGCCTATAAATGTTTCCTTGTGTACGACCTAGATTTATAGCGCTGCGGAATCTGTTGGCGCTTTATAAATGAAATCAAAGAGGGGAGCCACTGATGATGAATAAAGTTTTTTATTGTTCAACAGTTATGAAGAGGAAGCATCCCACAATGGCAGATGGAGAAGCACCAAAGTTTTCAGGTTTCAGCCCTCAGTCCGTAATCATAGCATGGTGCTTTCTAATTACCGAATAATAATAATAATGCGGTATTCTCTATATATATGATGGCTGTTGCAACTTCAATGATTTTACGTTATATCTTGATGGGACAGTTTACTTAAAGGGTTTCCCACCCTTTAAGGACCAGTCAATGCTGTAGATTTGCATAATCAACAAATGCATACTCAGAAGACAATGCAATAGCACTTAGTCTGACCTTCAAATGAGTAGTAGATTTTGTTAAATAAATTTCAAGGTTGTGTCTGTTTCCACTCCCCCTGTATCATGTGACAGTCATCAGCCAATCACAAATGCATATACGTATATGCTGTGAATTCTTGCACATGCTCAGTAGGAGCTGGTGACTCAAAAAGTGTAAATATAAAAAGACTGTGCTTATTTAGTTAGTGGAAGTAAATTGGAGAGTTGTTTGGAATTGCATGTTGTATCTGAGTCATGAAGTTTGGTTTTGACTTGAGTGTCCCTTTAATTAGACTGCAATGATCAATTTTGCTTGCTGGAGTTTATGACATGGCTTGCAGGCATTTTCATTTCCTGGATACGGGCGTATGTCATATTGTATTTCGCCTGTGGTGTTCCCACCCATCCTTTATCTCAAGGTTAAGATATATTAACACAGCTAGGAGAAGACAATTGCACTCCTAGTGGGGTATTGAAGGGGGGGGATTACATTTTATTTTCCATGTTCTCTCTATTAGGCTTGCTCAGCCGTAATAATTGGTCCCACTGGGAATGGGTTCTGAAGATGTGATTGCCATGGGCTTGCAGGTGTTCTTTTACCTCAGGTTATCTACATCTGTCCGAATGGAAGAAAGGGGCGGTCTGACATTGTTCCCTACTAGGGCGGATGCCAATATTTATACGCAAAGATGGTGGGGTGCTGTTACAGTTTCAATTTTGGTCAGTTTTTTTGCAAGGGATCTAGGGGAGTTGGGTTTTGATCACAGTAAAATTGTACGTTGCCCTCCTTTAGGATCGGGGGTACCCACTGAAGCTGTTGTTGTGGGTTTAGTGGAACAGGTTATCCAAGGTGTGGTTGGGTGGAGGTTCTTTTAATCTTCTCCCTCATGGGTGTTTTTAAGAATTTGAACGTTTAATTTGTTTATGGCTGTTCCGGTCATGTCCTGGTAGCTCCGGTTCACGTGTGGGTGGAGTGATCATTCAGCCAAGGTTTTTTTGATAAGCATAAAATAATTTTGAATGGTTTGGAGTACGGGGCCTTAGATGTGATTGCATATTGCTGCTGAGGGTGGGTTACGCTGATCTGTTCCCGTCTCCGGGGGTTGTGGTGTCACAGGCCGGAGGTGTGGATTTAGGTTCTTGTCTCAGAGAAGCCTCGTGTGGTAGTTTAAGTGGTAGTTGGAGAGGCTGTGTGAGCCTTTCCAGGCTTTATACATCCGGTGGTCGGCCATGGTTACGATATTGGTCGGTGCTAGTTCCCTCACGTCTGCAATTGGCTATGGCCATAAGTGAATGGGTTAGCCTCCCCACGGGGTGGGAGAGCAGGTTATGTAGCTCCTTGGACACAGGGTTCCTTGGAGCTTGGGGAGTTTTAAAGAAATAACGGACATATGTACGTCCAGGTAAATTTATATATGGTCTGGTCGACAAGTAATTGGAGATTAGTGAATTAAGTTTGGGAGCTAGCATATTTATAGTTAACCGAGTTTATATGGTTACAGAGTTAGGTATTTGGTGTTTTTGAAACTTGTTATTTAATAAACAGGCTGTGGCCAGTAATTTTACCGAACATCAGATGTCTGTGTATTCTTTAAGTAAATGCTTTTGCGAAATTAAAGTTCATGGGGACGCTATGGGGAGTAGAATGGGTATCTGTGAAAGGCTATGTAAGGCAAGTGTATGGGTGGCTATTTTCAGAAAATTACTTCTTAGGCAGCAAACAAGTTTCCCTCCTTCCCTCCCTCCCATTATTTGCAGTTTTATGTTTTTCAGTCTTTGGCGGGTGCTAGTTCCCTCGTGTCTGCAATTGGACTATGGCCTTAAGTGAATGGGTTAGCCTCCCCACGGGGTGGGAGAGCAGGTTCAGTAGCTTCTTGGACACAGGGTTCCTTGGAGCTTGGGGTTTTTATTAAAGAAATAACGGACTTATTTAAGTCCAGGTGAATTTATATACGGCCTGGTCAACAAGTATATGGAGATTGGTAAATTAAGTTTGGGAGCTAGCATCTTCATAGTTGACTGAGTTTCAATGGTTAAAGAGTTATGTATTTGGTGTTTTTAAACTTGTTATTTACTAAACAGGCTGTGGCCAGTATTTTACCAAACATAAGGTGTCTGTGTATTCTTTAAGTGTTGAATGCTTTAAATAAAAAAAAAAAAATAAAAAAAAAAAAAAAAAAAAATGAAAGTTCATGGGGACGTTAAACGACGATCATGGGGGCATTTGTGCGGAGACTTGGTGTGGTGGTGCACTGCTCAGACTTAGCTGAGGTTGGAGTGGATGAGTTCTATCTGCCAGATGGGGAGCAGTTGAATGACTTTGGTCCGCAGCTGTTTATCTTTAATTTTCAGAAGGCACTGTGTGCGGTTGGCGGGACTGGGCTGAGGTGTCAGGCCAGTCGGTGGCGGGGGTGCTAGCCCTTAAATTACAGGAAAACTATGGCCAATGGTTAAGTGTGGTGGTATTTTGCATTCCCATGGGGGAATTCAAGATGGGGGTTTCTAAGGGCACGGGGTTCCTTAGAAACTTATATGGATGATCGCTGACGGGCCCAACCACTTTCACGGTTGGGTCCAGTAAAAGGAGTTACGGTCATAGTTAAAAGATATGGAAATCAGGAAGGACTAGCACCGCTGTTGTTTGATGTGTAAAATGTTTACAGTTATTTGCACCTTTATTTATCAAGTTATTAAAGTTTTATTGAATAAAGGGCTGCGGCCAATTTGTACCAAAGCTAAGTCTGTTGTCTGTTATTTATGAGGGTGGTTGTTGGAAGGATGGTATCAGGGTGTTTTGTTGATTTAAGGGGCCGGAGCTTGACGACATAAAAGGTCAAGTGGCTCCTGGAGGCTGCAGGGCATAGACAGAGGGAGCTTTGACCTCAGGAGGAAGAGGCCCTGTATGGGGTAGGAGGTGCTATAGGAGGAGCTGGAGGCAAAGTGTTAAAGAGGTGGGCTGAGCGGGAAAACCAGCAGATTGTTATTGTAGGAGTAGAGAAAACATCTCCCTCCCACCCGTCCCTTATATTTGTGTGAGAGGTGTGTTTTTATTTGTCATTTTAGGTTTCTGTCGCAGTTGGAAGGCGGGGGTGCTAGCCCTTAAATTACAGGAAAACTATGGCCAATGGTTAAGTGTGGTGGTATTTTGCATTCCCATGGGGGAATTCAAGATGGGGGTTTCTAAGGGCACGGGGTTCCTTAGAAACTTATATGGATGATCGCTGACGGGCCCAACCACTTTCACGGTTGGGTCCAGTAAAAGGAGTTACGGTCATAGTTAAAAGATATGGAAATCAGGAAGGACTAGCACCGCTGTTGTTTGATGTGTAAAATGTTTACAGTTATTTGCACCTTTATTTATCAAGTTATTAAAGTTTTATTGAATAAAGGGCTGCGGCCAATTTGTACCAAAGCTAAGTCTGTTGTCTGTTATTTATGAGGGTGGTTGTTGGAAGGATGGTATCAGGGTGTTTTGTTGATTTAAGGGGCCGGAGCTTGACGACATAAAAGGTCATGTCACTTTAAATTTTAAACTGAACACACTTTATTACTGCAATTGCGAAAAAGTATGAAGGAATTGTTCAAAATTCACCAAAATTTCACCACAGTGTCTTAAAGCCTTAAAAGTATTGCACACCAAATTTGGAAGCTTTAACCCTTAAAATAACGGAACCGGAGCCGTTTTTATATTTAACCCCTTTACAGTCCCTGGTATCTGCTTTGCTGAGACCCAACCAAGCCCAAAGGGGAATACGATACCAAATGACGCCTTCAGAAAGTCTTTTCTATGTATCAGAGCTCCTCACACATGCATCTGCATGTCATGCTTCTCAAAAACAAGTGCGCAATACAGGCGCGAAAATGAGACTCTGCCTATGATTAGGGAAAGCCCCTAGAGAATAAGGTGTCCAATACAGTGCCTGCCGGTTATTTTACAAAATTCCCAAGATTAAAATAATTCCTCAAGGCTATGGAGTATAAAATATGTTTTTATATAAATCGATTTAGCCCAGAAAATGTCTACAGTCTTAAAAGCCCTTGTGAAGCCCTTTTTTTCTGTCTGTAATAAAAATGGCTTACCGGATCCCATAGGGAAAATGACAGCTTCCAGCATTACATCGTCTTGTTAGAATGTGTCATACCTCAAGCAGCAAAAGTCTGCTCCCTGTTCCCCCAACTGAAGTTAATTCCTCTCAACAGTCCTGTGTGGAAACAGACATCGATTTTAGTAACGGTTGCTAAAATCATTTTCCTCTTACAAACAGAAATCTTCATCTCTTTTCTGTTTCAGAGTAAATAGTACATACCAGCACTATTTTAAAATAACAAACTCTTGATTGAATAATAAAAACTACAGTTAAACACTAAAAAACTCTAAGCCATCTCCGTGGAGATGTTGCCTGTACAACGGCAAAGAGAATGACTGGGGAAGGCGGAGCCTAGGAGGGATCATGTGACCAGCTTTGCTGGGCTCTTTGCCATTTCCTGTTGGGGAAGAGAATATCCCACAAGTAAGGATGACGCCGTGGACCGGACACACCTATGTTGGAGAAATAAAGGGACATGGAGGGATGGGGCAGCTACACTACAGAAAAGGGGTTGCTACAGAAAAAAAGGGACAGGGAGGGATGTGGCAGCTACACTACAGAAAAGGGGTTGCTACAGAAAAATAAAGGGACATGGAGGGATGGGGCAGCTACACAACAGAAAAGGGGTTGCTACAGAAAAAAGGGAGAGGGAGGGATGGGGCAGCTACACTACAGAAAAATGGTTGCTACAGAAAAAAATGGACAGGGAAGAATAGGGCAGCTACACTACAGAAAAGGGGTTGCTACAGAACAAAAGGGGGACATGGAGGGATGGGTCAGCTACACTACAGAAAAGGGGTTGCTACAGAAAAATAAAGGGACAGGGAGGGTTGTGGCAGCTACACAACAGAAAAGGATTTGCTACAGAACAAAAGGGGGAAAGGGAGGGATGGGGCAGCTACACAACAGAAAAGGGGTTGCTGCAGAAAAATAAAGGGACAGGGAGTGATGGGGCAGCTACACTATAGAAAAGGGGATGCTACAGAACCAAATAAAAAGGGAAAGGTAGGGATGAGACAGCTACACTACAGAAAAGGGGTTGCTACAGAAAAAAAGGGACAGGGAGGGATGGGGCAGCTACACTACAGAAAAGGGGGTGCTACAGAACAAAAAAAAGGGACAGGCAGCGATGAGACAGCTACACTACAGAAAAGTAGTTGCTACAGAAAAAATGGGACAGAAAATGGGAATGGAAAAAATATGCGTAACGCGTATCAGGGTGTGTGATTGAGGTCTAACGCAGTGTCGGGTTAGCACCCATGAAGAATTACTAAATTTCTAATCTTATAGCGCGTTTATGAAGTATTCTATATTATAAAACACCAGGTATGTTTATCCGAAGCTGTCATGCACAGTAGAGATTGTGCAAGGTCAAACATACCTGGCTTTAAACCGCAGGTATGTTTGTCCGCAGAGTTATGTTACAGCTGAGAGCTGGAGCTCCTGAAGCACCAGGTATCAGCCGCATATGGAGCCAGAGTGTGATCGGTGCTCCACCTCCATATGAGGGCAGATGCCTGATGGTTACAAATGGTGACACTGTGTGTGTCACCATCTGTAATGATCTTCTGCTGGTGCCGTCGAGAGGCAGGTGGTGGGCTTAGCAGTGGAGGGGAGAGGGAAGGGGAGGGAGTGGGAGGGCCCTACGCTACAGAAAGAAAAGGGACAGGGAGGGATGGGACGGCTACACTATAGAAAAGTGGTTGCTACAAAAAATAAAAAAAAAGGGACAGGGAGGGATGGGGCAGTTACACTACAGAAAAGGGGTTGATACAGAATAAAAAAGGGACAGGGAGGGATGGGGCAGTTACACTACAGAAAAGGGGTTGATACAGAATAAAAAAAGGGAGGGGTAGGGGAGCTACTCTACAGAAAAGGGGTTGCTACAGAAAATAAAAAAAGGGACAGGAAGGGATGGGGCAGCTACACTACAGAAAAAGAGTTGCTACAGAAAAAAAAGTGACAGGGAGGGATGGGGCAGCTATAGTACAGAAAAGGATTTGCTACAGAAAAAAGGGGGACAGGGAGGGATGGGGCAGCTACACAACAGAAAAGGTGTTGCTACAGAACAAAAAATAGGGACAGGCAGGGATGGGCAGCTATACTACAGAAAAGGGGTTGCTACAGAACAAAAAGGGACAGAGAGGGATGGGACATCTTCACTACAGAAAATGAGTTGCTACAGAAAAAAGAGGGACAGAGAGGGATGAGGCAGCTACACTACATAAAAAGGGTTGCTAAAGAAAAAAATAAGGGACGGGGGGATCGGGCAGCTACACTACAGAAAAGGGGTAGCTACAGAAAAAAGGGGCAGGGAGCGATGGCGCAGCTACACTACAGAAAAGGGGTTTGGGGTTGCTGGAGGGGAGTTACTAAATGGGGATCGCTATACTACAGAAAAAAATAAAAAAATAAAAATAAAAAAAGGTGTTTATAGGTAGTGGCAGACAGCTGCCAGTACCTAAGATGGCGGCAGTAGTTAGAGGGAGGAGAGTTACGGCTAGATTTAGAGTTTTGTCGGTAACGACCCGCGTAGCTAACGCTGGCTTTTTTCTGGCTGCACCTTTTAAATACCTCTGGTATTGAGAGTTCACAGAATGGCTGCGTTAGGCTCCAAAAAGGGAGCGTACAGGCATATTTACCGCCACTGCAACTCTCGATACCAGCGTTGCTTACGGATGCGGCCAGCTTCAAAAACGTGCTCATGCACGATTCCCCCATAGAAACCAATGGGGCTGTTTGAGCTGAAAAAAAACCTAACACCTGCAAAAAAGCCGCGTTCAGCTCCTAACGCAGCCCCATTGTTTGCTATGGGGAAACACTTCCTACGTCTGCACCTAACACTCTAACATGTACCCCAAGTCTAAACACCCCTAACCTTACGCTTATTAACCCCTAATCTGCCGCCCCCGCTATCGCTGACCCCTGCATATTATTTTTAACCCCTAATCTGCCGCTCCGTACACCCCCGCCACCTACATTATCCCTATGTACCCCTAATCTGCTGCCCTAACATCGCCGACCCCTATATTATATTTATTAACCCCTAATCTGCCTCCCCCAACGTCGCCTCCACCTAACTACACTTATTAACCCCTAATCTACCGACCGGACCTGAGCGCTACTATAATAAATGTATTAACCCCTAATCCGCCTCACTCCCGCCTCAATAACCCTATAATAAATAGTATTAACCCCTAATCTGCCCTCCCTAACATTGCCGACACCTAACTTCAAGTATTAACCCCTAATCTGCCGACAGGAGCTCACCGCTACTCTAATAAATTTATTAACCCCTAAAGCTAAGTCTAACTTTAACCCTAACACCCCCCTAAATTAAATATAATTTAAATCTAACGAAATAAATTAACTCTTATTAAATAAATTATTCCTATTTAAAGCTAAATACTTACCTGTAAAATAAACCCTAATATAGCTACAATATAAATTATAATTATATTATAGCTATTTTAGGATTTATATTTATTTTACAGGTAACTTTGTATTTATTTTAACCAGGTACAATAGCTATTAAATAGTTAAGAACTATTTAATAGCTAAAATAGTTAAAATAATTACAAAATTACCTGTAAAATAAATCCTAACCTAAGTTACAATTAAACCTAACACTACACTATCAATAAATAAATTAAATAAAATACCTACAATTATCTACAATTAAACCTAACACTACACTATCAATAAATAAATGAAATACAATTCCTACAAATAAATACAATTAAATAAACTAACTAAAGTACAAAAAATAAAAAAGAACTAAGTTACAAAAAATAAAAAAATATTTACAAACATTAGAAAAAAATTACAACAATTTTAAACTAATTACACCTACTCTAAGCCCCCTAATAAAATAACAAAAAACCCCAAAATAAAAAAATGCCCTATCCTATTCTAAATTACAAAAGTTCAAAGCTTTTTTACCTTACCAGCCCTTAAAAGGACCTTTTGTGGGGCATGCCCCAAAGAATTCAGCTCTTTTGCCTGTAAAAAAAAACATACAATACCCCCCCCCCAACATTACAACCCACCACCCACATACCCCTAATCTAACCCAAACCCCCCTTAAATAAACCTAACACTAAGCCCCTGAAGATCTTCCTACCTTGTCTTTACCATGCCAGGTTCACCGATCGATCCAGAAGAGCCTCCGATGTCTTGATCCAAGCCCAAGCGGGGGAAAATGCAACGAGGAAAAAAGTGAATTGCGCTATATGAACTGACTCAGTATCCACAAGGACTATAACTGTATGTAGATCTTGACAGTGATGAGTGTATAATAAATATAAATAATATATATATAAAAAATTAATTAAAAAATTCTAAAAAATTCTAAAATCACATAAAAGTTAATTGCATAAAAATTGATAAAAATGTAAAATCCACAATAGCACCTTCGATATAAATACAAATATATATAGATAGAGCAAAAATATATATATAGAGAACAGAACCTTAATTTAACAGAATGATATAAATACTCATTGAAAAAACATAAAAATATAAAATATAAAATATAGAATTGCTTGACCTTAGGTTAAACTGTAAGAAAGGTGTGTCAGAAAAACACCTGCGAGTCAAAAGTATATTGCACACTATTTGTATTCCAAAGTACCTCTAATGGTTTCCCATGACCATTCTCATTACTTTCTTTTGCAGAAAGTGAAACAACCAGTGCAATGAGATATGTCCCTTTAAAATGAGTGTAAACTTGAGTCCCGTTCTGTGCAGCTCCAATCAGACAGGGTAAATCCAAACCTCAGTCGTATGGATAGTGGTACATGCAAATAGAAAAGAGAGAGAGCGCACAAAGGATTCAAGTGTAGATTTTTATTAGCAACATTAGCACACATAAATTAATGCACTTACTAGAAGTAAGATTAAAAAGGCAATCAGAGTTCAACTCTCTTTCCTCCGCTTGTATAGACGCTCCACACTGCTGCCTAGGAGAGTCAGTGTCCCCGGATGTTGATGCAAGATACCGGCTTCTGTAGCAGGGCTTTCCGGATGCCCTTGCTAGCTAATATAGGCTCTGATTCCCCTGCTTTCCCACTGTCCCAGAAACATGAGGCACTGCTTCCCTCGCGGGGGGCTGAAGAGTGACGTCCATCCTCCATCTGAAGTCTTGATCCAAGCGGGCAGAAGAGGACATCCGGACCGGCAAACATCTTCATCCAACCCGCATCTTCTATGTTCATCAATCCGATGACGACCGGCTGATCTTCAAGACCTCCATCGCGGATCCATCCTTCTTCACCAACGACTTCCCGACGAATGACGGTTCCTTTAAGGGACGTCATCCAAGATGGCGTCCTTCGAATTCCGATTGGCTGATAGGATTCTATCAGCCAATCGGAATTAAGGTAGGAAAATTCTGATTGGCTGATGGAATCAGCCAATCAGAATCAAGTTCAATCCGATTGGCTGATTCAATCAGCCAATCAGATTGAGCTCGCATTCTATTGGCTGTTCCGATCAGCCAATAGAATGCGAGCTCAATCTGATTGGCTGATCGGGTCAGCCAATCGGATTGAACTTGATTCTGATTGGCTGATTCCATCAGCCAATCAGAATTTTCCTACCTTAATTCCGATTGGCTGATAAAATCCTATCAGCCAATCAGAATTCGAGGGACGCCATCTTGGATGACGTCCCTTAAAGGAACCGTCATTCGTCGGGAAGTCGTCGGTGAAGAAGGATGGATCCGCGATGGAGGTCTTGAAGATCAGCCGTCGTCATCGGATTGAAGAACATAGAAGATGCGGCTTGGATGAAGATGTTTGCCGGTCCGGATGTCCTCTTCTGCCCGCTTGGATCAAGACTTCAGCCGGAGGATGGACGTCACTCTTCAGCCCCCCGCTTGGGCTTGGATCAAGACATCGGAGGCTCTTCTGGATCGATCGGTGAACCTGGCATGGTGAAGACAAGGTAGGAAGATCTTCAGGGGCTTAGTGTTAGTTTTATTTAAGGGGGGTTTGGGTTAGATTAGGGGTATGTGGGTGGTGGGTTGTAATGTTGGGGGGGTATTGTATGTTTTTTTTTACAGGCAAAAGAGCTGAATTCTTTGGGGCATGCCCCACAAAGGGCCCTGTTCAGGGCTGGTAAGGTAAAAGAGCTTTGAACTTTTGTAATTTAGAATAGGGTAGGGCATTTTTTTTATTTTGGGGGTCTTTGTTATTTTATTAGGGGGCTTAGAGTAGGTGTAATTAGTTTAAAATTGTTGTAATTTTTTTCTAATGTTTGTAAATATTTTTTTATTTTTTGTAACTTAGTTCTTTTTTATTTTTTGTACTTTAGTTAGTTTATTTAATTGTATTTATTTGTAGGAATTGTATTTAATTTATTTATTGATAGTGTAGTGTTAGGTTTAATTGTAGATAATTGTAGGTATTTAATTTAATTTATTTATTGATAGTGTAGTGTTAGGTTTAATTGTAATTTAGGTTAGGATTTATTTTACAGGAAATTTTGTAATTATTTTAACTATTTTAGCTATTAAATAGTTCTTAACTATTTAATAGCTATTGTACCTGGTTAAAATAAATACAAAGTTACCTGTAAAATAAATATAAATCCTAAAATAGCTATAATATAATTATAATTTATATTGTAGCTATATTAGGGTTTATTTTACAGGTAAGTATTTAGCTTTAAATAGGAATAATTTATTTAATAAGAGTTAATTATTTAGTTAGATTTAAATTATATTTAACTTAGGGGTTGTTAGTGTTAGGGTTAGACTTAGCTTTAGGGGTTAATCCATTTATTACAGTAGCGGCGAGATTCGGTCGGCAGATTAGGGGTTAATAATTGAAGTTAGGTGTCGGCGATGTTAGGGAGGGCAGATTAGGGGTTAATACTATTTATTATAGGGTTATTGAGGCGGGAGTGAGGCGGATTAGGGGTTAATAACTTTATTATAGTAGCGGTGAGATCCGCTCGGCAGATTAGGGGTTAATAAGTGTAGGCAGGTGGAGGCGACGTTGAGGGGGGCAGATTAGGGGTTAATAAATATAATATAGGGGTCGGCGGTGTTAGGGGCAGCAGATTAGGGGTACATAGCTATAATGTAGGTGGCGGTGGTGTATGGAGCGGCAGATTAGGGGTTAATAATAATATGCAGGGGTCAGCGATAGCGGGGGCGGCAGATTAGTGGTTAATAAATATAATATAGGGGTCAGCGGTGTTAGGGGCACATAAGTATAACGTAGGTGGCGGCTCTTTGCGGTCGGCAGATTAGGGGTTAATTATTGTAGGTAGCTGGCGGCGACGTTGTGGGGGGCAGGTTAGGGGTTAATAAATATAATATAGGGGTCGGCGTTGTTAGGGGCAGCAGATTAGGGGTACATAAGTATAACGTAGGTGGCGGTCGGCAGATTAGGGGTTAAAAAAATTTAATCGAGTGGCGCCGATGTGGGGGGACCTCGGTTTAGGGGTATATAGGTAGTTTATGGGTGTTAGTGTACTTTAGAGCACAGTAGTTAAGAGCTTTATAAACCTGCGTTAGCCCAGAAAGCTCTTAACTACTGACTTTTTTCTGCGGCTGGAGTTTTGTCGTTAGATTTCTAACGCTCACTTCAGCCACGACTCTAAATACCGGAGTTAGAAAGATCCCATTGAAAAGATAGGATACGCAATTGACGTAAGGGGATCTGCGGTATAAAAAAGTCGCGGCTGGAAAGTGACCCTTTCCTGACTGACTCCAAATACCGGCGGTAGCCTAAAACCAGCGTTAGGAGCCTCTAACGCTGGTTTTCACGGCTACCGCCAAACTCTAAATCTAGGCCTTAGAGAGCTGTTTGAGGGGGATTAGGGAGGTTGGAGGGTTAGTGGGAACCCACACTGAAAACAATAAAGATAGAGGGATAGGGATAGAGGGATAGGGATAATGATAGATGGAGAGGGATAGATGGATAGAGGGATAGATGGATATAGATAAATGTATAGAAGAATAGAGGGATAGGGATAGATGGATTGAGGGAAAGGTATATTTATTTCCTTAAACATGTTGGCCTGTGCACATGGGCTTTAACACTAGTTACATATAAAATATTAAAGAAATTAATCATTAATAAAAAAAAATCTAAATAATGTAAAACAAAAATCTAAATAATACAGAAAAATATATATATATAAATATTTTATTTTTTTATTTTTGCAGTATCTATAATACTTTGTAATGATTATTCATTTTTTAAAATATTTTATATGTAATATTTCATATAAGCGATGTACTATAATATTAGTAATTCCTCAAGTACGCTAACCTGACACCGTGTAAGACATAAATTGCAAACCCTGATGCATGTTACGCATATTTTCCATTCCTATGTTCATCACATAGAAAATAATGTAATTTTTATTATTAAATAGATATTTCTACATATATGATAATGTTAATGTAAAATAGATATTTATACCTATATATCTAAAGGAATAGATAAGCAGGTATAGGTACATACAGAGATATATATTGAAATATGTATTGAGAATAAAAATTACATCCTATTAAATATTCATCCTGTCGGGTTAGCGCTTGAGCAATATTTTTTTTTTCTTCTGCACTCTCCATTGACTTCTTTGGGGAGAATACATTAACACAGTTACAATATTTGATTAGCGTGCGTCGGGGTTTACTCGCACACAAACTTTTTTTACTTTCAACTTGTAATATGCACGCAACCTGACATGCGCAACAAGCTTACTTCTAATGAAGTTTACGCTAGATCGAAAAGAGCTAAATAGCGTGCCAATTGTAATCTTGCCCATAATGTATTAATTCCTTTAAAAAAAATGCTTCAGATTTGGTTGGTATTTTATGAATAATAGATTATTATATTTATTTGGTCTTCTGACTTCATGTATAACCTAATATAACTTAAGAGCAAAAACATACATAAAATACTATTCTACCAATTAGGACATTTTTACCCTATAGGCATAAGAGTCAAATCAATTCTGAGAAGTATTGAACTTGAGAGAAAGTAAGTTTCACAATTTAGCAATGAATTTATGGTGAGTTAGAAAATTGAATATAAAATCAATAGAAATGTTATAACCCTCATTGCTATTTTATATCATGTTTTGTAAGTACAATGCAAATAAACTCTTGGTCAATAGACCAATCTTTAACAGTCTACTCTTTTCCACACACATCCATTTTAACCAATATATTTAGGCTATAAAAGTGATTGACAGCAAGCTCTGTATTGCAAATAAATACCTGCATCCCAAGCGTTTTTCTTGGGTGCTACTCCGGTTCAGAAGAGTAAACATAACAACAATAAATCATGTACATTTATAAACCAGCAACTTAAAAAGGAGTGTTATTGTAAATTAATGGTAGTATCATATTAAACCTTCAGTATTTAATTTCAATAGATCTTACATTAATTATCCTAATATATAATTGATCAATTGCATCATCAATTTTATATACCTGTTACATCAATTAGTATCTGAGCAAAGTTTAACTTCACATAGACAACATTTTATAATGCACTGATATTGAGTAACTGATGATAGTTACTGAACTTTATTCCTAGACACAAGATAAACACAGAATAATCATAAATCTCCAAGTAAAAATTATAATCTACAAAGATGGTAAAGTCATTGTAAGGTACAATCCGACCTCTAAGTCTAAACACAGAGAACTCTTGATTATCTTTATTAGATTTGAAGCCAGGAGGTGGGGACAGCAGTTTTTTTCTGCTGGGAAAAAGGGAGTTAGCAATAATTTATTTTATATTAAAAGGACATTTGCCATGTGGTATAATGCAAAAGAAAATGCAGAATAAAATAATAATTGAATTTTTTTTTTTTTCAATATTTATCTATTGTTTTAGATAAGTGACAATCACCCTGTCAGTTTGTTTGCACTGTTGTTTGTATATTTTTTTGTTTTTGTTTGCAACCCTACATTTTTGTGAACAGTTTGCCAAAGAAGCTTTGTTTTAAATGTAGGTTCATATTTACATATTTTGTTTTCATTGATCTATATCGATATGATTGGACTGTGGTGTGTTTGTGATTATTTTATGGGTGGTATTTAATCCTATCCATTGATATATTACAAGCATGTTAACCTTTAAGGGACCCCTCAATGCAGTAGAACTGCATAATTAACAATTGCATAATAAAAAGACAATGCAACAACACGTATTCTGTAATTTCAAATAAACAGTAGATTTTTTTTCTGAAAAACAATTTTTTTCTCTCATTTTCCGTCCCCCCTATAGCAGACTATTATACGTATACCCTGTGAGCTTGTGCACATGCTCTGTAGGAGCTTGTTCTCCAGAAAGTGTGCATATAAAAAGACTGGGCAAAATGTCATAATGTAAGTAAATTGTAAAGTGTCTTAATGTGAAAGTAAATCCTAGCTTTTTACAAACGCTAGGATTTACTATTGAAACAAATAAAGGGGACTTTCATTCATGAAGTATAAGATACTTCATGTATAAAGCTCCTTTATTTGATTCAATCGATCGCTGTGTTTACCTTGTACAGGAACCCACGGCAAAAAAAAAAATTTGGCTAAGAGGTGACATTTTCACCTCTTAGCCAATAGCCGTGCGGTAAATCCGGCTTGGCGCCCATGGGAGCCGGATTTACCGCACGACTATTGGCTAAGAGGTGAAAACGTCACCTCTTAACCAAATTTTTTTTGCCGTGGGCTGCTGTGCAAGGTAAACACAGTGATCGATTGAATCAAATAAAGGAGCTTTATACATGAAGTATCTTATACTTCATGAATGAAAGTGCCCTTTATTTGTTTTTCGATAGTAAATCCTAGCGTTTGTAAAACACTAGGATTTACTTTCAATATAAAACTGCATGATCTATCTGATTCATATCATCATCTATTTTGACTTGAGTGTCCCTTTTAAGCACTTTTTCTAGGAATTCAATATAATTTTCATTTACATCATTTATCGTTGCTATTAGGTTTGAATTGTTAAGACCACATATACAATTAAAATAATTCAACACCTAATTAAGTATAAAAAATTCAAATGTTAATGTTTTCATGTGACGGGAATGTAATTTTATTTATTTTACATAAGGTTAATCAACAACATCAAACGCTTACAAGAGCCTTTGTAGAAAATGAAAAATATAAAAACTCACTTGTGTTCTTGACATGGAATATCTAGTATTTGAGAGCTATCATATTAAAATAGTAGATGAAGTTATAAGAAGACAGAAATCCATCAAGTATACAGATCTTACCTGATTTACAATAAAGAAGCTGACAATTGAACTTACATTAAATGCAATATAATTGAATAAATACACAATAACACAATAGCACTTACTTTTAAATGATCAGTAGAATCAAATTGTAGTTTTAATTTGCTATATATACATAGATTTCATTATGAGAAAATCCAGATGCTTGAATGACTTGCAACCTGTAGCTTCACGGCACAAAAACAGTGAGTTCCCAACTAATATTTGGAGGTTTACAACCATTTTACAAGTCTTAACATAAGTGCATAATATAGTAA
Organism: Bombina bombina; assembly: GCF_027579735.1. Lineage (NCBI taxonomy): Eukaryota > Metazoa > Chordata > Amphibia > Anura > Bombinatoridae > Bombina > Bombina bombina. The sequence continues at coordinate 607,206,241 of NC_069501.1, read as the reverse complement.
GTATTATTATTATTAATAATTTGCCAGTGATCAAGGGCTAAGGGAAAGCCCAAAACATGTTTGGCATAATGCTCTAACCAAGGTTTAAGGGACATAAAACACACATTTTTTCTTTCATGAATTAGATAGAACATAACATTTTAAACAACTTTCTAATTAACTTCTCTTATCATATTTTCTTTGTTTTCACATTAGCCTTTGTTGAAAAGCAGAAATGTAAGCTCAGGAATGTGCACGTGTCTGCAGCACTATATGGCAGAAATTTTACAACAATGTTATACATTAGCAGGAGCACTAGATGGCCGTACTATTTCCTGTCATGTGGTGCTTTAGGCATGTGCACGCTAACTACCTAGGTATCTCTTTAAAGGGACAGTCTACACCAGAATGTTTATTGTTTTAAAAGATAGATAATCCCTTTATTACCCATTCCCCAGTTTTGCATAACCAACACAGTTATAATAATATACTTTTAACCTCTGTGATTATCTTGTATCTAAGCCTCTGCAAACTGCCCCTTTATTTCAGTTCTTTTTGACAGACTTGCAGTTTAGCCAATCAGTGCCTGCTCCCAGATAACTTCACGTGCATAAGCATAGTGTTATCTATATGAAATATGTGAACTAACACCCTCTAGTGGTGAAAAACTATTAAAATGCATTCTGAAAAGAAGTGGCCTTCAAGGTCTAAGAAATTAGCATATGAACCTCCTAGGTTAAGCTTTCAACTATGAATACCAAAAGAACAAAGCAAAATTGGTGATAAAAGTAAATTGGAAATTGTTTAAAATTACATGCTCTATCTGAACCATGAAAGTTTATTTTGGCCTAGACTGTCCCTTTAACAAAGAATAACATCAGAATAAAATACATTTGATAATAGAAGTAAATTGGAAACTTTTTAAATATTGTATTCATTATCTGGATTATGAAAGAAAAATGTTGGGTTTAATGTCCCTTTAAAGGGACATAAAACAGGTTGAGATCTGTGTGTATCTTAAAAGGGTTAATTAATAAAAAAAAAAAATAGTTTGCATAAAAAAATTGTTTGAAAATTGCTTGCCAGTATTTTAAAATCATTTTCAAAAATAAGCAAAAATATTACTTAGCTAAGCTGCCTGGAGAAACCAACTCCACCCCCCTTATCAGTGTTTAGACACAGGCATTGTATTTCAACTGAGTTCACAGCTTCTAGGCATGCTCCAGCAGATAATCCCTATGCACTTTTGCATGCTACCAAAACAACAATAGATATAGATGCAGTCATAGAAGGAAATGTGTGAAGGGAGTTAGAGCTTTACAATTCAGAAGCTAAAAAGAAAGAGTTAATGGCGAGGCACTGCAGTATAAATTTGCAGTTAAAGTAATTAAAGTACATATTATTATATTTTGTCTCTATCCTAACTTGCTTTATGTCCCTTTAAGGCCTTTACCTTGGATCCACTTTTGATTTTATGGCTCTCTGTTTTTAACATTTGGAAATAAAGCTTTTGCTTTTAATGTTTTGGACTAGTATTGGAATTGATGGTGCAGACTACAAGGTACATATAATGTAGTAATAGTATGAAGGCAAATGCTTTTAGTAGCATTCTGCCTTTTTGCTTTAGGGGAATATTTATCAAAGCGTCAACAGAAAATACGCTGGAATTCCGCATCGTATTTGAGATTGATCCGCCATAGTTATCAAAGCATCAAGATCGGCAAATGTTGAAATTTGTGACGTAAAATTATGATCCCGCAATCTCAATCCGATGCAGATCGATGCGAGTTGAAAACAGTGGTATTCAAGCAGAATTATGTTCATTCACCCTCCTAATCGACACTATTTGAACCTCTCACTAAGTTATCAAAAATTCAACATTTACGCTCGCGTCTTTTCTGACTCAGCGTACCTGGTTTTCAATCCGTCACCATGGAGGTCACGGATTGAATAGAACTCAATGGGTCTGAAAACACAGAAAGCTTATGTTAGATGCTGCAAGAGAATGAAGTATATGACATAATAAAAGGAAATTAGAAACTTTATTAAATTTGTATACGCTTTCTAAATCAAACAATATTATTGTTACACATTTGGTGCACTAGCAGATATAGGATTAAAAATGAAAAATACATTACTACTTATGGATTATGCTTCAACTTTGTCTCTCATTACAAAGCAAGGGGACAAACTTGTTGCACTAATAGATAAAGAGATATCTTTATCCTTTGTATTTTTGGAAAAATCTATGTGCACCATGTTTAAGCCATGTAATACAAGTCCCACTCTCCACTTTGCACCATATTTGACTCAACACTTTTCGCATCAATTATGACGCAAACTCCTAAACAACCTACACACTAGTGAATTTTTCCACCACTTTTGATTGGAATATGTATAATCACATGATTTATGACATCATCCAATCTGTTTCAAATACACATTATAAACTATCACTAACAAATCAAATTGCTCGATACTTGTGTCATTGATCACTCATCAGAACTTGTAAGTGCCGTTTGTTACATTGTGTATTGTTACATTGTGTATTGTTACATTGTGTATTGTTACATTGTATATTATACTTTCAAAGTATGTATATGTGAAATCAGTATTAAAGATAAACATTGATGCTGACATTAGAACACCCAGTGTAATATTTTAGACAAGGATTTTAAAATTCGAATTGATGTTTGATTCAATATAATCTTAAGATGATAGCTCAAAAGGACAGCCCACCTAACTTTAAACTGTCATGATTCAAATGAAATTAAAATCACCTCTTTACTGTCATGCTATTTTCAGTGTATTTCTTCCTTCTCTTGAATTTCTTTTTCAGTAAGACATTTCATCTTATATGCCAGCCCATTTTATAACACCTGTGAAGGAGTGGTTTTTAAAACTAGATTGCAATCAGGAGGAGCTACAGAGGTACAGAGAGAAAACTGGTCCAGCTCTTAAAATATCCATTGATTGCAAATAAATACATATGATACCCTGATTACATGCTATATTCACAATTATTACTGCTCAGAATAATAATACATTTACACTATACACATATAGTGGTATGAATAAACACAGAGATATGAAAGACAACATTGTTCAGAACAAAAAAAGGAATTTAGGAACATGTAAATATGTTTGCAAAATATTTCTGACATAACAGACACACACTAGATTACGAGTCTTGCGGTAGGGTTAAAAAGCAGCGTTGAGAGGCCCCAACGCTGCTTTTTAACGCCCGCTAGTATTACGAGTCTGGCAGGTACAGGTGTACCGCTCACTTTTTTTCCGCGACTCAAGCATACCGCAAATCCCTTTACGTCAATTGCGTATCCTATCTTTTCCATGGGATTTTCCTAACGCCGGTATTACGAGTCTTGGAAAAAGTGAGCGGTAGACCCTCTCCTGTCAAGACTCGTACTGCATTTTAAAGTCAGTAGTTAAGAGTTTTATGGGCTAACGCCGTAACATAAAACTCTTAACTAAAGTGCTAAAAAGTACACTAACACCCATAAACTACCTATTAACCCCTAAACCGAGCCCCCCCCCCCCCCCCGCACATCACAAACACTTAAATACATTTTTTAACCCCTAATCTGCTGACCGGACATTGACGCCACTGTAATAAATATATTAACCCCTAAACCGCCGCACTCCCGCATCGCAAACACTAGTTACATTTTATTAACCCCTAATCTGCCGTCCCTAACATCGCCAACACCTACCTACATTTATTAACCCCTAATCTGCCGACCCCAATGTCGCCACCACTATATTAAATATATTAACCCCTAAACCTAAGTCTAACCCTAACCCTAACCACTACTAACTTAAATATAATTTAAAATAATCTAAATAAAATTACTACAATTAAATAAATTATTCCTATTTAAAACTAAATACTTACCTATAAAATAAACCCTAAGCTAGCTACAATATAACTAATAGTTATATTGCAGCTATCTCAGGGTTTATTTTAACTATTTAATAGCTACCTAGTTAAAATAAATACAAATATACCTGTAAAATAAATCCTAACCTAAGTTACAATTACACCTAACACTACACTGTAACTAAATTAATTACCTAAACTAACTACAATTAATTACAATTAAATTAAATAAACTAAAGTATGAAAAACCCCCCACTAAATTACAGAAAATAATAAAATAATTACAAGAATTTTAAACTAATTACACCTAATCTAATCCCCCTAATAAAATAAAAAGCCCCCCAAAATAATAAAAATCCCTACTCTATACTAAATTTAAAATAGCCCTTAAAAGGGCTTTTTGCGGGGCATTGCCCCAAAGTAATCAGCTCTTTTACCTGTAAAAAAAAATACTATAACCCCCAACATTAAAACCCACCACCCACACACCCAACCCTACTCTAAAACCCACCCAATCCCCCCTTAATAAAACCTAACACTAACCCCTTGAAGATCACCCTACCTTGAGACGTCTTCACCCAACCGGGCAGAAGTGGTCCTCCAGATGGCCAGAAGTCTTCATCCGATCTGGGCAGAAGAGGACCTCCAGACGGCCAGTAGTCTTCATCCGATCCGGGCAGAAGAGGACCTCCAGATGGGCAGAAGTCTTCATCCAGACGGCATCTTCTATCTTCATCCATCCGGAGCGGAGCGGGACCATCTTCAAGCCATCCGACGAGGAGCATCCTCTTCCATCCGATGACTAACACTAAATGACGGTACCTTTAAGTGACGTCATCCAAGATGGCGTCCCTTCAATTCCGATTGGCTGATAGAATTCTATCAGCCAATCGGATGTAAGGTAGAAAAAATCCTATTGGCTGATGCAATACAGTTCACCTACCTGACAATGGTGCATGAATACTTAACAAACAACCATCCTTGAGGATATATCCTGTAGTGTACCAGCTATGTGTCACTGGAAAAATTGTGCACTGACAACTTGACACACTGCTAGATGTAATAATTTATTTATTAAAACTAACAGCAATGAGCTCTGAAGCTCATAGTAACATACAGTATACCATATATAACCTAATCACTTGAACAATATTCTATAGAACAATTTGTCATTAGTCTCTCAGGGGGAACAGTGGTGTGATTTCCAGAGGGGTTGCACAGTCTCTATTGATTAGCTTACTGACACACAGGTATTAAGCACATATGAAGGTAAATATGTGTCCTCAGAGGCAAACATCTGTTTAACTAGCTTAGGGCAGTCATCTTGTATGCTTCCACATGAAACTGATTCCAGCAGAGACTCAGGCCCTGTTGATCGAAAGTGCCACGAGGCGGCGATATATTCAAAAGGGATCTGTTGCCATGTCGAGCCAGCAAAATATTGCTAACTGCTAATACCCCCACCGCAAATTACCCCTAACAGTAAAATATTCCAAGTGGCTGCCAAGATTCCAAAATACCCCCACTGCAAACTACCCCGACAGCAAAATATTCCAAGTGGCTGGCAAGATTCCAAAATACCCCTACCGCAAATTACCCCTAACAGCAAAATATTACAAGTGGCTGACATCAGTGTTTAAAGGCAGCAACACTGAGAAGCATTTTACTATGCATAGCAATGGGTGGCAATTGTGGCAAAATATTCCAAGCAGCAATGCCACCTACATTGACAATATGAAGTAAATGATCCATTTTAAAAATATCACCAAACCTAATAAACATAACTTTTAATCCCCTAATCAACATAACCCCACACCGCAAACTATCCCCACACTACTTAACCCCTAACTGCCAATACCCCATCACAAACTACCCCTAATCTATTAACCCACTAACCTCCAATACCCCAATCGCAAACTACCCCTAACTTATTTATTGCCTAACTGCCAAAAACCCCACCGCAAACTATCCCTTTACTTTTTAAACCCCTAAACACCAATTCCCTACCACAAACTACCCCTAACCTATTAATACCCTAACTGCCAATACCCCATCACAAACTACCCCTAATCTATTAACCCCCTAACCTCCAATACCCCAATCGCAAACTACCCCTAACTTATTTACTGCCTAACTGCCAAAACCCCACCGCAAACTATCCCTTTACTATTTAAACCCCTAAACACCAATTCCCTACCACAGACTACCCCTAACCTATTAATCCCCTTACCACCAATAACCCCACTGCAAACTATCTCTACACTACTTAACCCCCTAATGGCCAATAACCTCACCGCAATCTAGCCCTAACCCATTAACCCCTAACCACCAATACCCCACTGCAAACTACCCTTAACCTGTTAACCCCCTAAGCACCAACCCACTTAACTACCTAACACCCTAACCAACAATACCCCCACCACAAACTACAACAACACAGCTACCCCCCTCCCCAAGTCCCTTAACCTAAGACCCCTTAAGTTACACAAAATAAAGAAACACTACCATTACCAATAAAGTCCCCTTTTAAAAAAGCTCACCCTTAAAAAATCTTATACTCTAAAAATTGCCCTGAAAAGAAGTGACTATTTCTTTTGCATCCAAAGTACCCTATACTAAAACTAAAGTAACTACCCACTGCCCCCCCCCACCCCAGAAAAACTCTCTTTAAAAAACCCTAGACTAAAAAAAAAAGATGCCCTTAAAAGCTATTTTACTAACAAATAAAAAAAATATATATTCTAATAAAAGATGCCCTGAAAGGGCATCAGTGATTAAGCTCTTTTGCTAACCCTAAACTAAAAAAAAAAAACTAACGCTAAATCCTAAAGTTCCTCTTCTATCTTCATCCATGGCAGCGCTACGCTGGGGCTTTCCATCCGACCCGTTTTCTTCTATCTTCCATCCGATGCTTCTTCTCATCTTGTATCTTCCATCTGATGTCCTCTTAATGCAGTTACCGCTGCACACTGAAGCTTGAATGTGAGGTACCCCCTTATATAGGGGTGCCCTTGCATTCCTATTGGCTGATTTCCAAATCCAAATTCACATCAGCCAATAGAATGAAAGCTTTTTCTAATGGCTGATTTGAATTTGGATTTAAAAAGCAGCCAATAGAATTGCAAGGGAATGCATTTCTATTGGAGGATTATATGTTTATACAATATTTAAATAATATTAAATTATATGCATTTTCTTGTATTAATGCATATAAGTTTAAGAATTATATAGATTTTAAACATTTAAACATTAATATTTATTTTTCTAAATATTATTATGTTATCAAAGTCTGTAGCCACAACTTTAAACATTTACATAACAGCACTTTACAAAGTTATACACTATGCAGTTATCTAACACTATAAAGTTGAGGCTACTATTTTTTCTAACATAATTATATTTTAGAATAAAAAATGTTAATGTTTAAAATAAAAAAATAACACAGGAATAGTTTAAAATCCATACAATACTTAAAATAATATGCATAAATTGCATATAATTTAAACATTATATACAAACTACACCCTAACTTCCTAACAGCTAACCCCCAACAGCCCTAACATAATGCCCCATAAGTTACAAAAACACTAACATTACCGAGAAAAAAACTACCAATACCGAAACCCCCCCAAAAAACTACTATTTCCAAAAATACAAAAACCTAACATTACAGAAAATAAAAAAGAAATTACCAAAAATAAAAAACCTAGTTAAGCCTATTCTAAAACACCTTAAAAGAAAAAACCCTATACTAACATTAAAGGTTACTATAGCAATAGCCCTTAGAAGGGCTTTTTGTAGGGAATTGCCCTAAAGTGATCTAGCTTTTTTTTAAAAAAAATACAACCCCATTCTACAATAAAAGTACACCCCCCCCCCAATAAAAAGCCTAGCTAAAAAAAATGCCCCAAAAAGCTCTTTTGCTGCCCAATAAAAACACAAAACCTATTCTACAAAAAAACTAAACCCCAAAGATAGTACCCACCAAACTTAAATAGGGCGCCAACTGCGGTGCTCCTTTTAATAGTGAGCCTATCTTCATCCTGGTGGCGACTGCATGAAGAGGACATCAGGGAAGGAAGATAAGAAGAAGCTAAACAGATGTATCGGTTGGAAGATGGATGAAGACTTACCCAAAGGTGCGGCGACAGAAGAGGACCACCGCCTCCATGAAGATGGAGCTGCCATAAAGAGGAGCACCCCATTCGGCGATCACGTAGGGGTTTAGATCTAGTTTTTTTTTGGGTGAGGTTTTTTAGGTTAGGGATTTTTTTTAAAGAAAAAGAGCTGCAATCGCTTTAGGGCAATGCACTACAAAATACCGTTTTCAGGGCAACCTTTTTTTTAGAATAGGGGTGTTTTTAGATTAGGGTTTTTTAGTATAGGGTTTCTTTTTCTCATGGGCAGGAAAAGAGCTATGTTCACTTTAGGGCATATGCCCTTCTAAGGGCACTGCCCAACCAAATGCCCTTTCAGGGCAATCTTTTTTTAGATTAGTTTTTTTTTAAAATAGGGTATTTTTCTCTTGGGCAGTAAAGGAGCTATGTTGACTTTAGGGGCCCTATTTATGATGGTGCAAGCGGACATGATCCGTTATAGCGGATCATGTCCACTGCACATCGATAAATGCCGACAGCATACACTCTCAGCATTTATCATTGCACCTGCAGTTTCTTGTTAACTGCTGGTGCAATACCACTCTCTGCAGATTTGCGGCCAATTTTGTTTTGGGGGGGGGGGGTGTGACTTTTATTGTAGAACTGGGTTGTATTTTTTGTGTGAAAAAGAGCTAAATCATTTTAGGGCAATGCTCTACAAAAATCCCTTCTAAGTGCTATATCTATAGTAATATTTAGTGTAAGTATAGGTTTTTTTTTATTTTGGGGTGCAGTATTTTTAAGGGGTTCTTTAGTTTTAGAATTTTGTTTTCTTTTCTGTAATTTTAGTTTTTTTCTTTTCTGTAATGGTAGTTTTTTTAATGCTTTAGGTTTGGGGTGTTATGGGTGTTAGCTGTTAGGAGGTTAGTGGGCACTTGGTGTGAGGGGTTGTGGCGGTTTTCAGTTTAATAGTGTAGCAGGGCAGTTTGCAATGTGGGGGTGTGGTGGTCTAGTCACGTAAAAAGTTTGAGTGCAAACTGCCGTTGCAATTGCATTTACTTTCAACTTGTAATACAAGTACACATTGCTGCTCGATGCCACCCATAGAAAATATGGGTAGCATCAATTGTCTTAAATTCACGCAAGCAAAGTTGTGGTAATTTAAACACTGCACTGTAATATGGATTTGAGCACAAAAAACACGTTTGCACTCCTTGCACTAACAATTGCCCACACTTGTAGCCTACCTTAAAAAGGTTTGCTATTCTGGATACATAAGTCCAACTTGACACTATCAACTTGGCAAAGCATCTCATCAGTCCGATAGGGCCAAGGTGCATGGCAGAGCCCAAAAACGCACATGGTAAGAGATCAACAAACATGTACACTGCACAGCCCTGAAGTTGTTAAGCAATCATGTGTATAGTCTTGGCCTCAGCTTGACATAAGTTCAGATTGCTTTACAAATAAACACAGAGGCTATTTTTAAATTCTGGTTTTACAAAACTTGAAACAAACAAGCATTTTTGATTATGACAACCCTATATGTGCTTCCTGTTTATACCAACATAGGGCTAGATTACGAGTGGAGCACAATTTATTGCTCCAACTCGTCCGTTAACTTTGTTAAATGTAGGCTTTTTGCGTGCGTCCAGCACACGCATATTTCAAGTTGAAAGTAAAAAGTTTTCGCACAAACGATATCCTGAAGTGCACAAAAAACACCTTTACTTGCGCACAAACCCGATCACATTTTCTCAAGTCACTAACCCGACATGAAATATGAATATTTCAGATTCCAATGTTCTTCACATAGAAAAATATGTTCTATTTATTATTAAATAAATATTTCTAAATATATTTGATGTTTTTTTGTAAAATATATAAGCATTAAATAGATTGTGCTCAAGCAAACAAGTTTATTTCTACTGATAATATGCACGCTACTTTTGATCCGTGCAAATAGCCACAATAAAACCCTTAGCACTTGCGCACAACAGTTTTAATGGCAGTGCACTTCAAATATTGGGGTAGATTCCGATCCTTTAAGAAAATGTATCTAATGATTTTCTACAGAAAATTCCCTTTAAAGTGTATGAGAACTTTTGTGTGTAAATGAGATGAACCAACTTCACTTTCCACAAAATCAGCTGCAGTTACATCTCCAATCCAGCAAGGGTCGCTGCTACGTATCACAACTTACATTGCCAGCGACCCCACCCCTTCCAATGAAGCCCTGCCCCTCAGTGTGTACATATATATATATATATATATATATATATAAAAATATATATAAAACACACATATAAACACACACATATATATATATATATATATATATATATATATATATATATATATATATATATATATATATATATATATAGAGAGAGAGAGAGAGAGAGAGAGAGAGAGAGAGACCATAAATACAGGGCCGCCATCAGGGGGTGACAGGGGTGACTTCTGTCAGGGGCCCCATGAGGCAAGAACTAAAAAAAATTTTTTTTTTTTTCTTTACATTTTGGCAGCCACCAGTGGGTACTACAGCAAAATGCTAATTGAGCATGGGAAATGTTATTACAAGGAATAAAGTATAAGCATTTGAGAGGATTTCTGAGTGTGCACTAAACCACTATGCACAGTGTGAGACAGACTTGGCACTTTGTTTGTACAGTGTGTGCCTGAGTCAGACGGCAGATCACTTTCATTTGTAGTGGAGGTAGGACTTACTTAGCAAATGTTTTTTATTTCTTTGTGCAATTTCGGATTGTAACTTCAGTGTGGTAGTAGTTGTATGGTGGGGCCAGGGGTCCATAAAAACACATTTTTTTTAGCAGCAGTGTATTTATGATTATTTGACAATGCTGTAGAAATTCTATATTTAAAACCATGCAGAAATGTTTCCTCCTCAATACACACATGGTAGGTGCCCTTTTGGCAGATATGCATTTTTTATTTTTATATATATATATATATATATATATATATATATATATATATATATATATTTATAAAATAAATTACAGTTTACTGCCCCTTTATGACTTTCCAGATGCAAGGAGGCATTTTAGCTAAGATTTTTACATCTGCATAAAATGTTATACTCTCAGACTCAGAAGATTGCTCAGTGTTTGAAATGAGACAGGTTAATTTAAAACTGTTCAGTTTACACTACAGCGGACTTAATTTTGAAATACATATCAACAAGCCTAAATCCTGCATTTAACCAGATCTAATGGTATGAGTACAACAGCTTATGGTTCCACCAAGACCATATAGAGTACAGCATTTTCAAAATCCATAAGTACAGCTGACAGATGGGAACATTTGTACACTATATTTGAAGTGGTGCTCTTGGTTGGGAAAAATGGGGAAAAAACAAACAAACATATGTCAACCTTTAAAAAGTACTTTTCTTCATCTAGCCATCTACCCAGATCATTAATGTACAATTTTGAATTCACAGAATTATTTTTATTTACACATTTACAAATATGATTCTTTAAAAAGTGATCGCTTAATTTCTGCATTTATTTTTATCATGCATGTCACACACTGTTGATTTAGGGGATGCAAGGTGCATACATGTTTCCTCCTGTGAGTGTTTCTGTGGGTGTCTGTGTTTATGTCTTTCTGCTTTGGTCTGTGTCTATATGAGTGTGTATGTATTTTTTTCTGAGTTTCTCTCTGTGGTAGGTGTGTATGTCTTTGTGCATTTTCTGTGGATGTCTGTGAGGGTGTGTGCATATGTCTTTGAGCTTTTTCTATGGGTGTCTCTGTGAGGGTGTGTGTATGTTTGCCTTTGTGTATTTTCTCTGGATGCCTCTGTGAGGGTGTGTGTGTATGTCTGTGTTTTCTGTGGATGTCTCTGTGAGGGTGTGTGTGTATGTCTGTGTTTTCTGTGGATGTCTCTGTGAGGGTGTGTGTGTGTATGTATGTCTGTGTTTTCTGTGGATGTCTCTGTGAGGATGTGTGTTTTCTGTGGGTGTCTCTTTGAGGGTGTGTGTATGTCTTTGTGTGTTTTCTGTGGGTATCTCTGTGTGTGTGTGTATGTCTTTGTGTGTTTTCTGAGGCTGTCTCTGGCGGTGTATCCTTGGCTGTATGTGCAAGTTTGAGTTTGTGTGTATGTGTGTGTCCATTGTCTGTTCCTTTTTAGGACATTTTGACCTTACTACTGATTATTCACATCTTTCTAAAGACTTTGAGACAAATGAGACCTTTACGGAAGTCACCAATCCACCATTTAACTTTTAAATTATTGTTTAGGCAGTTCAGGGCCCCTCCTTTCAACCACTGCATGCTGTTGTCATCATTTAGTTGGCATATTCCTTTGCAAAAAGATAATCACAACTCCATATTTTGTTTTCTAAATCTCCTTTTTTATTTTTTACAAAACTGCAGTCTACCTTATTACTTGTCAGGTCAATGTAAACAAGTGCTGAGTGTCTGTTTGGGTGTCTGTGTCTGAGTGTGTTTGTGTGTTTCTTTGCGTGTCTGCTAGAGTGTCTATATGTGAATCCCTATGTGTGAGTGTGTGTGTGTTTCAGTGTATGAGTGTGTCTGTGTGTTTGTATGTTACTACCTTTACAACATTTCCAAGTTTAAGAATAAAGTGCATATACATTTTAGTCACTTGGTCAGAAATTGCACATGTCAAGGGGGGGGGGGGCTGATCAATGGTTAAGTCAGGGGCCCCAAAATTTCTATATATATATATATATATATATATATATAGAGAGAGAGAGAGAGAGAGAGAGAGAGACAGACCTGATCAACCACTGGTAACATATAGCAAATCAGGATGAATGTATTCACAAATACTGTAGCTGGACATGAGAGGATCCATATATATATACAGTTGTGCTCATACGTTTACATACCCTGGCAGAATTTATGATTTCTTGGCCATTTTTCAGAGAATATGAATGAAAACACAAAAACTTTTCTTTCACTCATGGTTAGTGTTTGGCTGAAGCCATTTATTATCAATCAACTGTGTTTACTTTTTTAAATCATAATGACAACAGAAACTACCCAAATGACCCTGATCAAAAGTTTACATACCCTGATGATTTTGGCCTGATAACATGCACACAAGTTGACACAAAGGGGTTTGAATAGCTATTAAAGGTAACCATCCCCACCTCTGATCTGTTTGCTTGTAATTAGTGTGTGTGTATAAAAGGTCAATACGTTTCTGGACTCCTGACAGACCCTTGCATCTTTCATCCAGTACTGCACTGACGTTTCTGGATTTTGAGTCATGGGGAAAGCAAAAGAATTGTCAAAGGATCTGCGGGAAAAGGTAGTTGAACTGTATAAAACAGGAATGGAATATAAAAAGATATCCAAGGAATTGAGAATGCAAATCAGCAGTGTTCAAACTTTAATCAAGAAGTGGAAAATGAGGGGTTCTGTTTAATAACATATTGCATTCATCTTGCCATCAATTCTGACCAAATTTTCTGTGCCTTGGTAGCTCACACATCCCCAAAACATCAGCGATCCACCTCTGTGTTTTACAGTAGGAATGGTGTACCTTTCATCAGTCCTTGTTGACTCCTCTCCAAATGTAGCGTTTATGGTTGTGATCAAAAAGCTAAATTTTGGTCTCATCACTCCAAATGACTTTGTGCCAGAAGGTTTGAGGCTTGTCTCTGTGCTGACACAAAGCAAAATCCCAAAGCGCCACCCAAAAAAAATATAAATAGTTATAAGGAAAGAAACATGTATAAAATTCAAAAAGTGAGCACAATTCTATAAGACATTAATGAATAAACAATATATTACCACAATAGAACTGATCACATAAAACTCTTAAATGCAGAATAAAACAATAAAAGGTTCTTTCTTACCATACACTATTATACAGTCTCAGTACTGAGTACTAATGAATGATCACTTCAGTCCATATGGGTAAGAAATTTACAGTCTTAATCCACACCTCTCTGCTGCTCCTTCAAGATCCACTGGTGTATATTCCGTGGTGACAAAAGCAAAGACAAATCCCTGTTAAAAACAAGAAAAAAACAGGAGTGCAACTCCGTGCACCAAACAGTACACGGAAGATCTAAGTGTAGATTAAAAACAATTTATTTGGTTAACATTACATAGCAGGTTGAAAACATCAAATCAAACACTCACATCGATGCCCTCAAACATATGAGGTATGTGCATGCGGTGAATATAAGTAAATCAAAACTCCACTTCACTGGTCTCCTCCTCTCTCCTCCAAGAAGTATTCAATAGCCAGCGGGTGAGTCTCTGTATAAGTCTTTAGGACCCTCTCTGTTCCGTTCTGACACACACTGCTCTGAAAAATGCCGGCTCCAGTGCAGAGGCTGTCTATTACGTCAGAGTACGTCCAAGCGTATAATCAAGTGGGCGTGGCCTTACGCGTTTCGCGAGGCTCCTCCTCGCTTCGTCAGAGGCAATGCCCACATTGCTCATCAAAGCCCTTTTTAAATCGTTCGCATTGTTGCTTCTTCCCTATTATAGGTTGACATACCTTGTGATTTTAAGAACCGCAAATGTCCATATTGTTTTCTTCATTGATTGAACTAAACTTCACTAATAAATATAACGAGACACATAATAATAAAAACATGATAATAAAAACATGATGCCAAAAAACTTCCTATATGCACTTAATAAAATACATAAGCTAAAAACGTTCCATATTTGAATAATTAATACATAATAATAAAAGAACCTAACATTCTAAAATATATATATATATTCCATACACCATCACTGCATCTATCATTTGATAAAAAGTGAATTAATTACAAAGAGGGATATTGCACAAAATATATTGCATAAAGCATATAATGCAAATAGCAATAAAAAAACTCATGTAAAACACACACTGTGATCTCCAAATAATATTCCATACATTGGGAACAGTATATTTGGGGACAGATGACATAAATACATTGGGAACAATATATTTGGGGACAATAGACATAAATATAGAGGATAAGGTAAAAATATGAACAAATTAATCAATAAAGTGTAATTTTAATAACTTAGCCTAAAATATAATACAGATACTTCCTATAAGCCCATATATATATGGTGTATATATGGTAATAGACAGCCTCTGCACTGGAGCCGGCATTTTTCAGAGCAGTGTGTGTCAGAACGGAACAGTGAGGGTCCTAAAGACTTATACAGAGACTCACCCGCTGGCTATTGAATACTTCTTGGAGGAGAGAGGAGGAGACCAGTGAAGTGGAGTTTTGATTTACT
Organism: Bombina bombina; assembly: GCF_027579735.1. Taxonomy (NCBI): domain Eukaryota; kingdom Metazoa; phylum Chordata; class Amphibia; order Anura; family Bombinatoridae; genus Bombina; species Bombina bombina. The sequence goes on along the minus strand of NC_069501.1, from coordinate 607,191,016 downwards.
TATATTCACCGCATGCACATACCTCATATGTTTGAGGGCATCGATGTGAGTGTTTGATTTGATGTTTTCAACCTGCTATGTAATGTTAACCAAATAAATCATTTTTAATCTACACTTAGATCTTCCGTGTACTGTTTGGTGCACGGAGTTGAGCTCCTGTTTTTTTCTTGTTTTTAACAGGGATTTGTCTTTGTCTCTGTGCTGTTTGGCGTATTGTAAGCGGGATACTTTGTGGCATTTGCGTAGTAATGGCTTTCTTCTGGCGAATCTCAACCATGCAGCCCATCTTTCTTCAAGTGCCTCCTTATTGTGCATCTTGAAACAGCCACACCGCATGTTTTCAGAGAGTCCTGTATGTCACCTGAAGTTATGTTTGTCTTTGCATCCCAAACAATTTCCCTGGCAGCTGTGGCTGAAATTTTAGTTGGTCTACCTGACCGTGGTTTGGTTTCAACAGAACCCCTCATTTTCCACTTCTTGATTAGAGTTTGGACACTGCTTATTTGCATTCTCAATTCCTTTGATATCTTTTTATATCCCTTTCCTGTTTTATACAGTTCAACTACCTTTTCCAGCAGATCCTTTGACAATTCATTTGCATTCCCCATGACTCAGAATCCAGAATTGTCAGTGCAGCACTGGATGAAAGAGTCCAGAAACTCATTGACCTTTTATACACACACATGAATTACAAGCAAACAGATCACAGGTGAGGATGGTTACCTTTAATAGCCATTCAAACCCCTTTGTGAAAAAAAAAAGTTTTGTGTTATCATTCATATTCTCTGAAAAATGGCCAAGAAATCATAAATTCTGCCAGGGTATGTCAATTTATGGGCACTACTGTACACACACACACACACACACATATATATTTATATATATATATATATATATATATATATATATATATATATATATATATATATATATATATATATATATATATGTGTTTACGTTCATGTTCATATATATGTGAGGTATCATTGCAATTAATTAATTTCTTAATTTTACTTGTAGTACAATTCAGTGGTCACGTGGACTTCAGTATATCCAATTTAGCATAGTTCCATATAGTTAGTTTAAGCAAACAATATAACAATTCTCACTGCAGTTGTATTATATTGTATTCAAGCTTCCACTACTTTGCAACATAGCACTTTGTCATTAATATGCTATTATTAAGCACTTGATTTCTTCCTTTTATTTCTTCCATTTATATCTAGGGGATCCTATGTCATTGTATTTAATTACCTTCTCATATTTGAGAGTAGAAGAATCTAGCCACAATATTAGGCATTTAGCCATTTTCTGGGAATTATTAGGACTATATTAAGAGGTCTTCCCCTCCTTCCCCTCTTAACTGGGTAGGTATGTTACCCTAACAGCACAGCCATTGGTCAAGCAGGAAAGGGCCCTAGTATCCAATCACTAGATAGGACTGCCTATATTTATTTGCATTATGTGAGGGGCAATACACAGTCTATGGGACCAATCTATCAAGTGCCCTATGGAGCTTGATGAGGGCCCGTGTTTCTGGCGAGCCTACAGACCCCTGCTCCATAACCCTGTCTGCCTGCTCTGATGATTCAGACAGGAATTGCTGGAATTCAACCCGATCAAGTACGATCGGGTTGATTGACACCCCCCTGCTGGCGGCCAATTGGCCGCGAGTCTGCAGGGGGCGGCGTTGCACCAGCAGCTCACAAGAGCTGCTGTGCAATGCTGAATACAGAGAGCATATTGCTCTCTGCATTTAGCGATGTCTGTCGGACCTGATCCGCACTGTCGGATCAGGTCCGACAGACATTTCATAAATAGGTCTCTATGAGTAAGATTCCACAGGAGCGGAAAAGCGTCAGACCCAGCCCACTATAGCCCTCCTGACGGCCCTATTACCTAGCCTTTACTGCCTTTTATAAGCTGTCATGCACTTGTTTTGAGCTTTGTCCAGATTTCTTCTTCTTTTATATATATATATATATATATATATATATATACACACATGTACATATGTATATATATATATATATGTACACACACTATGGGGCCTATTTATGATGGTGCGAGCGGACATGATCTAATATAGCGGATCATGTCCGCTGCACATCAGTAAATGCCGACAGCATACCCTCTCAGCATTTATCATTTCACCAGCAGTTCTTGTGAACTGCTGGTGCAATATGCCCCCCTGCAGATTAACGTCGGCCACTACCAGGGGGTGTCAATCAACCCGAACATATATACTGTATATATCCCTCTTGTATGCCAACGTAGTGAACACAATATAGGGACAGATGGACCATAACCAGGTTATTTACAATTTTAATGCACAAAAAAAACTTCTAAAGCACAATGTTTAAGCCCCTTAATTGTCAGAGAGGGTTGCACATCTGCAACATATTGCATAGCAGCCCTTTTCAAGCAGTTAAGGGGTTAAACAGTTTGTTTTAAGCAGACATCCTGACTCTCCCTAAAGTTCAGGGAGTCTCCCTCATTATAATAGCGGCTCCCTGATGCCTGCAAATGAAATGTAATCTCCCTGAAACTACAAATACCATGAACCAACTCTGCCCGAATCCAGAAACAGTGTTTTTTTAAGGAATGCCTCTAGTTGCGGTGAAGTCATAAAGAAGGAAGGCATTGTCACAGCAACTCTGTCTTTACTTTCAGTGTATTGGGTCTGCCACCCTCCCTCCTGCTGTTTGGAAGTGGCGATAAGGCAGCAGGCAACATCGGCTGCAGCATAAGCTGAGTGAGATCTGAGAAAGAGGGCAAAGAGACTGCGCCCCCTGTGATGGAGGAGGTAAACACCCCTGCTGTTATGGCCCATAACAATGCTTTTTCCCTAACGCCGCTATTACAAGTCTTGTCAGAATAGCTGTACGGCACACTTTTTTGGCCATCACGCAACGTCAGTACCACACTTTAAGAAAAGTCCTTTTTCAATGGGACTTCCATAGCGCCGGTATTACAAGTTTTGCTGTGAGGCCAAAAAGTGAGCGGTACAGCCTAAAATGACAAGATCCGTACCGCCATCTAAAGTAAGTAGTTATGAGTTTTATGCTACACAGCTGTAGCATAAAACTTATAACTAAACTGTCACAAAGTACACTAACACCCATAAACTACCTATTAACCCCTAAACCGAGGCCCTCCCGCTTCGCAAATACTAAAATAAATTTATTAACCCCTAATCTGCTGCTCCCGACATCGCCGCCACTGAAAAAATGTATTAATCCCTATTCCGCCGCTTGCCGACATTGTCACCACTATAATAAACCTATTAACCACTAAACCGCCGCCCTCCCGCATCGCAAACAGTATTTAAATATTATTAACCCCTAATCTGCCGTCCGCCCATGCCACCGCTATAATAAACCTATTAACCCCTAAACCATGTCATTCTACATGCTAGAAAACGAATTCTCCAACAGTGGATGTTACCTACACCACCTAGGCTGACGTAACTCAAAGAAGCAATTAGGAAACAGATGATATATGAACAACTTGATACACAAGGGGACATAGCATGGAGGATGAAAAATTTCATGACTAAGTGGGAACCCTTTATCAGTACTCTAGACCTCACACACCAAAAACATATAATCTACCCATTCAAAGACTCTGAGTACATCTTAAATGCGCAATTACTTGGAAAATGGAACATTTTCACCTAGAGGTTCTGAGAAAACATTTGATATTGGAACTGGCGGGGGGACTGGAGAGTGAGAGACCCTGGGAGTGATGCCCCGAGGAGGGATGGGAGATTGGGAACTTTTAAAGAAGGCGAATAAGAGATAGGAAGGGCAAGGGAGGAGGGATTTAAGAGTAATAGGCGCATGTCCAAAGTTCATCTCCTAATGAAAAGACTATTAACATCTCAGAGACATTACTAGCCCTATGGACATAAGAGGTTCATGGAAGAATTTAAAGGAGACACTGAAATACTAACCACCTTGAGAGAAGGAGAAGTTAATAACCTGCTAAGAGAGGCTATTTAGATCAACAGTTTGATGTCAATGGAAACAATGCATAGTCTTGAGATAGGAGTTCAAGGAAGTTAGGAATGGTGAAGGGAGGAGAATGAAGGGATCTGAGAGGGTTTAAAAAGAAAACCCAGTGTTAACTGCTATACCTTACAATGTTGGATTTGTAATTCTTGTTGCTCATTGATGTATACTGCACTGGAAAAAATAAAGTGTTTAAAAAAAAAAAAAAAGGTTCCATATTAAGCAGCCTTATATATATATATATATATATATATATATATATATATATATATATACATGTGTGTTTGTGTGTGTATATTTAAAATTTGTGTGAGTTCCCTTTAAAGCACTGGTTTTCAAACCTGTATTCAGGCCTCCCAAATAGGCTACATTTTCAATATTACCTTGGGTGAGAGCAGGTAAACCATCCTATAATATAAAAGGCCAGGTTTGTCCAAAGCTGTCATGAGCAGTAGAGACAGCACAAGGACAAACACACCTGGACTTAGACAAACACACCTGATCTGCTGTCCGCCGTGAGAATGGTGGGTGGGAGTGGGCATAGCCTGGACAAGGGGTGGGCATGGCTGGGGCAGGACCGGTCGGGAGCGGACGTGGTGGGGACAGGAGCGGCCGTGGTGGGGGCATGGTTGGGTGGGAGGGGGCGTGGTCATTAGAGAGAAAGCAAAAGAGGGGGAGAGAGCAAAAGAGAGAGGGGAGAGAGAGTAAAATAGGGGGAGAGAGAGCAAAAGAGAGGAGGGAGGAAAAGAGGGGGAAAGAGTGCAAGAGAGAGGGGAGATAGAGAAAAGAGTGGGGGGAGAGAGCAAAAGAGAGGGGGAGAGAGCAAAAGAGAGGGGAGAGAGAGCAAAAGAAAGGAAAGAGAGAGCAAAAGAGAGGGGATAGAGAGAAAAAGAGAGCAAAAGAGAGGGGGGATAGAGCAAAATAAAGGGGAGAGAGAGTAAATGAGAGAGGGATAAAGAGCAAAAGAGAGTGGGTAAGAGAGAGAGCAAAATATAGTGGGAAGAGAGAGAGCAAAAGAGAGGGGGGTAGAGAGAGAGCAAAAGAGAGAGAGGGGGAGAGAGCAAAAGAGAGGGAAGGGGAGAGAGCAAAAGAGAGGGGGAGAGAGACAGCAAAAGAGAGAGGGGGAGAGAGAGCAAAAGGGAGAGGAGGGAGAGAAAGCAAAAGAGAGTGAGGAAGAGAGAAAGCAAAAGAGAGGGGGAGAGCAAAAGTAATGGGGGAGAGAGAGAGAAAAAAGAGAGGAGGAGAGAGAAAAAGAGAGGGGGAATGAGAGCAAAAGAGAGGGGGGATAGAGAGCAAAAGAGGAGAGATAGCAAAATAGAGGGGAAGAGAGCAAAAGAGAGGGGGAGAGAGCAAAAGAGAGGGGAGATAGAGCTAAAGAGAGGGGGGAGAAAGAAACAAAAGAGAGAGGGGGAGAGAGCAAAAGAGAGGGGAAGAGAGCAAAAGAGAGGGGGAGAGAGCAAAAGAGAGGGGAGATCGAGCTTAAGAGAGGGGGGAGAAAGAAACAAAAGAGAGAGGGGGAGAGAGAACAAAAGAGAGAGGGGGAGATAGAGCAAAAGAGAGTGGGTAAGAGAGAGAGCAAAAGAGAGGGGAGAGGGCAAAATATAGGGGGAGAGAGCAAAAGAGAGGGAGGAGGAGAGAGCAAAAGAGAGGGAGAGAGAGAGCAAACAAGAAAGGGCAGAAAGAGAGAGAGAGCAAAAGAGAGAGGTGGGAGAGAAAGCAAAAGAGTGGGGGAGGGAGAAAGCAAAAGAGAGGGGGGAGAGCAAAAGAGAGGGGCAGAGAGAGCAAAAGAGAGGGGGAGAGAGAACAAAAGAGGGGGAAGAGAGAGCAAAAGAGAGGGGAGAGAGATCAAAAGGGAGAAAAAGAGAGGAGGAGTTAGAGCAAAAGAGAGGGGGATAGAGTAAAATAGAGGGGGGAGAGAGCAAAAGAGAGGGGGAGAGAGAAAGCAAAAGAGAGAGGGGGAGAGAGAGAAAGAGCAAAAGAGTGAGGGGGAGGAAGAGCAAAAGAGAGTGGGTGAGAGAGAGAGCAAAATAAAGGGAGAGAGAGAGAGCAAAATAGAGGGGGGAGAGAGAGAGCAGAAGAGAGGGGGAGAAAGCAAACGAGAGGGAGGGGAGAGAGCAAAAGAGAGGGTGGGAGAGAGCAAAAGAGAGGAGGAGAGAGAAAGCAAAAGAGAAACGGGGAGAGAGAGAGAGCAAAAGAGAGAGGAGGGAGAGAAAGCAAAAGTGAGTGGGGGAGAGAAAAAACAAAAGAGAGGTGGAGAGCAAAAGTAGGGGGGGAAAAAGAGAGCAAAAGTAAGGGGGAGAGAGAGAAAAAGAGATGGGGGAGAGAGCAAAAGAGAGGGGGAGAGAGAGCAAAAGAGGTGGAGAGAGAGCAAAGGAGAGGGGAGATAGAGCAAAAGAGAGGGGGAGAGAGAAACAAAAGAGAGATGGTGGAGAGAGAGAGAGCAAAGAGAGAGGTGGGAGAGAAAGCAAAAGAGAGTGGGGGAGAGAGAAATCAAAAGAGAGGGGGGAGCAAAAGAGAGGGGAGAGAGCAAAAGAGAGGGAGAGAGCAAAAGAGAGGAGGGGAGAGAGAGCAACAGAAAGGAAAGAGAGAGCAAAAGAGAGGGGAGAGAGAGAAAAAGAGATCAAAAGAGAGGAGGAGAGAGAGAGCAAAAGAGAGGGGGGATAGAGCAAAATAGAGGGGAGAGAGAGCAAATGAGAGAGGGATAAAGAGCAAAAGAGAGTGGGTAAGAGAGAGAGCAAAATATAGTGGGAAGAGAGAGAGCAAAAGAGAGGGGGTAGAGAGAGAGAGCAAAAGAGAGGGAGGGGGAGAGAGCAAAAGAGAGGGAGGGGGAGAGAGCAAAAGAGAGGGGGGGAGAGAGCAAAAGAGAGGGAGAGAGAGAGCAAACAAGAAAGGGCAGAAAGAGAGAGAGAGAGCAAAAGAGAGAGGTGGGAGAGAAAGCAAAAGAGAGTGGGGGAGGGAGAAAGCAAAAGAGAGGGGGAGAGAGAACAAAAGAGGGGGCAGAGAGAGCAAAAGAGAGGGGAGAGAGATCAAAAGAGAGAAAAAGAGAGGAGGAGATAGAGCAAAAGAGAGGGGGATAGAGTAAAATAGAGGAGGGGAGAGCAAAAGAGAGGGGTAGAGAGAAAGCAAAAGAGAGAGGGGGAGAGAGAGAAAGAGCAAAAGAGTGAGGGGGAGAAAGAGCAAAATAAAGAGAGAGAGAGAGAGCAAAATAGAGGGGGGAGAGAGAGAGCAGAAGAGAGGGGGAGAAAGCAAACGAGAGGGAGGGGAGAGAGCAAAAGAGAGGGTGGGAGAGAGCAAAAGAGAGGGGGAGAGAGACAGCAAAAGAGAAAGGGGAGAGAGAGAGAGCAAAAGAGAGAGGAGGGAGAGAAAGCAAAAGTGAGTGGGGGAGAGAAAAAACAAAAGAGAGGTGGAGAGCAAAAGTAAGGGGGGAGAAAGAGAGCAAAAGTAAGGGGGGGAGAGAAAAAGAGAGGGGGAGAGAGCAAAAGAGAGGGGGAGAGAGAGCAAAAGAGGGGGAGAGGGAGCAAAAGAGAGGGGAGACAGAGCAAAAGAGAGGGGGAGAGAGAAAAAAAAAGAGAGATGGGGAGAAACAGAGCACAAGAGAGAGGTGGGAGAGAAAGCAAAAGAGAGGGGGAGAGAGAAACAAAAGAGAGATGGGGAGAGAGAAATCAAAAGAGAGGGGGGAGCAAAAGAGAGGGGGAGAGAGCAAAAGAGAGGGAGAGAGCAAAAGAGAGGAGGGGAGAGAGAGCAAAAGAAAGAAAAAAGAGAGAGCAAACAAGAGGGGAGAGAGAGAAAAAGAGAGCAAAAGAGAGGAGGAGAGAGAGAGCAAAAGAGAGGGGGGATGGAACAAAATAGAGGGGAGAGAGAGCAAATGAAAGAGGGATAAAGAACAAAAGAGAGTGGGTAAGAGAGAGAGCAAAATATAGTGGGAAGAGAGAGAGCAAAAGAGAGGGGGGTAGAGAGAGAGTAAAAGAGAGGGAGGGGAGAGAGCAAAAGAGAGGGAGGGGGAGAGAGCAAAAGAGAGGGGGAGAGAGACAGCAAAAGAGAGAGGGGGAGAGAGAGCAAAAGGGAGAGGAAGGAGAGAAAGCAAAAGAGAGTGAGGAAGAGAGAAAGCAAAAGAGAGGGGGAGAGCAAAAGTAAGGGGGGAGAGAGAGCGCAAAAGAGAGGAGGAGAGAGAAAAAGAGAGGAGGAGAGAGCAAAAGAGAGGGGGAGAGAGAGCAAAAGAGGGGGAGAGAGCCAAAGAGAGAGGGGAGAGCGAGAGAACAAAAGAGAGGGGGAGAGAGAGCGCAAAAGAGAGGTTGAGAGAGCAAAATAGAGCATGGGGGAGAGAACAAAAGAGAGGGGGAGAGAGAGAGAGAGGGAGAGAGAGAGCAAAAGAGAAAAGAGAGAGGTGGGAGGGAAAGCAAAAGAGAGTGGGGAAGAGAGAAAGCAAAAGACATGGGGAGCAAAAGAGAGGGGGAGAGAGAGCAAAGGAGAGGGGGAGAGAGAGCAAAAGAGGGGGCAGAGAGAGCAAAAGAGAGGGGAGAGAGAGCAAAAGAGAGGAGGAGAGAGAGAGCAAAATTGAGGGGGGATAGAGCAAAATTGAAGGGGGAGAGAGCAAAAGAGAGGGGGAGAGAGAAAGCAAAAGAGAGAGGGGGAGAGAGAGAGAGAGAAAGAGCAAAAGAGAGAGGGGGAGAAAGAGCAAAAGAGAGTGGGTGAGAGAGAGAGCAAAATAAAGGGGGAAGAGAGGGAGCAAAAGAGAGGGTGGGAGAAAGCAAAAGAGAGGGGGAGAGATAAAAAGAGAGGGGGAGAGAGCAAAAGAGAGGGGGGAGAGAGAGCAAAAGAGGGGAAGAGAGAGCAAAAGAGAGGGTAGAAAGACAAAAGAGAGGGGGAGAGAGAGCAAAAGAGAGGGGAGAGAGCGCGTGCAAAAGAGAGGGGGGAGAGAGAGAGCAAAAGGAAGGGGGAAGCTAAAGAGAGGGGGAGAGAGAGCAAAGGAAAGGGGGAGAGAGAGCAAAAGAGAGGGTGGAGAGAGCAAAAGAGAGGGGTAGAGAGAGCAAAAGAGAGGCGGGAGAGAGAGCAAAAGAGGGGAAGAGAGAACAAAAGAGAGGGTAGAAAGAGCAAAAGAGAGGGGGAGAGAGAGAGAGCAAAAGAGAGGGGAGAGAGAGAGAGCAAAAGGAAGGGGAAGCTAAAGTGAGGGGGAGAGAGAGCAAAAGAAAGGGGGAGAGAGAGCAAAAGAGAGGGTGGATAGAGCAAAAGAGAGGGAGAGAGAGAGCAAAAGAGGGGGAGAGAGAGAGCAAAAGAGAGGGGGAGAGAACAAAAGAGAGCAAAAGAGAAGGGGAGAGAGAGAGCAAAAGAGAGAGGGGAGAGAGAGAGAACAAAAGAGAAGGGGGAGAGAGAGAGCAAAATAGATGGTTAGAGAGCAAAAGAGAGGGAGGGGGAGAGAGCAAAAGAGAAGGTGAGAGAGAGAGCAAAAGAGAAAGGGCAGAAAGAGAGAGAGAGCAAAAGAGAAAAGAGAGAGGTGGGAGAAAAAACAAAAGAGGGGGGAGAGCAAAAGAGAGGGGGAGAGAGAGCAAAGGAGAGGGGAGAGAGAGAGCAAAAGAGGGGGCGGAGAGAGCAAAAGAGAGGGGAGAGAGAGCAAAAGTTTTCTTTCATTTTACATTAAATGGCCCTTGATTTGATTTAATATGCACAACATACATTTTAGCAATTAGAATTTGGTAAAACAGAATTCTAAGGCCTAGATTTGGAGTTTGGCGATAGACGTGAAAACCAGCGTTAGAGGCTCCTAACGCTGGTTTTAGGCTAACTCCGGTATTTGGAGTCACTCAAAAAAGGGTCTAACGCTCACTTTTCAGCCGCGACTTTTCCATAACGCAGATCCCCTTACGTCAATTGCGTATCCTATCTTTTCAATGGGATCTTTCTAACTCCGGTATTTAGAGTCGTGTCTGAAGTGAGCGTTAGAATTCTAACGACAAAACTCCAGCCGCAGAAAAAAGTCAGTAGTTAAGAGCTTTTTGGGCTAACGCCGGTTCATAAAGCTCTTAACTACTGTGCCCTAAAGTACACTAACACCCATAAACTACCTATGTACCCCTAAACTGAGGTCCCCCCACATCGCCGCCACTCGCTTAAATTTTTTTAACCCCTAATCTGCCGACCGCCACCTACGTTATACTTATGTACCCCTAATCTGCTGCCCCTAACACCGCCGACCCCTGTATTATATTTATTAACCCCTAATCTGCCCCCCACAACGTCGCCGCCAACTCCTTACAATAATTAACCCCTAATCTGCCAACCGCAAAGCGCCGCTACTTACATTATCCCTATGTACCCCTAATCTGCTGCCCCTAACACCGCCGACCCCTATATTATATTTATTAACCCCTAATCTGCCCCCCACAACGTCGCCGCTACCTACCTACACTTATTAACCCCTAATCTGCCGAGCGGACCGCATCGCTATTATAATAAAGTTATTAACCCCTAATCCGCCTCACTAACCCTATAATAAATAGTATTAACCCCTAATCTGCCCTCCCTAACATCGCTGACACCTAACTTCAAACATTAACCCCTAATCTGCCGACCGGAGCTCACCGCTATTCTAATAAATTTTTAAACCCCTAAAGATAATTCTAACCCTAACCCTAACACCCCCCTAAGTTAAATATAATTTAAATCTAACGAAATAAATTAATTCTTATTAAATAACTTATTCCTATTTAAAACTAAATACTTACCTGTAAAATAAACCCTAATATAGCTACAATATAAATTAAAATTACATTGTAGCTATTTTAGGATTAATATTTATTTTACAGGCAACTTTGTAATTATTTTAACCAGGTACAATAGCTATTAAATAGTTAAGAACTATTTAATAGTTACCTAGTTAAAATAATAACAAAATTACCTGTAAAATAAATCCTAACCTAAGTTACAATTAAACCTAACACTAGACTATCATTAAATTAATTAAATAAAATATCTACAATTACCTACAATTAAACCTAACACTACACTATCAATACATTAATTAAATAAAATACCTACAAATAACTACAATGAAATAAACTAACTAAAGTACAAAAAATAAAAAAGAACTAAGTTACAAAAAATAAAAAAATATTTACAAACATAAGAAAAATCTTACAACAATTTTAAACTAATTACACCTACTCTAAGCCCCCTAATAAAATAACAAAGCCCCCCAAAATAAAAAAATGCCCTACCCTATTCTAAATTACTAAAGTTCAAAGCTCTTTTACCTTACCAGCCCTGAACAGGGCCCTTTGCGGTGCATGCCCCAAGAAGTTCAGCTCTTTTGCCTGTAAAAAAAAACATACAATACCCCCCCCAACATTACAACCCACCACCCACATACCCCTAATCTAACCCAAACCCCCCTTAAATAAACCTAACACTAAGCCCCTGAAGATCTTCCTACCTTGTCTTCACCCTGCCAGGTTCACCGATCGGTCCAGAAGAACTCCTCCGATGTCCTGATCCAAGCCCAAGCGGGGGGCTGAAGATGTCCATGATCCGGTCGAAGTCTTCATCCAAGCGGGGCAGAAGAGGTCTTCCATCCGATTGAAGTCTTCATCCAGGCGGCATCTTCTATCGTCATCCATCCGGAGCGAAGCGGCAGCATCCTGAAGACCTCCGACGCGGAACATCCATCCTGCCCGACGACTGAACGACGAATGACGGTTCCTTTAAATGACGTCATCCAAGATGGCGTCCCTCGAATTCCGATTGGCTGATAGGATTCTATCAGCCAATCGGAATTAAGGTAGGAATATTCTGATTGGCTGATGGAATCAGCCAATCAGAATCAAGTTCAATCCGATTGGCTGATCCAATCAGCCAATCAGATTGAGCTCGCATTCTATTGGCTGTTCCGATCAGCCAATAGAATGCGAGCTCAATCTGATTGGCTGATTGGATCAGCCAATCGGATTGAACTTGATTCTGATTGGCTGATTCAATCAGCCAATCAGAATATTCCTACCTTAATTCCGCGGGTCCTTACCGACAAAACTCTAAATCTAGCCGTAAGTAAGCAATCATTTTTTTACACTGATTTAAGGTTTACAATTAAGTTGCATTTTTATATATTTTTTGTTTATTTACTTGTGCATCTTCCACAAAGCAAAACAATGATATCCACATATTCAGACATAACAGCCATGTTTTTAAGAATCTAGTTTTCCAATAATTTGCCTTACTGGTGAAAGGGAGATAAAACTTTACTAGTACAGTACGGCTAAAGACATTGAGATACTTTTAGTCTTTTGTGTAGAATTCATTAGACTTTCTTACATTGCCAAGTACATTACACTAAAAATCGATATACTATTCATTATAATTATGTCATAAAGAGTTTCCAAAAAAAGGATGAAAAAAAGTCCACACATTTTCTCTTGTGTCTATTTAGAGAACTGTGAGAGGTGTGCAATTGCATTCCTAAAGAAAATTCTCTCCACCTTAAGTTGGACACACCCCATCTGATTCACATCAAAGACTCAAAGGTAAAATGGATATGACTTCGGAGCTATGATGCCCAGCAGCAAATACACAGCCGTAACTCAAGACCCAGCATGCCCTATGAGACCCTTGAACAGGTAAAACAATGTTTTCTATTAAGTCACAGAAGCTTTAAAAACCTCTTTATACTCCAAAAAAGTATTAGTCTGTGTTAATAGAGAACACATCTCTCTGTATGTATTAAGGGAACATACTTTACACTAGAGATCTACTGACTTATTGGCTAGTATGAGGAGTGTGTGATGCTTTATATTTCTCTTTATAAAATTAGATAGACTGATCTTTATTGTTAAACAAAATCTAGGAAAGTAGATTTAAAGGGCAAGTAATTTGCTCCATGGTAGAAGAGGACTGCAGAACCTCAAACAGACTATACAATTCTGAACTGATTTTGACAAATTAAGATCTTTACAATGTAGTGAATAGAATATAAATACATAAAATAAGGCACTGGATACCTGTTTCAATGCAAAAAAATGCTTCCTTACTGTATATAGCCTGTTGTTTATGGAACGAACAACTAGACAGATAAAAGATTTAAACCTATACAATCATTTACTATTTGTGACATAAATAAGGCTGTAAAATTAAGGTGGCTGTATATACAGCATTCAGATAATAAATAATTTCTAATAAAATATGCACTGCATTTTAAATATAATATACTAAATATATAAGCTATAATATAAATTTGTTGGGATATGTGTCATGTTTGGAATGAGGAAGGTGTTTTAATTATAGCTGTATTTGTGACATACCTTATATACACTGTGAGAAAGTATTTCAAAACCCATATTATTTAAAACAAAATGTTTTCATTACTACAAAAAACAGCTCTTAGATTAAAGATTGAGGTGTTTGTTGTTTTGAAAAATGTTTACATTCATAATGGCAAAATACATTTGAGGCAAAACATTCATAAATATTTAATTATACACACACATACAAATATTGTATTATTTATAAATTAAGTACAGGTCTTTTTGTTCATGCTTGTTAATATATAATTCAGATACTGTTTCAGACATTCACTATGAGAAATCACCTTGCATTTTATTTTACATTATGCTTTGTATAGGTTTTTTTTTTTAGACCATAGCAAAAATAAATATTTTTTATTCGTAGAAAAAGCATAACCTGTTTTACTGCATACAAACATATTTTCTCCCTTTTAATTTCTTTGTCATCCCTCCCAGTCCATTCCTTCCTATACAAAGGGCTTGATTACAAGTGCGATATTTGCGCTCCACTCATTAATACCGGCGCACGCAAATATGCGCTTGTATTACAAGTAAAGAGTAATGCAAACATAAGGGAGAGCGCGCTTCCATGGGCTCCAATGGGAGCCTCGTTCTCATGCCATGAGACACGGCTGAGAACCTAGCGCAGCAAAGGGGGTAAGTCGCACAGCGATGGGCAGCAAAGTGTAAATATATATATATATATATATATATAGAGAACACACTGTCCCAAAAAGACCAATGTAAAAACACTCTTCTGTGCCGTTTCTTTTTTTTTCTAACACCCCACACCTGCTGAATTTAACCCCTAAAAATTACTTTGTTCATTTTTTTTAATAAAAATGCTAAAAATTAAATTTTCCCGAACCCACACTAGGCTAAAATTAAGGGCAAATTGATCTCTGCTAATTTCTAATTGACATTTGTAAGGGCTGGTTATTTATTGTGCGTCCGAAAATGTGCGAATTTGCCCATTTACGTGCAGGCGACAAATTAGCTCTCCACTTGTAATCTAGCCCAAAATAATTTGCCACATTTTTGCTTAGTTTTAATATTAGAGTTTATTGGACAATATAATGTAGAATTGTTTTCCCCTTAATGTGTTTCCAATGACTTGTTATAGTAGCTGCAGTGTATACAATATATTTTTTTAAACTTTTAGTTTATGATTATTTTTATATATGAAATAGCCATTTTGCTTGTAAAACTGCAACCGATTAAAATATGCTGTGCTTGCTGGGAGAGCAGACATCCTTATGTTTTCCTCTTTCCACAATGGTCAGCTTATCTGTATGATTACATATTGCAAGCACAATGGAAAATTTTAATACAAATATCTCACACTTCAACACTGGGATTGCAAATTTTTCAGCTTCATATTTATATAGCTTTAATATAGCCAATACTATGTACTGAATTTTTCAGTATAGGTGGGGATTCAATGGGCAGAAATAGCTATTTCAAATTATAAAATAAAAGTTAAGGAGCTATTTGTAAATAATTTAATACACTCCAACTGGTAAAATGTATAACGAAGAAGACAATAAAGGGGGAGCATTTACAGTACACTGTCCCTTTAAACAGCATGAGGCCCTTTGAAGTATATTGGTTGCCTATGTTCCATTTCAATTGATATGAGTTCCCTTGAGAAGTGCATCCAGTGGGTTTTCATGGGGTTTATGAATTCAAGCAAATTTTAAATAGTTTGAAAACTCAACTATAGCATAATTATCTTTTCAAATATATTCATGACACAAAAAAAACACTCTGTGTACTTTTGAGGGGGCAATTCAATATTAATATTCCAATAAGGGGGGGTCAGATGTTTATCAAAGGATTTTGGACTTTTAAAAATTTACACCATGGATCTGCCTACATTATTTTCACAGATTTTTGTCAGTGGTAACGTGCTTGTGCATGTTCAGTTTACATGTTAATAAAGCAGAGTTTTTTCTGTTTGTTTTAATAAAAAAAGAAAGCTCAATTCCCATTTGAAACAAACGCATACATTAAATATTAATTTATGCTTATAATGATGTGTTTGGAGCATGTTAATTATAAATTGCTCCAAATGAAACAAAATTATTAATTGAACACATCATGATTTAATATTATTGTTTAAAGGGACAGTATAGATCCAATACATAATTTTGATTATTTATTGTTACATTCCAGAAAAGCATACTCCAACTGGTCCCACATCTATAAGAAGTACATGAAACAAAAAGCCACATGCTCCACCCACCTATTGTGTGTATATTTTGGTATTTTATGTTTCTCCAATAAAAATAGACTCGTGAATATGTTTTCCTACTTGCACATGCTGATTTGTGCATGTGTAATTTGAAATCGCTAACTGAAAAAAATTAAAAATGCAATGCTAAACTGTCATACAAGAAAACAACTAACTGAACAAGAAGAAAGCTGTGGGCAGAGCTTGGCAGCCACTTTCGTCTGCTTACAAACGAAGCTTATTTTAAAAATGTTATGTACTTATTACAAGCTTATAGATGTGGAACCCGTTGCTAGATGCGTGTCTGGTATGTAACAATAAGTAATAAAGAATAAGTATTGGGTCTAGGCTGTCCCTTTAAGTCAGTGTTTTTCAACTCCAATCCTCAAGGCCCACCAACAGGCCAGGTTTTTATGATATTGAAACTAGAGTACAGGTGAAATAATCAACTGATCAGTAACCATGGCTGATTATTTCACCTGTGCTCAGTGCTTTTTGTTTGTTGATCATCTGTTCCACTTGATGTAGCTGTAATTTTCTAATTTAATTGATTTAAATTAAAATTAGTTAAAAAAAATGTATAAACACAGAGCTGCCTTTACAGTGTTTTCAGATAGTTTTCTAAAAAAAATTAAATTGGAATGCTCCTTACACATACATGATTATTGGTGGAAAGGAGTTGTAAATAATATTTTAAATTCATTAAACAATAAAAACCTTAGGCTAGATCCTATGATGCAATGCTGTTGCTATCAGCTCATGTTCAAACTTCTGTCACCAATAAAGAAGACAGCAGCAGGCAGTGCTTTTTATGGTGGTCGCTAAACAATAACAGGGAAGGCATCTCATGCCTGCCATTAGGCATGCGAATTTGGAGGTTTTGGATGTCTCCGAATGTGGAAAAAGGCAGCCATTTGCAGCGTTCGGTTCTATTATTTGCACCTCTTGTGAAAGAGCAGCACACTAAGATCTGTGCAAATCCAGAACTGAATGCTGTGAGTGATGTCTTCTTCTTCCTCATTTAGAGGCATCTGAAACCCCCAAATTCACATGCCTGCCTGTCGCTATTGCGAGCCATGCAAAACCCCTGCTTTTTAAAGGAACATCCTTCACCTAGTCCTTACCACATGGCAGCCTAAATCTTAATGAAGCCAGACTAAAAATAAATAATCTTCTGCATAAATTTGCAGCTATATCATATACAATATGTGACAGGGTGGGAGGAGGGTATATTAGCAGGATTATTATAATATATACTAGTTATTACATGAATGGATTATACAGTGGCATCACTAGGGTTGGTGTCACCTGGTGCGGTAAGTAATGGTGTCACCCCCCACCCCCCAGAAAGCAGACACACAAACACAAAAACACAGGCACACACATACAAACACTCACACACACACACACTCAGACACACTAAAAAACACACTCAGATGCAAACACAAACACTCAGAATCACACTCAGACACACACACACACAAAAACACTCTGACACACACAAACACACTCAGTCTCTGACACACTCAAGAATAGTGGAACTAGAGTTGTTCCACTGAAAAGTATGCACGTTTAGCACTCTGATGCCTAGACTCAAGGCCTAGCTTACCGTATAATAATAAAATATAACTTCTATTGGTATATTAAAATGTGAAACAAAAAACAAAAACCACACTCAAATAGTTAAAATCACAAGTGACATTTAGAACCTCAATGTGAATTTGTGTGATATTGGTTATGTAACTATAACCAATATAAATCAGTAATTTCTAATGCCTGAAATAAGTAGCTCAGATTCGGTGAGATTAAGGAGTACTATATAGTGTGTAGGCTTGTGGCAAGATAGGTTTGTTGGGCACAAAATAATATCTGTGTTGGTATGTGTATTCTACAATACTTGCAATGTGTTCTTGCACTCAAGTAGAATTGTACTACATAATAATATAGTTAATTACCAATATCTCTGATACTTATGAACAGTGTGAGACTTATGAACAGTGTGAGCCTGAATGGGCCACTTATATATTGTTCCACTATATATTCAAGACTCACATCTCAGTGTGGTCTATAATCGCTCATAATGTGGCTGTATAGTACGTGCCGTTCTTACATACATCCCACTGATATTACTTGCAATTGCTATAATATGGGCAGCTAGCTCACAGTGGTTTTAAATAAAAATATTAATATTGGTTCTTGACAAGTGGCAATACTCAATATTGACAGCTATAAAGTTAAGTGATTTGAGTCGTCGTTCAATCACTGTTATAGAGTCCCAATATCATTAATGTAATTGTATTATTATATAATGATCTTGCCCATGATCAAATACTGTATGACTACTTTATTATTAGTAGTATTGAAATAGTGATTAATAACGAATGTAGTAATGTATACAAGTATTTGATCCACAGTGTTATAATGACAGTATTGTTTGAGTGTCTCCAGAGGTATGACACTCTGGTGGGATGTAATTGCTCGACTATCAAATTGTAAGTCAGTAATATTATATCTACTGTCGTTTGTCCACCAAGTTTACTCTACTGTCACTTCACATAACCTTCTTATAATTGTAACGTGTGATAACACTCATCTTTCAGTTACTATGACATATATAGATATATTTCAGCGATTAACGTATATGTTTTTTACTAATATCCTATATCAATTGACATTTGATGTAATCATATAAGTATATTTGCAATTTTTTGGTTAGAGGTATGAACAATATCGTTATGAGCTGACCGCTGAGTTTATTAGAGTTGCGAGTACAGATGTACTGATATTCCGTGTGCTTGTCAGCATTTGCACTATTGGCTCGTAGTAAAAGTTGTTATATCCAATATGTGCCGATACTAGGCCCACAATGTAACAAGTATCACTATATGAATAGTATTCCTTTATTAGGATAGTGCTATCTACGGTAACACTATGGTTACTTTAGTAATTGTATTTAGGGCTATTCATTTATATAATGAAAAAGAAATAAGCCGAGTATTCGGCCAATGTTATATACAGTGTCGTTTGTATGTTAACTTTGTTGCTTAGTAAAATTGTGCGTGCAGCCACATCGATATTAAATATGCTTCAGGATATTAATGCTTGCAAATTAACGAAGAAAGTAATTGTTAGACATGTGCATGGCGAAAAAAATTTGGTTCGGTTCTGATCGATTCAAATTTTTTCGAATTTCGGTTCAGAGCGATTTGAATTCAGAAAAATTTGAATCGATTCGGTTTGGATTTGTTTCGGATTCATTCGGATTCGAATAAATTCGGTTCGGATTTGTTTCGGATTCATTCGGATTCGAATAAATTCGGCTGGATTCGGTTCGATTCGGTTCGGAAATTCGGAAATTCGGAATTTCGGTAAGTGTTAGGTGGGATTAGACTAGTATTATGTACTAAATTTGGCTGGATTCGGTTCGATTCGGTTCGGTTCAGTTCGGAATTTTGGTAAGTGTTAGGTGGGATTAGACTTATACTGTACAATACTAGTGTAAAACATGGTCATCCGAATTTACCGAATAAATCCGAAGTAATTCGGATTTATTCGGTATATTCGGCAGTATTTTAATTCGGAAATTCGGTTCGATCCGAATCGCCGAATTTTCTGAATTTTCCGAATTTCCGAATCGATCCGAAACGAATTGCACATATCTAGTAATTGTCATATACTACATCCACATAACATCAAGCGCCACTGTGTGATCTCTACAATTTCTATTTAGTAGTTGTGTATACAATGGCGTTACCGCTACTCAGTTGTTTGTGTTTAAGTTAACATTAGTATTTTATAACGAGTCTGGCTATATATAGTAGCGTTCAGATTGCTCAATTATTATTGTTTAAGTTAATCATTAATGTTCTATGCCGAATCCGGCTAACAAACTGAGTGAATACGCTCACGGCCACACTATAAATGATAGTATCAATGTTAGGTATACACAACCATGTTGCCACTATATTGCCACTATATTGATACAGTCGTCTCCTTTTTATTTTTACCGAACATAGTTAGTAAGGCTAGAAAAGGTTCTAATTTTAACACATGCTAATTAAAAGTGTCTTAAAACACCACACTGACGCGTTTCACCCTTTCCAGGCTTTTTCAAAGGCAGCAAGCCGCCCGGTGTGTGCATATTTATGTGTTTTCATATCCGGAAGTACAGCCTCTCCGATATTGACATTCACTATTGCAGCTGTCACTCAACTTGGCTGCCTGTGGTTTAAAGGTGGTATATACCTGATATTCAATTTAGCATTCTTGAATCCCAATAAACAAGTGTTATATGATCATTTGAATAAGTCTTAATGGTCAGGAGTCAATTTTTTAGTTATAATGCTTGCCTTTTCACATAACAATTATTATTTATAAAATATAGTCTTAATATCATGTTGACTATTGATTTAACTTACTATGGACATATTAAGCTGATAGTTAGTAGAACTACAACATTGTCATATCTATTGTTATCATAATTATGAATATTTTTATGGGTTTGATGTATATTACCTCAGTGTCTGTGTGTAATCTTTATCTATTATACAATACCTGCTAGTGTCTCGAATGTTAGACATTTGATGTTTATAGTGCAGATAATTCTATATGAATTTTCTATTGTTCATATGTACATGACTTTATATCCAATCTTGTTCTATAGCTTAGAAAGGAGGAATGATCAGTGTAATGTTGTGTGACATGTGTGATACTGTTATATAAATACAAAAATGTGTGTGAAAATTATAAAAATATATATTGAGGTGATAAATACTATCAATGAAAATTGTATGAAAAAATTATTAATAAAGAATATATTTTTTATATAAAAAGAAGTGAATGGTGATAAATGCTACAAAATGGTGAGGATGATACATATTACTATAAATGTGGGGGGCTGTGGGGAAAGTGCCAATGTGGTGTTTGTGAGTGGATTGTGTAAATCAGAGTGTGCTAGATAAATAATCTCCTGTAAATAACCTCTGTCAAATAAGAGGTTAGTAGTGAATAAACCTGCAATATATGAATATAATCAATTCACCTTAAAATTAATTGTGACTAAGAATCAGGTATCTGATATAATGTATATATTGTATATTTGTGTGAATAAATGTGCTATTAGTGATATGTATTCTGGATACTAGTGATAATAATGCAATGTGTGGTGAAGATTGAATGAGTAATGGAAGGTGAGGGACGTGTAAATATATTTACTTGAAATGTGATTTCTGTGGTTATCACAATGATACTATTTTTATCAAAATTGTGTTTGATAATTTGTCACTTGTCACTGATATACTATAGAAAAATATAATAGTTGATTTGTTCATTCATGCCTTTGGGAAAGACAGTATTGAGTAGGTAGATCCATCTACTCTCAGCTTTTAAAAGTGCTGATTCTAGATCACCTCCTCTAATTCCTAGACTGACTTTTTCAATGCCCCAGCATCGTAATTCTTCCTTATTAGACTGATGGTACTTTAAGAAATGCATGGCTACACTGGTAGGAGTTTTGCCATTTTCTATATCTCTTACTGCATTTTTGATGTTACATAGGTGTTCCATTAGTCTAGTTCTTAGTTTTCGTGACGTCATCCCTATGTAGATAAGGTTACAGCTGCAACGTAGAGCATAAATGACTCCTTCAGTGTTGCAGCTGATATACCTAGAAATGTAAATTTACCACAACTTGATGTATTTAATACTCTGGTATGCGATGAAATTACGGAAATGCATATAACCCCTGTATATACCAATTTAACTTACAAGGAACGTAAAGCCCTCAAAGAATTAAAACAAAAAGATGAAATTATCATTCGTAATGCAGATAAGGGGGGCAATATAGTGATCTGGCCCCTAGACATGTATCTCAAGGAAGCCCAAAAACAATTAAGAAACCAAAGTTGCTACATGAAACTATTACATAATCATACCATGGGCTATATGAAGATATATAACAACTTAGTTAAAAAACAAGCATCCTCCCAAGGCATTATCACAGAAAAAGAAAAGAGATTTCTTACTGTATTGAATCCCAAAATACCTACTTTCTATCTGATCCCAAAGATCCATAAAGATCAGAAAAATCCACCGGGGAGACCTATAGTCTCTGGAATTGGATGCTTGAGTGAAAAAGCAAGTCAATATGTGGACTATCGTCTGAGAGAATATGTTCATGAATTACCATCTTACAAGATACTATGCAATTACTCCAAAAATTGGGAAGAGATTAACCTCAATGAGTCAACCTGGCTGGTCACCACTGATGTAGAATCGCTTTATACCTCTATTGACCACAAAATTGGGGCAGCGGCTTTCAAATACTTTCTCGACCTGAAATCTAAGGAAGATCAAGAACATAACAATTTCATAATCAAATTACTGAATTTTATATTGAACTATAATTTTTTCATATTTGATGGAAAATTTTATTTACAAACCCAAGGGACAGCCATGGGTACGGCATGTGCCCCCACCTATGCTAATTTATTTCTAGGCTGGTGGGAGGCTGAACATGTCTTTACTGATGCCAACACAGAATATACAAATATGATCCCCATGTGGCTGCATTTTATTGATGACATCTTCTTCATCTGGGAGGGGAGTTATGAAAAATTAAAGGAATTCTTAAACCACCTGAATAATAACAACTTAAATATAAAACTCACATATGAGGCAAGCCAAATGAAAATAAATTTTCTAGATGTCAAAATATATAAAAATACTGAGGGTGATATTAAAACAGATCTCTACAGAAAAAAGACTGCAACAAACAGCTTATTGCACAAGACAAGTGCCCATGCACCAGGAACCACTAAGAGTTTACCTGTCGGTGAATTCTTGAGAATTCGAAGAAACTGCTCAGATGAACAGACATTCAGAATATGAGCACAAGAATTAACAGACAGGCTAATCCAACGAGGGTATAGTAAGAGAAAGATCAAAGAGGCAAAATACAGAGCATTGCATACCAATCGGAAAGAGTTATTGTACAAAAAAAACAAAACAGGATCACAAGTCCCCAGACTCATCCTTACTTACAGTGATCAAACTCCTGAGGTACTGAAAGTCATTAACAAATACTGGAACATTCTAATGACCGATCCAATACTAAAGTCAGAATTAGGTGACAAACCATCGATTGGTTATAGACGTTCAAAAAATATCAAAGACTTGATCAGTAGTAGTCATCTGCAGACCAAAAAAAACAGATCAACATTCAGACCAGGTTCATATCAATGTGAAAATTGCAGCACATGTAAATATATGATACCAACTACCGAAGTGATGGACAGGTTTGAAGTAAGACATACTATCAAAAGGTATATCAGCTGCAACACTGAAGGAGTGATTTATGCTCTACGTTGCAGCTGTAACCTTATCTACATAGGGATGACGTCACGAAAACTAAGAACTAGACTAATGGAACACCTATGTAACATCAAAAATGCAGTAAGAGATATAGAAAATGGCAAAACTCCTACCAGTGTAGCCATGCATCTCTTAAAGTACCATCAGTCTAATAAGGGAGAATTACGATGCTGGGGCATTGAAAAAGTCAGTCTAGGAATTAGAGGAGGTGATCTAGAATCAGCACTTTTAAAAGCTGAGAGTAGATGGATCTACCTACTCAATACTGTCTTTCCCAAAGGCATGAATGAACAAAACAACTATTATATTTATCTATAGTATATCAGTGACAAGTGACAAATTATCAAACACAATTTTGATAAAAATAGTATCATTGTGAAGACCACAGAAATCACATGTCAAGTAAATATATTTACACGTCCCTCACCTTCCATTACTCATTCAATCTTCACCACACATTGCATTATTATCACTAGTATCCAGAATACATATCACTAATAGCACATTTATTCACACAAATATACAATATATACATTATATCAGATACCTGATTCTTAGTCACAATTAATTTTAAGGTGAATTGATTATATTCATATATTGCAGGTTTATTCACTACTAACCTCTTATTTGACAGAGGTTATTTACAGGACATTATTTATCTAGCACACTCTGATTTACACAATCCACTCACAAACACCACATTGGCACTTTCCCCTCAGCCCCCCACATTTATAGTAATATGTATCATCCTCACCATTTTGTAGCATTTATCACCATTCACTTCTTTTTATATAAAAAATATATTCTTTATTAATAATTTTTTCATACAATTTTCATTGATAGTATTTGTTACGGTTGCCTCCAGGCTGGCTGGAAGTTGGACCGTAGAAAAGGATGCTCCTAGCGCTCACCAAAGGAGCAGCAGCACCGTAGACTCTATAACTGCTGCGTAGCCACCATAAGTAATGCAGACTCTATGAACCACCGCTGCTGGGCTGGTATCTCGCCGTCTGCTCTGCGCCCTGGACCTATGACCAGGCTCCAGTAGGTGAACCTCTTCCTTCTGTAGCAATCCCTGTAGCTAAGGGAGTATGAAGAGCATAGCAATCCCTGTAGTGATTATAGCTGAAGCTGTCCCCTACAAGCATGAGTCAAAGCTGCAAGTTAGAGGGTCAAAAATAGGTCTGATGTGCTGGAGCACACAGCCTGCTTTTATTCAGGTTACATGCAAACAGGACACTCTCAGGGGGAGGCATAAAATCCCCCATCACACATTTGATATTAGATAGAGAGACACTCCCTTTGACAGGCCACAACATTTACTTCAGCAGATAACATTACACACAATAAAACAATGCAGTCCACCTTATCAATACTAGTCTGATTAGACAATGGGAAAGTTGATCACTAAACCTAATTAGAGCTAATCCCAGCAGACTTGTATTTAGAATAGGTTTCTTGAAGCTGAACAAAATTGAACTCTTAATGGCACACAATGAAACTGAACCAAGTGGGAGAAAGCCAGGGACAAGTCATTTCACAGGTCTGGGGACATAGTCTTAAAGGGGCATTGTTCATCAAAGTCACAATATGTCCCCAGATGGTTCTTAAAGGGCCACACACACCCAACAAAAGTCAATATGTCCTCAGGGGCACAATCTTCCAGGGGCCATAGTCATGTGGAAGGAGGCTGGCAAATAGGCTTCTCCAAAATCCAGGGAAGCAGGGCAATTTTTCATTTAAAGGGCCAGTTACAAACAGCAGTTTGTAACATATCTCCCCTTTTGGAGGGAGACTAACCAGGCACCTGACCTTCTGCCGGTCAGTGCCCAAGTTAGTCTCGCAACCCACCCCACAATACGTAGTACTGGCCTGTAAGTTCCAGGTTGCAGGATGAAAGTGCAGCATCCTCGGCCTTCCTGGCGCAGCTGGGCAAATAGCTGATGGTACTTGGGGGGCAGAGGCCAGCGGCACTCTGCCCTGGTGCCAGCGCTTCTGCTGGGGTGAGGGGTTTGCAGGCCAGTCCTGTAACAAGGGGGTCTGTAGGGCAGAGGCCAGCAGCGCTCTGTCCTGATGCCAGCTCTTCTGCTGGGGGAATTGGGGCATAGTCCTGCCCGGTGGCAAAGGGAACGTGGGGGTCAGTGGGGGTTAACATCTCCACTGTTAACCCTGGGCCCAAGTTAGGAGTTAGCTGGGGAGGGGGAGATTGGCTTACCTCCTCCTCCTGATACTCCGGCGGCCGTTGGGAAGGGAGGTCGATGCTCTCCTCTTCCTGTGGAACATGCTGCGGCTGGGGAGAGAGACCGGTTGTCTCCTCTCCCTGGAAGGCACACTCCGGCTGGGGAGGGAGGTCGATGCTCTCCCCTCCCTGTAGCTGGGTCTGTCGCTGGGGATCTGGGCCGCCTGCCCAGCATCCCTGTAGGGCCGGTAGAGAGACTGCGGTCCCATCTCCACCTGCCTGCTGGGGGTCCTCCCAGGACCAGTCTATGAGGCCTGCTGCCTCTGGTATCTCTGGTTGGGGTTGGGGAAGGAGACCGGTTGTCTCTTCCCTCTGCACAGTATACTGCCGCTGGGGAGGGAGGTCGCTGCTCTCCTCTCCCTGTGGAACATGCTGCGGCTGGGGAGAGAGACCAGGTGTCCATACCCTCAAACTCCACAGTTGGCGCTCAAAGGCTCGTGCCGCTTTGTTCTCCGTATCCAATTCCCGGATGATGCGACTGACTACCTCCTGCGCAGGGTCTGGACCATATCGGACTAGCCGCCTCTTTACCTCTGGAACGAAATCCGCGCCCTCATAGCGACGGATCCGGTTGAGGTGCTCTTCACATGGTTCTGACCAGTATCTTCTCAGCTCCATGCTGCTGTAGGTAGGGACGCTGCGCAGTGGCTAGCGTTGCCCTCAATTACTCTCCTACGATACCAGTGCTGTTGTGGTGCTGCTCCTTGCGCTAGGACGCCAATCCCACCGCTGCCGCCAAATGTTACGGTTGCCTCCAGGCTGGCTGGAAGTTGGACCGTAGAAAAGGATGCTCCTAGCGCTCACCAAAGGAGCAGCAGCACCGTAGACTCTATAACTGCTGCGTAGCCACCATAAGTAATGCAGACTCTATGAACCACCGCTGCTGGGCTGGTATCTCGCCATCTGCTCTGCGCCCTGGACCTATGACCAGGCTCCAGTAGGTGAACCTCTTCCTTCTGTAGCAATCCCTGTAGCTAAGGGAGTATGAAGAGCATAGCAATCCCTGTAGTGATTATAGCTGAAGCTGTCCCCTACAAACATGAGTCAAAGCTGCAAGTTAGAGGGTCAAAAATAGGTCTGATGTGCTGGAGCACACAGCCTGCTTTTATTCAGGTTACATGCAAACAGGACACTCTCAGGGGGAGGCATAAAATCCCCCATCACACATTTGATATTAGATAGAGAGACACTCCCTTTGACAGGCCACAACATTTACTTCAGCAGATAACATTACACACAATAAAACAATGCAGTCCACCTTATCAATACTAGTCTGATTAGACAATGGGAAAGTTGATCACTAAACCTAATTAGAGCTAATCCCAGCAGACTTGTATTTAGAATAGGTTTCTTGAAGCTGAACAAAATTGAACTCTTAATGGCACACAATGAAACTGAACCAAGTGGGAGAAAGCCAGGGACAAGTCATTTCACAGGTCTGGGGACATAGTCTTAAAGGGGCATTGTTCATCAAAGTCACAATATGTCCCCAGATGGTTCTTAAAGGGCCACACACACCCAACAAAAGTCAATATGTCCTCAGGGGCACAATCTTCCAGGGGCCATAGTCATGTGGAAGGAGGCTGGCAAATAGGCTTCTCCAAAATCCAGGGAAGCAGGGCAATTTTTCATTTAAAGGGCCAGTTACAAACAGCAGTTTGTAACAGTATTTATCACCTCAATATATATTTTTATAATTTTCACACACATTTTTGTATTTATATAACAGTATCACACATGTCACACAACATTACACTGATCATTCCTCCTTTCTAAGCTATAGAACAAGATTGGATATAAATTCATGTACATATGAACAATAGAAAATTCATATAGAATTATCTGCACTAGAGACACTAGCAGGTATTGTATAATAGATAAAGATTACACACAGACACTGAGGTAATATACATCAAACCCATACAAATATTCATAATTATGATAACAATAGAAATGACAATGTTGTAGTTCTACTAACTATCAGCTTAATATGTCCATTGTAAGTGAAATCAATAGTCAACATGATATTAAGACTATATTTTATAAATAATAATTGTTATGTGAAAAGGCAAGCAATATAACTAAAAAATTGACTCATGACCATTAAGACTTATTGAAATGATCATATAACACTTATTTATTGGGATTCAAGAATGCTAAATTGAATATCAGGTATATACCACCTTTAAACCACAGGCAGCCAAGTTGAGTGACAGCCGCAATAGCGAATATCAATATCGGAGAGGCTGTACTTCCGGATATGAAAACACATAAATATGCACACACCGGGTGGCTCGCTGCCTTTGAAAAAGCCCGGAAAGGGTGAAACGCGTCAGAGTTGTGTTTTAAGACGCTTTTAATTAGCATGTGTTAAAATTAGAACCTTTTCTAGTCTTACTAACTATGTTCGGTAAAAATAAAAAGGAGACGACTGTATCAATATAGCGGCAATATAGTGGCAACATGGTTGCGTATACCTAACATTGATAACCATCATTTATAGTGTGGCCGTGAGCGTATTCACTCAGTTTGTTAGCCGGATTCGGCATAGAACATTAATGGTTAACTTAAAGAATAATAATTGAGCAATCTGAATGCTACTATATATAGCTAGACTCATTATAAAATACTAATGGTTAACTTAAACACAAACAACTGAGTAGCGGTAACGCCATTGTATACACAACTACTAAATAGAAATTGTAGAGCTCACACAGTGGAGCTTGATGTTATGTGGATGTAGTATGTGACAATTACTTTCTTCGTTAATTTGCAAGCATTAATATCCTGAAGCATATATAATATTGATGTGGCTGCACGCACAATTTTACTAAGCAACAAAGTTCACATACAAACGACACTGTATATAACATTGGCCGAATACTCTGCTTATTTTTTTTCATTATATAAATGAATAGCCCTAAATACAATTACTAAAGTAACCATAGTGTTACCGTAGATAGCACTATACTAAGAAAGGAATACTATTCATATAGTGATACTTGTTACATTGTGGGCCTAGTATCGGCACATATTGGATATAACAACTTTTACTACGAGCCAATAGTGCAAATACTGACAAGCACACAGAATATCAGTACATCTGTACTCGCAACTCTAATAAACTTAGCGGTCAGCTCATAACGATATTGTTCATACCTCTAACCAAATAATGGCAAATATACTTATATGATTACATCAAATGTCAATTGATATAGGATATTAGTAAAAAACATATATGTTAATCGCTGAAATATATCTATATATGTCACAGTAACTGATAGATGAGTGTTATCACACGTTACAATTATAAGAAGGTTATGTGAAGTGGCAGTAGAGTAAACTTGGTGGACAAACGACAGTAGATACAATATTACTGACTTACAATTTGATAGTCGAGCAATTACATCCCACCAGAGTGTCATACTTCTGGAGACACTCAGACAATACTGTCATTATAACACTGTGGATCAAATACTTGTATACATTACTACATTCGTTATTAATCACTATTTCAGTACTACTAATAATAAAGTAGTCATACAGTATTTGATCATGGGCAAGATCATTATATAATAATACAATTACATTAATGATATTGGGAATCTATAACAGTGATTGAACGACAACTCAAATCACTTAACTTTATAGCTGTCAATATTGAGTATTGCCACTTGTCAAGAACCAATATTAATATTTTTATTTAAAACCACTGTGAGCTAGCTGCCCATATTATAGCAATTGCAAGTAATATCAGTGGGATGTATGTAAGAACGGCACGTACTATACAGCCACATTATGAGTGATTATAGACCACACTGAGATGTGAGTCTTGAATATATAGAGGAACAATATATAAGTGGCCCATTCAGGCTCACACTGTTCATAAGTATCAGAGATATTGGTAATGAACTATAATATTATGTAGTACAATTCTGCTTGAGTGCGAGAACACATTGCAAGTATTGTAGAATACACATACCAACACAGATATTATTTTGTGCCCAACAAACCTATCTTGCCACAAGCCTACACACTATATAGTACTCCTTAATCTCACCGAATCTGAGCTACTTGTTTCAGGCATTAGAAATTACTGATTTATATTGGTTATAGTTACATAACCAATATCACACAAATTCACATTGAGGTTCTAATTGTCACTTGTGATTTTAACTATTTGAGTGTGGTTTTTGTTTTTTGTTTCACATTTTAATATATCAATAAAAGTTATATTTTATTATTATCCGGTAAGCTAGGCCTTGAGTCTAGGCATCGGAGTGCTAAACGTGCATACTTTTCAGTGGAACAACTCTAGTTCCACTATTCTTGAGCATAGTTTAATTTATGCACAAGCACCTACCCACTGAATTAATTCAAACGATAGAGTGTCAAAATTGAAACAACAATACATTCAATTTTCACCATATTAATACTTGAACCAAGTGGGGTCCCGACAGTAGTAGTGCCATTGTTAACCTTCTCTTTGTACACTCTGACACACACCAACACACTCTGACACACACAAAAACACTCAGGCACACACACACAAAAACACTCAGGCACACACACACAAAAACACTCATCACACACACAAAAACTCAGACACACACACATACAAAATATGTAAACTGCACTGCATTAATTATAAAGATCTTGCCTAGAGCTGCTCCCTGGCTCAGCAGAGCATCAAATGAAAGATAAACAGTGCACTCTAAAAATAAATCACTAAAGAAAAGGTTTAGGCGCGCAAACTAAAAAAATTCTGCTCTCTGACTCTGTTCCAAGTCTGTCAGTGCACAGCCCCGGGTCGCGTGCCTACCACTTCTTATGGCCAATCACCTCTGCACTCTGCCCACCCCCAGACCCCCGCCTGCCCTCCCCTCCTACCTCTTCAGTGTGCACTTAGTGTACCGTAACCGTACCGGTCTGGTGGGCATCATACGTGGCTCCTTCACTTTAGAGACAGTGTCAGACAGTCATGCGGTCAGGTGCCAGGTATCCCCCTCATGATTTCCCGGTTCCCGTTTATAGAGACAGCACAGCAGTGAGTGACTCCACTGCTCCACACATCACTGAGCAGTGAGCACAGATAGGCAGGCAGGTTTAGGCTAGCAGCGCAACTTCGCAAGCCCCACGGCACGCCCCCAACATTCATAGTGAAATTGGGCAGGGGAGGAGCAAAGTACAAACAAGCAAAAGCAGCTGGGAAAACTATTTGTGGAAATTGCAACACTGGCTCAAGGGGCAAAAAAATTAAGTGTGTCTACAACTTCCCCAGTCCCACTAATGTTCACAAATGCTGGCCCCTCTAATAAAAAAAATCTATGCATCTCTTCATTGTATTTCTTTGAATTTCAATAAATTTTTAAAAAAAAAAAATCAAAAAAATAATTCCTGGTGGTGTCACCCCCTGGAGGGTGTCACCCGGGTGTGGCCCGCACCCCTCTAGTTACGCCACTGGGATTATATAATCCCCAAACTGCCCACTGCATGAAAATTAACCTGCCCCCAACACAAGACTGGACGGGCTTAGTTTTTACAAGAAACTATATCACTGCAATCATAGTTTTTGAATCCATTAAACAAAGACTGCAAGGGATGCTGATGCTACTTGCTGGAAGAAGTTAAAGATAGTCATTATGGGAATGATAGATAAAGTAAGGATATTTGGTCTTATTTAGGTCTTATAAGTTTCTGTTTTTATGGTGTTTCAAGGGAGAGTTTAAGTGTTAAGAAATCACTGGAGTAAAATGCACCATAGTTGTCTTTAGAGTGCTCCAGGTCACATAGTAAGGTTGGGCCAGCCCAGGATAGTGGGGCTGAGCTAATTAGGGCCAGTTATGTTAAGAAACAATTCCACTATCTTTGGGGGTTTCATTTGGTGGGGAGGTCACAATTAGGATTACTACACAGCAACACTGGTATCTACATGATAGGTACAATTAAATGTCTTGCATGTGGTCAGAAGCTTCTTATTGGCTGGACATTATAATCAATCATAAATTATTGTGATTAATTACATGTAAAATGCTGCCAGTAAATAATTGGATCTCCTTATGGCTGATGATAGTTGTCCCAATAGGGCTTGTTTGTTTATTGATACTGGCATTTTAGCATCTGAGCAGGATAGAGCCCTTTATTAACCGAACACAAAATATAAAGTAAAAAATTAGCAGGCTAGAACCATAACCATACCAGTTATTTAGCCAATATTAACATATCTTTAAGAATAAACTTTGTTAACAAATTTAATTGTTTGTACCAATTCAGGGCTAGATTATGAGTGGAGTGCTATTTAGCGCTTCCGCTCGCATGCTAACTGCGGTAGAAGTAAGCTTTTTGGGCTCGTCAAGCTGTACTTGTACTACAAGTTGAAAGTAAACTGTTTTTTACTAGCGTGCTAACCCGATGTGTGCAAAAAGCCGATCGTAGAATATTTTGCATGTGATAAAGTATTATTACTAGAAGTCAATGGAGCAAAATAAGTGGGGAAAAGCTAACACCCTACTCATGCGCAAACCCGCATATTCTCAAGTGTGCTAATCTGACATCAAAATATGAATATTTCACATTCCAATGTTCTTGGCATAGCAGAACATATTCTATTTATTCATATATACATATTTCTACATATATCTGATGATATTTTGGTTCAATATATATCTATACTTATATATATATACACACACATATATATATATATACAGTATATATACATACACACAGTATATATATATATATATATATATATATATATATATATATATATATATATATATATATATATAGGAATATCTATTTAAAAATACAAAGAACGTATTCAGCTATTTGCAGAACATTTGAATGTGAAATATTTACAGTAAATACAATTTAATAATTTATTAAATATGAATATTGCATTAACATGCTTTTACAGGTTTTCATCTACTTAATTAGAAAGGGGTCAAATGCACTTATATATGTGTCTATATATGTATACATATGTATCTATGTGTTTATGTGTATATGTAAATACATCTGTACATACATATTTCAGTGAAATATCATGAGATCACAGCAAAGTAAAGCATAACCTTAGCACTGCTGATGCTGATTGGCTATTGTTTTTTTTTTCAACTTGCAGATGGACAGTAGCTGAAGTATAGCTGTTCACAGAGCACTTACTCTGTTCAGCAGAAGACAATTTGAAGTAAAATATCTTCCCTTTTTACATAGAAATGTTCAGGTGATATTTTCATGTCAGATTTTCACAGTTATGCACACTTTCAAGAGATTTAGCATATGACGTATTACGATCTTTTAACCAAGGTAACTTGTAATAAATGAATATTTAATGAGCATTGGATTGTTTCTTTTCTGTGCTTAATTAAACATTTATGGTAGGTTCTATTTTGAGTGTTATGTCCCTTTAATTTGTGCACACAGGTACTTGTCACCAAAAATCCATGTTTATATATGATTCACCAA
The DNA here is from genome assembly GCF_027579735.1 of Bombina bombina. Lineage (NCBI taxonomy): Eukaryota > Metazoa > Chordata > Amphibia > Anura > Bombinatoridae > Bombina > Bombina bombina. The sequence goes on along the minus strand of NC_069501.1, from coordinate 607,158,424 downwards.
CACCCACATCATTCTCATTTATATCTTGAGGTAAAATTATCCAGCTGTGCCAAGGTAACTTGCAATACACATTGTCCTTGTTATTTATTGAGGCCCTATAGAACAGTCATTTACCGACGATACAAAGGAAACACTTTGCTGAATATTGTACAAAATATCTGATGGTTCATTTAGACAGTTGACTTGGAAGCATTTCAGGGGATTAACATTAGCAATCACCCATGCATTGGATATATTCTTATTTTAAATCTGTGGTCAAACTGTTTCCAACCCAAACCTGACAGTAACTTGCAAATCTTGAATATACTTCAGCAACACACCCACAAACATCGTATCTGCAGAAGGAAAGGCAGGAGGGGAACCTTGCTGCTTTTTTATATGGAATGGAGGAGAAGAGGGGAATTCTGCTTCTTTTTCCCAGGAAGAGAGGACAAGAAAGGAACTTTGCTCCTCTTATTCACAGAAAGGAGGGCAAGAGGGGAATTTAACTCCTTTTTGCCACAGATGTGAGGGCTCTCTCTCACTTGCTGATATTAACTTTGTGAGTTTTTGTTAATTCTCTGTGTTTCTCTTACATGGGCACCAATCAGCTAAGTTGTAGGCGGGGCGTCCGTCTGGCACATTAAAAATATGTTATTATTATTTTTATTACAATTACTTTAATATTAAATTGTAATTATATATTATGACTCAACTGTCAGATGTGAAAAATATTCTGTTTACAATTAGTTTAATATTAAATTGTAATTATATGTTATGACTCAGCTGTCAGATGTGAAAAAAGAGTATACATTTTTTTAGTGATATCCATATCTTGAGAACTGCTGATGTTAGGAGCAAGCATGTAAACTTACATTATAATGAAGAATTTAAATTATAATTTTTACTTTTCTAACATTTTTGGTTTTTGAGATATACAGTGTCCCACAAAAGTGATTACACCCCTTACATTTTTGTAAATATTTTATTATATCTTTTCATGTGACAACACTGAAGAAATTATACTTTGCTACAATGTAAAGTAGTGAGTGTACGGCCTGTATAACAGTGTAAATTTTCTGTCCCCTCAAAATAACTCAACACGCAGCCAATTAATGTCTAAACCGTTGGCAACCCCCTTAGGGACGTAATTTCCAAAAATCCTTCCATAGTGAGTGTCTACATCATAAAAACAACGTACCTTCCAAGTTTCAGGTTCCTAGGTTAAACGGTTTGAGCTGGGCATTGATGAGACAGTCAGTCAGGACGTCTTCTTTTATATATATATATATATATATATATATATATATATATATATATATATATATAATATAACATATAATAATATTTAAATGTAACTTTATCTTTACTTTTTATGCGGAAAAAAAATCTATGTTTAGATATTTCTTTTTTATAAACTAGACAGACACAAATTTTTGAGAAGTGTCCCTTTAAGTAAAAAGTATGAATCATGTTGAGTAAGACAAAAGTACATCCTACACCTACATGTACAATACGGAATAGCCAGACTGGGTGGGGTAAGATATACTGTTGCAATCTAGGTGCAGCATCTTTGTATAAAAATTAGTTTGTGTATAAGTCCTTTCCGTAAAGCAACATTAAGACAAGTTATATGAGAGAAATTTACAGATAGCAGTTTATATTAATACATGAAAGTTGCATTTGTAGAAAGTGTACAGTTTCTAGTTCCCTTTATATTGTAAAATTAAAAAATGTAGAATAAAAAAAAAAAAGAGAAGCAAGTTGCAAAAGAGTTAAAAGATGTGTATTTTTTCGGGTAAATCTTGAAATTGTACATTAAAGGGACTTGATACCCAAATTTTGAAGCACTTGAAAGTAATGCAGCATAGCTGTAAAAAGCTGACTAGAAAATATCACCTGAACATCTCTATGTAAAAAAACATTCGGCTAGATTACGAGTCTTGCGTTATGAGTAAAAAAGCAGCGTTAAGCCTCATAACGCTGCTTTTTTACTACCGCTGGTATTACGAGTCTTGAAGATTTAGGGGTACCGCACACTTTTTTGGCCTTACCGCAAATCAACTTACGCAAATTGCGCATAATCTTTTTTCTATGGGACTTTCATAGCGCCGGTATTACAAGCTTGTCCTGGGAGACCAAAAAGTGAGTGGTACACCCCTATCCCGTCAAGATTCGTACCGCATTCTAAAGTCAGTAGTTATGAGTTTTACACTACAACATTGTAGCATAAAACTCATAACTAAAGTGCTAAAAAGTACACTAACACCCATAAACTACCTATTAACCCCTAAACCGAGGCCCTCCCGCATTGCAAACACTAAAATAAAATGATTAACCCCATAATCTGCCGCTCCGGACATGGCCGCCACTAGAATAAACATATTAACCCCTAAACCGCCGCACTCCCGCCTCGCAAACATTAGTTAAATATTATTAACCCCTAATCTGCTGTCCCTAACATAGCCGCCACCTACCTACACTTATTAACCCCTAATCTGCTGCCCCCAACGTCGCTGCCACTATATTAAATTTATTAACCCCTAAATCTAAGTCTAACCCTAACACCCCCTATTTTAAATATAATTTAAATAAATCTAAATACAAATTGCTATCATTACCTAAATAGTTCCTATTTAAAACTAAATACTTACATATAAAATAAACCCTAAACTAGCTACAATATAACTAATAGTTACATTGTATCTAGCTTTGGGTTTCTTTTTATTTTACAGGCAAGTTTGTATTTATTTTAACTAGGTAGAATAGTTACTAAATAGTTATTAACTATTTAATAAATACCTAGCTAAAATACATACAAATTTACCTGTAAAATAAAACCTAACCTAAGATATACCTAACACTACACTGCAATTAAATAAATTACCTAAATTAAATACAATTAACTAAATTAAATAAAATTAGCTAAATTACAAAAACAAACAAAAACACTATATTACAGAAAATAAAAAACAAATTACAAGATCTTTAAACTAATTACACCTAATCTAATAGCCCTATCAAAATAAAAAAGCCCACCCAAAATAAAAACCTAGCCTAAACTAAACTACCAATCACCCCTTAAAAGGACCTTTTGCGGGGCATTGCCCCAAAGAAATCAGCTCTTTTACCTGTAAATAAAAATACAAACAACCCCCCCAACAGTAAAACCCACCACCCACACAACCAACCCCCCAAATAAAACCCTAACTAAAAAAACCTAAGCTCCCCATTGCCCAGAAAAGGGCATTTGGATGGGCATTGCCCTTAAAAGGGCATTTAGCTCTATTCCAGCCCAAAGCCCTAACCTAAAAATAAAACCCACCCAATACACCCTTAAAAAATCCTAACACTAACCCCCGAAGATCCACTTACCGGGAGAAGTCTTCATCCAAGCGGCAAGATGTCCTCAAGGAAGCCGGCAGAAGTGGTCCTCCAGATGGGCAGAAGTGGTCCTCCAGACTGGCAGAAGTCTTCACCAAGATGGCATCTTCTATCTTCATCCTTCCGACGCAGAGCTGCTCCATCTTCAAACATCCGGCGTGGAGAATTCCATCAGCCAATCGGAATCTAAGGGACGCCATCTTGGATGACGTAATTTAAAGGAACCTTTATTAAGCAAGAAGACGTCGATTGAAGAGGATGCTCCACGCCGGATGTCTTGAAGATGGAGCCACTCCGCGTCGGAAGGATGAAGATAGAAGATGCCGTCTGGTTAAAGACTTCTGCCCATCTGGAGGACCACTTCTGCCCATCTGGAGGACCACTTCTGCCGGCTTCCTTGAGGACATCTTGCCGCTTGGATGAAGACTTCTCTCGGTAAGTGGATCTTCGGGGGTTAGTGTTAGGATTTTTTAAGGGTGTATTGGGTGGGTTTTATTTTTAGGTTAGGGATTTGGGCCGCAATAGAGCTAAATGCCCTTTTAAGGGCAATGCCCATCCAAATGCCCTTTTAAGGGCAATTAGGGGACTTAGGTCTTTTTAGTTAGGGTTTTATATGGGGGGTTGGTTGTGTGGGTGGTGGGTTTTACTGTTGGGGGGGTTGTTTGTATTTTTTTACAGGTAAAAGAGCTGATTTCTTTGGGGCAATGCCCCGCAAAAGGCTAAGGGCTATTGGTAGTTTAGTTTAGGCTAGGGTGATTTTTATTTTGGATGGGCTTTTTCTATTTTGATTTGGCTATTAGATTAGATGTAATTAGTTTAAAGATCTTGTAATTTGTTTTTTATTTTTTGTAATTTAGTGGGGGTTTTTTGTAATTTAGCTAATTTTATTTAATTTAGTTAATTGTATTTAATTTAGGTAATTTATTTAATTGTAGTGTAGTGTTAGGTGTTAGTGTAACTTTGGTTAGGTTTTATTGTACAGGTTAATTTGTATTTATTTTAGCTAGGTAATTATTAAATAGTTAATAACTATTTAGTAACTATTCTACCTAGTTAAAATAAATACAAACTTGCCTGTAAAATGAAAATAAACCTTAAGCTAGATAAAATGTAACTATTAGTTATATTGTAGCTAGTTTAGGGTTTATTTTATAGGTATTTAGTTTTAAATAGGAATTATTTAGGTAATGATAGTAATTTGTATTTAGATTTATTTAAATTATATTTAAGTTAGGGGGTGTTAGGGTTAGGGTTAGACTTAGATTTAGGGGTTAATAAATATAATATAGTGGTGGCAAAGTTGGGGGCGGCAGATTAGGGATTAATAAATGTAGGTAGGTGGCGGCGATGTTAGGGGTGGCAGATTATGGGTTAATAATATTTAACTAGTGTTTGCGATGCGGTAGTATGTCGATTTAGGGGTTAATATGTTTATTATAGTTGCGGCTACGTTGGGGCAGCAGATTAGGGGTTAATAACATTATGTAGGTGTCGGCGATGTTGTGGGCAGCAGATTAGGCGTTAATAAATATAATGTAGGTGTCGGCGATGTTGGGGGACAGTAGATTAGGGGTTCATAAGTAAAATGTAGGTGGCGGCGATGTCCGGAGTGGCAGATTAGGGGTTAATAAGTATAATGCAGGTGTCGGCGATGTCGGGGGCGGCAGATTAGGGGTTAATAAATTTAAGATTAGGGGTGTTTAGACTTGGGGTTCATGTTAGGGTGTTAGGTGTAAACATAAAATGTGTTTCCCCATAGGAATCAATGGGGCTGCGTTACTGAGCTTTACGCTGCTTTTTTGCAGGTGTTAGACTTTTTCTCAGCCGGCTCTCCCCATTGATGTCTATGGAGAAATCGTGCACGAGCACGTACAACCAGCTCACCGCTGACATAAGCAGCGCTGGTATTGGAGTGCGGTATGGAGCACAATTTTGCTCTACGCTCACTTCTTGCCTTTTAACGCCGGGTTTAGAAAAACCTGCAATACCAGCACTGTAGGTAAGTGAGCGGAGAGGAAAATGTGCAAGTTAGCCCCGCACCCCTCATAACGCAAAACTCGTAATCTGGCCGAAAGATATTTTGCATCAAAATTTCTTCAGTAGACACATCGATCCCATTCAGGATGCTAGTCCTGGGACTCGCAAAGGAACATGAATCTGGCATGTACAGTCACAGTTAGTGATGTCGCAAATAGTCTGCCGGCGAATAGTTCCTGGCAAACATAGCATGTTTGCATTCGCCGCGGCGGGCGAACATATGCGATGTTCGAGCCACACCCTATTCATCATCATTGAGTAATACTTTGACCCTGTACCTCACAGTCAGCAGACACATTCCAGCCAATCAGCAGCAGACCCTCCCTCCCAGAACCTCATACCTCCTGGACAGCATCCATTTTAGATTAATTTGGAAGCTGCATTCTTAGAGAGAGGAGAGACAGTGTAGCTGCTGCTGATTGAATAGGGAAATCGATAGCTAGGCTAGTGTATTCAGTGTCCACTACAGTCCTGAAGGACTCATCTGATCTCTACTGTAAGGACAGCACCCCAAAAAGCCCTTTTTAGGGCTAGAACATCAGTCTGCTTTTTTTTTTTTCATGTGTAATCTAATTGCATTTGCCTGTCTGCCAGCGTGTGTGTCAGGCTCACAGCGTATACTGTGCACACTTGCCCAGTGCCACCACTCATATCTGGTGTATCAGTAGTGTAGATTTAAAAAAAAAAACACTTTTTTGACTGTGTTATAGCAGTCAGTTTCCTTCACATGTGTGCGTTTCAGTGCCTGCCTGCCAGGGCACAGTGTCACCCCAGTGCAACTCATATCTGGTGTAACAGTAGTGTAGATTTAAAAAAAAAAAACTTTTTTGACTGTGTTAAATAATAGCAGTCAGTTTCCTTCACACGTGTGCGTTTCAGTGCCTGCCTGCCAGGGCACAGTGTCACCCCAGTGCAACTTATATCTGGTGTAACAGTAGTGTACATTTAAAAAAAAAATTTTTTGACTGTAATAGATTGAATAGCAGTTAGTTGTCTGCAAGCGTGTGTGTCAGGCCACTCATATCTGTTGTCACAGTAGATTGCACGCATAGGACCACTAATCGAAAAAAAAATGACAGGCAGAGGCAGGCCACCCCGCAGGGGCCGTCGTGTTCGTGGTGCTGTGATTCCCTTTGGCCCTAGAATAATGTCCAGTGTTCAGAGGCCACGTACCCCGAACTCGAACATTTCTGAGGACATAGTTGACTGGCTAACACAGGACACCCAATCTTCTACAGCGTCCGCTCGGAACCTTGACGCACCATCCTCCTCAAGCTTAGCTTCGGGCACCTCTCAAGTTACTACTCACCTGCCTGCTGCCACCACCAACACTAGCACCACAGCTGCTTCACTTGATCTGTCAGAGGAGTTATTTACATATCAGTTGGAAGAAATGAGTGATAGTGATGCGCAACCATTATTGCCAGAGGATGTAGATAACAGGGATATGTCTCAGTCAGGCAGCATTACACACATGGACGTACGGTGTGATGATGATGATGTTGTACCCGCTGCTGCTTCCTTTGTTGACTTGTCAGATACAAGTGAAGCGGTTGATGAAGACGATGCGTCCGTGGATGTCACGTGTGTGCCCGCTAGAAGAGAAGAAGAGGGGGAAAGTTCAGATGGGGAGACAGAGAGGAGGAGGAGACGAGTTGGAAGGAGGGGGAGGTCATTGCAAGGAGCTAGTGGCACAGTCAGACAGCATGCATCGGCACCCGGGGTCAGCCAGACAGCACGCCAATCAATGCATGCTGTTGCCACCACCAGAATGCCGTCATTGCAGAGCTCAGCATTTTTTTTGTGTGTCTGCCTCTGACAACAGCGATGCCATTTGCAACCTGTGCCAAAAGAAACTGAGTCGTGGGAAGTCTAACACCCACCTAGGTACAACTGCTTTGCGAAGGCACATGATCGCACATCACAAACTCCTATGGGATCAACACATGAGTACAAGCAGCACACAAACTCAAAGCCGCCATCCTCCTCCTGGTCCAGCATCTTCAGCCACGTCAACCACTGCTGTCCTCCTTGCCCCCTCTCAACCATCCGCCACTCCGTGTCTTGCCTTGAGCAGTTCCTGCTCATCTGCCCACAGTCAGGTGTCTGTCAAGGACATGTTTGAGCGTAAGAAGCCAATGTCACAAAGTCACCCCCTTGCCCGGCATCTGACAGCTGGCTTGACTGAACTCTTAGCCTGTCAGCTTTTACCATACAAGCTGGTGGAGTCTGAGGCGTTCAAAAAATTTGTAGCTATTGGGACACCGCAGTGGAATGTACCCGGACGAAATTTCTTTGCACAAAAGGCAATCCCCAACCTGTACTCGATTGTGTAAAAGGAAGTAATGTCATGTCTGGCACACAGTGTTGGGGCAAGGGTCCATCTGACCACTGATACCTGGTCTGCAAAGCATGGTCAGGGCAGGTATATCACCTACACTGCACATTGGGTAAACCTGCTGATGGATGCCAAGCATGGAATGCGTGGCTCTGCAGAGGAGTTGGTGACACCGCCACGACTTGCAGGCAGGCCTGAGCCACCTCCTCTACTCCTCCTACTCCATCCTCTTCCATAACCTCCTCGGCTGAGTCCTCTTCTGCTGCTGCGTCTTGCTCCACATCAACGGCACCCCCCCCAGCTCCCCAGGCACTATTCCACATCCCGGATACGGCAGTGTCACGCCATCTTGGTGTTGACTTGCCTGAAAGCAGAGAGTCACACCGGACCAGCCCTCCTGTCCACCCTGAACGCACAGGTGGATCAGTGGCTGACTCCGCACCAACTGGAGATCTGCAAAGTGGTTAGTGACATAGGAAGAAATTTGGTGGCGGCATTGAATTTGGGCAAGTTGACACATGTGCAGTGCATGGCACATGTGTGTAATCTGATCGTACAACGCTTTGTGCATAAGTACCCAGGCTTACAGGACGTCCTGAAGCAGGCCAGGAAGGTGTGTGGCCATTTCAGGCATTCCTACACAGCCATGGCGCACTTTTCAGATATCCAACGGCAAAACAACATGCCAGTGAGGCGCTTGATTTGCGACAGCCCGACACGTTGGAATTCAACACTCCTAATGTTCGACCGCCTGATCCAACAAGAAAAAGCTGTTAACGACTATTTGTATGACCGGGGTGCTAGGACAGCCTCTGCGGAGCTGGGACATTTTTTTGCCACGTTATTGGACGCTCATGCGCAATGCCCTGTAGGCTCATGTGTCCTTTTGAAGAGGTGACAAACCTAGTCAGTCACACCGAAGGCACCATCAGCAACATCATACCATTTGTTTTCTTCTTGGAGCGTGCCCTGCAAAGAGTGCTGGATCAGGCCATAGCTGAGCGTGAAGAGGAAGAGGAAGAGTTGTAGTCACCATCACCACCAGAAACAGCCTTATCAGCATTGCTTGCTGGACCTGCGGCAACGCTGGAAGAGGATTGTGATGAAGAGGAGTCAGAGGAGGAATGTGGCTTTGAGGAGGAGGAGGAAGACCAACCACAGCAGGCATCCCAGGGTGCTTGTTGTCACCTATCTGGTACCCGTGGTATTGTACGTGGCTGGGGGGAAGAAGATACCTTCAGTGAGATCACTGAGGATGAGGAACGGGGCATGAGTAGCTCGGCTTCCAACCTTGTGCAAATGGGGTCTTTCATGCTGTCGTGCCTGTTGAGGGACCCTCGTATAAAAGACTGAAGGAGAATGACCTGTACTGGGTGTCCACGCTACTAGACCCCCGGTATAAGCATAAAGTGCCTGAAAGGTACAGAATTATCGCAAGTCAGAAAGGATGCAGCAGTTCCAAAATAAATTAAAAAGTATGCTTTACACAGCATATAAGGGTGATGTCACAGCACAACAGGAATCTAACAGGGGAAGAGGTTAAAGTAATCCTCCTCCTCCCACCACCACAGACGTGTTGTTGATGGAGGACATGCAGAGCTTTTTAAGTCCTACGCATCGCCACAGCCCTTCTGGGTCCACCCTCAGAGAACGACTCGACCGTCAAGTAGCAGACTACCTCGCCTTAACTGCAGATATCGACACTCTGAGGAGCGATGAACCCCTTGACTATTGGATGTGCAGGCTTGACCTGTGGCCTGAGCTATCCCAATTTGCGATAGAACTTCTGGCCTGCCCCGCTTCAAGTGTCCTGTCAGAAAGGACCTTCAGTGCAGCAGGAGGTATTGTCACTGAGAAGAGAAGTCGCCTAGGTCAAAAAAGTCTAGATTACCTCACCTTTATTAAGATGAACGAGGGATGGATCCCGAAGGGACTGACAGTGGGCGATACATTCGACTAAAAAAGGCCTGATGAGATGAGCTGCCTTGGGCTGAAAATGGTCCACACGCTGCTGTATTTTATCTCTGAATGCTGGATGACTTGCGTGACTTATCCGCCACCAACTAGGGTTCAAGCCGCAATGTTTTAGGACACTTTCTGCCTGGGAAACAAACATCAATTTTTCTGGCCGCTGCTACAGCAGCGGCTGCAACAATACCTAATTTTTCAGGCATGTGTACATGCCTAATTTTTCTGGCCTCTGGTGCTGCACTGTGGCTTCAAAAACCAAACCAAAAAAAAAGGCACATATCAGGGATTAAACTGATAGGAATAGTAATACTTAACACACCACTCCTATCTGGTGGCACATTAGATTGCACTCACAGTGCCCCAAATTTGAAGTAGGAGGACCGACCAAGCATCTTTTTCCATCTCCCGGTTCCTAAAATCGATGCCATATACATGTCCCCTGATAGGGGACGTAACAGGGATTAAACTGATAAGAATAGTACTACTTAACACACCACTCCTATCTGGTGGCACATTAGATTGCACACGCAGTGCCCCAAATTTGAAGTAGGAGGACCGACCAAGAATCTTTTTCCATCTCCCGGTTCCTAAAATCGATGCAATATACACGTCCCGACGTAACAGGGATTAAACTGATAAGAATAGAACTACTTAACACACCACTCCTATCTGGTGGCACATTAGATTGCATGCGCAGTGCCCCAAATTTGAAGTAGGAGGACAGACCAAGCATCTTTTTCCATCTCCCGGTTCCTAAAATCGATGCCATATACACGTCCCCTGATAGGGGATGTAACAGGGATTAAACTGATAAGAATAGAACTACTTAACACACCACTCCTATCTGGTGGCACATTAGATTGCACGTGCAGTGCCCCAAATTTGAAGTAGGAGGACCGACCAAGCATTTTTCCATCTCCCGGTTCCTAAAATCGATGCCATATACATGTCCCCTGATAGGGGACGTAACAGGGATTAAACTGATAAGAATAGAACTACTTAACACACCACTCCTATCTGGTGGCACATTAGATTGCACGCGCAGTGCCCCAAATTTGAAGTAGGAGGACCGACCAAGAATCTTTTTCCATCTCCCGGTTCCTAAAATCGATGCCATATACACGTCCCCTGATAGGGGACGTAACAGGGATTAAACTGATAAGAATAGAACTACTTAACACAGCACTCCTATCTGGTGGCACATTAGATTGCATGCGCAGTGCCACAAATTTGAAGTAGGAGGACCGACCAAGCATCTTTTTCCATCTCCCGGTTCCTAAAATCAATGCCATATACACGTCCCCTCATAGGGGACGTAACAGGGATTAAACTAATAGGAATATTACTACTTAACACACCTTATAATAACACAGAGAGAGGCAATGCAGAGAGAGGAGTCTGAAGAAGAGGAGTCAGAGGAGGAAGATGGCTTTGAGGAGGTGGAAGACCAAACACAGCAGACGTCCCAGGGGGCTTGTTGTCATCTTTCGGGGACCCTTGGTGTTGTACATGGCTGGGTGGAGGAATAGACCTTCAATGACATCAGTGAGGACAAGGAACGGGACATGGCTAGCTTGGTATCCAACCTTGTGCAAATGGGGAGTTTGTGGTTGTGCAAATGGACTGTTTGCGGAATAGAACTACTTAACACACCACTCCTATCTGGTGGCACATTAGATTGCACGTGCAGTGCCCCAAATTTGAAATAAGAGGACCGACCAAGCATCTTTTTCCATCTCCCGGTTCCTAAAATCAATGCCATATACAGGTCCCGACGTAACAGGGATTAATCTGATAAGAATAGAACTACTTAACACACCACTCCTATCTGGTGGCACATTAGATTGCACGCGCAGTGCCCCAAATTTGAAGTAGGAGGACCGACCAAGCATCTTTTTCCATCTCCCGGTTCCTAAGATCGATGCCATATACACGTCCCCTAATAGGGGACGTAACAGGGATTAAACTGATAATAGAACTACTTAACACACCACTCCTATCTGGTGGTATATTAGATTGCACACGCAGTGCCCCAAATTTGAAGTAGGAGGACCGACCAAGCATCTTTTTCCATCTCCCGGTTCCTAAAATCGATGCCATATACACGTCCCCTGATAGGGGACGTAACAGGGATTAAACTGATAAGAATAGAACTACTTAACACACCACTCCTATCTGGTGGCACATTAGATTGCACGCGCAGTGCCCCAAATTTGAAGTAGGAGGACCGACCAAGCATCTTTTTCCATCTCCCGGTTCCTAAAATCGATGCCATATACACGTCCCCTGATAGGGGACGTAACAGGGATTAAACTGATAGGAATAGTACTACTTAACACACCTTATAATAAGGCAGAGAGAGGCAACGCAGAAAGAGGAGTCTGAAGAAGAGGAGTCAGAGGAGGAAGGTGGCTTTGAGGAGGTGGAAGACCAAACACAGCAGACGTCCCAGGGGGCTTGTTGTCACCTTTCGGGGAACCTTGGTGTTGTACGTGGCTGGGTGGAGGAAGAGACCTTCAATGACATCAGTGAGGACAAGGAACGGGACATGGCTAGCTTGGTATCCAACCTTGTGCAAATGGGGAGTTTGCGGTTGTGCAAATGGACTATTTGCAGTTGTTTGCAGTTGTTTGCGGTGCGTTAAAGGGACAGTCTAGACCAAAATAAACTTTCCTGATTCAGATAGAGCATGTAATTTTAAACAATTTTCCAATTTACTTTTATCACCAATTTTGCTTTGTTCTCTTGGTATTCTTAGTTAAAAGCTTAACCTAGGAGGTTCATATGCTAATTTCTTAGACCTTGAAGCCCACCTCTTTCAGATTGCATTTTAACAGTTTTTCACCACTAGAGGGTGTTAGTTCATGTATTTCATATACATAACACTGTGCTCATGCACGAGAAGTTATCTGGGAGCAGGCACTGATTGGCTAGACTGCAAGTCTGTCAAAAGAACTGAAAAAAGGGGCAGTTTGCAGAGGCTTAGATACAAGATAATCACAGAGGTTAAAAGTATATTATTATAAATGTGTTAGTTATGCAAAACTGGGAAATGGGTAATAAAGGGATTATCTATCTTTTAAAACAATACATTTCTGGTGTAGACTGTCCCTATAAACGGGGAGTTTGGTCTGTCACTGTGAAGCGGGCGTAACCCTTACACTACCTGATCGATACAACATCATACCTGATGTTTTAAAGCACGTTATTCCAAACAATTTAGGAATGTTAGGTGATTTTTGCCCTTTCTGGCTTAAAACCAGACTCTGCATCAACTATGTAATTTTCCATGGGAGTTTTGCCATGGATCCCCTCCGGCATGCCACAGTCCAGGTGTTAGTCCCCTTGAAACAACTTTTCCATCACTATTGTGGCCAGAAAGAGTCCCTGTGGGTTTTAAAATTCGCCTGCCTATTGAAGTCTATGACGGTTCGCCCGTTCGCGAACAGTTGTGGAAGTTCGACATTTGTAAACCCAAATTTTTAGGTTCGCGACATCACTAGTCACAGTTTATTTTCCTCCTCGGTTTAAAGGGACAGTCAACACCAGAATTTTTATTGTTTAAAAAGATAGATAATCCCTTTATTACCCATTCCCCAGTTTTGCAAAACTAACACAGTTATAATAATACACTTTTTACTTCTGTGACTAACTTGTATCTAAGCATCTTCTGACCTCTCCTAATCACATGACTTTTAGTTATTATCTATTGACTTGCATTTTAGCCAATTAGTGCAGTGTCTGCCAATAGCCACGAGCGTGATCACAATGCTATCTACATGGCCTACATGAGCTTGCTCTCCCCTGCTGTGAAAAGTAAATAAAATAGAGGCGGCCTTCAAGGGCTTAGAAATTATCATATGTACCTTCCTAGGTTTGCTTTCAACTAGAATACCAAGAGAACAAAGCAAAATTGTTGATAAAAGTAAATTGGAAAGTTGTTTAAAATTACATGCTCTATTTGAAAAATGAAAGTTTTTTTTGGACTTGACTGTCCCTTTAAGGAAGTTTACAATGAAATCTCATGAGATTTCAATGAAACCTCATAAGATCACAGTAAAGCAAAGTATGACATTAGCACTGATGAAGCTGATTAACTGTTTTTTTTTAACATGTAGCTGACAGTAGCTGAAGAATAACTGTTTGCAGAGCTCTTACTCTTGTGAGCTGAAGACATTTTGAAGTAAATGTTATTTTATTTTTTTGCTGCACCACTTTCAAGTGAGTTAGCATATGGGTATTATGTCCCATTAGCGTAATAATCAAAAGTTATAAGAATAGCAAATATTTCAACAAATGATCCAAGGATCTAAATATATTAGATAATAAGAAAGTATATGTCCAATAAGTAGTGCAATCAATTCCGGTGATCTTGAAATATCCTCAAAAAAAAGAAAAGGAGATATATAGAGGGATATGTATCAAAGTATCAAAGTACTATATTGCATTGGCGGGTGTTAATACGCTCGCCTAAGATTGCCAAACATCGCAGCCGCGGAACTCAATACAATCTCCATATTTATAAATAAAGACGTCAAAAACACGCGCACCAAGTACGGGGCGATGAGCATCGGACTGTTGTTAACTAACAGTCATTGATCTTGCGTCTATTTGTGTTTTTCCCAACTTTATTTATAACATGTCACTAAACACGGCCACTATACTAAAATGTTTAACCCTATTCCGCCACTCCCCGACATCGCCGTAACCTAAATAAACGTATTAACCCTTATTCTGCCGCTCCCCGCCACCGCCGCCACTAAATAAATGTTTTAACCCCTAAATCTCTGGCCTCCCACATCACCACCACTAACTAAACCTATTAACTCCTAAACCGTCAGCCCCTACATCACCAAAAACTAAATTAAGCTATTAACCCCTTAACTCTAAATTAAAATTACAACATCTCTATCTTAATATAAATTAAAACTTACCTGTTGAATTAATATAAACTAATTTTAAACTATTAATTAACCTACCCTAACTATTATACTAACATTTAATTAAACTACCAATTAATTAAAATTAATTACATATAAAAAAACCTAACCCTACTAAAATGATATAAATATACTATTAAACATTATTAAAAGTACTACATTACAAAAAAAACCAAAACACTAAGTTACAAAAATACAAACACTAAATTACGAGAGAGAAAAAACACAAATTATCAAAAATAATTTTTGTACACCTAAGCTAATAGCCCTATCAAAATATAAATTCCCCCCCAAAATAAAAAACCCTAGCCTACAATAAACTACCGATGGCCCTTAAAAGGGCCTTTTGTGGGGCATTGCCCCAAAGATATTAGCTATTTTACCTGTAAAAAAATACAAACACCCCCCAACAGTAAAACCCATCACCCAAACAACCCCCCTAAATAAAAACCCTAACTCTAAAAAAAACTAAGAGACCCATTGCCCTGAAAAGGGCATTTGTATGGGCATTGCCATTAAAAGGGCATTTAGCTCTTTTAAATTGCCCAGACCCTAATCTAAAAATAAAACCCACCTAAAAAAACCTTAAAAAAACACTAACCACCGACGATCCACTTAGAGTTCTTAAAGTCCCGCTTGAAGGATCTATCCAGCCGGCGAAGTCATCATCCATGCGGCAAGAAGTCTTCATCCAGGCGGCCTCTTTTATCTTCATCCAGTCAGCAAAGTCATCATCCATGGGGCAAGAAGTCTTTATTCAGGCGGCCTCTTCTATCTTCATCCAGCCGGCGAAGTCCTCATCCATGCGGCAAGAAGTCTTTATCCAAGCGGCCTCTTCTATCTTCATCCATCCGGCGCGGGTCCATCCTGAAGACATCCGGGAGCATCCTCTTCATATGGTTCCCGCCGTACACTGGAACTTCAATGCAAGTGACGCGATCCAAGATGGCATCCTTTGCATTCCTATTGGCTGAAAAATTTGAATCAGCCAATAGGAATTAGGGCTGCTAAAATCATATTGCCTATTTAAATCAGCCAATAGGATTTAAACAGTTCTCATTCTATTGGCTAATTTGAATAAGATGTTAAATCCTATTTGCTGATTTGAATAGCCAATAGGATTTTAGCAGCCCTGATTCAAATTTTTCAGCCAATAGATATGCAAGGGACGCCATCTTGGATTGCGTCACTTGCATTCAAGTTCCAGTGTATGGCGGTGATGGTATGAAGAGGATGCTTTGCGCCGGATATCTTTAGGATGGACCCGCTCCGGCTGGATGAAGATAGAAGAGGCCGCTTGGATGAAGACTTCTTGCCGCATGGATGAGGACTTCGCCAGCTGATGAAGATAGAAGAGGCCGTCTGGATGAAGACTTCTTGCCCTATGGTCGATGACTTCGCCGTCTGGATGGATCCTTCAAGCTGGACTTCAAGAACTGTAAGTGGATTGTCGGAGATTAGTGTTAAGTTTTTTTAAGGTTTTTTTGGGTGGCTTTTATTTTTAGATTAGGGTCTGGGCAATGTAAAAGATCTAAATGCCTTTTTAAGGGCAATGCCCATAAAATGCCCTTTTCAGGGCAATGGGTCACTAAGGTTTTTATTTGGGGGGTTGGTTGGGTGATGGGTTTTACTGTTGGGGGGGTGTTTGTATTTTTTTTTACAGGTTAAAGAGCTGATATCTTTGGGGCAATGCCCCACAAAAGGCCCTTTTTAGGGTCATTGGTAGTTTATTGTAGGCTAGGTTTTTTTTTTGGGGGGGGGGTTATTTTGATAGGGCTATTAGCTTAGGTGTAAACATTTTTACTTTTTATAATTTTGTTTTGTTTTTCTCGTAATTTAGTGTTTGTTTTTGTAATGTAGTACTTTTAATAATGTTTAATAGTATATTTAAATAATTTTAGTAGGTTTAGGTTTTTTAATATGTCATTTATTTTAATTAATTGGTAATTTAATTTAATTTTAGTATAATACAGGGAGTGCAGAATTATTAGGCAAATGAGTATTTTGACCACATCATCCTCTTTATGCATGTTGTCTTACTCCAAGCTGTATAGGCTCGAAAGCCTACTACCAATTAAGCATATTAGGTGATGTGCATCTCTGTAATGAGAAAGGGTGTGGTCTAATGACATCAACACCCTATATCAGGTGTGCATAATTATTAGGCAACTTCCTTTCCTTTGGCAAAATGGGTCAAAAGAAGGACTTGACAGGCTCAGAAAAGTCAAAAATAGTGAGATATCTTGCAGAGGGATGCAGCACTCTTAAAATTGCAAAGCTTCTGAAGCGTGATCATCGAACAATCAAGCGTTTCATTCAAAATAGTCAACAGGGTCGCAAGAAGCGTGTGGAAAAACCAAGGCGCAAAATAACTGCCCATGAACTGAGAAAAGTCAAGCGTGCAGCTGCCAAGATGCCACTTGCCACCAGTTTGGCCATATTTCAGAGCTGCAACATCACTGGAGTGCCCAAAAGCACAAGGTGTGCAATACTCAGAGACATGGCCAAGGTAAGAAAGGCTGAAAGACGACCACCACTGAACAAGACACACAAGCTGAAACGTCAAGACTGGGCCAAGAAATATCTCAAGACTGATTTTTCTAAGGTTTTATGGACTGATGAAATGAGAGCGAGTCTTGATGGGCCAGATGGATGGGCCCGTGGCTGGATTGGTAAAGGGCAGAGAGCTCCAGTCCGACTCAGACGCCAGCAAGGTGGAGGTGGAGTACTGGTTTGGGCTGGTATCATCAAAGATGAGCTTGTGGGGCCTTTTCGGGTTGAGGATGGAGTCAAGCTCAACTCCCAGTCCTACTGCCAGTTTCTGGAAGACACCTTCTTCAAGCAGTGGTACAGGAAGAAGTCTGCATCCTTCAAGAAAAACATGATTTTCATGCAGGACAATGCTCCATCACACGCGTCCAAGTACTCCACAGCGTGGCTGGCAAGAAAGGGTATAAAAGAAGAAAATCTAATGACATGGCCTCCTTGTTCACCTGATCTGAACCCCATTGAGAACCTGTGGTCCATCATCAAATGTGAGATTTACAAGGAGGGAAAACAGTACGCCTCTCTGAACAGTGTCTGGGAGGCTGTGGTTGCTGCTGCACGCAATGTTGATGGTGAACAGATCAAAACACTGACAGAATCCATGGATGGCAGGCTTTTGAGTGTCCTTGCAAAGAAAGGTGGCTATATTGGTCACTGATTTGTTTTTGTTTTGTTTTTGAATGTCAGAAATGTATATTTGTGAATGTTGAGATGTTATATTGGTTTCACTTGTAAAAATAAATAATTGAAATGGGTATATATTTGTTTTTTGTTAAGTTGCCTAATAATTATGCACAGTAATAGTCACCTGCACACACAGATATCCCCCTAAAATAGCTAAAACTAAAAACAAACTAAAAACTACTTCCAAAAATATTCAGCTTTGATATTAATGAGTTTTTTGGGTTCATTGAGAACATGGTTGTTGTTCAATAATAAAATTAATCCTCAAAAATACAACTTGCCTAATAATTCTGCACTCCCTGTAGTTAGGGTAGGTTAATTAATAGTTTAAAATTAGTTTATTTTAATTCTACAGGTAAGTTTTAATTTATATTAAGATAGGGATGTTTTAATTTTAATTTAAAGTTAAGGGGTTGTTAGGTTTAGCCGTTAATAGCTTAATTTAGTTTTTGGCGATGTGGGGGGGGGGGGCTGATGGCTAAGGGTTAATAGGTTTAGTTAGTGGTGGTTGTGTGGAAGGCCAGAGGTTTAGGGGTTAATACGTTTATATAGTGGCGGCGATGTCGAGGAGCGGCAGAATAGGGGTTAATACATTTTATTTAGGTCGCAGCAATGTCGGGGGTGGCATATTAGGGGTGTTTAGACTCGGGTTTATGTTAGGGTGTTTAGGTGTAAACGTAACTTGTTTTCTACCATAGAAATCAATGGGGTATATTTAATTGTCTTGCAGCATCGAACATAAGCTTTCGGTCCTTTCAGACTCCCATTGATTTCTATGGCATCCGCGGCTTCGAGGGTGGCAGATTGAAAACCAGGTACGCTGTGTCGGAATAGCCGCGTGCGTACCTGTTAACTATTTGATAAATGGAAAAAAGTGTCAAATAGAGCCGAATGTGTTTTCGGAACATCTGTAATGACATAAGCATCGATCTGCGTCGGATTGAGTTCATGGGATTGTATGTTACGTCACAAATTTCAACATTTGCCAGTCTTGAGGCTTTGATAACTAGGTCGGATCAATCTCGCAACAATTACAATGCGGAATTCCGGAGTATTTGCAGTTGACAGCTTGATAGATATGCCCCATAGTGTAATACTGTGATGTACCAATGATTTAAAGGTCGTTATTGACGGTATCCTACACATGAGGTGGAACTATAGTTTGTGATCGCCATCTTTGTTGAGGGCAATACCATTCTAGTCTCAAAATAAACATATTTGGAGACTAGAACAGTATTTTCCTCAACAAAGATGGTGATTGCAAAAATTGCAACTTCCTGTTCCTGTATTCTGACAGTTTAAAAGACCTCTGTTCTCATCGTCTCACTATATTCCTTAACAAAGCCGTTGGTTAACGGTGAAACATATGTCGGACCATTGATTATTATATCTCCCTCACGGGACTCATCCTTATATACTCAATTATATCAGAGGAGGAGTGTGGATCCTGCAGGTATTTGGAGCGGTACCTGAGAGCAGTGTCAACACTGCCCAGAATCCGCATCCATCCATACTAAAGGAGAACCTTTAACAGTTGATACTAACTGTTCCTATATAGGACTCTGATTGCACAAATTTATCTTGGTGTATTGGATGTTTTAATATGTTTTATATATTTTAATAAATTGCATATTTTATAGCCATTGGGAGACTGTTTGCCTGCCAGTATAAAAGCAGGTGTGCGCAGTGAATGAGCTTACTATAGCTCCACCTCATGTGAGTAGGATACTGTCAATAACAAACTTTAAATAATTGGTAATTCACAGTATTACACTATATATCTCCTTCTTTTCTTTTTTTTGAGGATATTTCAAGATCACCGGATTTGACTGCACTACTTTTTGGACATATCCTATCTTATTATCTGAGGATGGGGTGAATACCTCGAAACATCACGCTAGTAAATATACTATTTGTTTTCAAAACCAGAGAGTGCTTATTATCATTATTTGCACCCTGATGTCTACCTGACCAGTTTGGTGAGAGTGCTTTGTCACTTGAAGATTTCTATCTTGTTACCTAATAGATTTAGATTCTTTGATCATGTGTGGAAATATCTGCTATTTTTAAAGTTTTTGATTATCACGCTATCATATTTATTGTCAATTTTTTTTATTTTTTTTATTGGTTTACACTTTTTTTATATATTATGTCCCTTCAACCAAATAATATTTCAGAAATCTATTTGGCTTTCATTTAAATCAGATCTGGCTTGGTATGCAAACTTGTACTGTGTCTCTCTTAAGATCATAATGTAACAGGTTATTAATAATAATAATAATAATAAAAACATAATGATTGGTGTGCTAATTTAGAGCAGTAATCATGAAGGGTTATTTCAATATAGTATGTTTGTATTCTGAAGAGGTTTCAGAGTTCCATGTCATTGGTCATTATGCTATATATGAATGTAGGGATGGATATACAAAAGAGAAAGTGAAAATGATATGTTCTGATACAGTACATTGGTAGTTTCTAATTTCTATTAAAATGATGGTAGCAATAAATTAACTAGTTCATGCCTTTTCCTTCTTACAGAATCATAAATGATATAGAGTCATCATGAACTGGAGTGTATATGAAGCACTTCTGACAGGTGTTAACAAGTACTCTACAGAATTTGGACGTATTTGGCTTTCTATAGTCTTTATCTTCCGGATCCTTGTTTATGCCGTTACTGCAACCAAGGTTTGGGGTGATGATCAGAAAGACTTTGAGTGCAACACAAGGCAGCCAGGATGTGAGAATGTTTGCTATGACCATTACTTCCCAGTATCCCATATCCGGCTTTGGGCACTTCAACTAATAATGGTCACTTGCCCTTCTCTCTTGGTTGTTATGCATGTTGCTTACAGAGACAACAGGGAGATGAAGAACAAAGAGAAGCTGGGGGAGAAGTATAGGACACTTTACACAGACACAACCAAGAAACGAGGAGGCCTGTGGTGGACATATCTGGTAAGTCTTTTAATAAAAGCGACTATAGATTCCATCTTTATCTACATCTTCCACAGGCTGTATGAGAACTTCTATTTGCCTAGAGTGGTAAAATGTGCCATCTCTCCTTGCCCGAACATTGTAGACTGTTTCATATCCCGACCAGCTGAGAAAAACATCTTCACCCTGTTTATGATTATTACTTCTGCTGTCTGTATCCTGTTGAACCTTGTGGAGGCAATATATCTAGTTGGCAAGAAGTGCAAGGGAGCTGCACTGGCTCGTACAACACACACAGCCAAGGTGGAAGCAATAGAATGCACTCACATCTGCATCAAAGAAGAAAGCAAACTCACAGAGTGTGAGATACATGATATCAAGAAAATGGATACTGAGACCTTGAACACTGATAAAAAGAGTGACAGTACCACAAAGAAATGATTTGTTGCTCAGTGTTAGATTTTGAACAGATCAGAGACTTTCATATGGATGTCAAAAAAGTTATGTTAGTCATTCCTCTGGTAATGTTGACCAAAAGACAATTTACCTGAATGCACCGTTTGTGAATGTTGTTTGTAAAAAGATAAAAACAAAACATAATCACTTAATGTGTACAACCTAATAAAGCTCTGCCATAACTATGTCACATAAAATTAACATACTATGTAAAGACAACACCTATAATTGTATTATTTGTTAGTATTACCACCAGTTTGAATGTTGGCTTATAATAGATAGCAGCTTGTCATACTTAGGTTTAACTATACGTCTACACTGTATGCAATGCACACATTAATGACAAGGTTTATTCTACCAGAGTGTATAGAAATACATTTACACAAAAAGAAGAGAATGTATTCAGTTCTCATATTATCATAATGCATGTTTTATGTCAGCCTCATCACACACGAGGCAAAAGTACAACGGTGTAGCTCTTTTTTCTGGCTTTCCACTTTCCTAGCCAAAACAACTCCTCTTCCCAGTTGCAACACACATACAGGTAGATTACGAGTTTTGTGTTCCGGTTTTAACGCTGAAAAAATTGCCATTTCAGCGTAAAAAAACGGAAAGCAGCCATTACAAATCATGTCGGTATAGCTGCACCGCAAGTATTTTAGCCTGTAACGCAACGTCAGTCCCGCACTCAAAAAAATTACGTTTTTGCATTGGATTTCCATAGCGCTGCCATTACAAGTTGTGCGGTGAGGCTAAAATACTTGTGTTACAGCCTATACCGACACGATACGTTCCACAATCTGAGACCAGTAGTTATGAGTTTTGTACCACAAAACTGTTATACAAAACTCATAACTAAACTGTTACAAAGTACACTAACATCCATAAACTACCTATTAACCCCTATTTCACCACTTCCCGACATCGCCACCACTAAACAAACTTATTGACCCCTAAACCTCTGGCCTCCAACGTCACCGCCACTAAATAAACCTATTAACCCCTAACCTGCCAGCCCCCCACATCGCAAAAAACTAAATTAAACTATTAACCCCTAAACCTAACAAATTACAATATCCCTATCTTAAAATAAATAAAAACTTTCCTGGGAAATTAAAAAAAAACTAAGATTAAACTATATATTAAACTAACATTACTATTAGATTAAAATTAAAATAACTACAAATTAAATAAACTAAATTACACATTAAAAAAACCTAACACTACTAAAAATAAATAAATCTACAATTACAAAAAATAAAAATACTAAATTACAAAAAATAACGGAATTATCCAAAATAAAAACAATTACACCTAATCTAATAGTTCTATAAAAAAAAAGCCCCCCCCCCCCCAAATAAAATCCCTAGCCTACAATAAACTATCAATAAACCTTAAAAGGGCCTTTTGTAGGGCATTGCTCCTTTCCCTGTAAAAAATAAATAAATACAAAGACCCCCGAACAGTAAAACCCACCACCCAAATCAGCCAATAGGATGAGAGCTACTGAAATTCTATTGGCTATTCAAATCAGCCAATAGAATTTTAGTTCTAATCTCAGTCCTTGGATTTTGTGTGGTATGGAGCTCATCGCAACCATAACGCACGCACAAGGCTGCTTTTTAAAAAATTGTAATGGCAGCTCTATGGAGGGTGAAATAAGGCCACTTTTGTTGCGTTCGTTTTGCACCCACTATATCGCAAAAATCTAGGTGAAAGTTTTCTTCTTCCCTGTACTTGGCTTACCCTATGCTCTCTGCGTTCAACGTACATATTTGAAGGTTTGTGTATAAATGTGGCACTTATCTCAATGAAAAAATGTTTGTTTAAAGTTTGTTTCCATAGAAGCATATATTTTGCTTTGATTAATAGAGTTTCATTGTGGTTTCTCCTATTAAAAGGTTGTGTACCCCTTATTTATGTCTTATGTGTTCAACTCAGCGTTTTCAGTACTGCACATCTTTGACATCACTGACTTGTCTGGTGGGCATCTTAATTGCAGATCTATTTGCTTGTAGGGTCTTTAAACTTCATAAATTTCTATTATGCATATGAAAAAATTCTATTTAAACATGACAATGACAATAGGCACATATGTGTAGTCACCAACAGTAGCTAGTTCCCAGTAGTGCATTTCTGTACCAAAGCTTATCTAGGTATGCTTTTCAGCAAAGACTTACAAAACAATGAAGCACATTAAGAAGTAATAGAAGTAAATTGGAAAGTTGTTTAAATTTGTATGCTGTATCTGAATCATGTCCCATTAAACCTGTTTACTTTGATTTTTAATCTAATAGGAAATGCTCACTGCTATTCAGTTGAATAGAAGCTTACTCAGATCCTGACGGTCTGCAGGTCTACGTTTATTTACACCTACACTAACTAGCTCAGGCAATGTTTGTCTCGGCAGCTGATAGCTGGCAAAACAAACATGGCCGCTACCTTCCTTGCAACTGGCACTTTGCTGCTTTGAACATATCAATCTTGTGTCGATGTGTCCAAAACAAAGGGCAGGATACATACTCCCTCTAGCATGCCTCGCTAACTCCCCCTGAATGCCTATTTCTATGTCGTGCTTAAGCTACACTCCCCCTGCTCTGTCTAGCTACCGACCACCTACGTCACGGCTAACCTACACTCCCCCTGCATTGCCAAGCTAACTCCCCCTGACCGCCTACACCTACATCACGCCTAACCTTTACACCCACAGAATGCCCAGCTAAGTCCCTAATACTGCCAACACTTATGTCATATCTAAACAACACTTCCCCTGTAACGCCCATCTAACTGCCTACTGTCAAAAAAATAACCAACTATATTAAACAATACTATAAGTAAGAAACATATATAGTTATGCCACTAAGGTTGTCATCATTGTTTAAATAATGTATCACAGAGATGCACTAAAAGACTGGTTGCACTGGAAAAAACTGCTTGGCCTATCTGGGCCTCTAGAAATCAGTGCCAGTCCGGAATTGAGCCCAAGACCGGTGGCGGCTTACCACTGGTGGACCAGCAGAACTTGCTTGACCTATTTGGGCTTCTGGAAATCAGTGCCAGACCGGAATAGAGCCACAGACCTCCGGCGGCAGCTTGCTGCTAGAGGTCCGGCAAAACCTGCTGAGCCTATCCGGGATTCTGGAATTCAGTGCCAAACTAGAATTGAGCCATGGACCACTAGCTGTGGCCAACTGCCGGAGGACCGTCAAAACCTCCTTGGCTGCCGGCTCAATTCCGGTCCAGCACTGAGTTCCAGGAACCAGGATATGCCAAGGACATTTTAACGGTCCCCGCTGGTCTAGGGCTCAATTCCAGTCCAGCACTGAGTTTTAGGATAGGCCAGGAGAGGTGAATGCCTAATACATGGTAACCATCAATAATCACCTAATCAACTCTCATACAGGTATGGGGGGGTATGTAATTAAGGGCTTATAAATGTTAACATAAATAATCACCTAATCAACCCTCATACAGGTATGAGGAGTGGTTAGTTTATTAAGGCCTAAAAAATAATAACTAACAATAATCACCAAATCAACCCCCATACAGGTATAGGGGGTTAGGAGATTAAAGCCTACAAATACCTAAATAAATATAATCACCCAATAAACCCCCATACAGGTATGGGGGGTGGTTAGGAGATTAAAGCCTACAAATTCCTAAATAAATCTAATCAACCCCCATACAGGTATGGGGTTGGGTAGGAGATTAAAGCCTAAAAAATTCCCAAATTAATTTAATCACCCAATCAACCCCCATACTTATATGTGGGGTGGTTAGGAGATTAAATCCTAAACTGTCATCTCCTAACGCAAACTAGATTTACACTAACAACTAAACCTCACTCTAAACTAACCACCCTCTACACTAAACCCCCTCTAAACTAACCCCACTAAGTTACAAAAATAAAAAAAATAAAAATAAAATGAGTTTCAGAAAATAAAAAATTATACCTAACAATAAACTACATGCCCCATAAAATAAAAAAAATAAACCCTAAATTACAATAGCCCTTAAAAGGGCCATTTGTAGGGCATTGTCCTAAAGTGATCACAGCTGTTTTGCATTTAAAATAAAAGTTACAAATCCCCCCACTTCCCCTCCCAAATAAAAAAATCTAATTGATAAAACCAAGACTAAGAAATAAAATTAAAAATAACCTATCCTGAAAAATAAAAAACCCACCCCAAAAAAACATAACTAACTCCACAATTGTTATTCATTGTTGATGAGGACTCCGGCTCCTCTTTATCCGTTACGGTTCCATCTTCATCCAGGCCTCAGGGACCCATCTTTGTGGAGGCGGACTTCAGTGGCTTCTTGCCCGCCTCTGCTCTGCAATCTTCATCAGTGGCGGGACCCATATTCATTCATCTTCCAGGCGCCAGGGGCCTATCTTCCCGGTGGGCTTCAGCAGCCTCTTTTACCATGCAATCTCCATCAGTGGCAGGGCCCATCGTCATCCATCCTCCAGGTGCCAGGGACCCATCTTCCACTGCTTCTGCTTCACAGCTTCTTTTCTTCTGCTCTCTTCGGACAGCCCTCCTCTTCATGCAATCTCCACCGCACACTGAAACCCGGAAGTGTGGAACCCTGATATATAGGGGAATTCCTTAATTCCAATTGCCTGATTTCAAATCAGTCAATCCCTATTGGCTGATTTGAATCAGCCAATAGAAATAACTTTTTTAAATTTAATTTCTAATCATCTAATAGAAAAGGATAATTAGAATTTAAATTTTAAAATGTTATTTCTATTAGCTGATGATTTAAAAGGGATTGACTGATTTGAATTAAGTGGTACCCCTATATATATATTGGGGTTCTATGCTTCAAGGTTTCAGTGTGCAACAGAGATAGCAAGAAGAGGGGGGTTCCCCAAATAGAGCCAAATAAAAGAAGCTGTGGAGTGAAGGCAGCAGTAGAGGCCACTGAAGTCCATCTCCGCCACCGTGAAGATGGTCCCTCAGTGCCTTGAGGATGAATGAAGATGGGCCCCGCTGTTGATGAAGATTGCGGAGCAGAAGCGGTGGAAGGGGCCACCAAAGTCCGCACCTGTGAAGATGGGCCCACAGCACCTGGAGAAATGGATGAAGATGGACCCGCGGCAGATCAAGAGGAGCCGGAGTCCCCATCAGATTTTAGTAAGTTGTTAGTTTTTTGTAGGCTAGGATTTTAGGGTTAGATTTTAAATTTTTATTTTGGGGATGTGGTGGTTTCCTTTAATATAAGTGGGGTTTTTGGTAACTTTGTTATTTTGTCAGCAAAAGAGCTGAGGGATATGCCATCCAAAAGGCCCTTTTAAGGGCTATGGTAATTTATTTTAGAGTTAGGGTTTAGGGGTTTATTTATTTTGGGGGGCATGTAGTTTAGTGTTAGGTATAATGCTTTTTTTGGATAATATAGTTTCTTATTTTTTGTAACTTATATTTTTTTTAATTTTGTTTAACTTAGTGGGACTAGTTTAGAGGTCGGTAAATTTAGAGGTTGATTAGGTGTTAGAGATTTTGTTTGGGTTTTTTCTGGTCTAGGGTTTATAGTTAATTTATTTTGGTGGGCATGTGGTGGTTTGGGGGTTAATAGTTTAAGACTTTAGGTGGGTTCTTGACGGCATAGGGGTTAATAGTTAATACTTGAGGTGGGTTGATGGTGGCATAGGTTTTTTTTAGATAGCTCTTGCAGTGAGTATGTGGCAGTTTAGAGGTTAATAGTGATTTGCAGGTGGTATGTGGCAGTTTGGATGTTTATTAGTTTAGTGTGCAATCGTACGGTACTTCGATTTAAGGGAATTAGGAGTGGAGATTTACTATACATCGCCAATATGGTCAGCGATGCTTGGTGTTGCTTAAGCCAGCATCACCGACCAATGGTGTGTATAGTAAACTCCTCTCATCAATGTGGCTATGTTGAGAGCTTGAAATACTCCGACAACTAGACATGTGCATGGCAAAAAAATCGGTTCGGTTCGGATCGATTCAGATTTTTTAGAATTTTGGTACGGAGCGATTCGAATTCGGAAAAATTTGAATCAATTTGGTTTGGATTTGTTTCGGATTCATTCGGATTCGAATAAATTCGGTTCGGATTTGTTTCGGATTCATTTGGATTCGAATAAATTTGTCTGGATTCGGTTCGGTTCGGAAATTCTGAATTTCGGTAAGTGTTAGGTGGGATTAGACTAGTATTATGTACTGTACATTAGGTGTAACCCATAGCAGAGTGATATAACCTAATATACTGTACAATACTAGTGTAATCCATGGCAATCCGAATCTACCGAATAAATCCGAATAAATCCGAAGTAATTCGGATTAATTCGGTAGATTCTGCACTATTTTAATTCGGAGATTCGGTTCGATCCGAATCTCCGAATTTGCTGAATTTTCCGAATTTCCGAATCGAACCGAACTGAATCGCACATGTCTACCGACAACCTCGCTCAACATAGCGGCAGATCGCTTATAGTATTTTGTCGCTTCGTAGTACTTTCCAGACATCAGGGCCTCACTGTTAAGGACAATTCCCAGAGCAATATTGGTGGTCAGTGACATGTCCCACAAGCATAAAAACAAAAAATATGTATTTTTGTATCAATCTAAAAAAAACAAAAAACTGTAATAGAATACTCTTTTTTAGATAAAGAGACAGAAAAAAATTACTATAATGTCCATTGAAAGGGACATAACAGGCATAAATGTATTTTGTTTTTGAATAGAAGCACTTTTTTAATAAATTTGTATTATCAAAATATACTGGTAGTAACATTTATTATTATTTCAGGGGCATATACACATATGCTGTGCATGCCCAGTGCATCTGCATTTAAACACTGCGCCTGCTCAGACAGCTGGTGGTGGTTCGGTTAATGTTAATTAGGTCATACAAATCACCACTGCACTGAGCACACACAGGGTGTATACATATGCCATTGACACAGTAATAATGTTTACTAGATGTTTGCTAATACAAGTCCTTATACTAGTATATACTCACATATTGAAAAAACAGAATTTAAACTTAATGATAAATTTCTTTCGTTTGGGAGGAGGAGAGTCCATAGGTGTTCATAACATGTGGGGATATATTTCCTGCCACTAGGAAGAGGTCAAAAACTCTCACAAGAATTTTAATCCCTCCCACCTCCTCTTCCCAGAAAGCAGGGTTAAGAGATGCAAATAAAGACTATCTAGTAAAAATGCAGACGAGTCCTATGGACTCTACTCATCCTGAAATAAATAAATTTATTGCTAAGTATAAATTCTGTTTTCTTTCATAAGATAAGGAGAGTCCATAGATGTCCATAACATGTGGAATACAATACTTAATCTAAGAGTCAACATTAAGGACGGATTGATGGCAGTTCCTATTTGCCGGACACTAAGGCCTGATGGGCTTTTCTGCTAAAAGCAGCTTCAGAAGAAGCATAAATATCAAAATGATAACATTTAGAAAAGGTATTGTCAGGGAGCAGGGCTACCCTGTGTGCAGGAGGAGAAACCCAATGGCAAGAAGCGCACAAATCCAAAACAAGGTACAGACAAGGAGGTTCCAAAAGGCATAGTCAGGATAATATAAGTCGGTCCAGACAACAAGTATCGTAAAGAGTAGTCAGGCCAGGGGTCAAAACCAGGAATTCCAAGATCAGAAGAAGGGAATAGGAACAGAGAAAATACAACGCTTAGTTATGCAGATAAACTGGCAAAATAACTCAGCAACAAGCCAGGGCTCAGAACGGAATTTAAACCTAACAGGACCCAGGAACGCCCCCCATATCCAAGACAATGATAGCATCAGATACCTAGTACCCAATGAGAAGGCAGAGAGAGGCGTGTCACAGAGATTCCCCTAGCAGATGGAAAGCACCTGACATCATCCATGCACATGCACACCCACGCACGCGCACACACGCGCACACCAAGGCACACCCGCGCACATGAGTGCACACCAACAGGTGCAAACAAAACACTAGGCATAATCACCCACCTTACCCACTGGTGAACAGGTAAGGAGGCATCCCTGGTACCCATGGTTCCATGACAGGTATAAAGAGAAGACCAAGTTGCTGCCTTGCAAATCTGTTCCAAAGGGGCATAATTTTTGAAGGCCGAAGAAGTAGATACAGATCTAGTAGAATGAGCAATTACTCTTATTGGAGGCGGTTTTCCCACAACCAATTAAGCCTTTACGAATGGTCTGTTTTATCCATGATGCCAAGTCCTCAGCTATAGCTTTTTGACCCTTTCTGGAACTGAAAAGTGGAAAAACAAGCTATAGAATTTTAAGGCTCTGACTACATCAAATTGCTCACATAGCTAAGGAACTTTGAGTCCCTCCGTGATGATTGATGTACGCCATGGAAGTGATGTTGTCTGACAGGAATCAAATGAATTGTTCCTGTTTGAAATGGGGCCAAGAATAAAGGACCCAAAGAATCACACACAGTTCCAGGATGTTGATAGGTAACCTCACCTCCACAGGGGACCATACTCCCTGTGCCCTTTGAGATTCACAAACCCATAAGACTTGCATCCATAGTGACTATGGTCCAGATAGGCCAAAGAAAAGAAGCTCCAGGTGTCAAATAGGGACTTTCCTTCCACCATGATCGAGATTGTTTGACTGAAGAACTGAGCATAATCTGCCTTTCCAGATGGAAACGATCATTTGACCACTGTTGAAGCATGGACAATTGGAGAGGACAAAGATAAAAGCAAGGAAAAGGTACCACATCTGACGCTGCTACCATAAGACCCACTACTTTCATACATTGTGCTACAGATGGAGAATGAGCCATTTGTAGGGAAAGACAGGCATTCTAAGGTTTGGTTCTGTGAAGTTCCAATAGAAATAAGGGCATTTGAACCAAGTCTATTTTAACACCCAGAAAAACCACCCTTGTGGCTGGTGATAATGAACTTTTGGGGACATTGATTTCCCATCCATGTTCCTGAAGGGAAGATACCATTCTGTGTTTATGAGCAGTAGCCTGAGAAAAAGATGGAGCTTGGACCAAGATATCATCAAAATTAGTAGCAACAGAGATTCCCTGAGCTCTGATCACTGCTAAGAGAGTCCCTAATACCTTTGTGAAGATGCGAGGGGTGGTGGCCGAACTGAAGTGGAGGGCCACAAATTGGTAATCCTTAGAAACTGGAAATGATCCTTGTGAATTAGAATATGCAGATATGCATCCTTTAAATCTTTAGTTGTCATAAATTGACCCTCCTGAATTAAAGGCATTTTGAAAGGAAGTACCCAAACAATTTTGTTTTTAAGTCCAGAATAGTGCATTTCTTCTTTGGGACAATGAAGAGATTTAAGTAGAAACCCTAACCCTGTTAAGATATTGGAACAGGTTGGATCACTACCATATCCTATAAGTCTTGAACACGTTGAACAAAGACAGCAGCATTTACAGAATCCTTTGAAATATGAGACAGATGAAACTGTTCCCATGGAGGTCTTGTGCAAAAACCTATGTGATATTATATTTGGATATGATATTGAGAACTCAGGGATCCTTAACTGAGTAAGACCAGACTTTCTGAAACCGAGACAATCTGCCCCCTACCAGAAGAGCTTCTGGACACAGGACTCTCCCTTTATGCCAGTGACGTGCAGTGAGGTCAGAGGCAGGTGAGGTACTAGATATGATACGCTGGAGAAACACATATACCACGGGCCGCAAGTACCCCCAACATGGCAGGTTTTAATTATAGCTGAACCAGTGCACAGATGAAATAATCACTCCCAGTGGGGTGCAGGATAGTTAAGTAATAAAATGATAATGTTCCACTGTTCTCTTTATGAATCGAGCTTTATTTTTCCAGACTAATATAAGATAAGGAAGCAAGTGTGTGTACACAAAGTGATAACATAATGAGATCTTATATTACCTGAAACATAACCCATTGTAAAAGGCTGTGGTTTAAAAGCACAACACCAGCTACTTAATATACACAAATAAACCTGAAAATTCAATTTCTCATACATTTTATACTCTGCAGCTCGTATAACAAGTCATAATGTAAATACATTAATATAAAAAAAAAGTTTTCTAGTGTACTATCACTTTAATGATCGACCATCTTGGACTACACAATAATAGACTGCTCTTGTGAAATGCCAAAGACTCTACAATAATAGACAGCTATGACACCTAACATTAATCATTATTACGTCTTGTTGCTTTAAATACTGAGATTTTTCTTAACTGTTATAACAAACCGCCAAATTGTTTTCAATATTTTTTCCCACAACAAAAAAAAAAATTTCTTGACATTTGAACAATGCATTCAGAATAACTTAAAGGGACATGAAACCCAAAATTTTTCTTTAATGATTTCGAAAGCATGCTATCTTAAACAACTTTCAAAATAATTTGTGTTATATAATTTGCTTAATTAACTTTATATCTTTTGTTTAAAAGCATATTTAAATACATTAATTAGATTAAGCTAATTGGTGGCTGCACATAGATGCCGTGTGTGACTGTGATTGGCTCTTTTTGTGCATTGATATTTCTTCAACAAAGGATATCTGAAGAATGAAGCAAATGAAATAATAAAAGTAAATTGGAAAGCTGTATAAAATCATATTCTCTATCTGATATTCGGATTCATGAAAGAAAAATGTTGTGTTTAATGTCCCTTTAAAATACAATAATCCTTTAATGTTAATATACAAAAGAACTGGCTTATATAATGAATATGAGCGTGCCGTGCTCTGTTGCAGACACAAATTGTGTCATTTGTTCCCTATTTCAAAATGTTATTTATCACACACTTTTATTACTGCTTATAATTTGAACTTACAATTATGCAAACGTATGCTCACTACACTACACACACACACATCATATAAATAAATAACAAGGCTAAGGTCACGTGATGAAAATAAAAAAATGCCTCAAACAAAATAATTAGTAGTGACATGGACATGACAGCACTGCAGAAGATTTTGTATACATGAGCTGTGCATCATTTTCACATTGGTTGCTAAGCTCACTGGCATAAAAAAAGAGTCTAAAATGGGTGCCACTGCTTACCAATATTTGCTTGCAGTTGCACTATTTAGTCTGACTTTTTCATGGAGCTTCCAGTCACATGTCACACAGTGTCACTCTATTCAGTCAGTCAGTGTACTCACTGTACTGTCTCTCTCAATAACTAAATAAATCCATTCCATATGCCTGAATTTGAAGAGTGAAAACCATTAACCATATTGTAGTTGTAATGCCATAACAAAACAAAATAATTGAGGAAGGAAATAATATTAATCCACTTATAAGTTAACCAAGAACAGTGAGTCATGGCTGGGTATGATGGTGATCTGCTAATTGTCACCTATATTATAATTATTGGTGACAAACGTTAGCACATCATATACCATGTCATGACTGTTCTTGGTTAACTTATTAGTGGATTAATATTGGTTCATTCATCCTCAATTGTTTTGTTTGTTTCAAATTTCAAACAACTGCAGCAGTCACTGTTGCCATAAAAACCAAACACTTAGACCCCCCGGCCTGGCCTGCCCTGCCCTGCCTTGCCCTACTACTTATTGGTAGTGATGTCGCGAACCTAAAAATTTGGGTTCGCGAACAGAGAACTCCAACTTCCACAAAAGTTTGCGAACCGGCGAACCGGGCAAAACGCCATAGACTTCAATAGGCAGGCGAATTTTAAAACCCACAGGGACTCTTTCTGGCCACAATAGTGATGGAAAAGTTGTTTCAAGGGTACTAACACCTGGACTGTGGCATGCCGGAGGGGGATCCATGGCAAAACTCCCATGGAAAATTACATAGTTGATGCAGAGTCTGGTTTTAATCCATAAAGGGCATAAATCACCTAACATTTCTAAATTGTTTGGAATAAGGTGCTTTAAAACATCAGGTATGATGTTGTATCGATCAGGTAGTGTAAGGGTTACGTGTAAGGGTTACGCCCGCTTCACAGTGCACAGTGTAGGTGATATACCTGCCGTGACCATACTTTGCAGACCAGGTATCAGTGGTCAGATGGACCTTTGCCCCAACACTGTGTGCCAGACATGCCATTATAGCAGACTTAGATGGCTTTGGCGTTGCTTTTTGGTAATTAGAAGGCTGATAAATGCCAATGCGCACCACACGTGTTTTATGCCCAGCAGTGAAGGGGTTAATTAGGGAGCATGTAGGCAGCTTGTAGAGTTAATTTTAGCTTAAGTGTAGTGTAGTAGACAACCCAAAGTATTGATCTAGGTCCATTTTAGTATATTTCATGCCACCATTTCACCGCCAAATGCGATCAAATAAAAAAAATGTTTTCACTTTTTCACAAACTTTAGGTTTCTCACAGAAATTATTTACAAACAACTTATGCAATTATGGCATAAATGGTTGTAAATGCTTCTCTGGGATCCCCTTTGTTCAGAAATAGCAGACTTATATGGCTTTGGCGTTGCTTTTTGGTAATTAGAAGCCTGCTAAATGCCACTGCGCACCGCACGTGTTTTATGCCCAGCAGTGAAGGGGTTAATTAGGAAGCATGTAGGGAGCTTGTAGAGTTAATTTTAGCTTAAGTGTAGTGTAGTAGACAACCCAAAGTATTGATCTAGGCCCATTTTGGTATATTTAATGCCACCATTTCACAGCCAAATGCGATCAAATTTAAAAAAAAACTTAATTTTTTTTGCAATTTTAGGTTTCTCACTGAAATTATTTACAAACAGCTTGTGCAATTATGGCACAAATGGTTGTAAATGCTTCTCTGGGTTCCCCTTTGTTCAGAAATAGCAGACATATATGACTTTGGCGTTGCTTTCTGGTAATTTGAAGGCCGCTAAATGCTGCTGCGCATCACATGTGTATTATGGCTAGCAGTGAAGGGGTTAATTAGGTAGTTTGTAGGGAGCTTGCAGGGTTAATTTTAGCTTTAGTGTAGAGATCAGCCTCCCACCTGACACATCAGACCCCCTGATCCCTCCCAAACAGCTCCCTTCCCTCCCACACCCCACAATTGTCCCCGCCATCTTAAGTACTGGCAGAAAGTCTGCCAGTACTAAAATAAAAGGTTTTTAAAAAAAAATATTTATTTTTTTTAGCATATTTACATATGCTGTGGTGTAGCATCCCCCCTTAGCCCCCAACCTCCCTGATCCCCCCCAAAAACAGCTCTCTAACCCTCCCCATCTGCCTTATTGGCGGCCATCTTGGGTACTGGCAGCTGTCTGCTATTATTTCACAGTCAAAAAAGTTTTTGTTTTTTTTAAAATGTACACTACTGTTACACCAGATATGAGTGGTGGCACTGGGCAAGTGGGCACAGTATACGCTGTGAGCCTGACACACACGCTGGCAGGCAGGCAACTGCAATTACACAGGAAAAAAAAAGCAGACTGATGTTCTAGCCCTAAAAAGGGCTTTTTGGGGTGCTGTCCTTACAGCAGAGATCAGATGAGTCCTTCAGGACTGTAGTGGACACTGAATACACTAGCCTAGCTATCGATTTCCCTATTAAATCAGCAGCAGCTACACTGTCCCTCCTCTCACTAAGAATGCAGCTTCCAAATGAATCTAAAATGGATGCTGTCCAGGAGGTGGGAGGGTCTGGGAGGGAGGGTCTACTGCTGATTGGCTGTAATGTGTATTCTGACTGTGAGGTACAGGGTCAAAGTTTACTCAATGATGATGAATAGGGGGCGAATCGAACATCGCATATGTTCGCCCGCCGAGGTGAACGCGAACATGCTATGTTCACCAGGAACTATTCGCCGGTGAATAATTCACAGCATCACTACTTATTGGCCCCTCTCTAAATAAATTTGAAACTAAAGCAAGGGAAAGGGAGAGCTTGGTAGTGGAAAATAATAAATAAAGCAAACCAAGAGTTAATGCAATTTTTTTCTTAATTTTGTGTAACAGTAAGGTAAGGTAGGTTGGTAAGGTTATCATGATGAATGACAATCATTTCAATTCAGATTCAGGGCCAGTATGGCAGAGTAGTGGATAGTTAGTATAGCTTTTTGTTGTTATTTATATTAATAGTAGTACCTTACCACTAATGGTTAACCTAATAATTAAGGGATTCAAAATGAATCCACATGGCACACTAACATCTGACACATTAAATCAGAATAGTAGTACCTTATCTAACGGTTAACCTAAGGATTAAGGGATTCAAACATTTTTAGGTAAGGTACTACTTTTCTGATCTGATGTGTCAGTGGGCCATGTGG
This sequence comes from Bombina bombina, assembly GCF_027579735.1. NCBI lineage: Eukaryota > Metazoa > Chordata > Amphibia > Anura > Bombinatoridae > Bombina > Bombina bombina. Next base: position 607,122,931 of record NC_069501.1, on the reverse strand, counting down.
ATTAATATACCAAAAAGGAACTTTCTGCGCTAAGATCCCATGACAAAAGTAATGAACAGTATTTATGATATAGATACTAGTCTAAATAACGATGTAAAAAATTGTGTAAAAATACAAATATTACCAACAAATAAACCAGTGAATAGGAGCTCCTAAAAATAACAAGTAACTGCTAGTAAAGTCCGGTGTATTATTCACCACATAAGTCAAATAATGGAGAGAGGCAGGTGAACAGAATAAAAAAGTGTCTCTCACCATAAGATGGAGCCTACTTCGGCTAAAGAATTGTCCCAATCTGCAAATGAATATTGAATCCCAAAGGTGAATCCATTCACTGCGTAAACCTCCAAGGCTCTTAGTTAAGACACGGGGCGGCCGGGTGGTGACGTCACTCGATGTCAGCTACGGAATCTGAGATGCAGCTCCACTGATTTTGAGTTCTTCTCCTCTCAGCCGGAGTACATGCAGAAAAAAGGAAGGGAACATGAGCGCAAACTCGATTCAAGTGAGTTTATTAAAACCACATATATATATATATAGTGCAAGGAAAAATCTGCATTTACAAGATACAAAGTATAAAAAGGCACATAAGGTAAAGCAGATGAACAGGAACAAAATGTGTTAAACGGATACTTTCACCAAATCCCACCAGGTGACTTCCGGACCCCAACACCCATGGCCTGTTTCAAATGGTTAAGACTGCGTGTCTCAATTAAACACACAGATATATGGAACCTCAACGCGTTTCCACCATTTTGCGAATGGGCTTTCTCAAGAGGACAGGTTCATTATGTCTGTATGTGTTACCTGTATCCTATATAAAGTTACTAGTAACCAATCAGGTAAGGAGGTGTGTTACCAACAAACACACCTCCTATGTGATGTCATGATTCTAAAATGAAAATTAACCTCTAGTGTGTTAAGTTACTTATATAAGACATAATATCCAAAGCAAATTGGAAACTGAATAAAAAATAAATACAAAGGATCAATACATTAAAAATATATGCGGAAATGTAAATATATTACCTTACTATAAACTACCAGCTGGATAAGACTATCATATCATAAAAACTACCATATTTTTAAAGATGATAAATGTTGAATTAAAACTAACTAAAAAATAGGACAATATATATTCACATGAAGTTAAAAATGTTCTAAAAGGTATAATTCTTATAAAGAACAAACCTTACATGTGAGCGGCAACATCAATATCTATTTTAAGCCCTAAAGGAGTGAGAGACTTCATTTTATAAATCCAAAGTGTTTCTAACTTGCAGAGTTTTAAAAGTCTATCATGCTCCTTCGGAGGCACCCGGTCAATTACTTGAATTTTTAAACTACTGGGGTCACAATTGTGGACTTCTATAAATTGTCTTGGTACACTATGCTTCTTGATTCTTTCTTTAATGTTGTAAATATGTTCGCATAATCTTCTTTTTATTTTTATTTTAGTGCGGCCAACATAGAACAGGCCACACCCACACTCTTAAAGGTACACTACGAAGGTAGAGTTACAATTACTTCTAATTTTAATCTCAAATGCCTTAGATTTGTCAGAGTTGTGAAATTGGGTTGCTTTGATTATGTGTTTGCACACCAAACAATGCAATTTCCCACATTTTTACGTACTTTTATTTCCAGTTAGCCAATGTGAGTGCAATTTCTTCTCATTCTCAGGAATTGACTAAAGGGGATGTTTTGTATCCAACTTTTTTTGTGTGCACTTTTATAGTCAATAAAGCTGTTCCTCTTAGTAGGCTTCCTATAGTTGGATACTGCAATCACATTGTTAACATCTGTGTAGAGTTAGGTCTAAGAACTCGATAGAGGTCTTAGAGTGGGTACCCGTGAATTTTAAATTTAAATCATTGTGGTTCAAATACTCATAAAAATTCATTGCCCCTCCACAATATGATGATGTCATCGATATAACAATGGTATTTGACTATATTATGTTCATACTTATTACCATTCCATATATGCAAATTTTTAAAATAATTCATTAATAAATTTGCATATGAGGGCGCAAAAGTTGTCCCCATAGCTGTCCCTTGGGTTTGTAAATAAAAAACCTCTTCAAACAAGAAATAATTGTGAGTAAGTATGAACATAATACTGTCATTAAGGAATTGGGCATTAATCCCAGAGAAATCACATCTGGTAAGTTCTGTTACCACAGCACCCACACCAGCATCATGGGGGATGCAGGTGTAAAGTGTGGAAACATCACAGGTGATCCACCACATGTTGTTATCCCATGCGATTCCCTCAAAGAGCTTAATAACCTCTTTAGTGTCCTTCAGAAATGCACGTGTTTGACTAACTAACGGTTGTAAGTATGAATCTACATACTTGACAGATTGTCACAAAGAGAGCCAATGCCAGAGACAATAGGTCTTCCTGGTGGATTGGCTGCATCTTTGTGCACCTTAGGCAAATGGTAGAACAGAAATATATTGGGATGAGAATTGGACACAAACCTATATTCATTAATATTAAGAATTCCTGCATTTTTTGCTTCCATTAATAATTTTTCTAGGTCTTTATTGAATTTGACTGTGGGGTCCTGTTTGAGGATTCTATACGTTTTAGTGTCATTGAGAAGTTTATAAGCCTCTTTTTGAATTACTACGCCTCTGCCCTTGTTGGCAGAGTGGATTACAATATCATTATTTTTACTTAATTTTTGTAGGGCTTTTCTTTCCAATATACTCAAATTGTCATTGTGTTTATTCAATATTTTATTCTCATCTTTGAATGCAGTTTCTATATAATTTAATACTAATTTAGTGAAAACGGGAATTTGGTCACCCTGGGATCCTACCGGGAAATTTAGAGTGTATAATTTAAAAATTAGGATAATGTATAGACAGATTAAAAAGTTCCTCTAGTTCAATATTATTTTGGTTGTCAGAACCTAGATCTCCAGGGGGCTCTCTCATGGTCCCCTCTCCTTCTAGGTTTTGTAAAACCCTAATAGAATCTAAATCTGATGCTTCTATAAATTCCACGCTATTCTGTTGCCTATTTAAAGGATTTTTTAAAAAAATGTCTTTTGAGAGTGATTTTTCTTATATATTTATGGACATCTACAAAGGTCTCAAATTTGTAAGGTTTGGACTTTGGAGCAAAATGTAAGCCCTTATTAAGCAACTTAATATCCTCATTGCTCAGATTAATTTCATTATATTGATGACATCATCATATTGTGGAGGGGCAATGAATCAGAGATTGTAGATTTTTATGGGTATTTGAACCACAATGATTTAAATTTAAAATTCACGGGTACCCACTCTAAGACCTAACTCTCTACACAGATGTTAACAATGTGATTGCAGTATCCAACTATAGGAAGCCTACTGAGAGGAACAGCTTTATTGACTATAAAAGTGCCCACAAAAAAAGTTGGATACAAAACATTCCGTATATTCAATTCCTGAGAATGAGAAGAAATTGCACTCACTTTGACAACTTCCATAAAGAGGCTGAATGCTTAGAAAGAAACATTTTTGAAGAAGGGATATGATCAAAAATTGTTGACAGACTCTAAGGCAAATGCATTTAAAAGGAATAGGGAACAGTTTTCATAGAAAATGGGAATGGAGGCAGGAGGCACGTCAGTCTAGGCAAGGAATGCCTTGGGTTGTAAGAGTAGACCAGGTAATGACGGTTCCCCTTCACCAGTGATGAAGGGAGAAACACTAGAAGAATTAGTCATAAGAGATTATATTGATATCTGATTCATAGATCCTAAGGGACCAAATGTTAGGTTTGTTTGTTCAGTTATTGTTTGTTCGATTAATTTCATTTTTTAGTAATAGGAAATTGAGTTAAATGCTGACTGTCTTTCATGGGAAACATATCAGGTATGAGATACCAGTTTTGAGAACTTATTGTATACAAAGGATATCAATGACAGAAATGTAAACTTGAAAACGAAATGTACTAAACTTTGTATGTCAATGCCTGATGAGATGATTGTAAACCACTGTATAAGACATGTGTTATGTTGGAAGATGTTGTCTCAATAAAAACTATTTTAACATAAAAGGAATAGGGAGGATTTAATAATCACTAAGTCACCATCTAATAAAGAACAAAATCAACCAGGGGAGGCTCCCATTATGTTAATCTCAACCTATAATGAAGGCTCCAATAAGATTAAAAATATTCTTAAAAAACATTTTCCAATTTTAGAGGCAGACCCTATATTAGACAGCCAGATAGGGGAACTACCTGTAGTCACTTTTAAGAAAGGTAAAAACCTAAAAAAATATCTTAGCCCCTAGCAAGTTGGAAAAAAAGTGTGACAATAGAAACAACAACTCACAAGCAGAAAATTGGCTAACTGGAAATAAAAGTACATAAAAATGCAATGTTTGATGTGCAAACACATAAACAAAGCAACCCAATTTCATAACTCTGACAAATCTAAGGAATTTGAGATTAAAATTAGAAGTCATTTTTGCTCTACCTTCGTAGTGTACCTTTTAGAGTGTGGGTGTGGCCTGTTCTATGTGGGCCGCGCTAAAATAGAAAGAAGATTATATGAACATATTTACAACATTAAAGAAAGGATCAACAAGCATAGTGTGCCAAGACACTTTATAGAAGTCCACAATTGTGACCCCAGCAGTTTAAAAATTCAAGTAATTGACTGGGTTCCCCCGAAGGAACATGATAGACTTTTAAAACTCTGCAAGTTAGAAACACTCTGGATTTATAAAATGAAGTATCTCACTCCTTTAGGGCTTAATATAGATATTGATGTTGCCGCTCACATGTAAGGTTTGTTCTTTATATAAATATTAGGTTCAGGTTCATTAAAACTTCATGTGTATCTATATTGTCCTATTTTTTAGTTAGTTTTAATTCAACATTTATCATCTTTTAAAATATGGTAGTTTTTATGATATGATAGTCTTATCCAGCTGGTAGTTTATAGTAAGGTAATATTTTTACATTTCCACATATATTTTTAATGTATTGATCCTTTGTATTTATTCTTTATTTAGTTTCCAGTTTGCTATGGATATTATGTCTTATATAAGTAACTTAACACACTAGAGGTTAATTTTCATTTTAGAATCATGACATCACATAGGAGGTGTGTTTGTTGGTAACACACCTCCTTACCTGATTGGTTACTAGTACCTTTATATAGGATACAGGTAACACATACAGGCATAATTAGCCTGTCCTCTTGAGAAAGCTCGTTCGTAAAATGAGGGAAATGCGTTGAGGTTCCATATATCTGTGTGTGTAATTGAGACACACAGTCTTACCCATTCAAAACAGGCCAGAGGTGTTGGGGTCCGGAGGTCACCTGGTGGGATTCGGTGAAATTATCCGGTTAACACATTTTTTTTTGTTCATCTGTTTTATCTTATGGGCCTTTTTATACTTTGGGCTCCATGTACTAAGCAGTGGGTTCTCAACTCGCGAAGCTGTCCGCCTGCCTTTGCTACACACGGGCAGCAAATCTGTTGATCCGCTTGCCCGTATGTATCATTACATACTCATCGGAGTGTTTAATGCCCGCCCCTTCAATTACGCGACCAATCACGACCTGAAGGGGTGGTAAATCACCGAGAGCGAGCAAGCTCTCTGTGATTTTCCATCGCCACCTCAGTGGTGGCGTAGGGTGTAAGAAGCAGCGGTCTAATGGCCGCTGCTTCTTACATTGCGGGAAGCAGGCTCGCATATGGGAAACTGCCCCGCAAAGGCTCTGGAGCAGCTTTCACTGCTTCGTACATGGAGCCCTTTGTATTTTTGTAAGTGCAGATTTCTCCTTGCACTATATATATATATATATATGTGGTTTTAACCCCTTAATGACCAGCGAAGTACCCTGTATGTCACTGGCCTTTTTTTGGGACTTGATTGTTTTATAGCGCAGTCTTGCCACCAGCGTTAAGACTGCTCTATTTCGCAAAGCCTGCTGGAGGGAGGGCATTAATAGCGTGTTCTTGCAAGACTAATGCTATTATGTCCTGAAAAAACCCTTAACGACATGTGACATACAGGGTACATTGTGGTCATTAAGGGGTTAATAAACTCACTTAAATTGAGTTTGCGCTCCTGTTCCCTTCCTTTTTTTCTGCCATGTGGATTCATTTTGAATCCCTTAATCCTTAGGTTAACCATTAGGTAAGGTACTAGTTTTCTGATCTGATGTGTCAGTGTGCCATGTGTTGATTAATTTTAAATCCCTTAATCATTAGGTTGACCGTTAGGTAAGGTAGTACTACTACTATTCTGATCTGATCTGATGCGTCAGTGTGCCATGTTGTGGATTAATTTTGAAATTTGAATCAATTCAAAATTAATCCACATGGCACACTGACACATCAGATCAGAATAGTAGCCAAGAGGTAAAACCCCCATACTGTACTTCCATCCATAGTATACTCACTCTCACTCACTACTACACAGTGTGTCCTTCCTTGCCCAGCAAAATAGCAAATACAACGCTACAGAAGATGTACTAAATTAATAACACATTGGATTCTCATTTTTGACTGACTAAAGGAGTGCTCAGTCAGTGCAGTAACCATTATCAATAATCAATCCAATGATATCCCTCAGTAACATACAGTTAGCGCCTGGCTGCTTCAAATTTTCAATCATTATTATCATACTTATTTGACTAGTTAAGTAGTTAAAGGAGATGAATGCTGAGTGCACAAGTAACCATTATCCCTGACGGTGACCCTCCTCCGTAACACATACAGCAGCCGATAGCAGTTAGGTTGTTGTTAGCATTAGCAACGCCTAGCTGCTTCAAATTTTCATGACATGCGCACAGTGTGAGTGTTAAAAAAATTAAACTTTTTGGTCAGTCACTGACCTGATTATGCAGTAGAACTTAGACTGTCTTAAATTATTACCCCAAGGATTAATGCAGAACAGCTTGAAGTACTGAATAAAGAGATAACGGAGGAGGAAATTGCCTCGGCAATAAAGAAAGCTGCCAATGGCAAAGCTCCAGGTCCAGATCTAATTCCAGTAGAATTTTATAAAATATTGGAGGAGGATGTCGTTTGCATTTTGGGGAGATTATATAATAGCTATTTTGTGGAAAATGTTAAACCCTCTAGGTATTTCTCAGCGGCGAATGTAACATTAATATATAAAAAGGACAAGGACGCAGAATGTATGGACTCTTACCGTCCAATTTCCCTATTGAATTCCGACTACAAACTTATGGCTAGTATTCTGGCAAACAGACTTAAAAGTATCATAGGGGATATTATACACACAGACCAAACTGGATTTATGCCAGGTAGGACCTCACAGAAAAATATTAGAACTGCTATGTTCTTAATAGAGCAGGCATTAACTGGAAAGAGTAAAAAGGAAAAACAAGACTCAGACTTTGCTCTACTGACAGTCGATGCCCATAAGGCTTTCGATAGTATTACCTGGGATCATCTATTTTCAGCATTGAACAGTTTTGGGATAATGGGAAATTTTTCAAACTTTATCAAATTAATCTATCAGGACCCTATTTCCTACATATTAGTTAACGGCCTGAGTTCCCCAGGGGTTACACTCCAGAAAGGAACAAGACAAGGGTGTCCATTGTCACCATTACTTTTTAATATTTCATTAGAACCCCTGGCAATTAGATGTAGGAACAGACTAGAAGGAGTCTTATCAGGTGATAAAAGATAAGTACTGTCGCTATATGCGGACGACATCCTCTTCTATATTTGTAATTCCAGAGTAAACATACCACACATAACCAGCATAATTGATGAATTTAGTAAATTCTCAGGATACAAAATTAATTTAAAGAAATCCGAGATTATGTGGATTATTAAAAAAAGAAATAGCTTGGTCGATAACCCGTTCAAACTTGCAGAAGGGAAGATTAAATATCTAGGGATTATTCTATCAAAGAATTTAGACGACTGGTCCAGCTTAAATTATGCACCTATCTGGCTGAAATGTACTGATTCTTTAAAAACCTGGGCTAAACTTCCACTGTCTCTATCAGCAAAAGTATTACTTATTAAAATTATGCTTTTTCCAAAAATTCTCTTACTCATGCAAAATATACCAGTGTTTATCCGAGCTAAAGATATCCAAAAATTTCATTCTGAATGTTCACAGTTTTTTTGGGGTAAGGGGAAACCACGGATAGGATTTAAAAATTTGGCTCATTTGACAATTGATGCCGGATTCGCCTTCCCTAATCTAAAAGTATATAACTTGGTCTGTCTTGCAAAAAAAGCGCTAGACTGGATATCGGGGGTAGAATATGTAACTAATTACCAAAATGAGGAAAAGGCGATAGCCCCCCTATCCTTGAAAGCTTTACTACACTATCCAGTTTCGAGATTAATGAAAAAAGCTAAGTATAAGTACACAATTCAAAACATAACTGTGGCATGGAAAAAAATATGCCAAACGCTTCAAGTAAACTTTAAAATATCACAGTATTTACCTATAAGGGGGAATCCTGACTTTATAAGCGGGATGGAATCAAGTGTATTTAGTGATTGGACTAGGAAAGGACTAATCTGGATCAGCCAGCTAATTGATTACTAAACAATGACTGTTAAACCTTTTGAACTTCTGGCCAAAGAATTTAAGTTGGAAAAAAGGCAATTCTATGCGTATTTACAGGTACGACATTTTATTGATAGTAATAATCTAACAGCGGACAGTCCAAATAATTTGAAAGACATAGACACAATTATTAGAATTTATTGTTCAGGGAAACATTCCATTTCCTACATGTACAGAACTATTATGTCCTTACAGGCTAAAGCTAAAATTAGAATACTCCATGCGAAGTGGTGTGAAGATGTCAGGGAGAGTAATTTAGATCTTTTTAGAAAAAGTTTAGTTCTGATTACAGACTACTCCCGAGAGATTTCATTCAGAGAATCCCACATTAAATTATTAAACAGAGCATATCTTACTCCCCGATCGATGTCGAAGTGGAAGATTGTGCAAGCTATTAAATGCACAAGATGTAGTGCCCTGGACACCGATTTGATACATGCCTTTTTTTCTTGTCCTAAAATATACAATTTTTGGTGTAAGGTAGAATATTGGCTGAACAAATTTATACCGAATAAAATAAAGTTAAGCCTAGAACTAATAATATTTCTTGCACAACAGACAGAGATCCGCAATAAACAACTAATTAACACAGCTATCTTGGTGGCGAGACAACTAATTCTTAGAAATTGGAAAGCAAAGAACGCACCTAGTATAGCTACATTCACAAAGGAAATGTTACTTCAAATGACACTAGATTTTAAAGACCACTTGATCTTTCTGGAGAGTAAAATAAATTCATTGTTGATAAAATGGGAGAAGTTTCTATTATCCCATTTGTGTGATATACAAAGACAAATAATCTCACCACTGCAGGATTCGCAGACATTTCAACAGTTAACCTTGTTAAATAAATACCAACATTTGGCAACATGACTATGTATAAAGAGAACCATGAATAATTAGGGAGGAGGGAAGTAGGGGAGAGGAGTTGGTTTTAATTATATATGTTTCTTTTTTCTTTTCTTTTTTTTTTCTCTTTTTTTATTATTTATATATATGTATCTGTATTGATTGTAGATAGAGTCCTATCATAAAGGAAAAAAGACCAAAAGTAAGACATACGATCTGAGGAAGATTATAGACAATTCAGCTACCCCTGTAATATTAAATTTTCTATAAGAAGGGTTTCCTCTGTAGTTGCAGAGTATCAACTGGCTACTTGAATGATTGAGGAGGTAGAGTCTAAGTAGAAAGGCAAAAACACACCTGAATATAGGATGTTGATTTATAAGTTAAGACTTAATCTATATAAATTAGTACCCTGCTACTTCAAAATCAGTGTAAGCACCCTGCGAGGTGAAATGTGAGCCTAAGATGTTGGGCTAAATTTTTGTTTTGGTATACCATGCGAGGTGAAAGGTAAGCCGAATTGTAAGGCATTTATTTTTGCTTTTGGTAAATAAATAAATGTTATAAAAAAAAAAAAAGAACTTAGACTGTCACTATAGACAACAAGAAGATGAAGACACCACCACTGACGGTCACGATGAAGAAGCCACCGACTTCACATCTGGTCTGACTCTGACACACTGACTCACTGGCTAGTGCTAGCCTTCCTCTCTGAGTCTCACACATTCAGACTCAGTCACAACCAGTCCGGAGGGGAGTTGTGCTGTTGTGGATGGCAGTAGTCACTAACTCATCAGCACTAGCTCTGAGCTCTCATATGACCACCTGAGCCTCTCACAGAACAGGCATGCATGTGACAGAGCGTCTCACTCCGCGCCTCGCATTCCCGCCTGGCAGTCAGTCACAGAGTGTCAGAAATGCTCCTGTCTGATTGGCTGAGAGGCGGGCAGGGCTCCCGAGGCTTCTAGAGACCAGCCTCCGGTGGGAGCGGTATGGGCCGCAAAGAGATAAGCATTAAGCTTATTCGCCACTGGGTGGCAGTCTCTAGCTGCCCATACAAAAAAATGCATTCCTATTGCGCAATGGAAGGGGAGCTGAATGGCTAACAGCCTCTACTTCCTTGCGCAATATGAATGTGTAAGTTCTAATTGTGTTGTAATTTATTATTATCACTAATAGATCAGAATTTGGGCACGGCGGCGGGTGGTGGGGTGGGGGGTAGGGGGGATACCTTTGATGACAAAAAAAATATTTTTTTTTAAATGTTTTTTTTTTATATTTCATTATTAAAGAGTGTAATTACACACCAGTGTTAATTTTGTCAACTAAAACTAGATAAAAATGACTATAAAACTAAAAATTCTGATGACTAAAATACGACTAAAACTAAAAATGACATTTTAGTCAAAAGACTATGACTAAAACTAAATCAAAATTTGCTGACAAAAACATTTTATGCAAGGTGTTAATCAATCCATATCTAATTACTGCTCTTTTGTAAAATTTTCTAAACTTAATGTTATTAAATTTTAAGATATATAAGGACATGTTATATACCACAACAGTTAAATCTGTTAAATCTGTATTGCATGTTCAAACCTTAATACCATAAATAAAAACAGGTTAATAAACCTTTACTTCAGGAGTATAGAATGAGTTTGGAAGTTCTAGAGCAGTGCTAATATCGTTGCCAAAAATGTTTAGAATCTGTGAACAATCAATTAATTCTTCCTATAGAAATAAGCATAACCCATGAGTATGGGTTTATGTTATGCTGTGCCTGTGCTAGCTGCAGAAACTTTTTGTTGAGTTGAGCTACTTGATACTTGTTTTAATTAGTAACAGAGAACTGTTAAAGTTTTTACATTGGGTAATATGTTCAATACAGCCAATGCAGTTTACAGTTAGTTTTTTTATATATTTTATATATATATTTTAATATATATTTATATATATATTATATATACTTCTGTTTGTTTATAAAAAATGGTTTTATTTCATTTTAAGTTTAATAAAGATGTTACATATCACAACGGCTAAATCTGTGTCTGTATTGCATATTTAAACCTTAATACCATAAATAATAACAGGTGTTATGTTTACTCCTGGAGTATATAATCAGTTTGCAAATTATAGAGAAATGCTTAAATAATGCATTAAACTTTAACTAAACCCCTTAGATTTTAGTCGACTAAAATCTACTGGAGATTCAGTAAACTAAAACTAGACTAAAACTAAAACAATTCAGATGACTAAACTATGACTAAAACTAAAATGGCATTTTAGTCAAAAGACTAAAACTAAGACTAAATTGAAATTTGACGTCAAAATTAACACTGTTACACAAATTGGACAGGTGAGGCGCTGCCTCACCTGCCTTCTATTAATGCACATCACTGCTTTATGCAGATTTCTGATTTTAGTTTGGCTTCTTAGTCTGTTTTTAGACCAAGAAGATCCTAGTTTCCAGGAAGATTTGGAGGATTCAGACTTTTGGTTGGAGAGGGACGTCTGATCTCTAGGGGAACAAAAGGAATGAAAACTATTTGTTTGTTTGTGCTTCCCCTTAGATTTCTTGTCCTGAGGTAGAAAAGCCCCTTTCCCCCCGTGACAGTTTTGATAATAGAATCCAATTCTGATCCAAAAAGCATCTTCCCTTTAAAAGGGACTGATAATAGCCTATTCTTTGAAACCATGTCAGCTGACCAAGCTTTAAGCCAAAAAGCTCTCCTTAAGAAAACAGCAATGGACATATTTTTTACATCAATTTTGATGATGTCAATGAATGCATCACAAATGAAATCATTAGCCATTATGAGGACTTTAATGCAGCTGGTAATATCCTCAGAAGATTGATCAGAAACCATCGGAGAAAGAGAATCACACCAGAACAACACCACAGCGGCCACACTGATGATTGCTACTGCAGGTGTAAGCTGAAGAGTTCATTGGGAGAATAATTTCCTAACCAAGGACTCAGATATGCGATCTATTGGATCCCTAAACCAAGAACTACCCTTCATAGGAATAGTAGTGCATCTAGCTAAGGTAAAAATAGCTCCATCAACCTTAGGAACTACTTCCCAGATGGATAAATTCTTCTCTGAAAGTGGATACACTTTTTTTTAACGATTATTTGAAGGTGCAAAAGGAATGCCTGGTGTCTTCCATTCTCTGGCTATATAACCAAGTCTGGTGCTTCAAAAGCCTTAGGTACTTTAGGTGGAACTTTAAACTCTTGATTCAACTTATTTACAGGTTTGGAATCCTCTGGATTCGGTTCTGATAGCTCCAAGGTATTCATAACTTCTTGAATCAGGAAGTGTATATGTTACACTTTAAATCTAAACTTGGAATCAGCCTCAGGCTCAGGTATAGGATCAAGGTAAGAGGAGACGTCACCCTCAGAACCCTCAGATAGAGACCCAGCCCGGTCAGAGATTTGTAAGAGCTTTGTAAGGTTGGTGGTAACTGAGCCTGGGGGATATAACCCTGCGTATTACAGATAGTGCAAGGTAAAACTTCAGAATTTTACTTATGTTTATTTGGTTTGGGAAAACTGGTAAAATCTTGGTCATAGTCTTTTGAAAACTGGATTTAAAGTGATTGTCAATCCTAGCATTTGTGAAACGCTAGGATTGACCATTGGAACAAATAAAGGGAACTTTCAGTCATGAAGTATAAAATACTTCATGCTGAAAGTTTATTTATTTGTTACAAGCGTTTGCCACACTGAGCTTCTCAAGCAGCCCACGGCAGAATGCTGTTTTGCTAAGAGGTGACGTTTCCAGCATGGCTCTTGGCTACAACGTCACCTCTCAGCAAAACAGCATTCTGAGGGTACTCACCCACCTCCTGGGCATATAAAGGGTTAAAACTGGTGCCAGATAGCTTGTAGGGTCTGCAGACAGGCCCAGAGTAAATTTCCCAGCTACTGGGAGATCCATTGAGGGAGAGAAAAAGGGAGCCGGGGGGGGGGGGGTAGAGCCTAAAGCTGTAATGAAGGCCTGTGTGAAAAAAACACTAAAACACACCATAAACATATTTTTTTAAATAAAAACTTTGATCCCCCTTGTGTCCCTAACCTCATTCATCATGAGCTAATCCACTAACTGCATAAGGCAATTAGCGGTTTTCTTAAAGAGACAGTGTATCTTTTTTGATCTGAGAGGAAATAAAGTAAACTCAGAACTAAAACATACCAAGGGCTGCTAAGGGGTAATAAGGCAACGAAAAAAGAGGAATTTTAACTATGAATTCCATATTCTTTGTTGTTAAACACATAGGTAAAGTGCTATGTGTAAAGGCTGAGAACCCCCAACTATGTAGTACCTATTAAAGGAGAGTACTAGGGATAGTTCCTGGGCTGTGTTTAGTATATACCAGCAACCTCTCAGGTGGAGGCTAAGAGACAGGGTTGCCATGATGCCTGAGGGCAATTATGGCTGAGAGATTTACCCGTGAGAGTACTGACATGCCATAATTGAGGTATTCCTTTACCCCAGCTTCACTCAAAATCTTGGAGAAATTATCTTGAAGTCTTCCCTGAGTGAAGATGGAATAAATGTTCTGGATCTCAAGTCAGGTCTGAGCTCCCAATAAATGATTAGTAATAAAATCTAGCTTGCAGTGCACCACTCTCAACCTCTCTCCATGGAGGCCAAGAACAAACTGAGTGGAGAGCAGGTGGGACGGATTAAAGTTCTTGTGATGGTTCTTGACCTCCTCAATGTGGCAGGAAATATATCCCTACGTGTTATGGACACCTATGGACTCTCCTCAATTTACAAAATAAATAGTTCTATTTAAATACATTCAAGCGCATTTTAATTTTACTTTTATTTCCTTTTCAATTTCCAAGCCAGTGAGCATCAGTGTCCCAGTACTCAGTACTAATTCCCCTTAACAGCCTTTACTTAATAATTGTTCTAAAAAAATATTTGTATTGTGTTTAACTTCTGCTCTTTCAAATGTGTTAGCTCTGCCCCATTGCTAAATAGGAATGGAGAAATACCAACATCTCCTTGAATAAATAACCAAACAGTGAATTTTACTTACTAATTTTAAAGACCTCTTGCTTTTGTTAGTCCCACGCACGCTTGAGAGACCATAACGCAAATTCTTTAATCTAAATTTTCCAAATCCTAAACAAAAAAAATCCTAAACCAACTATTTTATTTGCAGCATTTTAATTATCTTCAAAGCCTCTCTGCGGAATGTAGGACAGGCACATTTTATTACACAATGGCAACTAGGTGTTTAATGTTCCTTTAACCCCTTAATGACAGTCGATATTCCCTGTACGTTTGCTGTTGTTTTCATTAGTGGCAAGACCACACTATTTCCTAATGCCTCCTGGTGTCATGTAGTAACAGTGTTTCTCTGTTAGCGAGACCCACACTATTACAGGGCACGCAACATACAGGATACATCCATGTTGTTAAAGGGTTAATAACTAAGATTGTTTACTCACTAGCAAAAAGGCTGGAATCATATTATATTTAAGTTATGAGTTATGTATTTATGAATATGATAGGCAGCTAATTGATCGAGAAACTAAAAACATTTCTAAAATCTAAAGATTTGTGTTTCTTTTTTTTCTCTGCAACCACAGGAAAATAAATAAATAAAAAATGTTTATGCTAAGAATGTTTCCCAGATTGCTTAATTATATCATACCTATGGTTTACCCTAATGGCCTGCAAACTGTTGCTTTGTTATGTTGTGCAAGTATCCATTTAAAGGGACATAGTTGTTTTTCTTGTATGAAAGAGGAATGAGATATGTTGAGAAAAATAGTTTTTATTAAAAGCTGTGTTAAAGTAAAATTAATATTTCATAATGTATGCTATACTCATTGCAGATTAGCAGTCAGACACTGTCTGCACACATGGATGTCAGGCAAACCTAATTATAAATAAATAAAAAAAATCAACACAATAACAAGAATTTTCTCTTTAATTAAGGGAGTGTTTAATACCAGTAAAAATAACTTACGGCCTGTTTAAACAATACAAAGCAACAATAATATGTGTCATACTTTCCATGTCATTGCTGATTAAGAAGAAACTGCTATGTAATTCCAATTGGTTACCGTCTGCTTTTTTTCTTATTTAAAAATATGAGGAAAGTTGTGCACTCTTAGGTACTGGGGCCATTCTTATGTACTGGGGCTACACATTCTCAAATTTAGACATGTTGTGCATGGGCTGAGGGACCAGCAATGTCACACATTGTTTCACTTCCTCTTTAATGTCACTTTGAGCAAGTGCACTGGGTCATTCAAGGTAAGTGTGGTTTTATGTCCATTTAAACCATGAAATAAATATGTGTACAATCAAAGGGACATAAAAGTCAATATAAAAAACTAATTACTTTAAACAAACAGGGATCTTTGTTGCATTTTCACAAGAATACATCCGGCTCCATAAACAGCCAAATGCCATAAGCGGCTGCTTATTGAAATCAGCAATATTTAGCACAGTGGTAGCCATGCTCCCTCAAAGAGTGTAATACATATACACTTTGATCAATTATGGATACCTTTAGGTAAATGGGAACTAATTAAAGTTCATTCAAAAACTAGTGTTTACCAGTCTTGAATGCCCTCCATCTTGTGTCAACTTTGAATTAGCTGATTTGTTGGTGCCACACTCCTTGCAATGAGTTGCTCTCTTTGTCAGAGGACAAGCTGAAACTAGAGACAATTTATCACATTGCCTAAAGCAGTGACAGGGCTTGGTGTTTATTTTGTTTAACTACACATTTCACCAACTGAACAGTTTAGGAGACTAGATTACGAGTCTTGCATTAGCCTTAAAAAGCAGCGTTGAGAGTTCCCAATGCTGCTTTTTAACGCCCGCTGGTATTACGAGTCTGGCAGGAGAGGGTCTACCGCTCACTTTTCTTCCACGACTCAAGCTTACCGCAAATCCCCTTACATCAATTGCGTATCCTATCTTTTTAATGGGACTTGCCTAACGCCGGTATTACGAGTCTTGGAAGAAGTGAGTGATAGACCCTCTCCTGTCAAGATTCCTACCGCATTTAAAAGTCAGTAGTAAAGAGTTTTATGGGCTAACGCCGTAACATGAAACTCTTAACTAAAGTGCTAAAAAGTACACTAACACCCATAAACTGCCTATTAACCCCTAAACCGAGCCCCCCCCCCACATCAGAAACACTTAAATAAAGTTTTAAACCCCTAATCTGCCAACCGGACATCGCCGCCACTGTAATAAATATATTAACCCCTAAACCGCTGCACTCCTGCCTCCGCAAACACTAGTTAAATTTTATTAACTCCTAATCTGCCGGCCCTAACATTGCCGACACCTATCTACATTTATTAACCCCTAATCTGCCACCCCCAACGTCGCCGCTACTATATTAAATTTATTAAACCCTAAGTCTAACCCCCCTAACTTAAATATAATTTAAATAAAACAAAATTTAATTACTACAATTAAATAAATTAATCCTATTTAAAACTAAATACTTACTTATAAAATAAACCATAAGATAGCTACAATATAACTAATAGTTACATTTGTATCTATCTTAGGGTTTATATTTATTTTACAGGCAACTTTGTATTTATTTTAACTAGGTACAATAGTTATTAAATAGGTATTAACTATTTAATAGCTACCTAGTTAAAATAAGTACAAATTTACCTGTAAAATAAATCCTAACCTAATTTACAATTACACCTAACACTATCATTAAATTAATTACATAAACTATTTACAATTAAATTAAATAAACTAAAGTACAAAAAAAAACCAAACACTAAATTACAGAAAATAAAAAAATAATTACAAGAATTTTAAACTAATTACACCTAATCTAATCCCCCTAATAAAATAAAAAAGCCCCCCAAAATTATAAAATTCCCTACCCTATACTAAAGATAGAAGATGCCGCCTGGATGAAGCCTTCTGCCCGTCTGGAGGTCCTCTTCTGCCCGGATCGGATGAAGACTTCTGCCCCTCTGGAGGACCACTCGTGCCCGGCTGGGTGAAGACGGCTCAAGGTAGGGTGATCTTCAAGGGGGTAGTGTTAGGTTTTATTAAGTGGGGATTGGGTGGGTTTTAGAGTAGGGTTTTAATGTTGGGGGGGTACTGTATTTTTTTTTAAAGGCTGATTACTTTGGGGCAATGCCCCACTAAAGCCCTTTTAAGGGCTATTTGTAATTTAGTATAGGGTAGGGAATTTTATTATTTTGGGGGGCTTTTTTATTTTATTAGGGAGATTAGATTAGGTGTAATAAGTTTAAAATTCTTGTAATTATTTTTTTATTTTCTGTAATTTAGTGTTTTGTTTTTTTTTCACTTTAGTTTATTTAATTGAATTGTAGTTAATTGTAGTTAGTTTATGTAATTAATTTAATGATAGTGTAGTGTTAGGTGTAATTGTAATTTAGGTTAGGATTTATTTTACAGGTATATTGGTATTTATTTTAACTAGGTAGCTATTAAATAGTTAATAACTATTTAATAACTATTGTACCTAGTTAAAATAAATACAAAGTTGCCTGTAAAATAAATATAAACCCTAAGATAGATACAAATGTAACTATTAGTTATATTGTATCTAGCTTAGGGTTTATTTTATAGGTAAGTGTTTAGTTTTAAATAGGATTAATGTATTTAATTGTAACAATTTTATTTCATTGTATTTAAATTATATTTAAGTTGGGGGGGTTAGAATTAGGGTTAGACTTAGTTTTAGGGGTTAATAAATTTAATATAGTAGCGGCGACGATGCGGACGGCAGATTTGGGGTTAATAAATGTAGGTAGGTTGCAGCAACATTGGGGGGGCAGATTAGGGGTTAATAAATATAATGTAGGAGTCTGCGATGTTGGGGGCAGCAGATTAGGGGTTCATAGGGATAATGTAGGTGGCGGCTGTGTCCGGAGCGGCAGATTAGGGGTTAATAATATAATGCAGGTGTCAGCGATGTCGGGGGCGGCAGATTAGGGTTTAATAAGTGTAAGATTAGGGGTGTTTAGACTCGGGGTTCATGTTAGGGTGTTAGGTGTAGACATTAATTTTATTTCCCCATAGAAATCAATGGGGCTGCGTTAGAAGCTGAACGCTGCTTTTTTGCAGGTGTTAGGTTTTTTTGCCGCTGAATCTGCCCCATTGTTTCCTGTGGGGAAATCGTGCACGAGCATGTTTTGCCAGCTCACTGCTACCGTAAGCAACGCTGGTATTGAGGTGAGATGTGGAGCTAAATTTTGCTCTAAGCTCACCTTTTTGCGGCTAACGCCGGGTTTAAAAAAACCTGTAATACCAGCGTTGTCTTAAGGGAGCTCATTAGCAATGCACCCCTGTTACCGCAAAACTCGGAATCTCGGTGTATAAGAGGTAACTATTTAATACACAAGACAGTAATAAGCAAGATGGATGCTGGGTATAGTTAGATATGCTGGAAAGATTAGATTTAGGCCAGTATGATTAAAGGGACACGATATGCATATGCTAAATCACTTGAAAGCATTACTGTAAAAAGCTGGCAAGAAAATATCACATGAACATCTGCAGAATTAAATAAAACAGCTAATAAGCTCCATCAGTGTTGAGTTTACACTTTTCTTCATCGTGATCTCATGGGATTTTGCTGAAATCTTTAAAGTTTTTATGGTAAACTTACTGAAAATGGAGGGGTGTGTCCAAGCAGCGTTCTGGACAGGACGCACATCCTGAGAGCTCCAAGTAGAAGTTTCAACAATCCGCCGATTGTTACCTTTACACGGCAAGATTAAACATAGAATACACAAAGGTTTCACAGTACTGTAAACTGTGACCCATATTATCTCTCTTAGCCGTGTCGATGACGCTGGAGATCCAGTTTGGAAGATAAAAGTCTAAGGCGGCGGCCTATTGATAGGCATTCACCTCCCCCCGGGAAGAGCCGGGTAATCAGTGCTGCTAGGTAAACTAGTTTACTCTTCACCACCCAATATTATTCAGTCATCAAGCTATATGACTACATTTTATTCCTGAAAATTTCTTAAACCCCTTAAGTAAGGGAGAGTCAGCTTTATTCAGTGGAGCATGCTAAACATGGCGGAGGGGAGAAGCATGACACGTCAAGAGGAACTATTTGCGCAACTTGAACTTTCCATGCTCAGACTAATAGAGAGCGCACCGTATGATCACTTGCTAAAATGCTTAAGCCCTGAAAACGAGACTGCATATCTAACGGATTCACAAGAAAGAATGGCGAACAAGAAAACCAAAACCGACAATACAATACACAAAATGGAGGATCCACATAGCTTGGGGAGTAATCTCCCGGCCACCGTTACGCAGAGTGATGCATACAAGGCAGACCTGCACCCGGGATCACAAGAGCTCTTTTTCCTTCGCTGGCAGAAAATACCAGAGTCGGCAGAACTGGTCATAATCGCTTTGGGGGAATCCCAATTTACAAAAGCTGAGATGAGGAACCGAGCACTGGCTAATGCCCGATCTGAGAAGTGGAGGAAGGGGAAGATTTTGGTGCATGTAGCTCTAGCACAGAAGCTTGGGGGGGCCCATTCAAGCGAGTCACAACCTAACACTGACCAAGCCTCTCACCTACAAACACAGCGGGGACGACCTCTGAAAAATCAGCGAAGCACCAATCATATCACAGGTCAGCTCTGGGTGTCACAGATGCTACTTCCATGGTGGCGTTCATATACCAAAAAGAGGAGTGGGGTAGCTCCCAGAGGCATCTCTCTGATAATGTGCGGCTGGCTTTGATGCTAGAGTCGTTAGTAACCTCCAGTTAACGTTATATCACAAAGACTCTGGTAACCTAGCAATGATTCAGTTTAATTTCAAAATGTGTGTTATTGATTTGTTTGATGCATATATCTAAGTTGAGCAAACACACTGTACTAATCCCATATTGTGAATTGTTGAACTATCTGAAGTTTACCCCTAAGTTAAGCAAACACTTTTTATCTCTCCCTTATTAATTCCCTTATATGACGATTTTATTATAGATATAACAAGCTCACTCTTGGGCAAAGCTTTGAATAGTTCCTTGCTCATATCCCTCTCTCTCACCTTTATGTATCCCCAATAATGAGTATCAGTGTATCTGTCACAGACCCATGAGTGGCCTGAATGGTTAGAATATGGGGATCAAAGTATTATACTGAGATTGTTATATTAAATTTTGCTTGCTTTCTTTGCCCATTGCTCTCTCCCTTACCTCCATGTAGAAATGTATTAAGCTCACTCTTGGGCATAGCATAGCATAGTTCTTTCGAATATACAAGCTTCATATTATGTGTTGCATAGTGGACAGATTGATTCACTGCTAATAATAATGCTAATATATTCCACATAAATTACACTTATTCTACAATAAGCTTCTTCTCCTGCTTATATGTCTCAGTTTTAATATTTATAGGCCCAATATTATCTGAAAATGCAGATGTACAATGTTCCTCACTATACCAAAACTGTCATATTTGTATTGTTTGTCTCCCCCGCCTATAACTCTCTCCCCCACCTCTATATATCCCTAGTACTGATTATCAGTGTATCTATTACAGATCCAAGAGTGGTCTATATAGTTTTGTTATACTAAAATTGTTTGTTTTCCCTGCCCCTTGCCCTCCCCCTCATTTCCATAAATTCCCAATACTGTTCATATGTCTATCTGTCATAGACCCAAGAGTGGTCTATATAATCAGAAAATTGGAATTCATTCCCTACCCTAAAAATGTTATATTCAAACTGTTTGTTTCATTTCCCCTAGTTCTCCCCCTCACCGCTATATATTCCCATTATTGTTCATATATATACCTGTCATAGACCCAAGAGTGGTCTACATAATGAGAAAAATGGGATCAATTAAGGCATACACCGCAATTTAATAGGTGTCTTCAAGTGTTGAAAGGACTGATCATAAGCATGCCTCACACCTTTAAACAGTTTATACAATGGACTATTGTGATGAAGCATAATATTGTAACAGCTCTGAGGTACTATGTGCACATTTAATTTATGCAGTGTATGTTTTGTTTATCAAAATAAAGCTCTTTTGAAAATAAAAAAAAATAAAAAAACTTACTGAAAATGAGAAAGGCAGTAAAGTGACTGTGCTGCTCGTGCCAGATGCACACTCATGTGCAAGTCCCAGGAGAAGCATTGTGATTGCATGTTTAAAGCCCCTTTACAGTAGGATGTAGCAACTGAGGAGATTTTGAGGTTAAATATTTTCCTTTTTTACATAGAGATGTTCACATGATATTTTTAGTAAGCTTTTTTATAAATATACTGCATCACTTTAAAGTGATTCAACATTTGGGTATTGTGTCTTTTTCAGAGGAGTGAAAAGCTTTCAGAGTATGATACATAATAGTCCAGTGTTACAGAAAGAAATAAAAGAGTTTCAGCATTTTACCAAGGCTTGGGCAGAGACAGTGCATGGGGCCCAGAGTGAGAGAAGTCCAGCTTTTTTATGTAGATGGCCCAGTGAATTGGAGGCTTGGTGGAACACTGCTTGAGAGAATAAACAGCAGAATTTACATAAATGATAAAAAAAATCTAAGAAGGAAAATATAAGTACATTAAAATGTTTGAAGGGTAGCATGATTAACAGTAACAGATAGAAGGCTGAGGTACTAAATCAGTTCTGTTCTTCAGTATATACAATAGAGGAACCAATGGGAGATACCTTGAAACAAACTAGAACATACAAGCCCATACCATTAACTGGGTTATCTCTAGAGGATATAAGGAAAAAACTGGATAATATTAAGGTAAATAAAACTCCAGGCCCAGATGGAATACACCAAAGGGTTTATGGGAATTTAGCACTGTTATAGCTAAACCTCTACTCTTAATTTTTCAAGACTGATTGTCCCCAGACATAGTACCCCAGCAGTGATGTAAAGCTGATGTGGTGCCACATTTTAAAAAGGGAAGCAGGGCTGACCCAGGAAGCTATAGACCAGATAGTCTGACATCAATAGTGGGGAAGATACTTGAAGGGATTATAAAGGGATTATACTGATGAGTATATTCGTGTAAAGAAGATTATAAATTCAAATCAGCATGATTTAGAAATAGATCATGTCAAACTAAACTAATTAGATTCTATGAAGAAGTAAGTAATAATATAGATACAGGGGATTCAGTTGATGTGATATACTTGGATTTTGAAAAAAAGGAGTTTGTACATTAATGTGGCACTGTATCAAAATTAAGGGACTGGGAATAGCTGAAAATGTTAGCTCTTGGATAAATAACTGGATAAAAGACAGGGAGTAGTAGTAAACAGATCATACTCAGATTGGACAAAGGTAATTAGTGGAGCCCCCCAGGGATCACTACTGGACCCTGTTTGTTTTAATATTTTTATTAATGACTTGAAGCAAGGATTAAATAGCATCATCTCTATGTTTGCAGATTATACAAAGTTGTGTAAGGTCATTGGTTCTGGGCAGGATTTCTACATTTTAAAAATAAGCAGGCAATCTATTATTTAAATTAGACTAGACTTAGCCAAACAGAGGAATAAAGGGATTTAAGAGTAGTAATAGATAACAAGCTAAAGAAGTGTGCACAGGGCTTCTAAGACTAATAAGATACTAGCATGTAATTAAAGAAGCATTGATGCAAGGGAGGAAAGCATAATTATGTCACTATATAAATCCCTGGTAAAACCTCACCTTGAGTAAGGAGTGCAGTTCTGGGGACCATTCTCAAAAAACTACATTGCAGATTTAGAAAAAGTTCAGAGAAGGGGCATAAAGCTAATAAAGGCAATGTAGAATTTAAGCTATGAAGATAGGTTAGTCAAACTGGGTCAGTTTTCTCTAGAAAAAGAGAATTTGAGAGGTGACATGATGACTTTATATAAATATATTCAAGGCCCATATACAGAGATGGTGGAAGTTCTGTTTATTCCAAGAAAATGGTTTGTGATAAGAGGAAACAATTTAAGGCTGTAGGAAAGGAGATTTAATCTCCAGCAACGGCAACATTTTTTTACTGTAAAGAGCAATCAAATTGTGGAATTCATTACCTAAGGAGGTAGTAAATACCAATACCTTAGATACATTTAAAAATAGTTTAGATACATTTCTGGCTAGATACAGAATTCAGGGATATTATTGCTTGTGTTAAATGTTTGTTTTTTTATGGGATTAATTTAAACTCAACTGGCGCTTTATTGTAAGTATATTAACATTTGTAATGGTTGAACTCAATGGACTTTTTTTTCAACCTTATCTACTATGTTACTATCACCTAGATTACGAGTTTTGCGTTTGTGTTTTAATGCTGAAAAAAATGGCCATTTCAGCATTAAAGCGCTGCCATTACGAGTTTTGCGGTGAGGCTAAAAAGCTTGCGTTCCAGCCTATAACGACAAGATCTGTACCGGCTTCTGAGAGCAGTAGTTATGAGTTTTATGCAACACAACTTTTACATAAAACTCATAACTAAACTGTTACAAAGTACACTAACACCCATAAACTACCTATTAACCACTAAACCGAGGCTCTCCCACATCGCAAATACTATATTAAAGTTATTAATCCCTAATCTGCCGCTTCCGACATCACCGTCACTAATAAAAATGTATTAGCCCCTATTCTGCCACTCCCCGACATCATCACCATTATACTAAAGTTATTAACCCCTATTCTACCACACCCCAACATCGCCCACACTATAATAAATATATTAACCCCTATTCCGCTGCTCCCCAACATCGCCACCACTAAATAAAGTTATTAACCCCTAAAACGCCATCCCGCACATCGCCAAAAACTAAATTAAACTATTAACCCCTAAACCTAACAACCCCCTAACTTTAAATTTACAAGATCCCTATCTTAAAATAAATAAAAACTTACCTGTGAAATTAAAAAAATCTAATCTATAAATCAAACTAACATTACTATTAGACTAAAATTAAAATAACTATCAATGAAATATATTAAATTACATAAAAAAACTAACACTACTAAAAAAATTAAATCTACAGTTACAAAAAATTAAAAATACTAAATTACAAAAAAATAAAAAAATACTAAATTACACAAAATAACAAGCGAAAATATCCAAAATAAAAACAATTACACCTAATTTAATAGCCCTATCAAAATATAAAAGCCCCCCAAAATAAAAAAACCCTAGCCTACAATAAACTACCATTAGCCCTTAAAAGGGCCTTTTGTAGGGCATTGTCCTAAAGAAATCAGCTCTTTTCCCTGTAAAAAAAAATACAAAGACCCTGCCAACAGTAAAACCCACCACCCAACCAACCACCCAAAATAAAAAACCTAACTGTAAAAAAAAACCTAATCTACCCATTGCCCTGAAAAGGACATTTGTATGGGCATTGCCCTTAAAAGGGCATTCAGCTCTTTTTCTTGCCCTTAAAAAGGGCATTCAGCTCTTTTAAGACAAGCCCAAACCCTAATCTAAAAAAAAACACCCAAAAAACCTAACACTAACCCCTCTTTAGGTACTCACAGTTGCTAAAGTCCAGCTTGAACGATCTTCATCCCAGCGCCTCCATCTTCATCCAGGTGGCTCCATCTTCATCCATCGAGGGACCGGCATCTTCTTCATCCCTGCGGAGGTGGAGCGGTTGATGTCTGGATGCGGAAGTTCAGGCAAAGGTCCAAGGCGGAGGTCCAGGCAGAGGTCCAAGGCGAAGGTCCAGGCAGAAGTCCATCGATCCGACATGGAGGTCCTCTTCATGCAATCGTCTGCCCCACACTGAAGATTCAAATGCAAATTACCCATTTTATACTGGGGGTACCATTGCATTCCTATTGGCTGAACAATATAAATCAGGCAATAGGAATTAGGGCTGCTAAAATCCTATTGGCTGTTCAAATCTACCAATAGGATTTAAACAGCTCTCATTCCTATTGCTGATTCCAATTAGGGTTAGGGTTCTGGTTAGGTTTAGGCTTAGGGTTACGGTTAGGGATAGGTTTAGGGGTTACTATAGTTTAATTTAGGTTGTTGCGATGTGGAGGGCTGGGAATTTAGGGGTTAATAGGTTTATTTAGTGGTAGTGATGTGGGTGGCCAGAGGTTTAGGGGTAATAACTTTATTATAGTGTGGGCGATGTTGGGGTGCGGGGAAATAGGGGTTAGTAACTTTATTATATTGGCGGTGATATCGGGAGTGGCAGATTAGGGGTTAATAGATTTATTTAGGTGGCAGCGATATCGGGAGTGGCAGATTAGGGGTTAATAACATTATGTAGGTGTCGGCAATGTTGGGAGCAGCAGATTAGGGGTGTTTAGACTTGGGGTTTATGTTAGGGTGTTAGGTTTAACTGTAACTTTTTTCCCCACAGACATCAGTAGGGTTGCGTTACAGAGCTTTTCATTCCGCGCTTCAGGTTTTTGTTTTTTTTCTAACACGCTCTCCCCATTGATGTCTATGGGGAAAGCGTGCACGAGCACGTCAAAGCAGCGCTTGTATTTTGTGTGGGATGGAGCTCAACGCAACCATATCGCAACACAGGCCGGCTTTTCAAGAACTCCTAATGGCAGCGCTATAGAGGGTGCAATAATACAACTTTTGTTGCATTTGTTTTGCACCCTCTATAGCGCAAAACTTGTAATCTAGGTGTCTGTTACCATTAACCATTAAACCAGGTCAGTCAGATAGTAAGAGAAAAAAAGAAAAGCCTTGATTTTGAATTAAAGGGTTTTGCTTCAGATACTGTGCAATTTCCTCACATCCTTCAGGGTATTCAACCAGATTATGGTGTCATGTGAAAATGGGCATTTTTACATGATGAAGACTGTACTGTGAAATTATAGTTTTACAAGGCTACATATCTGTTACAATGTTTTAATACCTTATACTAAGTATGTGCAATGTTACTATAAGTGACAAATAACAATAATAATCTATATTGCTAGTTAGAGAAACATGAATTGTTGATTCTATTTTTGTCAAAAAATGTATAATGTTATAGGAAACATAATAACAAAACTAAGAAATATATGAAACAATTTAACAAAATAAGAGACATTCTTATATAAAGTAATATAACAAACAAGATGTATGTTTTTATAAAGCCTTATAACAAAAATTATGATTATATATAAACCTGATTGAATGGTATTGTTTGTATGCTCGGCCTGTAATCTGAGTGATGAGCATGTACAAGCAATATATGCTCTCATGTCCTTCATTACCTGACTGAGATTACGAGTTTTTGTCGGTAATGGTGTGCAGTGCTAATGCTCCTTTTTTTCTCACCGCTCACTTAAGACAACGCTGGTATTACGAGTTTTCTGCAAGCCGGCGTTAGCCTCACAAAAGTGGGCGTTGAGCAAAATTTAGCTCCACATCTCACCTCAATACCAGCGTTGCTTAAGTCAGCGGTAAGCTGGTGTAACGTGCTCGTGCACGATTTCCCCATAGGAAACAATGGGGCTGAGCTGGCTGAAAAAAAAACTAACACCTGCAAAAAAGCAGCGTTCAGCTCCAAATGCAGCCCAATTGTTTCCTATGGGGAAATACTTTTTACGTCTGCACCTAACACCCTAACATGAACCCCGAGTCTAAACACCCCTAACCTTACACTTATTAACCCCTAATCTTCCGCCCCCGACATCGTTGCCACCTGCATAATATCATTAACCCCTAATCTGCCGCTCCGGACACCGCCGCCACCTACATTATACTAATGAACCCCTAATCTACTGCCCCAAACATCGCCGAACCCTACATTATATTTATTAACCCCAAATCTGCCCCCCCTCAACATCGCCGCAACTATATTAAATTTATTAACCCCTAATCTGCCGCCGCCAACGTCGCCGCCACTATAATAAATTTATTAACCACTAAACCTAAGTCTAACCCTAACCCCCCCTAACTTAAATATAATTTAAATACATCTAATTAAATTATTCCTATTTAAAACTAAACTATCTCAGGATTTATTTTTATTTTACAGGCAAGTTTGTATTTATTTTAGCTAGGTACAATAGTTATTAAATAGTTATTAACTATTTAATAACTACCTAGCTAAAATAAGTACAAATTTACCTGAAAAATAAACCCTAACCTAAGTTAAAATTACACATAACACTACACTATCATTAAATTAATTATATAAAATAACTACAATGAATTACAATTAAATTAAATAAACTAAATTACGAAAAACAACAAACAATAAATTACAGAAAATAAAAAAGAAATTACAGATATTTTAAACTAATTACACCTAATCTAATCCCCTAACAAAATAAAAAAGCACCCCCAAAATAAAAAAAATCCCTACCCTATACTAAATTACAAATAGCCCTTAAAAGGGCCTTTTGCGGGGCATTGCCCCAAAGTAATCAGCTCTTTTACCTGAAAAAAAAAATACAATACCCCCCCAACATTAAAACCCACCACCCACACACCCAACCCTAATCTAAAACCCACCCAATCCCCCCTTAATAAAACCTAACACTAACCCCCTGAAGATCACCCTACCTTGAGACGTCTTCACCCAGCCGGGCACAAGTCCTCCAAGAAGCCGGGCACAAGTGGACCTCCAGAGGGGCAGAAGTCTTCATATGATCCGGCCAGAAGAGGACATCCAGACCAGCAAAAGTCTTCATCCAGGCGGCATCTTCTATCTTCCTCCATCCAGAGCGGAGTGGGTCCATCTTAAAGAAATCCGACGCGGAGCATCCTCTTCCATCCGACGGCGACTGAAGAATGAAGGTTCCTTTAAGTGACGTCATCCAAGATGGCGTCCCTTCAATTCCGATTGGCTGATAGAATCTTATCAGCCAA
This sequence comes from Bombina bombina, assembly GCF_027579735.1. Classification (NCBI taxonomy): domain Eukaryota; kingdom Metazoa; phylum Chordata; class Amphibia; order Anura; family Bombinatoridae; genus Bombina; species Bombina bombina. The sequence goes on along the minus strand of NC_069501.1, from coordinate 607,094,705 downwards.
TCGGAATTAAGGTAGGAAAAATCCTATTGGCTGATGCAATCAGTCAATAGAATTGAAGTTCAATCCTATTGGCTGATCCAATCAGCCAATAGGATTGAGCTCGCATTCTATTGGCTGTTCCAATCAGCCAATAGAATGCGAGCTCAATTCTATTGGCTGATTGCATCAGCCAATAGGATTTTTCCTACCTTAATTCCGATTGGCTGATAGGATTCAATCAGCCAATCGGAATTGAAGGGACGCCATCTTGGATGACATCACTTAAAGGAACCTTCATTCTTCAGTCGCCGTCGGATGGAAGAGGATGCTCCACGTCGGATGTCTTCAAGATGGACCCGCTCCGGATGGAAGAAGATAGAAGATGCCGCCTGGATGAAGACTTCTGCCGGTCTGGATGTCCTCTTCTGGCCGGATCGGATGAAGACTTCTGCTCCTCTGGAGGTCCACTTGTGCCTGGCTGGGTGAAAACATCTCAAGGTAGGGTGATCTTCAGGGGTTAGTGTTAGGTTTTATTAAGGGGAGATTGGGTGGGTTTTAGAGTAGGGTTGGGTGCGTGGGTTTTAATGTTGGGGGGGTATTGTATTTTTCTTTACAGGTAAAAGAGCTGATTACTTTGGGGCAATGCCCCACAAAAGGCCCTTTTAAGGGCTATTTGTAATTTAGTATAGGGTAGGGTTTTTTTATTTTGGGGGTGCTTTTTTATTTTGTTAGGGGGATTAGATTAGGTGTAATTAGTTTAAAATATCTGTAATTTCTTTTTTATTTTCTGTAATTTAGTGTTTGTTGTTTTTCGTTTTTAGCTAGGTTGTTATTTAATAGTTAATAACTATTTAATAACTATTGTACCTAGTTAAAATAACTACAAACTTGCCTGTATAATAAAAATAAACCCTGAGATAGCTACAATGTAACTATTAGTTATATTGTAGCTAGCTTAGGGTTTATTTTATCGGTAAGTATTTAGTTTTAAATAGGAATAATTTATTTAGATGTATTTAAATTATATTTAAGTTAGGGGGGTGTTAGGGTTAGACTTAGGTTTAGGGGTTAATACATTTAATATAGTAGCGGCGACGTTGGGGGCGGCAGATTAGGGGTTAATAAATGTAGTTAGGTGTTGGCAATGTTAGGGACGGCAGATTAGGGGTTAATAAAATTTAACTAATGTTTGGGAGGCGGGAGTGTGGCGGTTAATACATTTATTACAGTGGTGGAGATGTCCGGTCGGCAGATTAGGGGTTAAATAATTTTATTATAGTGTTTGCAATGTGGGGGGGCCTCGGTTTAGGGGTTAATAGGTAGTTTATGGGTGTTAGTGTACTTTTTAGCACTTTAGTTAAGAGTTTTATGTTACGGCATTAGCCCATAAAACTCTTAACTACTGACTTTTAAATGCAGTAGGAGTCTTGGAGGTAGAGGATGTACTGCTCACTTTTTCCAGCGATCGTAATACCGGCGTTAGGAAAATCCCATTAAAAAGATAGGATACGCAATTGACGTAAGGGGATTTGCGGTATGCTAAAATCACGGAAAAAAAGTGAGCGGTACACCTGTACCTGCCAGACTCTTAATACCAGCGGGCGTTAAAAAGCAGCGTTGGGACCCCTCAACGCTGCTTTTTAAGGCTAATGCAAGACTCGTAATCTAGGCGATTGTATTTTCAATTTCTAACAGATGCTTAATATATATGCAATATGTATAGATGACAAACATTCAGAAAAAGCTTAAAAAAAATTCCCTTGAAAACAAGAAGCTAAAATTAAGAACAATAAGCAACATTACACAAACACTCATCAATAATCCTTTAGGTAATTTGATAGTTTAAGACAAGCCAAAGAGGGAAGATAGTTGCATGATATATGAGCTATGAATACATTAAAGGATTATTGCATAAACATTCCTATATGCACATATTATGGTCTAACAACTTGTACAATGATTAAGTGAAAGTGTTTCTGGTTCCTAATAATGCAACTTGATCTACAAAGTAGATGATAATATCTTTGCAATATCTCTGAAAAAACTGGACCAGGAGCTAATCAGTGATATAGGTTTAATGGGACTCTATGCATACACAAGACCTTTCAGAGAGATCTGTGAAAGGGGCGAGGTATCTCTGAAGATATATTAAAGGCAAGTTTTGTCTTGAAAGCTCAGTATCACATAAAGGGATGTTTCCTATCTTTCTAGATTAGCAGAGGTAAATACAGTGTGGTTTGCAATGGAAAACGTTTACTGCAATGCCAGAAACTAAACTGGGATGAAGGACTTCCATATTCATCTTACAATGTAAATTATATAATGAAAATAAAAGTGAGTAGAACTTAAAATGCACTAACAACTATTCATCAGCAAATATTATAGAAAATTTGTTAAATAAAATAACTGATATTGGTCACGTCTAATATTTCCCCCCTTTATCAAAAGTAAAATTTGAATATTCCAAATGTTGATTCTCATAGGCTTCACTATAATCATATATAAGCATATGTAATATTTCACTATTATATACCAAAATATATATACATATATATATATATATATATATATATATGTTGCATTTACTTATCCCTGCAAACATGGCTTAGATGTAGACATATATATATATATATATATATATATATATATATATATATATATATATATACAGTATATATATATATATATATATATATATATACAGTATATATATATATATAAACATTATTAAAAACATTGTTGCAAGCATTGCTGTGATATAGTGCCCAAGACATGTGCATTCTCGTGAGAGTACATAAGTATGCTCTCCTGAATATTAAATAGTATTTAATAGATGACACAAAGAAAACAAAGAGAATCTGAAAGCAATGTCATTTTTGTTTTATTACACACTTTGGGGATACTTATCAAAGGTATTTCAGACCTGATCCAACAGTGCGCATCAGGTTCACCAGACCTCGCTGAATGCAGAGAGCAATACGCTCTCCGAATTCAGCATTGCACCAGCAGGGGGGTGTCAATCAACCCGATCGTACTCGGGTTGAATTCCAGCGATATCTGTCCGCCTGGTCAGAGCAGGCGGACAGGGTTATGGAGCAGCGGTCTTTAGACCACTGTTTCTTAACTGTTGTTTCTGGCGAGCCTGCAGGCTCGCCAGAAACACGGGCCCTCAAGCTCCATTCAGAGCTTGATAGATAGGACCCTTTATTTGAATCATGAAAGTTTAATTTTTGACTTTCCTACCACTTTAAGGCAGCTTTTCATATTCAGAAGAAGTGACTTTGAGATAATTGATAGCTTCAGTATACTAGCCCATACCATCAACACTGGAAAACTATTCCCCACATCAACTTAGTAAAGTTGTGACTTGTAAGCTTTCACATTAACTCCTTCAAAATATTATTTCAAAATAATAATTATTTTCTATTTTCTGTATTTCATTAACTATTAACATTCTTGCCTAAAGCCCATGTTTAAGCATTGCCAACAGCTTATTTCTGCATAAACAAAGCATCATACAGGGTTAACACTCTACCTTTTAAAAAAATAAATCAGAACACACCTTTCCTAACTCTGCAGATTTGATTGGTTTAGAAACACACAGATCCTGTTTCCAGCTAAAGTAACTCTGTGAAAATACATGAAAATTCTGGCACTCCCTGTAACCAGATCTCTGATTCATAATACAAAACTTTTTTTTTTCCAGCACACCATATGAAAATGACCTGGAGAATAACATAGATTACTGTGGTAATGTAGATTCCAAGGGTCTGAGACTGACATTTTTGCTCGTACAGAAAGAGTACAAGTAAGTAAAAATGCTGTGGGGGTACTTGTATATTACAGTTTGCCTCATAGGTGAGTTTCAGAGATTGCATTAGGGCCACTACTTACTAGAATATTGTTGTGGTACAAAAGTTCAATTTATTTCCCATGTACATGTAAAAATACTTGAATTCGCTTGAATTACAATCCTTTAGAAAAAACTTATGAACTGATTTATCTAGAAAAAATCAACAAAGACTTGAAGAAAATCATCAGATACGTTTTTCTAAAGGAATGGAATCAACCCCTTAATGTGACATAGTGATGTTTTGTTCCACTACAATACTTATGAGCCTCATGTGTTTTTTGTAGTAGAAAAAGTTGAAAACTATTTTATAAAGAAGCAAAGTGACTAAAAAACTGAACTCTCAATTGTACCTTGAGCTGAAGTTTTATAAATGTTTGAGATTTTCGTTACTTACATGTGACACATGGTGTTGTGGTTAATGACTAACATGACGCGGATACAGTACATGGTCTTATCTGCATATATACAGAAGTATATATGCATACTTCTGTAAATATATTTTTTAATGGCTGACACTCACATGTTCTGAATTTCCCAGGATACTATTCTAAAAGTAGCTATTTTATCTGTTGCTAAAACTTGTAAAATATGATAGTTCAAATTCACCTTTATCAATTATTTTGAGGAAAAAAAGACATGCTTTATGTTACATCCAATCTTAGATATTTGGTTTTTAAAATTAGGAAACAATTGTAATAGGAAAATGTAATTAAACTTTTCAACTTGTTTTCAAGTCAATTTAAAAACTTTTTAACACTGTACTGCATAAACAATATTAAACACATACATTACATCTAGATAATCTAATATGAACAGTTATACTTTTGATGGCTAAGTGTCATATACATTTTATTCAAGTTTGATATGAGCCTGAGTATTTATTAACATTAATCAGCATTGTTAAACTAAAATAGCATTTGAGAAATACACAAATGTTAATTGTAATTACAAATTAGGTCATATTTCAAGCTATTTTTATATGAAGTGGAAAATATAAATGTATTTCCTTAGTCTAATATTACTCTGTTAAACATATGGTTAACTTTTGCCAAAATGTCTCAGTTTTGCTGGGACAGTACAATTTTCCAATTTATTTTGGCCTTCTCTCCTGTCCCAAAAGTTGGTTCCAAATCTGCTCTGAGATGTGAGTTTGGCATTGATGTTAATCTGTGGGAATCAGACTTAAAGGGACACTGAACCCAAATTTTTTCTTTTGTAATTCAGATAGAGCATACAATTTTAAGCAACTTTCTAATTTACTCCTATTATCATTTTTTTTTCATTCTCTTGCTATCATTATTTGAAAAAGAAGGCATCTAAGCTTTTTTTTGTTTCAGTACTCTGGACAGCACTTTTTTATTGGTGGATGAATTTATCCACCAATCAGCAAGGACAACCCAGGTTATTCACCATAAATGGGCCGGCATCAAAATTTACATTCTTGCATTTCAAATAAAGATGCCAAGAGAATGAAGAAAAATTGATAATAGGAGTAAATTAGAAAGTTGCTTAAAATTTCATGCTCAATCTGAATCACGAAAGAAAAAATTTGGGTACAGTGTCCCTTTAAGGTCTTTGTTGGTCTTGGGTATAATTTTATTTTCAAATTGGGAATCTTATAAGAGATGAATTGTAAAAAATATAATGAACTTGCATCTTTGATTCTCCTGCAGCTTACAGGTTAGATTAAATAATACAAATTTACATTGAGTAGAGTAGGCGGAACTATTGAAAAATGTCAGTACTCCCATAGCATGCTTACTTCATTAATATGCTGCAAAGTGTCCTTGGAAATTGTTTTTAAATGTTGGTAGCTGTGATTTAGTGCCCAATGATCTAAAGCTCTCCACTCCGGCGAGATGATCTCAGAAGTCTCGTCGGTACAGCGATGTCCCTCAAACAGTTAAGTTAAAATTTATGTTTAAAAATATTATTTATATCACTATACAGGGTAATGAATGTGAATGGGAGACCCTTACATTACAATATAAGGTCTAAAACAATTCCAAAGATTTTACTTGATTTCTCTCCATGGCAGCAAGTTTTTCATCATCAGGCCCATAGTGAGAGACAAAACTAGACTCTTTCTCAAGAGGGGTCATTAAAGTGTGTGTTTCTGTAAAAATGAATTTGACAATATAGATGAAAATGTACTGAACATTGCTGACACTTACTTTCTGTGTGGTTATATGGTGCTAGCTTCTAACAGAGACAATTTATTGATCCAATTATCTCTCTAACAGGACACAATGAACTGGGAGTTATTTCAGGGTCTGGTTAGTGGAGTAAGCAAGTTTTCCACAGCATTTGGTCGCATCTGGCTCAGTGTGGTCTTCATCTTCCGTCTTCTTGTCTATGTGGTTGCTGCTGAACGAGTCTGGGGTGATGAACAGGGTGAATTTGACTGCAATACCCGCCAACCAGGATGCAACAATGTCTGCTATGATCATTATTTCCCAGTCTCACATATTCGACTCTGGGCTCTTCAACTGATTCTGGTTACCTGTCCATCTCTTCTAGTTATTTTGCATGTGGCCTATAGGGAGGATCGGGAAAAGAAGCACCTACAAAAGCAAGGAGAAAACTGTGGTCGGCTGTATTTGGACACTGGTAAAAAAAGAGGAGGCCTTTGGTGGACCTATCTCATTAGTCTTCTAGTCAAGGCTTTAGTTGATTTAGTTTTTCTCTATGTTTTTCACAGACTCTATCCAAACTATACTCTACCTAACTTGGTAAAATGCGACATTGTCCCATGTCCTAACATTGTAGACTGCTTCATATCCAGACCAACTGAGAAAAACTTGTTTACCCTCTTTATGATAGTGGCTTCAATTTTTTGCATCCTACTCAACCTGATTGAGATGACATACCTTATAGGAAAGAGATGTAAAGAGTGTATTGTACAGAGGAACATAAAAATAAAGAACCACCCCAGCCATGTAATTTCATACCTCCAACGGCAGGAGATGTTTCATGCTCATAACAAAGCTAATGTGGAGCTAGACAAGTTACATCTATGCATTCATGTGACACCACCAGAGACTGAATTAAAATAAGTGAAAGGCTACAGGGATATATATATATATATATATATATATATATATATATATATATATATATATTTAAATATATATTTGTCATTCTTTTACTTTCATAGAAATCTACAACATAGAAGGATTTGCTAGCCTTAATCTTGCCTTTGAAAAAACATTTTGAGAAAGAGGAAATGACTACACAATCAGGATAATAGACTGTGGAAATTTGTGATAACATAGATTTAAACACATTTACAGAATATAGTTTAGTTTCTATGAAACAAAGCAGTAGCATATAATAGTGATCTACTAGTAAACAGTCAAACTGGGTTCTCAAAAGGACATCAAAGGTTAACAAAAATGTTCTAATGTGTTGGAGCATTTTTTTATTGCACTATGGCTTTCATATAACTATGGTCTCCATAACACGCTTTCTGATGATTAGGTATTGGTTTTGGCCGATATGGGCATCCTATTTTAGAGTGATCAAAACCCAAAATGGATATGGCACCAAAAACCCCAGTGCAAATGAGTTTTCACTCAATATGGAAATATTATGGACGTAAATTTTAAAGTTGCTTAAAACTCTATGCTCTATCAGATTCATAATACAAACTTTTTGAGTTTCATATCCCTTTAAAGACCATATTTCTGCTTGCACATTACATGTATTATCTACTTCTGTATAAAGGTTAATTGTAAATGGTAATGGGAGAAATGGTACTGAACTTTGAAATGCCAGGTCATTCATATTACAGGTCAACCATAATGATATACAGCTTGTTTTTAAATTATAATATTCCCTCAAAACAAACATGTATATTGAACGGGCCAGTAACAAGCTGTTGGAACCTGATAGTATTATTTTACTTGAATAAAAGTAGATTCCATAAAAATCATCCCAGTGAGTGTACAGTAAAATATATAACATATTTTTTACAGCTGTTAGGTTACTTAAATGTAAAAAAAATGACTGAAGACTAAAAAGGTCCTGATGTTTTACAGGCAGAGAGAATCACTCAGGATATTTAGTCAACAAGGACAGTAAATCTAAATCTATAGGCTAGATTACAAGTGGTGCTCTAATTTGTTTTTTGGGGGCTTGCGCGCAAACTTTGCTAAAATCAAGCTTTTGACATAGGAACATTAGGGTGCGTATTACAAGTTGAAAGGTTTGTGTGCAAGTGAAACCTGGTGCATGCTAACTTCAGGACTTTGGATATTGTGGCCACATTTACTTCTTCTCCCCATAGATTTCAATGCAGCATGCTGTTAAAAAACCAAAAAACATCTTTTTTCCCAGGCGCTAACTAGACATGCATTATTATTATTTATTATTATTATTTTTATATATATATCTGATGATTTATTTTTTGTAAATAAAAATGTATCTATACCTATATGAATATATACAGGTATATATATTATATATATTGTATTTGAACATTAGAATGTAAAATATTTCTAATGAAAACACAGTAAAACACTTTATAACCAATTCAAATTTAATAAAAATATTTTTTCTAGTTTAGAGGCATTTAACTGGAAAGGGCTCCAAAGTGTAAATATATGTGTATATATGTCTATACATGTGTATATATACCCACGCACACACACATATATATATATATATATATATATATATATATATATATATATATATATATATATATATATATATATATATATATATATATATATTTATACTGTATATATACACATATTATAGGTTGTTCAAATCAAATACATTGCCATATACCATATCCCTTTAAAAGCCAGGAGCATTAATAATATTTCATGTCAATTAAAATGTTTTATATCAGAAAGCATATATGTGACTGTAATAGCTTATTTTAATGTATTTATTTTATGTTTGGTGAACATTTTTTTAACCCTTTATACTTTATGCTAGGTCTTTAGGCATGCTAATTCTGTTTGCACTTGAGCGCACCCGTTTACTTTCAACTTGTAATATGTGAGCTAGTTAGCGCAGTTGCGATAATGTTTATCGAGCCCCGCTCTAACATTAGGGCACCACTTGCAATCTAGCCCTATATGTTTATCTTTACAAAACATAAAAGAGTAAATTGAAAACCTCTATGTGTATGTTTAGAACTTAGTGGTCTATGTGTACTGTTATTAAGTTGCAAAGTATCACTTCATTTTGTATTATTTATTTATTTTGTATATTTTATTATGCTTGCACAGTCCTGTTTTATTACATGTAATAAATTTGACTTACTTACTAAAGTGATATTTGTGTAAACTGCTTTCTAAAATTATTTGCTTGAAATTTCTTAAAAAATATGTAAAACACTTACGTATGTGTGCTTAAAAATGGCGGCTTTTCCCTTCTTTTTACTCTGAGAACAACACATTTTACAAACTCCCTGGTGCCAATTTCAGACCATATGATTTGCTGCTTTGTATATATATGTTTCATATGTAAGTATGATTGACACCACCCTCACTGTTAGAGCACTATTCAGAAGCTGTCTAAGAGCCAAGAAAAGTACTGAATGTAATTAAAAAACAAGTTAAAAAAAGGGCAAGGAAGGATATGTGTAATGCAAATATAATGCAATGTTTTAACCCTAGAGTGCTAAGCATGTTATATTAACATGCTACTAGAAATGGGCTTCCAGGGCCAAGCCCAATAACCCCTTAACAACCACGATGTAACCTTATTGGCTATTATCCTTCCTTCTGGCTGCCGGAAAATGCAATCCCCATAGAAAGACCAGCGATGTACAGGATACGTCACTGATCCTTAAGGGGTTAAATGAACATGCAACACTAAAAAGCTTATCACCTATCCCCTGCAACATGAGATAGGTGATCAGCTTATATAAAGGCTGCTAAAGGGATGGGGCAACAGTCCCACACCCTTAATGCTTTAAAAGGACATTAACACTATGAGATGGTAATATAAAATAATAAATTATATATATATATATATATATATATATATATATATATATATATATATATATGTGTAAAACTCTGCAATATATTTTCATTATTTATTTTGTCCCCTTTTCCTGTAATTCCATTCTGAAATTGAGAGCATCCTGTAAGTCTATTGTGGACATAAAGTGACCTTGCTGAACAAAGGGCAGAATAGTCCTTATAGTTTCCATCTTGAAAGTTGGAATTCTTACAAATTGATTTAAAGTTTTCAGATCCAAAATTGGTCTGAAAGAATTTTCCTTTTTCAGTACAATGAAGAGATTTGAATAAAAAACCATTCCTTGTTCCTGCAAGGGAACTGGGACAATCACTCCCATGAGTTCCAGATCTGAAATATATTTCAGAAATGCTTGGGCTTTTATTGGGTGACTTGGAATATGGGTGAAAAAAAAATCTTCCCATAGGAGGTCTTATTCTGAATCTAATTTGTTATCCCTGAGAAATTATATTCTGCGTCCACGGATTTTGGACAGATTCTGACCAAAATTATTTAAAATGTTTCAGTCTGCCCCCTACCAGAAGAACTGGGTTGGGGGCCACACCTTTATGCTGTCTTAGGGGCTAGATTTGGTTTCTTATATTGTTTGGATTTATTCCAATTTGAAGAAGGTCTCCAGTTAGAGCCAGAGGGGCCGATTTATCAATGTCTGGCGGACATGACCCGCAGTAGCAGATCATGTCCACCAGACATCGATAAATGCAGACAGCATGCGCTGTCTGCATATAACATTGCGCAAGCAGTTCTGGTGAACTGCTTGTGCAATGCCACCCCCTGCAGATTCGCGGCCACTAGTCTGCCTGCTCTGAGCAGGCGGACAGGAATCGCCACAATTCAACCTGATTGAGTACGATTGGGTTGATTGACACCCCCTGCTGGCGGCCAGTCTGCAGGGGGCGGCGTTGCATCAGCAGCTCTTGTGAGCTGCTGGTGCAATGCTGAATACTGAGAGCATATTGCTCCACAAGACCTTTGATATTTTGGCCTCAAAGGCTCAATGTGCATAGGGGACGGGTCTTTTAATGCCAGAAAAAAAGGCATAAAAATATGCTCACCAAGCACAGCACGGATTGATGACGCGACATGAAGACTTTTTATATATATATAAAAATATATATATATATATAAATATATATATATGATGCTCAAATATCAGAGTATTGCAGTATGCATTGATACCTTTTTTATTGGACTAACATAATATTTCAAAGACAAGCTTTCGAGAGTTTTCCTCCCTTCCTCAGGACTGAAGCAATACTGATCAATCTGATATAGATACACATCACATACAACAAATGGAAGGGAGGGAGGGAGGGGGTGAGAGGGGTGTCATAAATAGCAGAGGATGGGTCTGGAAGAGAATGGTGCAGGGTAGCTGAGTGTAGCCAGAAAGAGTAAATAAACAAAAGAGAGTAAATAAGCAAGTTGAGAGGAAAAACAAAAGGAAAAAAGGGGGGGCAAGAACACCGCAGAGCATGGCATGCACAAATATAGCTACAATACTGAATGAAAACAAATGGATATAATAAAGGTGAAACGAAAATGTAGAGAAAAAGAAACCAATATAAGACAATAAGATGAGAGATTATAAAAAGTTTTTGTGGTGTGTGAGAAAACCAGAGTCTACATTGAGTCCTTCATTTCTGGTGTTGAAATGTGTGATCATTTTCATCTCAAATGTCTATCGTTCATCTTTTAAATTCCCTTTAAGAACTTTAATCCTAAGGTTTAGGATGCAATGACCAGTCTGGGTGAAGTGATGACCAACAGGGGTACACTATTCATTTTCTTTGTGGTTTTTGATAGAGTGTTTGTGTAGATTCATTCTGAGATGCAACTTTAGGCCAGTTTCTCCAATGTAGCAACCTCTGTCACACGCTGTACACTGTATCATGTACACAACATTAGCAGATGGGCATGAATAAGATCCTTTAATATTGTATGATGTGTTATTGTATCTGGCTGTGCTGTTGTCACATATATGTTGACATAGTTTGCAGAGTGATTTGTAGCATCGTGCAGTGTCATTCTGTGTAAGCTTCTGTTCTGTGGTTAATTTGCTGCGGACCAATCTCTCTCTCAGGTTAGGCGGTTGTTTGAATGCTAGTATCGGGGATTCAGGAAATATTTTTTGGAGTGTGGGGTCCTCTGAAGTTAGTGGTTGTAGCTCTTTAATAATTTTGCGTACTCCTTTCAGAGTAGGGTTGTAAGTGATTACTAGAGGGGTTCTTGTTTTGTTTTCCTTTTCTTTGTATTGTAGGAGCCTTTCCCGTGGTGTTTTTAGGGCAGATTTTATTTTTTTAGATATTGTCCTTTCCTTATAGCCCTTTTGCCTAAATGACTCTGACAGTATACTCAGGTGCTGATCTCTGTCTTTTGTGTCAGAGCAAATGCGGTGATATCTGATTGCCTGACTTTAGATGATATCTTGTTTAGTGTGATTGGGATGGAATCTGGAATTGTGGAGGTAGCTGTACCTGTCTGTGGGTTTCTGTACACAGATGAATGAAGGATGCCATTGGTGACAGTTATTGTGCAGTCCAAGAAACTCACACTATGATAAGAAAGTTAATTTTAAGGTTCATTGACGGGTGAAATGGATTGAATGATTTGTGGAAATCTAAGAGGCTTTCTTCTCCTTCTGTCCATATTATGAAAATATCATCAATGTTACAATAATATGTATAAGGTTTGTGGGGCTGAGTACATAAGAATCTGTATTCTAGGTCAGCCATGAAAAGATTAGCGTATTGGGGTGACATTTTGTGCCCATCACTGTCCCTGTCATTTGTAGGTAGTAATTGTTATTAAAACTGAAATAGTTATGTGTGAGTATGAATTCTATAAGCTGGGCAATAGTTGCACTATCACATTTGTGTGTTAGTTGGTGGGATGAGAGAAATTTACTGCAGGCCTTAATACTATCCTTATGTGGGATGTTGCTGTATAAGGATTCCACATCCACAGTAACTAGTATAGTGTTTACAGGTAGTTCATTTATCTGGTTAAGTTTATTAAGGAATAATATATTTGTTCAGTGAGTGTTCCCATACCTGTTATAATGGGCCGTCCTGGGTTTGCTGGCTTGTGGATTTTGGGCAGCATGTAGAAGGTACCCATCTGAGGATTGGAAGGTACCAGATTTTATAATTCTTGCTGTATGTGTTTAGGAAATGTTTTGATAACTTTTGTGAGTTTAGCTGAATATTCCTTGGTGGGGTCCTTTTCCAGTTTTTGTAGTAGTTTACATCAGACAACTGTCTGTAACCTTCTGTAGTGTAGTCCTGGGTGTTCATGACAACTACTGATCCACCCTTGTCCGCCAGCTTGATGATAATGTTATTATTATTCATCAAGTTTCCCAAGACATTCCTTTTTTTTCTCTTGTGTGGTGACTTGGGATGCCACTCTCAGGCAAAAACGTTCTATGTAACTGTATAATCAGATGTTACGTCCTGCTGTCGGTGTAAATTTTTTTGGTTCTTTTTCCTACCATTATTATCCTTGTTAAGAGTGGTGGGTTTTTTTGGCATAAAATAATTCCTTAAATCTCAATCTTCTGAAAAATTCTTCCAAGTCTGAATATAACTGGATGTGATCCAGATTTGAGTTAGCCCCTTGGATAAGACTAATTTTTCAGGTATTGAAAGGTGATCATTAGAGTAACAATCCCAGTATTGTCCGTGAATTGTTCTTGGTAGTTAGCAGGCTCAGTTTGGTTTTGGTCATTGGTAGTTCTGGTTGGAGTTAGTTGGTTTTCAGTGGAGCAATCAGTTGATCTTTTATTTGGGCTTTCTTTGTGCTGCGTGAGGCCAGCCAGTTTATTGTACCCCTGTTGGTCATCACTTTACCCAGACTGTTAACTTCATTCTAAATCTTAGGATTCAAGTTCTTAAAGGGAATTTCAAAAACTCTCATGAACAAAAGACGTTTGAGATGAAAATAATCAGACATTACAACACCAGAAATGAAGAGCTCAATGTAGACTCACACACTACCAAAACTTTGTATAATCTTTCATCGTATTGTCTTATATTGGTTTCATTTTCCCTACATTCTCGCTTCAGTTTTATTATATCCATTTGTTTTCATTCATTATTGTAGCTATATCCGTGCATGCCATGCTCTGCAGTTTTCTTGCCCGACCCCCTTTTTTCCTTTTCCTCTCAACTTGCTTATTTACTCTCCTTTTTTTATTTACTCTTTCTGGCTATTCTCAGCTATACTGCACCATTCTCTTCCAGACCCATCCTCTGCTATTTATAACACCCCTCTCACCCCCCTTCTATCTGTTGTGTTTAGTGTTTTACTATATCAGATTGATCAGTATTGCTTGAGCATCTTATCTACTGGACTAATACGGCTAATCCAATCGTCACTATATATATATATATATATATATATATATATATATATATATATATATATATTTATATATACTCATACATAGGAAAAAAAAGCTTAATCAAAAGTGCCCCATCCATAGCTGAAAGTGTCTTTTAGAAAAGGAAATATACTTACCTCAAGACAACCATCCACCCATAGCAGACAGCCAAATCAGTACTGAAACATATCATCAGAGCTATTGGAACAGGAGTATAACTTTGATCTGTTAAGGAAGGCAGAAGATGAATCCCTGTGACCTAATTTACAGAGAGCCCATGAAAATTTTTCTCCTGAGGCAAAAACATAGTGACATGAGGCAGTACTCCCTTCACTTCCCTCTGACAAGCACTGTACTCTGGGCTTCAATATGCTCAGAAATGCCTTTCACTGAAGAAATGAAGCACATCATGCTTCAACCACCTTCTAATAAGGCAAAGTTTTAAACTGAGGTATGTGTGAGGTGGGTGGGGGATTTATAGGCTTTTGAGGTTTGGGAAACTTTGCCACCTCCTAGTAGGAATGTATACCCCATACATTACATCTTGTGGACTCTCGTCACCTATATGAAAGAAATATATGTATATAAGCCTAAACATATATATTTAAATTTAAATTTGCTGCTATCACTGCGCTACTTACCCCCTTTCGCTGTGCTTAGGTTCTGACGGCATCAGAACAAGGCTAGCATTGGAGCCTATAAAACTGCTCTCTCATGAGTGCATTGCTTCCCAGTATTGCGAATTGCTGACAACATGTAATAACAGCTCACTTTAGCGTGGGCTGGTATTAGGCAGTGGAGCGCAAATATTGCTTTCATGAAAGCGATATTTAGCGCTCCACTTGTAATCTGGCCCTATTTGTGTTGTCACAGTTTTTGCATTTTGTAGCCCCCATAGAAGCTGATCACCTATCTTGAAGAAGACACTGACACTGTCCTCTCTCTAAGCACACATACCCAAGCCTTCTCCCAGCCTTATGCTCTTTTCTCATGCTTAACCCCAGGTACTCTCCTTCCCTTACATCCAGACACTCTCTGCTGCCAAAACACACCAACCAGATGCCACATTTATGTCCCTATGACAAATCGGAAATTGCTGAGCTGCGTTACCCATAGAGAACCTATACGTATTTGGTATATATGTACTCAGGGAGAATGTAACATTGTTAATTATGTTTTTATTTACTTCTATGTACAACTACCTCTTCAAAAAACTTTCAAGAATCTAGAACAAAATGTAATTTTCTAAAAGAAATGTAAAAAAAAATAAGAGCACTTATTTTTGAAGCCATCACCAAACATCAGACAGCTGATCCAAAGGTCTTGACAAAGTCTGTGGAGGTCAGACGAAACGCGTAGTTGGATCGGTCTACAGTTATTCTAGCAACTTACAACATAGCATCACTACAAGATTGACCAGTTGCTTGCAACAGACTTCCTAAAGCGGATAAGAGTAGTACCAAGAGTCTGGAATGCCGCTGGGTTCCGTATGTTGACTTGAACTGAGCAATTTTAACTTTTAGTCTAGTAAGTGCAGTATACAGTGGGGCAAAAAAGTATTTAGTCAGCCACCAATTGTGCAAGTTCTCCCACTTAAGAAGATGAGAGAGGCCTGTAATTTTCATCATAGGTATACCTTAACTATGAGAGACAAAATGTGGAAACAAATCCAGACAATCAAATTGTCTGATTTGGTAAGAATTTATTTGCATATTATGGTGGAAAATAAGTATTTGGTCACTTACAAACAAGCAAGATTTCTGGCTCTCACAGACCTGTATCTTCTTCTTTAAGATTCTCCTCTGTCCTCCATTCATTACCTGTATTAATGACACCTGTTTCAACTTGTTACCAGTATAAAAGAAACCTGTCGACAACCTCAAACAGTCACACTCAATACTCCACTATGGTGAAGACCAAAGAGCTGTTGAAGGACACTAGAAACAAAATTGTAGACCTGCACCAGCCTGGGAAGACTGAATCTGCAATAGGCAAGCAGCTTGGTGTGAAAAATCAACTGTGGGAGCAATAATTAGAAAATGGAAGACATACAAGACCACTGATAATCTCCCTCAATCTGGGGCTCCACACAAGATCTCACCCATGGGGTCAAAATGATCACAAGAACGGTGAGCAAACATCCCAGAACCACACGGGGGGACCTAGTGAATGACCTGTAGAGAGCTGGGACCAACGTAACAAAGGCTACCATCAGTAACACACTACGCCGCCAGGGACTCAGATCCTGCAGTACCAGATGTGTCCCCCTGCTTAAACCAGTACATGTTCGGGCCCATCTGAAGTATGCTAGAGAGCATTTGGATTATTCAGAAGCAGATTGGGAGAATGTCATATGGTCAGATGAAACCAAAGTAGAACTGTTTGGTAGAAACACAACTTGTCGTGTTTGGAGGAGAGAGAATGCTGAGTTGCAACCAAAGAACACCATACCTACTGTGAATCATGGGGGTGGCAACATCATGCTTTGGGGCTGTTTCTCTGCAAAGGGAACAGGACAACTGATCCATGTACATTAAAGAATGAATGGGGCCATGTATCGTGAGATTTTGAGTGCAAACCTCCTTCCATCAGCAAGGGCATTGAAGATGAAATGTGGCTGGGTCTTTCAGCATGACAATGATCCCAAACACACCGCCCGGGCAATGAAGTAGTGGCTTCGTAAGAAGCATTTCAAGGTCCTGGAGTGGCCTAGCCAGTCTCCAGATCTCAACCCCATAGAAAACCTTTGGCAGGGAGTTAAAAGTCTGTGTTGCCCAGCAACAGCCCCAAAACATCACTGCTCTAGAGGAGATCTGCATGCAGGAATGGGCCAACATACCAGCAAAAGTATGTGACAACCTTGTGAAGACTTACAGAAAACGTTTGACCTCTGTCATTTCCAACAAAGGATATATAACAAAGTATTGAGATGAACTTTTGATATTGACCAAATACTTATTTTCCACCATAATTTGCAAATAAATTATTTCCAAATCAGACAATGTGATTGTCTGGATTTGTTTCCACATTTTGTCTCTCATAGTTGAGATGTAATTTTCATTGAGATATGATGAAAATTACAGGCCTCTCTCATCTTCTTAAGTAGGAGAACTTGCACAATTGGTGGCTGACTAAATACTTTTTTGCCCCACTGTATTGTGTGCTCAAAATAAATGTTTTAAGGTTTCACCTTGAATCTTGGTTGCGCTTCTTTGTGCTTATATCCATAATGTTCCTTTTTTCCTGAGTACTCCTTAGTGCTCTGAAAGTTTGGAAGCTGCACCAATGATTCTATAAAGAGGAGAGCTATCCAGTTCCAGGAAGCTAAGATTTTACATCAAAGTAAATAACCACATGTCTGTGGTTTTATGAAAGTGGGTATTCATCCTAAGATCTATATACCAGGACTGATAGAGTGAGCGCTCATTTGTGTGGAACTGTTCGGTCTATATTTTAATATACTCAAGACTGTTTAATTGATTTTTATATGTATATTGGGATTAAGTGGGCACCTGTCTACTACAATCTGTTTGTTAGCTATTTTTGATTTCTTATGTATTTGCACTTCTCCATTGCGCAGCTCTGAAATTGCATTTGTTGCAATACCTTACATATGGCTAGATTACGAGTTTTGCGGTACAGCTATACCACTGAAAAATTGTCCATTGCGTGTGGAATGGCCGGGAAAGCATATTACGAGTCGCGGTGGTATAGCTATACCGCAAGTATTTTAGCATGTAACATTGTCCATTCCGCAATCAAAAAAAATGACACGATCCATACCGCCATCTGAGAGCAGTAGTTATGAATTTTGTGTAACAAAAATGTTTCACAAAACTCATAACTAAACTGTTACAAAGTACACTAACACCAATAAGCTACCTATTCACCCCTAACCGCCACTCTCCCGCATCGCAAATCCTATATTAAATTTATTAAACCCTTAATCTGCCACCCACCCACATCGCCAACACTATTTAAATATATTAACCCCTAAACCGCCGCTCCCCAACATCGCTGACACTAAATAAACATATTAACCCCTAAACCGCCAGCCCTCAACATCGTAACTACTAAACTAAACCTATTAACCCCTAAACTGCCAGCCCCTCACATCGCAAAACACTAAATTAAACTATTAACCCCATAAACCTAACACCCCCTAACTTTAAATTAAAATTACAATATAACTATCTTAAAATAAATACAAACTTACCTGTAAAATAAAATTAACCTAACATTACTATTCTAATTAAAAAAAAAAAACTACCAATTAAAAAAATATAGATTACAAATTAAAAAAAAACTAACACTACCTAACAAATGTAAAATTACAAAAAATTGAGGGGGCGGAGCTAGCCAGCCGAGGAGATGGCTGACTTTTAATTGAGCTCCCGTGCCCTGTCTGAATGAGAGCGAGCCTGGCAACTAGCCACTTCTTTTTTCTAGCCCATAATAAACTGAAATGTGAAGTCTAACGTTCCGGTCAAGCTTGGTAAGCTTTTTTTTGCCGCCCCAAATACACCATCAGAGATAGCAGCTGTGCACTATGTTGGCCTGGATCTGCCTTCACTCTGTGCCGCCCGGAACCCAGATCGCCTACCTTGCAAGCAGCAACTAATTAGGCAAGTGCTTGACCGCCTATAACGTAGGGGCAACACCGCAGCCCCTGAGAGGGACTAAGCCGAGAGTCTTACCGGGACTTCTAGAGGAGACGGGTGACGCCGGAGAGGGCCGAAGCCTGCACTTCAGTTTGATGCGCACTTCTTGCGCAGCGCACTGGAACCACAACAGCAATCAATAAAACACATCAATATGAGGGTAAGATGCCCCAGCATAAACATCTTCACCTCTTGAATCACCAATGACCACTTTAATTAGCAAGCTGCAGGTATAACAAAAACATGCAATCTAAGACCTCAGACAATTACAAGAATAATTAAGTTGCTGAAGCAGGCTGTCTCCATTTTGGCACACTTTGCAAGAAACAAACAATTTATTATCTCCTAGACCTATTGCTCATAACACCTTAATGCTGCTCAGATAATCCTATCTCACTGGGGAATTATAAAAATAAAAGCTTCCTGCTAGTTGACACCTGAGGGAGTATACCCTCACATAGCAGGGGGAATACATCTGATACACAGTCACTGGACTTTTCAATCTTTGCACAGAGATAGGATCATAAATAAAATTACTGAACTCACCCATCAAAACCCTAAAAATGTCTCAGAAAAAAGGCAATAAATCTAATAAAGGTACAAAACAACTAAAAAAAAATTTCTCACACAATCAATAGCTTTTTTAAAGCCTTAGACACAAAAGTTGCTAGCCCTGTGGGGACTGACCCCTCACAACAAATATCTGACCAAAGCTCATCCGAATCTGAGTGTGGCCACCCGTCTGAGAATATCACCATCCCCACAGCTTTATTTAACAACATTCCTTCAAAAAAGGACTTCTCTACATTAGTAGCCCAGGTCAAACAATGTATAAAAGAGGAGATTTCTGATCTCAAAAAGGACATTTCAGAGATAGGGAACAGAGTGGAGTCCCTGGAAAGTACCGAAGACTCCCACGCATAAGCTATTACCGCTCTTCATAACACCATCCAATAACAAGGGGTTAATATCTCTGAACTCGAAAATAAACTAGACAACGCTGAGAATCGCAGCAGGCGACATAACATAAGACTACGGGGAGTACCTGAGACCATTCTGCCTGCAGATTTGAACCAATACTTACAAAATCTTTTCAGCACCCTAAGAAAGGAAGAGACACCATCAAAAGTCGACATAGACAGAGCTCATAGAACGTTACGTCCCAAACCACTGCCTTAACAACCACCAAGGGATATTATTGTTCGTATTACTAATTACCAAGTGAAAGAAGAATTAATGAAGCTAGCACGAGAACAGCAGCCCATCAGATTCGAAAACACTGAAATACAGGTGTACGCAGACCTATCCCAAAGAACCCTCACACAACGTAGAGATCTTAAACCACTCACAACACACCTGAGGAAAATGAATATACCATACAGATGGGGTTTCCCTTTCCACCTGATCATACTCTGGAAGGGCAGACGCTTCACGTGTTCCTCCATTACAGACATCCCAACAGTGTGTAATGAAGACTTCTCGCCGCCTGGATGGAGATGGATGTCCGGACTTCAGGAACCATGAGTAGATATTCTGGAGTTAGTGTTAAGTATTTTTTTTCTTTTTGGGGGTGGGGTTTTTTATGAGTAGGGCTTTGGGCAAAGTGTAAAATAGCTTAATGTCCTTTTAAGGGCAGTGAAAAAGAGTTGAATGCCCTTTTAAGGGCAATGCCCATGCAAATGCCCCTTTAGGGGCAATGGGTAGCTTAGGTTTTTTTAGAGTTAGGTTTTGTATTTTGGAGGGTTGGTTGGGTGGTGGGTTTTACTGTTGGGGGGGGGGGGATTTGTATTTTTTTACAGGTAAAAGAGCTGTTTAACTTAGGGTAATACCCTACAAAGGCCTTTTTAAGGGCTATTGGTAGTTTATTGTAGGTTAGTGGGTGTTTTTATTTGGGGGGGGGGCTTTTTATTTTTATATGGCTATTAGATTAGGTGTAATTGTTTTTATTTTTGATAATTTTGTTCATTATTTTTTGCGTGTTTATTATTTTTTGTAATTTTAGATTGTTTTAATTTTTTCGTAGTGTTAGGTTTTTTTACATTTCTAATTTAGACTTTTTAATTAGTAGTATTTTTATTTTATCAGAATAGTAATGCTAGGTTAATTTATAGTTTAAACTATTTCACAAGTAAGTATTTTTTTATTTTAAGAAGTTATATTGTAATTTTAATTTAAAGTTAGAGGGGTGTTAGGTTTAGAGGTTAATAGTTTAATTTAGTGTTTTCCAATGTGGGGGCGATGGTTTAGAAGGTAATAGGTTTATTTAGGGGTCGGCAATGTCAGTCAGCGATGGATTAGGGGTTAATAACTTTATTTAGTGGTGGTGATGTTGGGGAGCGGCAGATAAGGGGTTAATAGTGTTATTTAGTGGCAGCAATGTCAGGGAGTGGAGGATTAGGGGTTAATAGCTTTATTAGTGTCAGCAATGTCGGGGAGCAGCGGATAAGGGGTTAATAACTTTATTTAGTGGCGGCGATATCGGGGAGTGGCGGAATAGGGGTTAATAATTTGTATTAGTGTCGGCGATGTCGGGGAGCGTCGGATTAGGGGTTAATAGCTTTTATTTTGTGACGGCGTTGTCGGGGAGCGGCGGATTAGGGGTGTTTAGACTAGGGGTTTATGTTAGGTTTAAATGTAACTTTCTTTTCCCCATAGACATCAATGGGGTTGTGTTACAGCAATCTCCATTCCGCACTTCAGGTGTGATGTCTATGGGGGAAAGCGTGCACGTCAAATCAGCCCATGGCTTTTGTGCGGTATGGATCTTAACGCACCATATCGCACAGCACAAGGAGGCTTTTCAGTAACTCGTAATGGCAAAACTATGAAGAATGAAATAACGCAATTTTTTGGCATTATTTTCGCACCCTGTTTAGTGCAAAACTAGTAATCTAGGTGATAGAAACATATAATTTGACGGTAGATAAGAACCAAAAATGCCCATCAAGTCTACCCATATTACGTTTCATTTTTCTTAGGATAGCTTATGCATGTCTCAGGCATTTTTAAATTATTTTACCACCTCAATTGTAAGTTTATTCCATTAATCCACAACCCTTTCTGTAAAAAAATGCTTCCTCACATTTCTCCTGAAACTGCTACCCTCTAACTTAAGATTGTGACCCCTTGTTTTGGAATTTTTTTGTGTGGAAAATGCTGTATTTAAAGTTTTCTATCATGTTACCACTTTCCCTTCAAGAAGTTTACTGAGGCCGTATCATTTTCATAGCACCTCCCACACCAGTGCTGCCCTCTATTGGTCAGAAAGAGAGAGGAAGCTTTCCTTTGCTATTTTGTCAGCACAGCTAAAAGACAGGGGAAAGTGTGCATGCAGTCCACTACTACCATAAATTGTGCAGTCACACATGTAGGGAAATTGTAGAGGTCAGCCAGCTCAGAATGCAATGAACCAGTGATCATGACTAACGGGCCGATTTATCAATGTCTGTCCGACATGATACGCTGTAGCGTATCATGTCCGCCAGACATCGGTGAATGCCGACAGCATACACTGTCGGCATTTGACATTGCACAAGCAGCTCTGGTGAACTGCTTGTGCAATGCCGCCCCCTGCATATTTGCAGATAATCTGCCGATAGCAGGGGGTGTCAATCAACCCAATTGTATAGGATTGTGCGGATTGATGTCCGCAGCCTCAGAGGCAACAGACCAGTTAAGGAGCAATTGTTCTAAGACTGCTGCTTCATAACTGCTGTTTCAGGTGAGCCTGAAAGCTCACGCGGGAACAGGGGCATCAGGGGCCATTCGGCCCTTGATAAATTGGCCCCAAAAACTCTCCTGCCAGGTGCTGCCTGAAGCGTTTTTCTGGATTGCTATATTCCCTAAGTATAAATTTAGGAAATATATATATATATATATACAGTGTATATATAAATATATATATATAGCGAAAAAGTATTTTGATCCAAGGCAAAGTTTTTAAAAGCAAAAAGTCTTTATTCAAATCCACGTATGGTAAAAACACATGGGAGTACCAAGGCACATAAAAGATATACACACAAAGGCATAGGCTAGAAGAGCGGTGAGTGGGCGCAGCATATTGCTGCATTTGGGCACGGGCTGCTCTAGGAGGTCCCACCTTGCACCGCAAGTGTCAGTAACACCGAGGATTGATATCCGCCTCTGCTTGTTTGTATAATTGGGTCTTTTTGAATGTGTACTACAAAGTGAACTCTCACGCATATCACAGAAGGAGATACACATCACGCAGAGTCTTGTTTACAGTTGTATACTATATTGTGCAGTTTATTGAACACTATTTCTTTGCGACTATATATATATATATATATATATATATATATATTATGGTGTAAATTTTGTCTAGTGGTTGTTGAGCCCTGATAACAAAATGATTGCTTTTTTAAGATAAAAAAAAGGCTTGCTTGCACAGACCTGTGAGATTGTGTCTATTTGCAGAGGGCAATACCTATGGGATTAACCTCTTAAGGACATATGACGGAATTTTTCCGTCATAAAACAATTGAGCAAACAGAAAGCTGTGTCCTTAAAGGGTTAAGAAAATATATAAATGTTTGGTATTTGTCAGCTCAAGAGATATGAAAAATATTATATTACTATTTTTTTCCCTTTCTGCTTACCACTATGTTCTCAAAATATATCAACAAGAAAATGTCAAGAATGAACATGCACAAATATTTCTGTGAAAAAATAAAGAATGCCTACATTTAAAGCTTTTTTTTTCTGGTTGGAGATTTGTATGAATAAATACCTGTTTTTATTTTTATATTGCTTAAGATGTGAACATTTCCAAAATATATACTTTTATGTAATGTAAATGTATGTAATGTAATCAGGTATGTGGAGTAGTTTGGACTTATAAACCAGGTAATGGTGATTTTGTGTTTAGCAAGGAGGGGGAAAACTTTTGCACTCTTAATAACTGTGTGTCAATATTGCCCCTAAAATAATGAATACTTATTTACTCTTAATCTTGGAATGTCCAGAAGGGCCAGTGCTTTTCCGTTTCTGATAACCATAGAAGGGAAAATGAGATTGCAGTCTTTTTCCCCATAGCTGCCTGCAGTGATGTCATAAGGTGGTGAATTACCTGCTGAAGCATGTAGTTGGAGACAGAAATCTAGGGGTTGAGGGAGAGGGAGTTGGAAGTCCATATCTCAGCCTCAAGCCACTTACAGGGATAAGTGACCCCTAATTTGAAAGATGGGAATCTGCCCCCTGTAAGTTGCAGATGATCAGTGTAAAATACCTCTGTTTCAAATGAGTTGTAACTTGTCCCCCCCTAGGATGCAAGCAATCACTGTTAAAAATGGTTATCACCTGCCACACTAGAAATAAAAAGTGATTTCTTGGTGCTTAGAGAGGGGGCTAATACAGAGTTAATTTCTTCCCATCCGATTTAATTAAAGCGGTCTGAGGCGCCTTGTATGAAAGAGGGGCTAGTGATCACCTGCCCCAAGTAGACAGTCGTACTGTTTGAAAAGGGGGAGGTAGCATTTTAGAGCCCCCTTTCATAAAACACAAATGTGTATGAGACCCCAGTTTAAAAAAGATAACCCCTATTTTTGAGTGTGAGGTCTCAAAATCCCTATCAATAGTATGTGATTGCCAGTTTTATGCCAATCATCTACGTAATGTATTAACTGTATGAGGGACAGTGGCCATAAAGGTGCCCCTATTCACTAAAAACATACAACATACAGACACATAATACCCCTCGCATAAAAGAGGGGATTGCCCATAATCAAATAAGTGGTCTCATGCTCGTTGAATAGCAGGTGATTGCTATATAAATGGCAATCACCTGTATACTTGCTCCCTTTTCGAGTCCTCTGGGCTATAAAAGGGACCCTTGAACCATAAAGTATGCTCTACAACAAGACAAGTGACCCTCTTTTGAAAGAGGTGAGGTCTATCTTTCAAAAGATGGTTCATATGGAAAATATTAGGGCAGAGTATCCTTAATGCTGCCCCACGCAATACATAACTTAAAGGGACACTGAACCCAAATTTTTTCTTTCCTGATTCACATAGAGTATGCAATTTTAAGCAACTTTCTAATTTAATCCTATTATCAAGTTTTTTTCATTCATTTTCTATCTTTATTTGAAAAAGAAGGCATCTAAGCTAAGGAGCCAGCAATTTTTGGGTTCAGAACCATAGCCAGCACTTGTTTATTGGTGCTGTCCAATCAGCAAGGACAACCCAGGTTGTTCACCAAAAATGGGCCGGCATCTAAATTGACATTCTTGCTTTTCAAATAAACATACCAAGAGAATTAATAAAAAATGATAAAAGGAGTAAATTAGAAAGTTGCTTAAAATTGCATGCTCTATCTGAATCACAAAAGAAAAAAATTGGGTTCAGTGTCCCGTTAAGAGCCTTTATTTTAAAGCAGCAATTCTTCTTTTTAAAATGAGTGATCTTGTGTCTGCTGCAAAGACAGAGGTGGATACTGAGGTCCCTGCTGTCAGCTTAGACAGCAGAGTTATAGCTGGGGCAGAAGGCATCTGCCTTCATATGGGAAGGGGACACTGATCTTGCTCCCTTACCATATGAAGCCAAATACCAATTGTTACAGAGAGTAACACTGTCTGTGTCACACTCTGTAACAATCCTATATATATAGGTAAATAAAAAAACAAAGGGGCCGATTTATCAAATGCCGGGAGGACATGATTTGCTGCAGCTAATCATGTCCACACGGCATTGCTAAATGCTGTCAGCATACAATGTAAGCATTTAACATTGCACAACCATTTCTTGTGAAATGCTTGTGCAATGCCGTCCCCTGCACATTCACGCCCAATGGGCCGCTAGCAGGGGTGTCAATCATCCCAATCGTATCGGGATGATTGTAGACCGCCACCTAAAAGGCAAGCCGGAAACATCAGGGGTAGATTGCAGCATCCACTGCTTGGTAAATCTACCCCAAAGTCTTTATTTCTGTTTAGACAGCGTGATAGCAAAAATACAAAAAAATCTCCAGTACTTTGGGACAGCAAAGGGGTTAAGAGGCTTTTATTACCCCTGGCCATAATAATAATATCATAATATCCATTTGCATTTGAAAGAGTGAGTTTTAACGATTATAAATAAGGAGTTTTATGTCCTTATAGCTCTATAGTGATCTCCCAGTAAGACTGATAACCTTGCAGTAAACACAAACCTCCTTTTAGCTCATGTTGTATGAACTAATAAAATAAATGGAAGAATCAAAATAAATGCAAGAACTGGGTAAATGTAAAAATAGGTGATATGTTTTTAAATCCTATATTGGATGACTTGGGTTAAGTCACCGCTTAGAATTTTGTGTAATTTTAAATGTATGTAATATTTGTATGGTTAAATTTTTTATACCTACTCGTGTGATTTTTAATTGTTAATTTTTATTGAACCGTATAGTATAAAATCATAAATTTTGCTGTTGGACAATAAAATGTGTGTTTGAAATATTTAGAAAATAATGACTCACATGCTGCTATTTACTTTGTACACCATAGAAAATGACCAAAAATATAATTTATTTTTGCATTTCGTATGACTTTCTCAAATTATGATTTTTCTGCAAACTAAAGTTAATTTTTTAAATTGCTTAGTCTGCTGCAAAATAACTGTGGTATAGTTTGTATGTGTGGGTATCTCGCAAAAATAGTTAAAATATGCGTGTAAATGCAATGATAGCTTTTGCACAGCTTCTTGTTGTTTCTCTTACTTCCTTTACTGTGGATAGTTAATGACAGATATAAGTGAGCTTCAGCACATATCAATCAATCACTAGGCAGCACGGCAAAATTTTAAACAACTATCCAATTTAATCCTATTATCTAATGTGCTTTATTCTTTTGGTATTCTTTGTTGAAAAGCATATATAGGGAGCGTGCTGTTGATTGGTGACTGTACATAAATGCCTCTTGTCATTGGCTGATCTAATGGGTTCAGTTAGCTCCTAGTAGTTCATTGTTGCTCCTTCATAAAATGATACCAAGAGAATGAAACAAACTTGTTAATAAAAGTTAAGTTAGAAAGTTGTTTAAAATTGTATCTTCCATTTGAATCATGAAAGAAAAATGATGGGTTTCATGCCCCTTTAAGATGTAATATAAGGGAAGAATGCTGCAAGCAAACAGTTGTAGTGAACAATGCTTTTCTCGGAAAATGATAAAACACAGTTCAAAGAGGTAAATTACTAAAGAAGCAACAAAATTAAATGAGCTAATTAATTAATAATAAAAATTATAAAAATAATAATGATGATGACTAATTATTGATGATGATAAACGATGATGAATGTTCATTCTATGTTTATTTAAGCATCTTTAAAGGCACAGTCTAGTCAAAATTAAAATTTATGATTCAGATAGGGCATTCACTTTTATCATCAAATTTGCTTTGTTCTCTTGGTATTCTTTAATGAAAGCTAAACCTTGGTAGGCTAATATGCTAATTGTTAAGCCCTAAGTCTGCCTCTTATCTCAAAGCATTTGACAGTTTTTCACAGCTAGAGGGTGTTAGTTCATGTGTGCTATATAGATAGCATGCTCATGCCCGTGGAGTTACTTATGAGAGGGCACTAATTGGCTAAAATGCAAGTCTGTCAAAAGAACTGAAATAAGGGGGCACTCTGCAGAGGCTTAAATACAATTAATATAACTGTATTGGTTATGCAAAACTGGGGAATTGGTAATAAAGGGATTATCTATATTTTTAAACAATAAAAAATCTGTAGTAGTCTGTGCCTTTAAGTGTCATAATTTTGTATTTCTCTCTCCTTTTAACCCATTTATCCTTGAAAACTGATATCTTAGCAGCAATCGGTTACCTTGAAGAATTAGCGCAGTAACCTTTTATAAACATGTTATGCTTTTGTAACAAGTTTTATTTTGGCTTTTAAAATGTAATCAATAAAAGTTTAGTTTCTAAACACTCCCGCTTTGAGCCGGCTATATCTACATAAAAGTTTACTTTCGCCTTCAAATATTTTGATTTACAAGATGAGCTCATAACAAAGAGATACCAGACTAAGCTGCATTTTGTTAGCTTTTTCTCATAAAAAACAACATTACATTTCATTTTAACTGTAAGAAACACTTTTATACTGTTTGAAATAAGTCTCATAATATTATGATTTCTCTTAGAGTCTATTTAATCTAAATAACTCTCCACACTATATTTAAGAACCACAAACACTCTTGCAGTTTGTGGGATAGTGACACTTTTGGAGCATTACAGCTGTTCAGTGCTTTGTATATTGTCTCCTACTTCACTAAATTGTATAATGTTTTCGTTGGACGTATGGGAGCTAGCAACAATTTTACATAGATATAACTGTGTATATGCATACCTGATTGTGTGCTTGTTCTAGGTAAGTATTATGACTGTTATCCTAATCTACTCATTTACTTTTTATAATTTGCAATAAACACACATACCTCCTAATATATTCATGCAAATGACATCTGAAGATGGGAAGATTAGCTGAGACTAGTGTATAATCCTAGATCTGCTCATCAATAGGTGTGGCATCTGCCCAAGCATAAGCAATGCTGAAAAATTGCTAAATCATTTAATATTAAAGGGTTACTTAACCCAATTTTAAGCAACTTTCTTATTTACTCCTCAATTTTTCTTTTTACTCTTGCTACCTTTATTTGAAAAGCAGGAATCTAAGCTTAGGAGCCGGCCCATATATGGTTTAGCACCTGGGTAGCACTTTCTGATTGGTGGCTAAATGTTGGCACCTATCAACAAGCCCTGCCCAGGGTTCTGAACCAAAATTGGGCTGGCTCCTAAGTTTAGGAAATATTGATAATAGGAGTAAATTAGAAAGTCGCTTAAATTTGCATGCTCTATCTGAATCATGAAAGAAAACAATTAGGTTTAGTATCCTTTTAAAGAAGAATAAAGAAATATGTATATTTGTAAAGTTAAAAAAAAAGACATATCCAGCCATTTTAAATTAGCAAATAGAATGAGAGCTGCTTAAATCTTATTGGCTGATTTGAACAGCCAATAGGATTTTAGCAGCTCTAATTCCTATTGGCTGATTCAAAATGTCCAGCCAATAGTAATGCAAGAGACGCCATCTTGGATCGCATCACTTGCATTGAAGATTCAGTATATGGTGGCAACCGTATGAAGAGGATGCTCCACGCCGGATGTCTTCAGGATGGACCTGCTCCGCACCTTCGGGATCAAGATAGAAGATGCTGCCTGGATGAAGATTGAAGAGGCCGTCTGGATAAAGACTTCTCGCCGCTTGGATCAGTACTTTGCCGCCGGGATGAAGATTGAAGAGGCCGCCTGGATGAAGACTTCTCGCCACCTGGATCAGGACTTCAACTCCGGGATGAAGATCATTCAAGCGGGACTTCAAAAACTGTAAGTGGATCGTTAGGGGGTTAGTGTTAGGCTTTTTTAAGGGTTTTATTGGTGTGTTTTTTTTTTTAGTTTAGGGTCTGGGCAGTAAAAGAGCTAAATGCCCTTTTAAGGGCAATGCCCATACAAATGCCATTTTCAGGGCAATGGGTAGCTTAGGTTTTTTTAGAATTAGGTTTTTTATTTTGGGGGGTTGGTTGGGTGGTGGGATTTACTGTTGGGGGGTCTTTGTGGTTTTTTTACAGGTAAAAGAGCTGATATCTTTGGAGCAATGCCCCGCAAAAGGCCCTTTTAAGGGCCATTGGCAGTTTCGTGTAGGCTAGGGTTTTTTTTTATTTTGTGGGGGCTTTTTTATTTTGATAGGGCTATTAAAATTGATTCGGAGTAATTCATTTTTATTTTTGATAATTTATTTTTTTATTTTGTGTAATTTAGTGTTTATTATTTTTTGTAATTTAGAAAAATTTATTTTGTTAATTTCATTAATTTAATTTTATTGTAATGTTAGGTGTTAGTGTAACTTAGGTTAGGATTTATTTTACAGGTAACTTTGTATTTATTTTAACTAGGTAGCTAGTAAATAGTTAATAATTATTTACTAACTAGTCTACCTAGTTAAAATAAATACAAACTTACCTGTGAAATATAAATAAAACCTAAGATAGATACAATGTAACTATTAGTTATTTTGTATCTAGCTTAGGTTTTATTTTACAGGTAAGAATTTAGTTTTAAATCGGAATGATTTAGGTAATAATAGTAGGTTTTATTTAGATTTATTTTAATTATATTTAAGTTAGGGGCTGTTAGGGTTAGGTTTAGGGGTTAGTAGGTTTATTATAACGGCGAAGTGGGCGGACTGGAGATTAGGGCTTTATTATTTTAAATAGTGTTTTTGATGTGGGAGGGCAGCGGTTTAGGGGTTAATTATTTTATTATAGTGGTGACGATGTCGGGGAACGGCGAAATAGGGGTTAATAAATTTTTTAAGTGGCAGCGATGTCCAGAGACACAGATTAGGGGTTAATAAACTTATTTAAGGGAGTGCAATGCGGGAGGGCCTCGGTTTAGGGTTTAATAGGTAATTTATGGGTGTTTAGTGTACTTTTTAACACTTTAGTTATGAATTTTATGCTACAGCTTTGTAACGCAAAACTCATAACTACTGACTTTAGATGGCGGTACGAATCTTGTCGGTATAGGCTGTACCGCTCACTTTTGGGCCTCCCAGGAAAAACTCGTAATACCGCCGGTGCTATGGGAGTCCCATTGAAAAAGGACTTTTTGAAAAGTGCGGTACTGACGTTGTGTGACGGCCAAAAAAATGTGCGGTACACCTATACTTACAAGACTCGTAATACCGGCGTTAGGGAAAAAGCAGCGTTATACTCATAACTAGTGATGTCGCGAACCTAAAATTTTGCGTTCGCCGAACTTACGCAACTGTTCGCGAACGGGCGAACCGGGCGAACCGCCATAGACTTCAATAGGCAGGCGAATTTTAAAACCCACAGGGACTCTTTCTGGCCACAATAGTGATGGAAAAGTTGTTTCAAGGGTACTAACACCTGGACTGTGGCATGCCGGAGGGGGATCCATGGCAAAACTCCCATGGAAAATTACATAGTTGATGCAGAGTCTGGTTTTAATCCATAAAGGGCATAAATCACCTAACATTCCTAAATTGTTTGGAATAACGTGCTTTAAAACATCAGGTAGATGTTGTATCGATCAGGTAGTGTAAGGGTTACGCCCGCTTCACAATGACAGACCAAACTCCCCGTTTAAAGGGACAGTCTACACCAGAATTTTTATTGTTTTAAAAGATAGATAATCCCTTTATTACCCATTTCCCAGTTTTGCATAGCTAACACAGTTATAATAATATACTTTTAACCTCTGTGATTATCTTGTATCTAAGCCTCTGCAAACTGCCCCTTTTTTCAGTTCTTTTGACAGACTTGCAGTCTAGCCAATCAGTGCCTGCTCCCAGATAACTTCTCGTGCACGAGCACAGTGTTATCTATATGAAATACGTGAACTAACACCCTCTAGTGGTGAAAAACTGTTAAAATGCAATCTGAAAGAGGTGGGCTTCAAGGACTAAGAAATTAGCATATGAACCTCCTAGGTTAAGCTTTCAACTAAGAATACCAAGAGAACAAAGCAAAATTGGTTATAAAAGTAAATTGGAAAATTGTTTAAAATTACATGCTCTATCTGAATCATGAAAGTTTATTTTGGCCTAGACTGTCCCTTTAACGCACCGCAAACAACCGCAAACAGTCCATTTGTACAACCGCAAACTCCCCATTTGCACAAGGTTGGATACCAAGCTAGCCATGTCCCGTTACTTGTCCTCACTGATGTCATTGAAGGTCTCTTCCTCCACCCAGCCACGTACAACACCAAGGGTCCCCGAAAGGTGACAACAAGCCCCCTGGGACGCCTGCTGTGTTTGGTCTTCCACCTCCTCAAAGCCACCTTCCTCCTCTGACTCCTCTTCTTCAGACTCCTCTCTCTTAGTTGCCTCTCTCTGCATTATTATAAGGTGTGTTAAATAGTACTATTCCTATCAGTTTAATCCCTGTTACGTCCCCTATCAGGGGACGTGTATATGGCATCGATTTTAGGAACCGGGAGATGGAAAAAGATGCTTGGTCGGTCCTCCTACTTCAAATTTGGGGCACTGCACGTGCAATCTAATGTTCCACCAGATAGGAGTGGTGTGTTAAGAAGTACTATTCTTATCAGTTTAATCCCTGTTACGTCCCCTATCAGGGGACGTTTATATGGCATCAATTTTAGGAACCGGGAGATGGAAAAAGATGCTTGGTCGGTCCTCCTACTTCAAATTTGGGGCACTGCGCGTGCAATCTAATGTTCCACCAGATAGGAGTGGTGTGTTAAGTAGTACTATTCTTATCAGTTTAATCACTGTTACGTTCCCTATCAGGGGACGTGTATATGGCATGGATTTTAGGAACTGGGAGATGGAAAAAGATGCTTGGTCGGACCTCCTACTTCAAATTTGCAATCTAATGTGCCACCAGATAGGAGTGGTGTGTTAAGTAGTACTATTCCTATCAGTTTAATCCCTGTTATGTGCCTTTTTTTTTGTTTGGTTTTTGAAGCCACAGTGCTGCACCAGAGGCCAGAAAAATTAGGCATGTACACATGCCTGAAAAATTAGGTATTGTTGCAGCCGCTGCTGTAGCAGCGGCCAGAAAAATTGATGTTTGTTTCCCAGGCAGAAAGTGCCCTAAAACATTGTGGCTTGAACCCTAGTTGGTGGCGGATAAGTCACGCAAGTCATCCGGCATTCAGAGATAAAATACAGCAGCGTGTGGACCATTTTTAGCCCAAGGCAGCTCATCTCATTAGGCTTTTTTTAGTCGAATGTATCGCCCACTGTCAGTCCCTTCGGGATCCATCCCTCATTCATCTTAATGAAGGTGAGGTAATCTAGACTTTTTTGACCTAGGCGACTTCTCTTCTCAGTGACAATACCTCCTGCTGCACTGAAGGTCCTTTCTGACAGGACACTTGAAGCGGGGCAGGCCATAAGTTCTATCGCAAATTGGGATAGCTCAGGCCACAGGTCAAGCCTGCACACCCAGTAGTCAAGGGGTTCATGGCTCCTCGGAGTGTCGATATCTGCAGTTGAGGCGAGGTAGTCTGCTACCTGTCGGTGGACCCCGAAGGGCTGTGGCGATGCGTAGGACTTAAAAAGCTCTGCATGTCCTCCATCAACAACACGTCTGTAAAGCGTCCTGTCCTTGCCGGCATGGTCGTCGTCGGAGGAGGATTAATTTCACCTCTTCCCCTGTTAGATTCCCATTGTGCTGTGACATCACCCTTATACGCTGTGTAAAGCATACTTTTTAATTTATTTTGGAACTCCTGCATCCTTTCCGACTTGCGGGAATTCGGTAACATTTCAGGCACTTTATGCTTATACCGGGGGTCTAGTAGCGTGGACACCCAGTACAGGTCGTTCTCCTTCAGCCTTTTTATACGAGGGTCCCTCAACAGGCACGACAGCATGAAAGACCCCATTTGCACAAGGTTGGATGCCGAGCTACTCATGTCCCGTTCCTTGTCTGCAGTGATCTCACTGAAGGTATGTTCTTCCCCCCAGCCACGTACAACACCACGGGTACCAGATAGGTGACAACGAGCACCCTGGGATGCCTGTTGTGGTTGGTCTTCCTCCTCCTCCTCCTCAAAGCCACATTCTTCCTCTGACTCCTCTTCCTCACAATCCTCTTCCAGCGTTACCGCAGATCCAGCAAGAGATGCTGATAAGGCTGTTTCTAGTGGTGATGGTGACCACAACTCTTCCTTTTCCTCTTTAAGCTCATCTACGGCCTGATCCAGCACTCTTCGCAGGGCACGCTCCAGGAAGAAAACAAATGGTATGATGTCGCCGATGGTGCCTTCGGTGCGACTGACTAGGTTTGTCACCTCCTCAAAAGGACGCATGAGCCTACAGGCATTGCGCATGAGCGTCCAGTAACATGGCAAAAAAATTCCCAGCTCCGCAGAGGCTGTCCTAGCACCCTGGTCATACAAATAGTCATTAATGGATTTTTCTTGTTGGATCAGGCGGTCGAACATTAGGAGTGTTGAATTCCAATGTGTCGGGCTGTCGCAAATCAAGCGCCTCACTGGCATGTTGTTTCACAGCTGGATATCTGAAAAGTGTGCCATGGTCATGTAGGAACGCCTGAAATGGCCACACACCTTCCTGGCCTGCTTCAGGACGTCCTGTAAGCCTGGGTACTTATGCACAAAGCATTGTACGATCAGATTACACACATGTGCCATGCACGGCACATGTGTCAACTTGCCCAAATTCAATGCCACCACCAAATTTCTTCCATTGTCACTAACCACTTTGCTGATCTCCAGTTGGTGCGGAGTCAGCCACTAATCCACCTGTGCGTTCAGGGCGGACAGGAGTGCTGGTCCAGTGTGACTCTCTGCTTTAAGGCAAGTCAACCCCAAGACGGCATGACACTGCCGTATCCGGGATGTGGAATAGTACCTGGGGAGCTGGGGGGGTGCCGTTGATGTGCAGCAGCAGAAGAGGACTCAGCCGAGGAGGTTATGGAAGAGGATGGAGTAGGAGGAGTAGAGGAGGTGGCAGCAGGCCTGCCTGCAAGTCGTGGCGGTGTCACCAACTCCTCTGCAGAGCCACGCATTCCATGCTTGGCAGCCGTCAGCAGGTTTACCAATGCGCAGTGTAGGTGATATACCTGCCCT
Organism: Bombina bombina; assembly: GCF_027579735.1. Taxonomy (NCBI): domain Eukaryota; kingdom Metazoa; phylum Chordata; class Amphibia; order Anura; family Bombinatoridae; genus Bombina; species Bombina bombina. The sequence goes on along the minus strand of NC_069501.1, from coordinate 607,060,180 downwards.
GACCATGCTTTGCAGACCAGGTATCAGTGGTCAGATGGACCCTTGCCCCAACACTGTGTGCCAGACATACCATTAATTCCTTTTGCACAATCAAGTACAGGTTGGGGATTACCTTTTGTGCAAAGAAATTTCGGCCGGGTACCTTCCACTGCGGTGTCCCAATAGCTACAAATTTTTTGAACGCCTCAGACTCCACCAGCTTGTATGGTAAAAGCTGGCGGGCTAAGAGTTCAGTCAAGCCAGCTGTCAGATGCCAGGCAAGGGGGTGACTTTGTGACATTGGCTTCTTACGCTCAAACATGTCCTTGACAGACACCTGACTGTGGGCAGATGAGCAGGAACTGCTCAAGGCGAGACACGGAGTGGCGGATGGTTGAGAGGGGGCAAGGAGGACAGTAGTGGTTGACATGGCTGAAGATGCTGGACCAGGAGGAGGATGGCGGCTTTGAGTTTGTGTGCTGCTTGTACTCATGTGTTGATACCATAGGCATTTGTGATGTGCGATCATGTGCCTTCGCAAAGCAGTTGTACCTAGGTGGGTGTTGGACTTCCCACGACTCAGTTTCTTTTGGCACAGGTTGCAAATGGCATCACTGTTGTCAGAGGCAGACACACACAAAAAAATGCCACATTGCTGAGCTCTGCAATGACGGCATTCTGGTGGTGGCAACAGCATGCGTTGATTGGCGTGCTGTCTGGGTGACCCCGGGTGCCGATGCATGCTGTCTGACTGTGCCACTAGCTCCTTGCGATGACCTCCCCCTGCTTCCAACTCGTCTCCTCCTCCTCTCTGTCTCCCCATCTGAACTTTCCCCCTCTTCTTCTTCTCTTCTAGCGGACACCCACGTGACATCCACGGACGCATCATCATCATCAACCGCTTCACTTGTATCTGACAACTAAGCAAAGGAAGCAGCAGTGGGTACAACATCATCATCATCACACCGTATGTCCATGTGTGTAATGCTGCCTGACTGAGACATATCCCTGTAATCTACATCCTCTGGCAATAATGGTTGCGCATCACTATCACTCATTTCTTCCAACTGATGTGTAAATAACTCCTCTGACAGATCAAGTGAAGCGGCTGTAGTGCTAGTGTTGGTGGTGGCGGCAGGCGGGCAAGTGGTAACTTGAGAGGTGCCCGAAGCTAAGCTGGAGGAGGATGGTGCGTCAAGGTTCCGAGCGGAAGCTGTAGAAGATTGGGTGTCCTGTGTTAGCCAGTCAACTATGTCCTCAGAACTGTTCGAGTTCGGGGTACGTGGCCTCTGAACACTGGGCATTATTCTAGCGCCAAAGGGAATCACAGCACCACGAACACGACGGCCCCTGCGGGGTGGCCTGCCTCTGCCTGTCATTTTTTTTTCCGATAAGTGGTACTATGCATGCAAGCTACTGTGACAACAGATATGAGTGGCACTGTGCACTGGCAGAAGTTGGCAGAGTAGACGCTGTAGGCCTGACACACACGCTTGCAGACAACTAACTGCTATTCAATCTATTACAGTCAAAATTGTATTTTTTTTTTTTTTTAAATGTACACTACTGTTACACCAGATATGAGTTGCACTGGGGTGACACTGTGCCCTGGCAGGCAGGCACTGAAACACACACGTGTGAAGGAAACTGACTGCTATTATTTAACACAGTCAAAAAAGTGTTGTTTTATTTTTTTAATCTACACTACTGTTACACCAGATATGAGTTGCACTGGGGTGACACTGTGCCCTGGCAGGCAGGCAGGCACTGAAACGCACAAGTGTGAAGGAAACTGACTGCTATTATTTAACACAGTCCACAAAAAAGTGTTTGTTTTTTTTAAATATACACTACTGTTACACCATATATGAGTTGCACTGAGGTGACACTGTGCCCTGGCAGGCAGGCACTGAAACGCACACGTGTGAAGGAAACTTACTGCTATTATTTAACACAGTCAAAAAAGTGTTGTTTTTTTTAAATCTACACTACTGTTACACCAGATATGAGTTGCACTGGGGTGACACTGTGCCCTGGCAGGCAGGCACTGAAACGCACACGTGTGAATGAAACTGACTGCTATTATTTAACACAGTCAAAAAGTGTTTTTTTTTTTTAAATATACACTACTGTTACACCAGATATGAGTTGCACTGGGGTGAATCTGTGCCCTGGCAGGTAGTCAGGCACTGAAACGCACACGTGTGAAGGAAACTGAGTGCTATTATTTAACACAGTCAAAAAAGTGTTGTTTTTTTTAAATCTACACTACTGTTACACCAGATGTGAGTTGCACTGGGGTGACCCTGTGCCCTGGCAGGCAGGCACTGAAACGCACACGTGTGAAGGAAACTGACTGCTATTATTTAACACAGTCAAAAAAGTTTTTTTTTTTTTTTAAATATACACTACTGTTACACCAGATATGAGTGGTGGCACTGGGCAAGTGGGCACAGTATACGCTGTGAGCCTGACACACACGCTGGTAGGCAGGCAACTGCAATTAGATTACACATGAAAAAAAAAAAGCAGACTGATGTTCTAGCCCTAAAAAGGGCTTTTTGGGGTGCTGTCCTTACAGCAGAGATCAGATGAGTCCTTCAGGACTGTAGTGGACACTGAATACACTAGCCTAGCTATCGATTTCCCTATGTAGCAGCAGCAGCTACACTGTCCCTCCTCTCACTAAGAATGCAGCTTCCAAATGAATCTAAAATGGATGCTGTCCAGGAGGTAGGAGGGTCTGGGAGGGAGGGTCTGCTGCTGATTGGCTGGAATGTGTCTTCTGACTGTGAGGTAAAGGGTCAAAGTATTACTCAATGATGACGAATAGGGGGCGGATCGAACATCGCATATGTTCGCCCGCCGCGGCGAACGCGAACAAGCTATGTTCGCCGGTAACTATTCGCCGCCGAACTATTCGCGACATAACTACTCATAACGCAAAACTTGTAATCTGGATGACTGTTATTTAACAATTTCCTTAAATCATTGTATTTGGTTTTCTTAAAATTAAAAGTCTTAGTTGAACCCTTAAGACACTTCTTATGGAAAGTGATTTCAAATGTGACCATAATATGATCACTGTTAACCAAATGTTCTTTGACTTCTATGTTTGATATAATATCTGTATTGTTTCATAGCACTAAATCCAATTTAGCTTTATTCCTAGATGGATCCTCTATTAATTGTGACAAGTTATCCCTTAGAACATGCAAAAATATATCTCTCTTAGCTGTATTACTAGTTTCATTGGCCCAGTTTATGTCAGGGTAGTTAAAATTTACCATAACTATAGCACTATTAATATTAAAAAACCTTTCCTATTTGCATTAGTAGTTGAGTTTCCTCAGTGTCACTAATGTTGGGGGACTTTTATCATGTTCCTAGTAATATATTTTAGAATGTTTTCCCCACTCCTTATTTCAACTCACAGGGTCTCTACATTATCACCTGTATCATCATAAATATCTTCCCTTATTGGTCAGCTTTAATATACTTCTACCTCCCCTTCTAACTGTGACCCAACTACTTCCCTGAATATCCCCCTCTCAACTACATCCCCACTGCTAGAACCATGAACAGCCCATTCAGTCATATCCATTTCCCTTTCAAGTGTCTGAATACCACGCAGTGTTGCACTTTGTTCCTCCAGATTTTATTTTTTAAATAGCGGCTTTTGCCTATAGAAACCACTACAGAAATTTAAAAATTATCTATGGACAATGTAGGCTAATTACCATCTCAAAAGTATTTGGAGTGGATATGATATTGATATGCTAAGTAAACATTAAAGGAAAGCTATCACTGAATCTCCCGTAAAGCTTAATAGGGATTTTATAATTGGGCTGCATTGTAGACTGATCGGACATGGAAGACCTCTCCCTTTCTAGCTATGGATAAAACATGAGCCTCATTGACAGCAACAGCTGAGTACAGAGCACACATTTCATCACCCAATTGATTAGCATGCTGGAACAAAGAAAGGTAACATAACTGCTTACTGTCCATTTGTTAGATTCAGCTTTAACAACGATTTTGGAAAGTACAGGACCCATTGCTCCTGTGTGATTTTAAAATTAAAATTTTATAAAAATCCAAGCATTTCATTGTAACCACATATTACAATCCCTGTGATAATATTTTTATTTTTTGCAAGTTTCAAAGTATTAAAATGATAGTGTTTATTAACATGGAAACAGAGCATGCACAAAAAAATGGCAAGTTAAATTTTTAAAAAAATGGGACCAGCTGATTGAAAGAGGCCACACCAAGGCTGTTAAATAATATAAAATCATTCACAAAAAAAGTGTTTTCTGATGGAGTAAAATACTGCTGATGCACTCTAAAACTACCTGAAAAACCCTGTGACAACTGAGTTTTCTAATAGCTTTAAATTTAAAATTTGTAAAAACTCATACAGAATACTTTACACAAGTTTTCTAATGGATTAAAACAGATCACTTTGTTGAGTAAATGCATCTTTGATGTTGTGAAGAATAAACTTTTTAATACAGAAGTATTAAGTGACATAGGACATTGTGTGAGGTTTTTATGCAGGTAATAACAGTATATGCATGACTCACATGGCAGGGTGTGGGAACTAGTTTACCATCTATTAAAAAAGGCTTGTGCATATGCTATGAACAGAATAAAAGAAAAATGGGTCAAGGATCTCAAGCCAGACAATTTATTGTTTTAAAGTATAAGAGCCACATGATCATCTTTTTTCTTGCCTGCTGTTAAAAAAAGCATCTTTTATTTTAAATCATGATGTCTCATTTATCACAAAATAATTTATTTAATTTACTTTAGAAAATGTTAATACTCCCACTGGCAGTCAGTTTATTCAATCTATTTCTTGACAAAACTTCAGCAAGCCTTTTTCTCCTGAAGCAATTTTTTTTCTACTTCGTTGATCTATAAAAACACCACCTTTTAAACTTTATTTTTTAGTGAACAATGAAACCTGACTGTATGCAGCTGTAACTGTTAATATGAGCGCAAATATTTTACTGAAACAAACAATTATATATATATATATATATATATATAAATATACATATATATAAATATACATATACTCCAGCAACAGAAGTGAGTACACCCCTGTGCAATTTCAATTGCCAATAGAGGTTGACGTTATATAGTGTCCTTTGCACTGAGTTATAACAGAAACTCAGATTTCCATTGATAACCCCTGAATCAAGATTAAAGCACATACCGGTTTGTTGCAGCTGTGGACTTTGGCACCATATAAGTTCTGCCACTGCCTCTGGAAATTCTATTCAATGTGGGGCCATGATGCAGACATGCAGATAGACAACCCACAGGTCACAGTTTAATAAAGTTCTGTTTTTTTACAGGTCACTTTATAACCATGTTCATGCAACTAGGCTAATTGGAAATCACAGGTGTACTCAATTTTGTTTCAATGACATAACTTGTGTGTCAGTGATCACAGGTGTAATTTTATAGGGATAGTGAAACAGGGGAATGTCTATATTATCAACCATTTAACAATTATGACCTTGTAAAATTGTCTTCATACCATTTGCAAGTGACTTTCTGGAACAGTGAGAATGGTGGCTATGTCAGGGAGATCTGGGGCCCGATCCGATATGCAGCGTCACCCGCAAAAGCCGGCGACACCAAATTTTGCGCTGGTTTGGTATCACATATACGGCGTAACATAGAAGTTACGCTCGTATATTTCTGCCTTCGGCCGTAGTTTTTTGGCCCATAGACAGGTATACCAAACCCGCGCAGTTTGGTATCCAATATACAGCGTAAGGACTTACGTGGTGAAAATGGAGAAATCTTACTCCATTTTCACCTTGCCACAAAATGCAGGCGTAGTAAGCCTTACGCTGAGTATTGGAGCCCCGTAGCTCCCTAAACTGCCTGCAAAATAAAACCTGACACCTAACGCATGCGCAATGTCTACCTGTCAACCGCAATCCCCCGCCGCAATCCCTAATAAAGTGTTTAACCCCTAAACCGCCGCTCCCGGACCCCATCGCCACCTACATTAAATGTCTAACCCCCCTAATGTGATCCCCCTACACCGCCGCCACCTACATTAAAATTATTAACCCCTAATGTAATCCCCCTATACCGCCGCCATCTATATTAAAATTATTACCCCCTAATGTGAGCCCCCTACCCCGCTACCACCTATTTTAACTACATTACCCCCTAATCTAATCCCCTACACCGCCGCCACATATTTTAACTATATTACCCCCTAATGTGAGCCCCCTACACCGCCGCCACCTACATTAACTATATAACCCCCTAATCTAATCCCCCTACCCCGCCGCCACCTATATTAAAATGATTAACCCCTAATCTAATCCCCCTACACCGCCTCCACCTATAATAAATGTATTACCCCCTAAAATACTAAAATACTAAAATGTCCCTTCCCTAAACTAAATTACAAATAGCCCTGAAAAGGACCTTTTGCGGGGCATTGCCCCAAAGTAACCAGCTCTATTACCAGCCCTTAAAAGGGCCTTTTGCGGGGCATTGCCCCAAAGTAACCAGCTCTATTACCAGCCCTTAAAAGGGCCTTTTGCGGGGCATTGTCCCAAAGTAATCAGCTCTTTTACCTGTAATCTGACCCCCCTACACCGCCGTCGTAGGGGGATTAGATTAGGGGTTAATAATTTTAATATAGGTGGCGGCGGTGTAAGGGGGTCAGATTAGGGGGTAGTACATATAATATAGGTGGCGGCGGGGTAGGGGGCTCACATTAGGGGTTAATATAGTTAAAATAGGTGGCGGCGGTTTAGGGGGATCATATTAGGGGGTAATATAGTTAATGTAGCTGGCGGCGGGGTCCGGGAGCGGCGGTTTAGGGGTTAATACATTTATTGTTAGGAGTGAGAGGGTGGATTGCGGATAGAGGGGTATACGTGTCGGGCTATGTTTGGGAGGCGTGTTAGACAGTAACGGGAGATTTAATATTTTAGTCAGTTTTTTTATGCGGCGCCAGTTTCTAAAGTGCCGTAAGTCACTGGCGACTCCAGAAATTTGTACTTACGCTTATTTCTGGACATCACTAGTTTGTCAGACTTACGGCACTTTAGCAACTGCCGGTGCCGTATATGTGATAGCTCGATGTGCGAGCTGAAACTACGGACGGTGCAGGTTTCCACGCTTGCGCCAAAACCTGCGCCGTATATTGGATCGCGCCCCTGGAGACAGAGCTGTGCCAACCCATGGGTGAAGCCATTTTGTTTTAGCGTGGAGACAGAATGTGAAATGGGCAGAGCTGGGCAGGCATATAGTAGAAGGTATATCAGGGGTGTGGTAAGAAGGCCCTTGGAAAACCAGGACTTTTATAATGTCCCAGAGATCTGCAAGCAGTGGCAGTTCTTGAACTTAATATTTGGGGGCTAACGAAGGTGGTGAATATAATATATGGAGCTATTTGCAGCTCAATAAAGGGTACTACAAGTTTGTTTGGATTTGCATAGCACTCCCCAGCACCCTTATAGAATGCTACTGGTTGCAGCCGGAGGAACTGCGTGCACCTCTTAAATAATCTAGTCAAAATTTAACTTTCATGATTTAGATAGATTATGCAATTTTAAGCAACTTTCTAATTTACTCCTATTATCAATTTTTCTTCATTATCTTGGTATCTTTAGTTGAAAAGCAAGAATCTAAGCTTGGGAGCCGGCCCATTTTTGGTTCAGAACCTGGGTAGTGCTTGCTGATTGGTGTCTAAATGTAGCCACTAATCAGCGAGTGCTACTCGGGTTCTGAACCAAAAATTGGCTGGCTCCTAAGCTTACATTCTTGCTTTTTCAAATAAAGATTCAAAGAGAATGAAGAAAAATTGATAATAGGAGTACATTAGAAAGTTGCTTAAAATTGCATGCTCTATCTGAATCATGAAATTTAAATTTTGACTAGACTATTCCTTTAAACTGTGACAATTCTGCAAGCTACAGGATGGTTGGGGGCTCTGTATATTGAAAACTGTTCACAAACTTCATAGCTTGTGTTGTATGAGCATAACAATAAGTGTTTCAGCAGTCCACAACCAAGAGGGCTTCTGGCTTTAGGATGCATGGCCTTCCCTACACTCTCCTGTATCCCTGCTGCTGCTGTTTTGCAAATTTGTTTTTTTTATCATTAGTTGTTCAGCAGAAAGATTTCTCTGTTAGAATCTTACTGCTTTTGCTGGTTTATTGTATGCAGGGCAAATGTCCCCATACCTGCTCTAGCTTTGGACAAGTAAAAGTATCTGCCTCCTACTGTTGTGCGGACGGATTTAGTTATTTAGTATCTAAATCCCACAAACAAAGTTGAAATATTTGCTTTGTTTTCTATTGGAATACTTTGTCGGAAAGCATATTTAGGTTAGGGTGACCATATTGCCGCTTTAAAAAGGGACACACATGAAAAATACATATGTCAGAGTTCTTATACAAAACATTTCTTTAAACAGCCCTGAAAACAGCCCTGACATATGTATTTTGAATATGTGTCCCTTTTTAAAGCGGCAATATGGTCACCCTAATTTAGGTAGGCTCAGGAGCAGAGGTGCACTACTGGGAGCTTGCTGCTGATTGGTTGTCGCTCATTTATGCTTCTTGTCATTAGCTCCCTAAATGTGTTCTACTAGCTCTAGCTAGTTATGCTTTACTGCATCTTTAATAAAGGATAGCAAGAAAATAAAGCAAATGTAATAATAGAAGTAAATTGGAAAGATGTTAAAAATCATATGCTTTGTCTTAAAGGGACAGTCTAGGCCAAAATAAACTTTCATGATTCAGATAGAGCATGTAATTTTAAACAATTTTCCAATTTACTTTTATAACCAATTTTGCTTTGTTCTCTTGGTATTCTTAGTTGAAAGCTTAACCTAGGAGGTTCATATGCTAATTTCTTAGACCTTGAAGCCCACCTCTTTCAGATTGCATTTTAACAGTTTTTCACCACTAGAGGGTGTTAGTTCACATATTTCATATAGATAACACTGTGCTCGTGCACGTGAAGTAATCTGGGAGCAGGCACTGATTGGCTAGACTGCAAGTCTGTCAAAAGAACTGAAAAAAGGGGCAGTTTGCAGAGGCTTAGATACAAGATAATCACAGAGGTTAAAAGTATATTATTATAACTGTGTTGGTTATGCAAAACTGGGAAATGGGTAATAAAGGGATTATCTATCTTTTAAAACAATAACAATTCTGGTGTAGACTGTCCCTTTAATTATGTCCCTTTAAAACTTGTAAGTGCTGCCAATGAGACCAAAGAGCTATACAAATTGGGGGGTATTGACGCACATCCCCAAAAAACATAAAGAAAACTTTTCTGAAAAGCAAAAATATTCCTGTACAAACTGAGGATGTCTGTTAATACAGCCTATTTTATATACATGAAAAAAAGAGATTTTATTTTAATCATAAACGATTGCATGCAAAGACAATAATAATTGATTTATGAATTTGTGTCTTTATGTAAACTGGCTTAAAGTCATATTTAAAATGCCAGTTAGTGCATTTTCAAATAGACATAATAAACCACTCCCAGGACTTGAGTATATAATTCTCTCTGGGCTTGTGAGACTCTATAAGAAATATTTCCAGTACTATGAAGCCCCTGCCTTAATTCTATAAAGGCAATCTTTACCGTTGGGATCAGAGTCTCACAGAGGGATGCTCCCTGCTTTTAAATGTGTGAAGGCGGTGCATACATTACAATAGGACTCACAAAAAATTATAATTTAAAAAATTGTTTAAAACAAAAAAAATAAGATACTGAAATTAAAATATGCAGTCAAAATTGTATTGTTTAATCCCTTTAAACATTGTTCATAAAGAAAACGTATATAATGAAAAAATTAAGAATTGTATTGAATTTTTGCAGGAACCAAATTATTTAAGGTACATAGTAGAAAATGTAATCAAATTACACTGCACATGTAGAAAACACTGGGAAATTTATATTTAGAATACAAAATTTAAAACGTATAATCTTCATTATTGTAAAATTATTTTACCTGCTGAACAGGGGTGTCCTATGGTTGTAGTTGAGATTTCTCCTTTGAGCCTATGCATAAATTGGACATTAAACTACTTTCATAGAAAGTGTTGTTTCTTTTGGCTGTCTCTTCTGCGAGAAGAGTTTCTCAATTATCTGCTCTCTCTTGTGAGTCTCTTTATTTGATATTCCATCAAGATAAAGCTGTTTTGCAGACTATGTTTACATTTTTACTTAATAATAATAGGGAAATTGTTGTTCCCTCTTCAGGGCCGCCATCAGGGGGTGACAGGGGTGACTCCTGTCAGGGGCCCAATGGGCTAGGGGGGCCCCATGAGGCAAGAACTAAAAAAAAATATATATATTTTTTTTTTTTTTTTTTTTTTTTACATTTTGGCAGCCACCAGTGGGTACTACAGCAGAGTACTAATTGAGCATGGGAAATGTTATTACAAGGAGTAAAGTATTAGCATTTGAGAGGATTTCTGAGTGTGCACTAAACCGCTATGCACAGTGTGAGACAGACTTGGCACTTTGTTTGTAGAGTGTGTGCCTGAGTCAGAACGGCTGATCACTTTCATTTGCAGACGAGGTAGGAATTACTTAGCAAATGTTTTTTATTTCTTTGTGCAATGTAAGATTGTAACTTTAGTGTGGTAGTAGTTGTATGGTGGGGCCAGGGGTCCATAAAAACACATTTTTTTTTAGCAGCAGTGTATTTATGATTATTTGACAATGCTGTAGAAATTCTATATTTAAAACCATGCAGAAATGTTTCCTCCTCAATACACAAATGATATTTATTACATTCCAGTTTACTGCCCCTTTATGCAAGGACTTTCCAGATACAAGGAGGCATTTTATCTAAGATTTTTACATCTGCATAACATGTTATACTCTCAGACTTAGATTGCTCAGTGTTGGAAATGAGACAGGTTAACTTAAAACTGTTCAGTTTACTCTACAGCTGACTTAATTTTGAAATGCATACCAACAAGCTTAAATCCTGCATTTAACCAGATCTAATGGTATGAGTACCACAGCTTATGGTTCCACCAAGACCATATAGAGTACAGTATTTTCAAAATCCACAAGTACAGCTGACATATGGGAACATTTGTACGCTATATTTGAAGTGGTGCTCTTGGTTGGGGAAAATGGAGAAAATATGAAACAAACATATGTCAACCTTTTAAAAGTAATTTTCTTCATCTAGCCATCAACCCAGATCATTATTGTACAATTTTGAATTCACAGAATTATTTTTGATTGCACATTTACAAATATGATTCTTTAAAAAGTGATCTCTTAATTTCTGCATTTTTTTATCATGCATGTCACACACTGTTGATTTAGGGGATGGAAGGTGCATAAATGTTTCCTCCTGTGAGTGTTTCTGTGGGTGTCTGTGTTTATGTCTTTGTGCTTTGGTTTGTGTCTCTATGAGTGTGTATGTATTTTTTTTCTGTTGGTATCTCTGTGAGTGTGGGTGTGTATGTATTTATGCATTTTCTGTGGATGTGCATATGTCTTTGAGTTTTTTCTTTGGGTGTCTCTGTGAGGGTGGGCGTGTGTTTGTCTTTGTGTATTTTCTCTGGATGCCTCTGTGAGGGTGGGTGTGTATGTCTGTGTTTTTTTTGTGGATGTCTCTGTGAGGGTGTGTGTCTGTGTGTGTGTATGTATGTCTCTGTTTTCTGTGTATGTCTCTGGGAGGGTGTGTATTTTCTGTGGGTGTCTCTGTGAGGGTGTGTGTATGTCTTTCTGTGTTTTCTGTGGGTGTCTCTGTGTGTGTGTATGTCTTTGTGTGTTTTCTGAGGCTGTCTCTGTTGGTGTTTCCTTGGGTGTATGTGCAAGTTTGAGTTTGTCTGTGTGTGTGTGTCCATTGTCTGTTCCTTTTTTAGGACATTTTGACCTTACTACTGATTATTCACATCTTTCTACAGACTTTGAGACTAATGAGACCTTTCCGGAAGTCACCAATCTACCATTTAACCTATAAATTATTGTTTAGGCAGTTCAGTTTTTACAAAACTGTAGTTTACCTCATTACTTGTCAGGTCAATGTAAACAAGTGCTAAGTGTCTGTTTTGGTGTCTGTGTCTGAGTTTCTTTGCGTGTTTGCTAGAGTGTCTATATGTGAATCCTTATGTGTGAGTGTGTGTGTGTGTGTTTCAGTGTATGTTACTACTTTTACAACATTTCCAAGTTTAAATAGACACTTAAGAATAAAGTGCATATACGTTTTAGTCACTTGGTCAAAAATTGCACATGTCAAAGGGGGGGGGGCCCTGGTCAATGGTTAAGTAAGGGGCTCCAAAATTTCTAGTGGCGGCCCTGTCCCTCTTTGTGTCCTGATCCAAAAAATGTTCCTGAAAGATCTTTACATTATTTGGATGTTGTTAGAGCATTAAAATATTATGTTGATGCTACTAAGGTTTTTAGTCAGACTTCTAGTCTGTTTGGTCTTTTCTCTGGTCCTAGGAAAGGCCAGAAGGTCTCTGCTATTTCTTTAGCCTCTTGGTTGAAACTTTCGATTCACAGAGCTTATTTGGAGGTGGGTCAGCCTCTGCCACAGAGAATTACAGCTCATTCTACTAGATCGGTTGCCACATCTTGGGCTTTCAAGAATGAGGCTTCAGTTGCTCAAATTTGCAAAGCAGCCACTTAGTCTTCTCTGCATACCTTTACAAAATTTTACCATTTTGATGTTTTTGCCTTGCCAGAAGCAGCCTTTGGTAGAAAGGTCCTTCAGACAGTTGTCTCCGTATGATAATTGTGCCTATATATTGAGTTTGTGTTATGAATTGATTTTTCAGTGAAAAAAGCTGTTTTAATTTTAATCCCTCCCTTTATTGTTACTCATGGACTTCCACATCTTGGGTATTAGATCCCATATGTAACAGCTTGTGGACTCTAACCACCTATATGAAAGAAAACATAATTTGTATCTCACCTGATAAATTAATTTATTTCATGGTGGCAAGAGTCCACGAGCCCCCACCCGTTTGGGGTAATTTTTTGTTTAAGCACATCTTATTTCCATGCTCCTCATTTTGGCTTTTACTACTAAAAAACCTCACCACTTGGCTATACATCAAACTATGGTATAAGTGAGTTGGGCGAGGTTTTATAGGCTGTTTGAAGTTTGGGAAACTTTGCCTCCTCCTGGTAGGAATGTATATCCCATATGTAACAGCTCATGGACTCTCGCCACCATGAAATAAATTAATTTATCAGGTGAGATAACCTATGTTTTTTTGGTGCTGGTATCCTTGACAGTGGTTATATGTAGTGGGACATGAACATTTGCGAGATAGAAGCAGCAACATTGATTTCAATGGAGATCATCCTACAGCTCACTGATCTGATGAGGGGCTGGTAGAAATGCCTTTAATTTTTCAGCAGCAAGTTTTTTTCAGCAAGATATTGGTTTCATGAATGGATTTTATTGAATCTAGGCTAATATATAAGAAGGGCAAGTGAGAGAGAGGAAGGAAGCTTGGTTAGTAGTGCACACATAGACACACAATGCAGCACACAAGTATACGTACATATAAACACACCCATACATGTAGTGCATTAGTTAGGTGGGTAGGTACATACACACACCCTACCTTAAAGGGACATAAAACCCAAACTTTTTCATTCAAGATTCAGGTAGAGCATGTAATTTTATTCTATTATTTAAATCACATAGTACTCTTTGTATCCTTTGTTGAAAACAATACCTAGGTAGGCTCAAGAGCAGAAATGCACTACTGAGAGCTATCTGCTGATTGGTGGCCTCTTATATGCATCTTGTCATTGGCTTACCCAGTGTTTTCAACTAACTTCCAGTACTGCATTGCTAATCCTTCAACAAAGGATACAAATAGAATGAAGCACATTTGATAATAGAAAAAATTGGAAAGATGTTTAAAATTGTATGCTCTATCTGAATCATGGAAGAAAAGTTGTGGGTTTTATGGCCCTTTAAAAGAAGAAAGGACATATTGTGTAATTTGGTAACTTCTGAAATGGAGCAGATACTAATGAAAAAGCTTTCTCTCTAGTAAAGGATAGAATGTTAAATGATTGTATAGTGTCTTTAGTCCCTGGGAGTTTACCTAAGTAGCACTACATATTATATTGGCTTCTTATATGGAGAAGGTTATAAAGATTGAGTTGTGTAACAGAGTGCATGGTGAGATGGCACAGGGATATCCTATCCATTGCTCAACACAGAAGGTATCAGTGCTAGCATAATATTTGAGGAGTGCATTACTGGAATGATTAGGTCAATGGTATCAAACAGAACCATATTATATTATGATGAGCAAATTTGGCTTTACCACAGCTGTACTAAAATGTTTTTCCTTCCTCACCATATCTATCTGCATTATATTCCTCTGGCTAGTGAATTCCAATGGTGTGTACACTATGTAAACAATAATCTAGATAAGCAAGTACGCAGACAAACAACATATGGGAAAAGAAAATCAGTGTTGCTGGCAGCATGCTTACAACGTTTTAAAGGGACATTGTACACTAACATTTTCTCTCCATTATGTTTTCCCCTATGGTCTATTTTACCTGCTGGTTATAAAAAAAGAATGATGAAGGAGCCATTTCCCATATACTTAATACTCTGCAGTGGGTATAACACGTCATTTGGAGCACATTTAGGGGAAACAAATTTTATAGCACAGTGTTCCTTTATCTATGGGTTATAGCTTAACAACAGGTTTAATCCGGAAAGCCTGAACAAAACAATGAACATCAAATTTTACCTTGATAAATGTTTATGTTGCGATGTGGTGTTCTTTTGGTGAAACAGAGACCCCTACATTACTCGAGTGTGCACGTGTCTGCAGTATTATATGGAATTCGTTTTTCAACAATGTTTTACATTAGCAAGATCACTAGATAGCAGCACAATTTCCTATCATATAGTTCTCCAGATGTGCACGCTACCTATCCAGATATCTCTTCAACAAAGAACAACAAGAGAACGAAGCAAATTTGATAATAGTAAAATGGAAAAAAAATTTGAATCATGACAGAAAATTTGGGGTTTCATTTCCCTTTAATAGATTATTGCCTTGAATCTTTGATGCACTTGGTGTCCTTTTTGTGCATTAGAACATATCAACCAGAAAATAATGATGGCAACACTTTCTGGAGAAACCGCTCCAAAAAGGCTGGAAGTTTATGTTGATCTGAAAACAAAATCTCCAGTTTAATTTTAACTATATCCTTTTCCATGTTATGCTATTCAGAGTGTGTTGAACTTATTGACACGTTTTTATGATTATAGCAGTAGACTACGTTGGTATCTTATTTACAAATCTTTTTTACGATTCCATTTGTTTTATTGGTTTGATTTTACTTACTGTGGTGCGCTAGCTATTTTGTTATTCTATCCAGCAATAGCACAACAGAACACTTAAAGGGATAAGCTAGTCAAAATGAAACTTTCTTGATTCAGGCAATTTTAAGCAACTTTCTAATTTATTCCTATTATCAATATTTATTTGTTCTCTTGGTATCTTTATTTGAAAAAGCAAGAATGTAAGCATAGTAGCCAGCCCATTTTTGGTTCAACACCTGGGTAGCACTTTCTGATTGGTGTCTAAATGTAGCCACCAATCAGCAAGCGCTACCCAGGTGTTGGACCAAAAATGGGCTGGCTCCTAAGCTTACTTTAAAATAAAGATACCAAGAGAACAAATAAAAATTGATAAGAAGAGTAAATTATGAATCATGAAAGTTTAATTTTGACTAGACTGTTCCTTTAACACACATTTACGGCTAGATTTGGAGTTTTGTCGGTAACGACCCGAAAAACTAACGCCGGCTTTTTTCTGGCCGCACCATAAAAATAACTCTGGTATTGAGAGTCCACATAAAGACTGCGTTAGGCTCCAAAAAAGGAGCGTAGAGCATTTTTAACGCAGCTTCAACTCTCGATACCAGAGTTGCTTACGCAAGCGGCCAGCCTCAAAAACGTGCTCGTGCACGATTCTCCCATAGGAAACAATGGGGCTGTTTGAGCTGAAAAAAAACCTAACACCTGCAAAAAAGCCGCGTTCAGCTCTTAACGCAGCCCCATTGTTTGCTATGGGGAAACACTTCCTACGTCTGCACCTAACACCCTAACATGTACCCCGAGTCTAAACACCCCTAACCTTACACTTATTAACCCCTAATCTGCCGCCCCCGCTATCGCTGACCCCTGCATATTATTATTAACCCCTAATCTGCCGCTCCGTAAACCGCTGCTACTTACATTATCCCTATGTACCCCTAATTTGCTGCCCTAACATCGCCGACCCCTGTATTATATTTATTAACCCCTAATCTGCCCCCCACAACGTCGCCACCAGCTACCTACAATAATTAACCCCTAATCTGCCGACCGCAAAGCGCTGCCACCTACATTATAGCTATGTACCCCTAATCTGCTGCCCCTAACACCGCCAACCCCTATATTATATTTATTAACCCCTAATCTGCCCCCCTCAACGTCGCCTCCACCTGCCTACACTTATTAACCCCTAATCTGCCGAGCGGACCGCACCGCTACTATAATAATGTTTTTAACCCCTAATCCGCCTCACTAACCCTATAATAAATAGTATTAACCCCTAATCTGCCCTTCCTAACATCGCCGACACCTAACTTCAATTATTAACCCCTAATCTGCCGACCGGAGCTCACCGCTATTCTAATAAATGTATTAATCCCTAAAGCTAAGTCTAACCCTAACACCCCCCTAAGTTAAATATAATTTAAATCTAACGAAATTAATTAACTCTTATTAAATAAATTATTCCTATTTAAGCTAAATACTTACCTGTAAAATAAACCCTAATATAGCTACAATATAAATTATAATTATATTGTAGCTATTTTAGGATTAATATTTATTTTACAGGCAACTTTGTAATTATTTTAACCAGGTACAATAGCTATTAAATAGTTAAGAACTATTTAATAGCTAAAATAGTTAAAATAATTACAAATTTACCTGTAAAATAAATCCTAACCTAAGTTACAATTAAACCTAACACTATACTATCAATAAATTAATTAAATAAACTACCTACAATTACCTACAATTAACCTAACACTACACTATCAATAAATTAATTAAATACAATTCCTACAAATAAATACAATTAAATAAACTAGCTAAAGTACAAAAAATAAAAAAGAACTAAGTTACAAAAAATATTTACAAACATAAGAAAAATATTACAACAATTTTAAACTAATTACACCTACTCTAAGCCCCCTAATAAAATAACAAAGACCCCCAAAATAACAAAATGCCCTACCCTATTCTAAATTACTACATTTCAAAGCTCTTTACCTTACCAGCCCTGAACAGGGCCCTTTGCGGGGCATGCCCCAAGAAATTCAGCTCTTTTGCCTGTAAAAAAAAACATACAATACCCCCCCAACATTACAACCCACCACCCACATACCCCTAATCTAACCCAAACCCCCCTTAAATAAACCTAACACTAAGCCCCTGAAGATCTTCCTACCTTGTCTTCACCCTACCAGGTTCACCGATCCGTCCTGAAGAGCTCCTCTGATGTCCTAATCCAAGCCCAAGCGGGGGGCTGAAGAGGTCCATGATCCGGCTGAAGTCTTCATCCAAGCGGGAGCTGAAGAGGTCCATGATCCGGATGAAGTCTTCGAACAACGGCATCTTCAATCTTCTTTCTTCCGGATCCATCTTGCAGACCTCCGACGCGGAACATCCTCTTCTCCCGACGCCTACTAGCCGAATGACGGTTCCTTTAAGGGACGTCATCCAAGATGGCGTCCCTCGAATTCCAATCGGAATTAAGGTAGGAATATTCTGATTGGCTGATCCAATCAGCCAATCGGAACAGCCAATAGAATGCAAGCTCAATCTGATTGGCTGATCGAATCAGCCAATCGGAACAGCCAATAGAATGCAAGCTCAATCTGATTGGCTGATCGAATCAGCCAATCGGATTGAACTTGATTCTGATTGGCTGATTCCATCAGCCAATCAGAATATTCCTACCTTAATTCGATTGGCTGATAGAATCCTATCAGCCAATCAGAATTCAAGGGACGCCATCTTGGATGACGTCCCTTAAAGGAACCGTCATTCGGCTAGTAGGCGTCGGGAGAAGAGGATGTTCCGCGTCGGAGGTCTGCAAGATGGATCCGGAAGAAAGAAGATTGAAGATGCCGTTGTTTGAAGACTTCATCCGGATCATGGACCTCTTCAGCTCCCGCTTGGATGAAGACTTCAGCCGGATCATGGACCTCTTCAGCTCCCGCTTGGATGAAGACTTCAGCCGGATTATGGACCTCTTCAGCCCCCCGCTTGGGCTTGGATTAGGACATCGGAGGAGCTCTTCAGGACGGATCGGTGAACCTGGTAGGGTGAAGACAAGGTAGGAAGATCTTCAGGGGCTTAGTGTTAGGTTTATTTAAGGGGGGTTTGTGTTAGATTAGGGGTATGTTGGTGGTGGGTTGTAATGTTGGGGGGGGGTATTGTATGTTTTTTTTTACAGGCAAAAGAGCTGAATTTCTTGGGGCATGCCCCGCAAAGGGCCCTGTTCAGGGCTGGTAAGGTAAAAGAGCTTTGAAATGGAGTAATTTAGAATAGGGTAGGGCATTTTGTTATTTTGGGGGTCTTTGTTGTTTTATTAGGGGGCTTAGAGTAGGTGTAATTAGTTTAAAATTGTTGTAATATTTTTCTTATGTTTGTAAATATTTTTTTATTTTTTGTAACTTAGTTTTTTTTTATTTTTTGTACTTTAGCTAGTTTATTTAATTGTATTTATTTGTAGGAATTGTATTTAATTAATTTATTGATAGTGTAGTGTTAGGTTAATTGTAGGTAATTGTAGGTAGTTTATTTAATTAATTTATTGATAGTATAGTGTTAGGTTTAATTGTAACTTAGGTTAGGATTTATTTTACAGGTAAATTTGTAATTATTTTAACTATTTTAGCTATTAAATAGTTCTTAACTATTTAATAGATATTGTACCTGGTTAAAATAATTACAAAGTTGCCTGTAAAATAAATATTAATCCTTAAATAGCTACAATATAATTATAATTTATATTGTAGCTATATTAGGGTTTATTTTACAGGTAAGTATTTAGCTTTAAATAGGAATAATTTATTTAATAAGAGTTAATTAATTTTGTTAGATTTAAATTATATTTAATTTAGGGGGGTGTTAGTGTTAGGGTTAGACTTAGCTTTAGGGGTTAATACATTTATTAGAATAGCGGTGAGCTCCGGTCGGCAGATTAGGGGTTAATAATTGAAGTTAGGTGTCGGCGATGTTAGGAAGGGCAGATTAGGGGTTAATACTATTTATTATAGGGTTAGTGAGGCGGATTAGGGGTTAATAACTTTATTATAGTAGCGGTGCGGTCCGCTCGGCAGATTAGGGGTTAATAAGTGTAGGCAGGTGGAGGCGACGTTGAGGGGGGCAGATTAGGGGTTAATAAATATAATATAGGGGTCGGCGGTGTTAGGGGCAGCAGATTAGGGGTACATAGCTATAATGTAGGTGGCGGCGCTTTGCGGTCGGCAGAATAGGGGTTAATTATTGTAGGTAGCTGGCGGCGACGTTGTGGGGGGCAGATTAGGGGTTAATAAATATAATACAGGGGTCGGCGGTGTTAGGGGCAGCAGATTAGGGGTACATAAGTATAACGTAGGTGGCGGTCGGGCAGATTAGGGGTTAAAAAAAAATATTCGAGTGTCGGCGATGTGGGGGGGCCTCGGTTTAGGGGTACATAGGTAGTTTATGGGTGTTAGTGTACTTTAGAATACAGTAGTTAAGAGCTTTATAAACCGGCGTTAGCCCAGAAAGCTCTTAACTACTGACTTTTTTACTGCGGCTGGAGTTTTGTCGTTAGATCGTCTAACGCTCACTTCAGCCACGACTCTAAATACCGGCGTTAGGAAGATCCCATTGAAAAGATAGGATACGCAATTTACGTAAGGGGATCTGCGGTATGGAAAAGTCACAGCTGGAAAGTGAGCGTTAGACCCTATTTTGAGTGACTCCAAATACCGGCGGTAGCCTAAAACCAGCGTTAGGAGCCTCTAACGCTGGTTTTCCACGGCTAACGCCAAACTCCAAATCTAGTTCTTAGAGTTCCTGTTTTGCCTACTTGTTTATCTATTATTTTTAAGCATTTCTAGCCGTTCACAAGACCCCCCCAGTAACATAACAAGCGACCATGAATCTAGCCCAAAGTCAGGGATATTTATGTCTGGGAAGGACACAATTGCCATTATAACAGGATCAGTCCTGGTTTCTACTATAAATACTTTTTTCTGTGTGCTTATTACAAAAAAATAAAGTAAAATACACCATGCAAATAGTGTGTTTAGGCTTGAGGGCACACCTGCTGTAGTTATATATGAAAAAATGTATACCTGAAAAGCTAATATATATATACATATATATTCAGTATATATATATATAGTAAGAAAAAACAGTAAATTCTGCAGATTGCAGTTGTTGATAAGGGGCAATAGCTTACAATTGTATAGTGTGGCACCATCACCTTTATCAAGCAGTGGAAGCTGCAAGCTGCTTTGGATCCCCTGTGGGCAGGCTCATAGATACACACTCGCTTACTGCAAGATGATAAGTGGTGGTCATCTGATCATGGTTTTTAAGCTCTCTACCAAATTATAGGGGGAGAGTTAAAACACCCCAAACTCTTTCATTCAGGGTGATTGGAGGTAGGAAGAAAGAAGAAAAATAAAAAGAAAATCCTTGTCTGATTCTTTGCTGTGCCTACACCCTGGGGCATGACCTGCATATGTACATTATAACTGGAAAGACTCGTATAACACAGAAAAAAAAGCTCAGGAATCAAAGAAATCAGGGGTAAGTGCTCTTGAATGCCAGTTCTTGTTAAAAGCTCAGAAGATCACATTAAAAGTAAGGCATACAAGCAATGTTAAGCACCATAGCAAACACAATAAAGACATAATAAAGCCAAACACTAAAGGTTTCTATGAAAATAGAATATGCAAAACTAAATATTATTCTTTATGTGAATAGTTCTTGTGAAACATATTTGAATGGGAGTAAATATAGTCACATTTTAAGGGTTTGAATCCAACAGGACAAACAGTTTGATATATCTGATCCTCCCCTGTTGTCTTTAATTATTTAATGCACTTACGAAGGCCCAATTATGTTAAAATTTGCATTTGCACCTAATATGTTTGTCTTTGATGTGTGGGTTTCAATTTTTAGAGTTTATAGGGATATCAAATGATCAATAACCCTTCAACTGCTGAACTATTTCCACCCCTGTGCTGAGCTGTTTTGCAGTTTTTAGATGCTCCTCCCATTTTGGACCTACTGTAGGTAATTTTTTAGTGAGAAACCCACACAACCCACACACATATTTATTTATTTTCAGGAAACCCAGCAGATTTAAACTATACCATTATTTTATCTATATATCATGGCACATCAAAACCCTGTAATAAATGCATCTATTAATGAAGATTTTAATAAACAAGGTTATTAACAATATTGTGTATGTTGACTTCCGGTGGGTGGCTCTACAAGATGGCTGCAAGCTTCATCAGCTCCGAAGAAAATTTCTTTTAACTTCAATATTGAAGCCATCAATTCACGCCATCTGCCTCTCCCTTGACAAGCAAGTTGTCCGGGAAACACTTAGCAGACAGAAGAATACCAGCTCTTCTACCCTGGAAAGTCATTTTGAGTAAATAAAAAAGTTTGAGTGACTCAGCTCAAAGTTCACTTAACCTCCCACGAGGTAATGGATTTAGTAAGGGAGATATCTGCGGCATTTTCTGCAATTTTTCTACCCAGACTTGAAAACTTGCTCAACAGCTGTGACAACTTGTGTACAATAATGCAGGACACAAGACGCTGTGGTGTAACAGAAACAGTTAAGAACATCGAGCAAACCAGTTTCTTAACAGCTAGCAGAAGCGCCATACCACTGCTCTCAGGCACACATGGTAATGAGACAATTTATCATATGAAAGATCGATCTCCATACACAGGCAAATCTGACAACATTTTACCCCCAAAAGGCCTAACGGGACTAAATTTAAAGGCTCCCTTACAGCTCATCCGCTGGCTTTGCCGATATATACAGGCACTTTATCAACATTATCCCCAGTACGGGGCTGCGACCCCTATCTCGGATAACAGATTCGCAACTTACATTTTGGAAGTCCACTTCTTGTCTGAGGCAGGGATTACCGAACCGGCATCTCCTTGTAGTGTACATGCAGAGGCCTCTCCTTATTGTGGTGCAGTAGAGATGAAGCGCGGCAACACAAAATTGGAACATTTCATACAGCTGTGGACTGCTGCACCTGTCTGAGCTCGTCTCGACCTCCCCTGGTGCTGGTATGTGAGACGCTTAAAGCACCGCTGACAACAGAACCTTGACGATGGACAGAATCCTCATGAAGCAATTTTAGGAAATCTCTCTTTGTCTTGCACTATGCGAAGGGAACTCTAAGTACAATCAGGCTCGCTTATCTACTGGAGTTGGCTGAATCATAACACACATCCCTGTGCCACGAACTTCTATCCACCCTTTTGCTTTTAACATAGAATGCAGATATAGCAGATCCCTATATATTGTATGTCTTCAACTTTATCTACTTGTTGCTTGGGCCACAGTACCTTCCCAATATGTTTTCTGGACTAACAGGTGTTCGGCCTTCTTCTATTGTTTATAGCCAACGGACTGACAATACCAATTTCTATGTGAAATGTTGCTTGATTATAAAACCGGCTAATTTGTCTGCAATAGATACATAATGCAACTTATTTTGGTATAAGGTGAGAATGGCATGGTACTATATCAGATTCTCTATAAATAAGCAATATATTGTCTGCTCACAATATCACACCGCTAACCTCATCATAGTAGGGATCATGTGAACAACTCCTTGTAAAAGCTCCTAATGGCGTTTTTTTATTAAACAAGCTTGCAATGTATAGAAGATATTCAAATATTCCCAGTTCCCTCTCTACTCAAGGATTTTTCCATGCAGTAGAGACTTTCAGTGGAACCTTTAAATAATAGTATGTAATTCTGAACAATAATATCAGCGAATGCCATGCTCTGCTGAAATGATTAATGTTCTTATGGTTCTGACAACTTTAATCTGTTGACAAATCTAAACATATCTGGTATCTATGCACTATATTATTGTAAGATTGCTCCTTTAGGTTCCACAGGTAACTTCCTACCATATGTCCTTTTCACATGTACACACTGATCTAGACTTTTGCCACGCATTTTATTTGAACGTTATATTTAGAGTGTAGGCTTATACTTTGGTTACTCAACTCTTTAAAATAATCACAGGCTCCTAAGAACACACACTTAACATATATTGTCTTCCTTATTCTTACTAGACTCTGTGAATCAAACCATTTCTAATTGCTCTAACTGGAAATGTTTAATTATTCCTACTGCACCCAGGCTTGAGTTGGCTGATCATTCCTATCATTATTCTAAAATAGCCCAGCCTGTTTAACTATCTACTTATTGCAGTGGGCCTAACTATTTCAATTTGCAGCAATACTCATATATTTTTTCAACCCTGGTGTTTGCCTGCTTCTAAATTTCTCCCGGAGTATCTGAAATCCCATTCCGGCAGCTATAATATTAGTTATATACCCACAGACATGTTTACTGTTGGTACCAATAGGTAATATTCTGACCCCTACTGATATCTATAAACTGAAGGGATATGATGTATGTTAAGTTATTTCAATGAAATTACCTATCTCTCCGCTCTTTTTTCTTTTTTTTTTTGCTCCGCTCTTTTATAATATATTGTGCTAATAGATTGTCATAATACCTCTATAAATATTGATTTGGACATATGCACTAACTATTGGAGACTGCTCTATGGGATAATTTGTCCCTAGGTATATTCTTTATTTTTCTTTAATCAACCGCAAGTTAGAACCTTAAGCTTCAGACTGATAGTATTTTTCTTTCACAATTCTAATCCCAACTTGAGGGGCTAATTGACAGACTTTGGGTTTGGTTGTCTCCGGTTCTCGTGTTTTTGTTTTATTTGTGTGTTTATTTGTTTGTTATTTTGATTAAATAGAAAATTAAATAGCTCAGGTGACTTCACTATGGGATATATATGTATTTTAACTTGTTTTTCATGCAAAAAAAAATAAAAAAATTACCCTAACTTATAGCATGTTTGTCCCTACACACTAAGTATATCCCATATTTATGCCTGCTTTTTGTTGTAAGTGAATCTGTATGTGCCTACTGTACTTTACTATAATGTATATTCGACAGATCTACTGTTTTATGCTTTGCATTAACTCTCTATCTTGTGACAATATTTGTTTTTGTCTTGTACCTGAGTTCCTTGAATACAAAGAATTAACCCCTTAAGGACAAGGCCATTTTCAATTTCCTACCCTTAAGGACCAGGGCTATTTTTAAATTTCTGCAGTGTTTGTGTTTAGCTGTAATTTTCCTCTTACTTATTTACTGTACCCACACATATTATATACCATTTTTCTCGCCATTAAATTGACTTTTTAAAGAAAAAGCATTATTTTTATCATATCTTAAAATCTGATGAAAAAAATGGGGAAAAAACACTTTTTCTAACTTTGACCCCCAAAATCTGTTACACATCTACAACCACCAAAAAAAAATACCCATGCTAAATAGTTTTTAAATTTTGTCCTGAGTTTATAAATACCCAATATTTACATGTTCTTTGCTTTTTTTGCATGGCAATAAATACAAGTAGCACTTGCTATTTTTAAACCATTTATTTTTTTTATTTTTTCTATCAGCTAATCGGAATTAAGGTAGGAAAAAACCTATTGGCTGATGCAATCAGCCAATAGGATTGAAGTTCAATCCTATTGGCTGTTCCAATCAGCCAATAGAATGCGAGCTCAATCCTATTGGCTGGGTTAGGGTGTTAGTGTAAACGTTCCCATAGGAATCAATGGGATATCAGGCAGCAGCGAACAGAAGCGGTCGCTGCTTTCAGACTCCCATTGATTCCTATGGCATCCGTTGCCTCCAGGGCGGCGGATTGAAAACCAGGTACGCTGGGCCGGAATAGTGGCGAGCGTACCTGGGTAGTTATTGATAACTAACAAAAGTAGTCAGATTGTGCCGAACTTGCATTCAGAACATCTGTAATGACGTAAGCATCGATCTGTGTTGGACTGAGTCCGGCGGATCGCATGTTACGTCATAAATGTCTACTTTTGCCGGTCTGTAGGGTTTGATAACTAAGGCAAATCAGACTCGCCACAAATACGCTGCGGAATTCCAGCGTATTTGCGGTTGACAGCTTGATAAATAGATGCAAAGAATACAATTTTAAAAAAAGTTTCTAATTTACTTTTATTTTCAAATTTGCTTCATTCTCATGTTATTCTTTGTTGAAGAGCTATCTAGCTAGGTAGTGTGCGCATCGCCTGAAGCACTACATGACAGGACATAGTGCTGCTATCTACTGTTCTTGCTAGGGTATAACATTGCTGCAAAACTGCTGCCATATAGCGCTTCATACACGTGCACGCGCCTGAGCTTACATCTCTGCTTTTCAGGGATAACAATAAAATGAAGAAAATTAGATAAGTAAACTGGATAGTGGTTTAAAATTGTATGCTCTATCTGAATCATGAAATAAAAAAATGGGTTTTGATGTCCTTTAAGATATAAAGCACCTCTTCATTTTGTGTGAAGCTTCTGCTTTGTTCCACACTCCCCTAGAAATGCCAAAAGCAAAATCTATAACATAGGTTTTGAAAATGTGTTGTGGCTTTTCTAGGGAGCATGGATAAAAGTGCACTTTTTTTAACATCAAGAGGTGTTTACAATCCTGACAGAGCAATCAATTTAAACAAAAATCCAGTTTACTTCCATTATCACCCTGTGCAGTCTTTTAATCAGCTCTCTCCTGAGAAACAATCTCCTACTAAGCATGTGCGAGAGTTCACTGTAATAAACATATTAGTCCGTGATGATGGGCTGATGACTATCACATGATACAGGTGACAGGGAACAAAACCTTAACATTTGTCAGAAAAAAAAAATGACTACATATTTCATAGTAAGTGTTATTGCATTCATGTTGTATTATGCATGTGCTGATTATCCAATTCTATATTTAAAGGGACACTAAGGTCAAAACGTTTTGGACAAAAAGCCCAAAAATGGGGAGGGAGTTCTTGCAGATTTCCAGGAGAACTATACAGAAGCAAAAAGTAAAATATAATGGCTAATCGATTCAGTATTGGTGATGACTAATGTGTTTGAGTGCAGATTTTTAGAACTAACTAATGGAAATGAATACACATGCGGTTAAAAGTTTCCTATACGTGTGCATAATCTTGTAAATAACATTTTATTAATGTGTGAAAATCTTTATGCAAATATGCTTTGTAAATGGGTCAAAATTGATTTTTAAGTGAACAAGGCTGCTGAATCTTATACATATCTACAAGGCATCTAATTGTAACTTTTATTAATGGTTTTGCAGTGATAGAAAATCCCTGCAAAAACTGAGTTTTGTGATGTACCAATATTTGTCAACAACAAACAAACCTGTGCATACTGCTGTACACAGCTCTTTTCATTTATTAATTCAAATATATGCTATTGTATGCCTATACAACTAAAAAAGAAAGCTAATTTAGTTCTGTTATCTAAATTAGGAGTCTATCACAAGATTTCAGATATCAGCTCCCGATAACTCATTTCCAGTTTTGGACGATATGGAAAGCATGTTTTTCAGGTGATCACAATGCAAAATGCCCTCAGCCGTAAACATGAAAATTTCCTGAAAATGTGTTTTAGGTTAAGTTCTATTGGGATAGAATCTGGAAAACCAACGTACATATACATTGGCCCCTTTCACACCACCTTTAGGTTACATTCCATTCTTTTGAACTAAACCGTTTGTTCAGTATGCAAGGGAACTACTCATTTAAATGCTTGACATTAACCTATTGCAATCTGAATCCATACTAGATACATATAACGCAGAGCTAAAACTTTGATAGAATCAAGAACAATGTAACAGTGAAAAATACTAAAAGTACAAAATCAATGTGTAATGAGTTCATGATAATCCAAGAAAAAAAAGTGATATTAAAAAAGGTCCAATGTTGTAAGTGTGTGTTTCAACTCAATAGGTGAAAATAGTGTAAAATGCAATATTTGTTTGCAGTAAAAGCACACTACCTTAAGGTAAACGCCAATTCCAGCCTCCAAGATTAAAAGGACCTTTATTTTCTAGTAACAGGATCCATAGAAAAAAATGCTACAAACATTTAGGGCCTACTAAAGGCCCTTAGTCATGTATAGTAGGCCCGAAATGATTGTAGCATTTTTCCTATGGACCTTGTACGCTGGAATCTGTCTTTGTATGATTCGTTGGTGGGCTTGGCAGTGTGATGTTTTCCATTTTTTGTGAAAACTAAGGTAAACACAAACACAGGACATTTATTTATTTCCAATAAAAAAAAAATCTCAAGTCCCAGAAGGTTCTGGTCACTGTGGGTAACTTACGAGCTAAATGTATCCCAATGTGTGCTCTGGGAATACCTAAACTATAGTTTGTTTTGCCGCTCTTCTCAAAAGTGATGTTCCGCCAAACATCAGAGATAATCTGCGAGCAAAACAATCCAAATCCATACTGACTATTGCTAAACAATGTTTAACCTTTTGAAATCCAGGTCACAAAAGTGTGATCCCATTGAAACAAACAATTAACAGAAAGAGATTGCCACACTCCATTTCTAGATGTTGGTATCCTGATCTCACTTTTCCTGAAGATCCCCTTAGTTGTACAGGATATCAGATAGTCAATACATATACATATGTAAATGTGCACCCTGTCCACTGCAGATGGACTATCTAATAGTGATACAAAGAGCTTTAATGATTCTAAGACCATGTATGTGAATACACATATAAAGTGTCCCCTGTGGCCCATTTCAGTGTGTCTTGCACATTTGCAACACTATAGAATTATTCTGAATTCTTTTGGACTACTTGCAAAGATGTCAAAATGCCTGTTTGGGACTTTATAAAAAGCCTTGAGGTGTTAAATTTGATATGTTTAAAATGTGTAAAATAAAAATGGTCTCAAAAGCCTGTTGAAAAGTTTAAGTAAAATGGATTGTGATCATTGAAAACTTTTATGACTCCATCTTAAAAATAGTCAATAGAAAAACCCGCTATTGTGATCACGTTAAATTAAAAATTCTCTATTTGGGCAACAAAACACGGGAAACAAGTCAGCTGATAGACTGTGAACAAGCCCTTAGTTTGTTAATTTGTTATCATTTGTTGATACATAATTTCTTTTACAGGGTAGGAGTGTACACATCTTGTCCTTTTATGTGATTTGATAATAAGGAAGCTTTAATTTTAAAGCAAGAAGAGTGGCGTCTTGTTTTTTCCACCCAGACCTATCCTACTACTGAGATGCAAGGATTTGGCTATGTCTGTTCAGTGTTTTTTTTGGGCACTAGGTGAAGTTCCCAGTGCATCCCTGAGCACGTGACTGGACCAAAACTAAATAACCGCATCATAGCTCCCGTGGGGGAGCGCTGATAAGGAGACACAGTGCAGTGCTGTGAGGGAACAAACAATTCAGCATGGAATACAGGTGAAAGTGGGACCGTGAGCACTACTGAGCGCTTACCAAGGATTTACATTGAGGAGTGTACACACCTTGTAGCCTTGTTACAAGCATTATTAGAAACACTGCTGCTGTAAAATGTTGTCATTGTGCTGGTTGCCAGTTGCTCTTACCAATGTTTTCAACAGTGCCACTGCCTTGTGCAACCTACTGGAGAATACGTGTATACAGCCCCAGGAACATGTTGTTTCTGCAGGTATACAGAAGTAGGGCTAATATGCTACTTAGAGTCAGGGTGTACTCGTTTATAAATTATTTGTGTCTTTACCAGCCTCCAGAATCCATCTGAAATCCCTGTGATCCTTGATCTTCTCATCCTGGAAGTTCCTTCAAGGTGTCCTGACTCTTCCGATCCTACATTGTCCAACTTTTTATTTTTCAAGTCTTGTAGCAATGTGTCTTTTACTTGTCCTGTTGTCTTCTGATATGCACAGCTGCCAGGAGCCATGTTCATGTTTTCATTGAAAAGTTTCAAAAGAACAAAGATACGGCTAGATTACAAGTTTTGCCAGTAAAAACTTGCGGAGCTAACGATCCTTATTTTTCCCAGCGCTTACTTAAACAACGCTGGTATTACAAGTTTTCTGAATGGCTGCGTTAGCCTCAGAAAAGTGGGCGTTGAGCAAATTTAGCGCACTTCTACCTCTATACCAGCGTTGCTTTCGGTACGCGGGTAAGATGGAAAAAACGTGCTCGTCGCACAATTTCCCATAGGCTACAATGGGGGCTGAGATGGCTGAAAAAACCTAACACGCAGCCCCATTGTTTCCTATGGGAAAACACTTTCTAAGTCTACACCCTAACACCCCTAACATGAACCCAGAGTCTAAACAACCCCTAACCTTACACTTATTAACCCTCTAATCTGCGTCCCAACATCGTCGCCACCTGCATTATACTATTAACCCCTAATCTGCCGCTCCGGACACCACCCGCCACCTACATATCCCTATGAACCCCTAATCTGCTGCCCCTAACATCGCTGACACCTACCTACAATTATTAACCCCTAATCTGCCGCCCCCAATGTCGCTGCTACTATATTAAATGTATTAACCCCCTAAACCTAAGTCTAACCCTAACCCTAACACCCTAAACAATTTTCTCCAAGGCCATAGGTTTGATTCCCAGCTGGGTAACATTGCAACTTGTATCTCTAGGGCCTTTTGACCAACTGGAAAAGGACCGGAGGAAGTTCCCTGCTGTGATCTCAGCTGTGTGCGGTTTGCTGAAGTGCCGGTGAGACGTACGAGCCAGCTGTGGGTTTCCTCCTATCCGGACTGCATATATTCACATCATTGATTGTGAAAGGCTTATTTTAACCTACCTCTTGTAAGTAGGATTTGTACTGCTGTGTCATGTATTCATGTGAATAAACTACTACCTTGAATCTGGTCCCCTCTCCGCTGTTCCTTTTTTCACAGTTGAAAATTGCATTGCTAATCTATCCAGTGTGGGGAGAGAGACACACAGGACCGTCTTTAACACAGGGCAAAAGGGGCAGCTGCCCAGGGCCCAGTCTCTGTTGAGGGGCCCAAGAGTCCTAAAAAAAAAAAAAAAAAAAAAAAATTTTTTTTTTTTTTTTTTTTATGGTTTATACCAGACTGTTGATGTGACATGGGGGAACACACACACTTCAGTCCTAATACTGTCACAGTCACAAGTACTCTGCTTATAATTTTTTTTTTTTAAAACTGTGCCAGACCGTGCCAGTGTCATGTGACCTGCCAAGCTATTGCCAATGTGCTGTTTTAGATATGCACTGTGCAGCACTGAATGCAAAGCCCTAACTCGGCATCCAGCCATTCCCACTTACCACTTTTACCAGGTATACTGCTCTGGTGGTGGCGATTGTTTCTGGGTAGGGCTGACTGTAGGCGCATGCAGCAGAAAGCTGGAGCGGCAGGGACGTGAGGACTTTGAGCATCTGTGCAGTTGCATACCACTGCTCTCTTCAGTCTTGAGGCTGTGTGACTCATCTCACACTGTATCCATGCAGCCTTGGACAGACAGCATCCATTCTGCTGGTCCCCTTAGCCCTGCTCTTTCTTCTATGGCCCCTAAGATAAACTAACTGAAAATTGTTAGGGGAACAGTGCTTTGTAGAAAGTTGTCAGTGGGAAGAATAAGTGAGTGCACACACGCCCCTCCCCATGCAGTATTGTCTAGCGCAGGGTGAGAGGGAACTTGTTCCTAGCAAAGGAAGTTACATGTGCTGCTGTGGCTGATGTATAGTGTCATGCTGATACTTCACACATTAATGTAAGGTTTATTTTTATAGTTTTTATTTTCTCTCTGTCTCAGATTTTACAGCTTCCATAGTAGTTCTGCTGTTCTAGTCAGTAAACTTATATTTGTCTGCACCTCCATGCTTCCTCCTCAGTCTTTACCTTGCTTTGCTCCTGTTGGCTGCCCCTAAATCTCTTTAACCAGCTAACCTCACACCAGAATCCACATTCAAAAGAATATTAAATGAATCCGCAGTGGAGGAATTTATATATTTATTTACTTATTAGTACTGCTTAGGTCCAGTTTAACATATTGCAATATATTTCATTTTTTTTAAAATGATTAGCCCAGCAGTGGATGATCCACGGCTGGGCTAATAATTAAAATAAAAAAATAATTGATTTAGTTGTTTTTTTGGGATGTTGGGGGTGGAGAGCGAAATTGCATGGGGTGGGGGGGGGGGGGGGGCCAAGAATTTTTTTTGCCCAGGGTACAGTCAATATTAAGACAGCCCTGGAGGACACAGGAGTGAGAACGGCTGCATAGGACCTGCTGAGAATATCGCTGAAAATAGCAACGCTGCTGGTGGAATCAGTCATATCCCCTATATACATCTTAGGGGACTAACGGGCAGTAAGACAGTTCCTTTGCACTTATTTTTTACTATAGATATTTACCTGTGAAGCGCTGCTATTTTTGTTTTTTTTTGTTTGTTTGTTTTCTAACCCTAACACCCCCCTAACTTAAATCTATTTTAATTAAATCTACAATAAAAATTCCTATAATTAAATAAATTAATCCTATTTAAAACTAAATACTTACCAATAAAATAAACCCTAATATAGCTACAATATAACTAATAGTTACATTGTAGCTATTTTAGGATTTATATTTATTTTACAGGCAACTTTGTATTTATTTTAACTAGTACAATAGCTATTAAATAGTTAATAACTAGTTAAA
Organism: Bombina bombina; assembly: GCF_027579735.1. NCBI lineage: Eukaryota > Metazoa > Chordata > Amphibia > Anura > Bombinatoridae > Bombina > Bombina bombina. The sequence goes on along the minus strand of NC_069501.1, from coordinate 607,028,278 downwards.
ATAATTACAAAATTACCTGTAAAATAAATTCTAACCTAAGGTACAAATACACCTAACACTACACTATAATAAATTAATTCAATAAATTAACTACAATTATCTAAAATAAAATACAATTAAATAAAATAAACTATATTACAAAAAAAAAACCCACTAAATTACAAAAAAAAAATATTACAAGAAGTTTAATCTAATATACACCTATCTAAGCCCCCTAATAAAATAAAAAAAAGCCCCCCAAAATAATAAAATTCCCTATCCTAAACTAAATCTACAAAGTAATGAGCTCTTTTACCATCCCTTAAAAGGGCTTTTTGCGGGGCATTGCCCCAAAGTAATCATCTCTTTTTACCTGTAAAACAAAGAAATACAATACACCCCCAACATTTACAACCCACCACCCACACACCCCTACTCTAAAACCCACCCCGATCCCCCCTTAAAAAAAACTAACACTACCCCATTGAAGATCACCCTACCTTGAGCCGTGTTCACCCAGCTGGGCACCGATGGGCAGAAGAGGACCTCCGGACCCGGCAGAAGTCTTCATCCTATCTGGGCAGAAGAGGACATCCAGACCGGCAGACATCTTCATCCAGGCGGCATCCTTCTATCTTCATCCTTCCGGAGCGGAGCGGAGCCATCTTCTATCCAGCCGACGTGGAGCCATCCCTCTTCAATCGAAGTCCTAACGCGAATGAAGGTTCCTTTCAATGACGTCATCCAAGATGGCATCCTCGAATTCCCGATTGGCTGATAGGATTCTATCAGCTATCGGATTAACGGTAGGAAAATTCCGATTGGTTGATTTAATCAGCCAATCGGATTGAAGTTCAATCCGATGGGCTGATTAGATCAGCCAATAGAAGCAAGGTCTGCACTTTTACACACCTTAAATGAGCAGAATACTCAGTATCCACCTCATTGCACTACAGTCTCAGAAAACTTACCAGCCAGGCCCAAAAACATTTTGGATTTCACAGCTCTACTCTCATCCATCTACAGCTATATGATGGCCCTAACTCAATTTTACATCTAAAGTTTCACAGCATCTCCACTGGACTTTAAACACTATTTGGGTTTCTAGAGACTACCTACACAGGACCAATTCATTACAGCTCAAATAGTGGCCCACCTGGACATAAGAACTAGGGCCATAGTTTATATACCTTTTATACCCTAAACCAAGCTAGACACACACAGAGAGACACCCTTAACCTAAATAAGGGAAACTTGGTATCCTCCTTAATCTTCATGAGAAAGAAAGCCTGAGTCTGCTTAGTGTGGCATACTACATACATAACTACCCGGTCACCTGAACTCACTTAGAGGTCACACTCTCAGAAGCAAAAATCAGTCCCCTCCTCCCTTTCCCGCAGGACCCTAAGTACCTGTGGGTCATATCACCTTCCCCTTTACCGACTTCACCAATAGGAAGCATATCCCTAGGATGGAGACTATATATCTGAGATATCTTAACCCAGGATTAATTTCCACCGCCTGTCCTGATTATTTGGAATATGTCACACTCTAGACATCTACCCCCATTTTTGAAGTAACCACAGTAGGAATTGGGTGGTATACCCCCCCCAGCCACACTTACAAACAAGGAAAACCTCTTATCACAGATACATTTACTGATATCACTCATCAAGTTACTTTTAAGATCATACCCTCTCTAAGCCGTCATGGCCCATAACATGAAGGGGAAAAAAATGAAACACCAAGTAAATCCTAAAAGAACTTTAAATAATCACTTTCATAGTAAAATTACCTCTGACCCAGAAGGATTTGAGGATGACTCTAGAGATGAAACCACCACATATAATGCCCCTTCTTAAATCTCCCAATCACACCAGAGAGACGCAAGGCCTACCCCAGTCTGCAGTGCTGGATTCTATCAAAGCACTTTCCAGAAAAGATGGATTCCCACTACCTTGTCCCTCAGACAAGACCAGAGACAATCACGTAAGCGAACTGAAGTGAGACATAGCCGCCCTTGCAGGAATGCATGGAAACCCTTGAACAAAAGACGAAAGACTTGGCCATAGATCACACTAACCTTCTTTCCTATTCCCAGAACCTAGCGGAACAGATCTCAGACCTGGAAGCCAAAATGGCAGACATGGAGAATAGGTCCCGCAGGAATAACCTACGGATCAGGGGCTCAATTTCTTTCTGGACTCTTCGGGGAGTTACTTGGGTCCACCACGGAACAAGAATCCCTTATTGATAGGGCTCATAGAGCTCTCCGCCCAAGGAACTCTTCCTCAGATATGCCGAGAGACGTCATCCTCAGTCTACACTACTTTACTTTTAAATCAGTGCTGCGGAATCTGTTGGCGCTCTACAAATACCTGATAATAATAATAAAGGAAAAGGTTCTAAGAGCAGCATTCACTAATAAGAATCTTAAAGCACCATATGACTCAGTCCAAATCTTTCCAAACTTATCCCCATATACTCTCGCAAAGAGACAGACATTCCAGCCATTTACCCAGAACTTACGCCGACTGAACCTTAAATACAGATGGGGCTTCCCTGTAAAGGTCTTTTTTCAACATGAAGATCGCACCTATATAATCACCTCGCCAGACCAGGGTCGGAAAATTCTACAATCATTAGGACTCCATCAGGTCGCTGACCGTAACCCTAAACCTACTGAACAAGAGGGGAACCTCAACATTACAGCACCTGAATGGCTACCCCTACCCAGGAGATCCACATCGCAGACAAAAAGAAAGGATGCACCAGATCCCAAAAGCTCCTCCTAGCATCAGACGTTTCTGGGTACTAGACCCGAGTTATACACCCTGCCAAATTAGTAGTGCACACATACAAGTACATATCTTACCCTCATTACATGATTCTGCACAACTAATCCCTTTGAAGATTTGTGTGACTACAGGCGAAAACCTCCGAATTACACCCTTTGTTTATAAACTGAGCATATATACAAGTACTTTTCTTACCCATGTCATAATGGCAGCCTCAACTATTCCATACTCATTAAATTCATATGACCCTCCAAGGTACTTCATTTATGCTGTATGGCTTCATGTGTGTGTCGTGAAGCTCCCTCCTTACTAGGTTTTAACCCTTACAATTATTCAATGAAACTAGAGGCCCAGACCTATGTATCATAGAGGCCTAGATTTTACTAAAAGGATATCCGCTTAATGTTACATATGTAGCCAACGCTCCTTAACTGAATTGTCACCGATGATCTGGATCTGTAAAACTCCCCACACTTAATGTACCTCTGCTCTCTAAGAGTGCCATAAACCATTGGTAGGCGCATTTGTACAGCCAAACTTAGCTAACATTGCCACTCTTTTTATGCAGATATCAGTCAAGACCAAAAATACGAGCCTATAAGGCATAGATACCCCATAATCTTCCCAGATCTTTTTTCACTACCCCTATTCCCTCTAGTTAGAACAATGTTCACATGATGCAATCACAAGTAATTGCAACAGAAATTAAGGTTTTTACTGTTTTAGACGATTGTCCTTACTATAGTACTTGCATACTTAATATAGTTATATGTTCCTACATTGTTAATTATGTAATTGAAATGTTGTTGTATTATTCTCTACTAAGGTTTCATAGTTCAATATATTATATCATCTGTACATTTCCTTTTATCCTTCTTGAGTCTTTAGACTCTGTATACCTCCTTCCTTGATCATACCCTATAACATTTCCAGTCCCACCCCCCCTACTCTTCCTCACATCCATAAACCTATTCTCATTTGTCATAATCCACACACCCCAAGACCCTTACCCATCATAATCTAACTACACAGCTGCCACCTCGCACTGTTTTCATTTCTATATACTCACTAGAGGTAATATATACCACACTCTGCCTCCCTTCCCTTTCCTCCTTATTCTTAAGCAGCTACTGCCTGCTGTATCTCCTTCCACTAGTATACTTACCAGCAGTGCAGCTGGATCACATGTCAACACAAGTTCCTATCTAAGTTTAACTCCCTGCCTTTACCTAAGGGGTCCCAATTGTCTGGCCGACCCAACTACATAAGTGTCTTTCCCTTATAACCTACTTACTCATACCATCTTCCCCCATCCACCTCCCCCCCCCCTTTTTTTTTTAAAATATTTATTTTCATATTTCTAATCCAATTGGGGTACAGAAAACAGAATGGGTGTACATCAGCTGATAACATATTTGGGGGAATAATACAAGATATAAAAAAAAAATAGAAAAAAATAATAACACTCCCCAGCAGAATTTGGACACCACTTAATTTCAACCAGCTTATCCAATACATATATCCCCAGTCAGCAATACATATCATACAAAACGAGATTAATCCTCCTTCTAGCCTAATATATCATTTAGAAGTAATTTTCTAACACCCCCATATGGATACCTTTCCTTACTATACATCAAAACTCAAAAGAAAAAGAAAAAGAGAGAAGAAAAAAAAAAATATTTTCCCATTAACAAATAAAAATTGCATAAATATATTTAAATTAATTGATTAAAGGATTTCCAATCAGCCCTACCCCAACAAGCCTCAGCAGTCTATCTTGCCTTCTAGGTACAACAACCAGTTTAATTGAACCTTCGCTGGGCTATATCAATCTTAACCCTCCACTTAATCGGCCATATTTAATTATTAGGGCAGATTTATTCCCCCTTCTTCTCTTCCAAAAAAAAATTTTTTTTAGAACATATAAAGACTTAATAAATCAGTGGTAATTCGTTTCTCAATATGGCATTTAAGACCTATTTCCGTCGATCTAAGGGGATATATAATTTTCTTTTTGTACTTCTATTTGTTTGAGAGAGAATAAAAGTTTCCCATTTTCTAAAAAATCTTTGGACTTCTTTATCTTTGACTTGTTCTATCTAGCATTGCTCCATTATCATTTTTGGAATATCTGCTTATTAAATTCAGCTATAAATGGGTTTTTTTTTCGAAATCCAAGTTTTTAACAGAAGAAACCTGGCTACCCCCAATTACCATTTCAATAAATGTCTTATCTTTATCTCTCTCCTCCAATGGTAATAGAAAGAATACTAACTCGCGATATATAACTCTATCTTTTTTAAGTATTCTGGCGAGCCAGAAACTTATTTTGTTCCAGTATTGTCTGACTATATGTACAGTCCCAAAAATAGTGAGAATATCAGCGTTTCTACTGCCACATTTAACACATTTATCTTTCACTTTACTATTCCATCTAGACATTACTGAAGGTGTCAGATATGTTTGGTTTAGTATATTAATATGTGCTTCTCTATAGTTGGTAGATATAAATATCTTATTTATTCTATTGATACTATTCTGAATAGTTTCCTCACTACATTCCGTCAGCCCTTTCATATGCCATTTTTTTGAGTATCAGTTGCAGATTTAATAATCCTCTTGGAGTGCTAAATCCTTATACCATTTTTTAATAGAATGAACTCCCATCTTACATAATTCAAGCTTAGCCGAAATTACAGGCCAGCTCCATTCTTTCTTCTGGATTAATAGCAACTTATTAGCAAGATTTCTTAATTGAAGATAGGCATAAAAATCTTTGTTAGGTAGATTGTGTTCTCGTCTTACTGTTTCAAAAGTTTTAATTTGTGGTATGTCCAAATCAAAATTAATAATTTGATTAATATATATCAGTCCCTTCCTTTTCCATCTGTGAAACACAGCTGATTTGAGTGCTTCAGAAAATGGGGGGTATCCTACTATTGTTAATTGATTAGATACTGCATATTCTACTTTAAGATTTTTGCAATATTGTTGCCAAGCTTTAACAATGCCCATGACTGATCTAAAATTTTTAATTTCCTTTGGTATATATTTTCTTTGTGTGTGCAGTAAGGCTGATAGCGAGAATGGTTTCACTATTTCCTCTTCTAGCGTTTTAGCTGTATAATATTCAACATCTGTCAACCATTCAGCTGCTATTTTAGTCAAACACGCTATATTATAATTTCCTAAATCTGGGAGTGCGAGTCCTCCACATTCTCTCGGATGAGACAATATTTTAAGAGATAATCTTCTCCTTTTTTTGCCCCATAGAAATTCTACCATCTTTTTGTTAAAAATTTTAATATCTACTTTCTTTATGAGAAGAGGAAGATTCTGCAATTTATATAGAATTTTTGGAAATGCAATCATCTTTATTAGACCAATTTTCCCTGATAGAGCCAGCGGTAAGTGTTTCCAAACATTAAATTGATCATATATCTTTTTCAAAATTGGTTTAAAATTCAGGTCATACCAGAGATTTGGATTCTTATTTAGGATAATACCCAAATACATAATTTGTTCTACAACTTTGAATGGGCTTTCTCCAATAGAGTCCCCTTTCCTGTCTAGCCATAATAATTCTGTTTTATTAATATTAACTCTATAACCCGTAAATGAGCTATATCTTTCTATAATTTCCATTAATCTAGGAATATTCTGCTTAGTGTTCCTTAGAAATATTAATACATCATCTGCATAGAGTAATATTTTCTCCTCAACACCTTTGCATATGACCCCTTGTAGATCTTGTCGTATTTTAATGGCTAGCGGCTCAATGGATAGATTAAACAAAAGGGGTGAGAGTGGACACCCCTGCCTAGTTCCTCTTTCCAGTCTTATTTCTAGGGATTCTATTCCATTTACTGAGATCAGAGATAGAGGATTTCTATAAATTGTTTTTATATAATTCAGGAAAGATCCAGAGAAGCCAAACTTGGTACTAGCTCAGTCTTTACATTCTGCAGAATCTCACACAAATCAACTAGTGTTTTTTCTTCAAAGACATGTTTGGAGGCTCAATTTGCCAAAAAGTTCCTTGATTCCTCAGACAAGGGTCACATTTTTAGATTTCCAGATAGATTCAGTGTCCATGACTCTGTCTCTAACAGACAAGAGACGATTAAAATTGGTTTCAGCTTGTCTGTTAAAGTGAATAAATGATCCCACTGCACAGCATCAAATGCTTTTTCAGTATCTATTGTTATTACTGTAGCATCTTGATTTAAATTATTAAGTCTCTCAGGTTGATTCCTGAAACATTCAATGATAATACATGCTTTACGTATATTTACAACTGAGCTTCGACCATTCATAAAACCCACCTGGTTGGGATGAATAATTTTACTTAAATTTTTTTTTAATTATATTTTATAATCTGTGTTTAACAGAGAGATGGGTCTATATGACTCTGGCTTCTCGGGATCCCGTCCTTTCTTATATATCATAATTGTAACTGCTTTGGAAAAGTTTCTTGACATCACTCCATTCTCTATATAATAATAGTTAAATAGCTTTGTAAGACATGGTACAATTTCTTTATTTAATATTTTGTAGAACTCGGCTGGTAAAAAATCTGGCCCTGGGGCTTTATTTAATTTAATCTTATTAATAGTGGCCTCAACTTCCTCTTCTAAGATTGGTTGGTTAACATATTCCATTTCTTCTAGTGTTAACCTAGGTGTGTCTATACTATTCCAAAAACACTCCTTATTAGATCTATCTATCTCACATGTGCTATAAAATTCTTGAAACATATGATAAAAAAACCTCATTAATTTCTACTGGGTCGTGTATATCCTTATCTCCTACTTTTATAGAATGTATGACATTCGTTTTTTTTCTCCAACTTCGCTATTTTCGCTAAATAACCACCTGTTTTATTCCCAAACTTTAGATACTTTGCCTTATATTTCAATTCTTCTCTCATCGTCTCTTGAAGAAAAAAATTTATCCCTTTCTTGTTTCGCCTGTATATATCTAGACCAGTTATTTTTAGAGGCAATTTGAAGATACCTATTATACATATTTGTTAATTGATTAGTTGGCTGCTCTTCCCTTCTTTTTCACTTTTTATTAAATAATGCCATATAACTAACTATCTCACCCCTTAAAACAGCTTTTGCTGTTTCCCATAGAGTTTCTATGCGATTTTCATACTCTTTATTCAAATTTAAAAAAAATATTCAATTTTTCTTTCAACATTGCTACAAAGGAGGCATTCTTTAACATGTATTTAGGAAAATAGAAAGAGTTCTTCTTGACAGTTTTTATATTAAACTTATCCATATGAATTTCTAATGTTATAGGCATCAAATTAAAATCCCCAGTGATTATTAAATTGTCATCAACATAATTCAACAAAAGGGCCTGTAACCTACCCCAAAACTCCACCTCCAACACATTAGGTCCATAAATATTACATAATGTGAATATCTTTTTTTTTAACTCAATTTTGAGAATCAGATATCGTGCGTTTTCATCTATTTTAACTTCCAGTATATTATAATCTAAATTTTTACTTAATAAAATGGCCACTCCCTTTCTTCTTTCAGTACAGGGTGTAGCCACAATTTCTTTAACCCAATTAGTTTTTAATTTGACTAATTCTGATGAGGATAATCTGACTTCTTGGAGAAAAGCAATATCTGATTTTAATTTTTTTAAATGTTTAAGAATTGTCTTTCTTTTAATTGGAGAAAGTATTCCTCCAATATTCCATGACGTCAAGTGTATTATATTTTTTAAACAATTAGCCATGTTGAAATTCTAAAATTACTAACCTGATCTTCTAATAACAAGACTAGATAATCTCCTCTGCATACCAAATATATGATATACCTCCTTTTCCTGTAGGAGAGGGCTGATTGAAAAAAAAAAAAAAAAAACCTTTGCACCTTCTCCATACAATTTATTCATTACTACACTCTTTCTTTAGATATTGTCTAGCTTCTTCACTATCCTGAAAAGATGTATGCCCTGCTTTTCCTATTACCTTGAGTATAGCCGGATATACCACAAAAGCCTGTACTCCTGCCTGAATAAATTGAGAGCATAATTGTGACATTATTTTCCTTTTGTTGGACGTTTCAATAGAAAAATCCTGAAATATTAATATTTTTCTGTCTTCCACTAACAATGGTTCAGAGAGCTTTTTATAATATCTCAAAATTTCTATTTTGTCCTTGTAATTCAGAAATTTTGCTATAACTGGTCTCGGTGAAGACCTATTTGGTGACTCATCTGTAGAATTCTGTCTATTAAAGCCAATACTATGTACTCGCTCAGTTATTATTTCAGGACCTTCTCTTGGAATGCCTAGGCGTGTTGGTATTTCTTTAGTGATAAGAGACTCTAGATCTTGTTTTGCATATTTTTCAGATATACCAATAAATCTTAGATTATTCCTTCTTGCTCTATCTTCTGCCATATCTGCTCTATCTTGTAGTTTTATAATTTTATCATTGAGTATATCAATTATATTACTTTTAGCGTTCATCTGATCCTCTAGATCAGAAATGCGACTTTCAGCCTCTCCTACTCTCATGTTGAATTGCTTTAACTCATTTGTCACTACTGATAGGTCCAATCTTATTTTATCGAATTGTGGCATTAGCAAGGCAGAAATTTGGGTTATCAATATTTGTGTATCTATATTAGCTTGTGAGGGACTTATATTATCAGAAATCTCTTGGACTTGTTCAGTTTGATTTTTATTCCTGTTTCTCTCTCTATTTTTAGCAGCCATTGTTGCTGGTGATTTATCTTTTAAATTATGGACAAATTTTTCCATTAGTATAATATTCCTCTTGAATTTAGTCTAGGAGAGGGGAAAAAAAAAAAAGGAAAAAGGTGTGTTTTCCCTTTCTTATTGGGAAACAAAACTGTGAATAGCTTGAGTAGGACCAAATTGTGTTTGGGTTAAGTGAGGTGTATATAAAGGAATTGGGTGTGGCGTTGGTGGCATATGTTGTGACAAAAAGAGGAAAAAACAAAAAAAAAAATTTTTTACATTTCAGAAAAAAAAAACCACGGTGAGAACACAGTGCTAGTGCTAATATACTGTGTGGGGAACAAAAAGTAAGACTGAGATGTACTCAGATTCGGCTATGTGTTTGTGTGTAAAAAAAAAAAAAAAGAGACCCCTACTCTTAGACCCGGCTTAACTTCCGAGATCAGTCAGGATCGGGTACATTCAGAGTAGTATATCAGTATATTCCTTTATATTTTACCTTTTATTATACCAAGTTTTTGTCTACATGTAAAACCATCAGAATCTGCATAATACTGTTGTTATATAAAAGCCAAGTTGCAACTGGTAAGACCAAGCTTTTTTTTTTTTTCCTTTCTATTTTTAAATTTTCACCTCTCTAATATGGATCATAACTTTTGCATTTAAGCACAGTATTTCTTTACAACAATATACAACAACTTTAGAACATCAAATGCTTATATTAAAGGTAGAGGTTTAAAAAATTCTCAAAATTCACTTTATGCCTAGTGTCATCTTCTTCACTGGGTTATCACATACTCTATAGATCTTATCCCACTATTGTACAACCCCAGACTGGAGAGCTTGACACCCTCATTAGGGATAATCTGTATCTTGAATGACCTTTAGCAATATATCACAAAAGACAAAACTATTATAACATGATATATGTCTAATTACGACAGCTTTCAGATATATCAAATCTGCTTGTATATGCAACAAGGGAGTCCTCTGAAAATTAACTGTATGCTACTTCACTGGGGCTTAGTAAAAAAGGATATAGAGTGTCCCTGTATACCAAGTCTTTCTCCTTAGATTATTTCCACATTTAGCACTTTTGCTGCTTTTATAAAGAAGCATAGAGGCAGGGGACAAGCATCTAATTTTGTCTCTTAGATGTATCTCTTTGGAGTGTCAGTGTCTTCACTGGGCTGTTGTTATGTATTCAGAGTCTTACTCCCAGACTTCACTACCGCACACTCTAGCAGACTCCCCTATACCACTTCTCTCTGCTGTTGTAATGTTGTGTTCTCTTAAAAGAAGGAAACAACCTGACCATCTACTGCTTAGCATGATCCTCAGATGGTTACCAGTGATCAGAAAAGTTTTTTTCTGACAATCACTCGAAGTCCCTGTCACATCTATATATTACCAAGCACACCAGACTTAAAGCTATACAGTTTAAATATCCCAGGAGAGGGGCCAGCAAGTCCCTTTCTGCTTCACAGCATAGGGTCCCCAGGGGGATAAAACAGGGTATCGGTATTCATATTGATTATCAACACAGATGACTCAATCTCATTGTCTTATAATATTCACCTTTATAGATTCTCTTCTCTCTCCAGACTTATGTCCTTAAATAGGCTATACTGTTTTATATCTTTCCCCCTGGTTAAATCCCTTCATGCTGACTTAAATAACATTCCTATAGCCACTTTTTGAATAGCGTTTTGTGCTCTTTCCTTTATTTGCATCCACACAATAAACAGCCCTTTGAAACGCAAATTTCCTGTCTCCAAACAACCACACTTCTTTTGCTGTGTATATTGTCACAATGATATAAGTTTCCCCTAGTCAGGGCTGATGCACCCTGACAAGGGAGAAAAAAACTTATCTGGAGGGTCGGCTTCTATGCGCTGGATTCCTCGTCGTTTTTCAGCTACACCCGATCAACAGTTTTAAGAGGGTGCTGCTCCTGCCGTGAAGCTGTAGAAGCTTGACCGGCCTCGGTGCGGTATAGTTGTTTACTCTCCGTCACGCACCTTTACCAGCATACGATGCTGACACCCGTGCTGGATGTATCTTCTATCGGGTGTTGTATGGCACTCCTGCCCGGCTCTATTTTCGGCCTAGGGCTTAGACAAGCGGCTGGAGCTCCTTGGACCGAGCACTGAATTCGCGCCCTTCCAACGTTGCCGCCCACCGGAAGTCAGTCTCCCCCCTTTTTTTTTTAATCCCTTCTCTCTATCCTCTAGCAGAATGGATAGTCTTTCTCTCCTCACTCTGAATGTCCAAGGGCTCAATTCCCCCACAAAACGCAGCCTCCTGACGAACTTCATGCGAAAAGCTAAGGTAGACATATTCTTCATTCAGGAGACTCATTGGATGACGAATCAAGGTAATACACACACATCTAAGGGGTTCCCAACAGTTTTGAAATCTTCTTATTAGTCCAAGTCCAGAGGGATAGCCATATACATTAGAAATAATGTCAAATATGAACCCATCTATTTAGAATCTGATCCACAGGCACACATCATTATACATATCTGTAAAATCAATAATCACTTACTAATCACTTACTAACACTAGTGAATCGTTATGCTCCAAACTCTAAACAAATTGGATTCCTCACAAAACTTTTACACAAATTGATTACTTTTTTGTCAATGTCCGACTTCTAGATAATATTTCTAATATAAAAATACCTTCAGTGTCATGGTCAGACCATGACGCTGTAACTCTAGTGATGGGACCTCACATCACATATTCGTCACCACCATTATGGAAACTGAAAACCCAGCTAGTCACAGACCCAGCGCGTAAAATAGGAGCCCAAGAGAAAATCATAGAATTTCTCGCAATCAATGATACCTCTCAGACCTCGGCCAAAATACTCTGGGCCACACTCAAAGCGGTATTGCGGGGACACTTTATTAATATGGATGCAGATATCCGGGAAAGGAGAGGGACCCCTTTAGCCAATCTCTCTACACAACTCCGTACACTAAGACGCTCACTCAGCACTTCTTATTCCAGTTCTACGGTATGAGACATAGCGGTAATCACTAAACGAATTCAGGAGCTAGAACTCCAAAGAACACATTACACATTAGAAAAATTCAAGAGGATTTTTTATCATTATAGCAACAAAGCCGCATACAGGAAGTATTACATATGGATTACTCTCAATCAGAATAGAATTTTTTTGGCGCAAATTTTATGGCGCAATTTTCGAGACGCCTAATTGGCCAAGAGCATTAATTTAAGGTAGGATTGCCACACAAGCCGTTACCAGTCTTGAGAAAGGTCCCTGTGGACCGAAACACATAGATTGATACTGGTATTACGGCTCAGGTTCATTTGGTGAGTACATTACTTACATTATTCCAATTTAGTAGCTTTATTGCACTATGTCCATTTTTCATTTCTTTATAGGTATATGACGTTACCAATTTCATTTACATTTGGATGAACCATTAGTTTGAAATCATTTGATCACCAACACTAATTTCTTTTATACTTGGGATATTAAGGACCGTTTTTGGGAATATCTGAGGGTGTTTCCTCAGCACCATCCACATCATCTCTATTTTTCTATTTTCTATTTTTCATCTTTTATTTTTAAGGATCATTTTTAGGATATATATAGAGGTTATATATTCTATTTCATAGGTGTACACCAGTTCTTTTTTAACCACATTTTTTAATCACAGTTTTATTTTTTTACTTTTTATTAATTTTACAAATATACAAATTTTTTCACATATTTTAAATTTTATATTTTTGCTATTTTTGCTTTGTTATTCACAGTTTTTTTAGATTACTGTTTTTATTTTTTCACATTTAACACGGATTTGGATTCACCTTCACCATCACTCCAATATAAATAGGATTGGATTTAATACTGGGACACTTCCTTTTGGGACTTTTCATATGGACATCCATTTGGACTGTTTATTATCTATCACATATTTGCTCTGATCATCAATTATATTTGTATTTTATCTAAATTTCATCTATATTTGTATTTTATCTGAATTTCATCTGTATTTTATAATTGACTATAAGTCATTTGAATTATCAGATTTAGCCAAACGTCAGGTTCAGAAGACATCCCACAGTAACTTCAAGCATTGTTTTACAATTGTTTTAAATGTATTTTTATATTGTTTTATATGTCACTACTCTTTAGATATAAATTAAATTTTATTCCAATTTTATATACTATAGAGTTATTATCACGCAATCCGTATATATTTATCGTGGACATCACCTTAAGCACCTATCCCCAATAGGATTATTGTAGCGCTCCTTCTTGGCCTTTTTTTTCTTGTTCTCTACTTGAGATCTGGTTGGGAGATCTCGCCTATTTTGAGAGGAGCTTGTGTGGTTGTATATATTTTGGTGCTGTTTGATTATTATTTCATTTGATTCTCTTCAATATTAGCCACCAAACTTAGACAACGCACAGCACAAGCCAAAATTACAACCATTAAGAATCTAGCGGGCAAACCAATTAACACACCTAGAGCAATCGGAGAAACCATCAACTCCTATTACCGCGCTCTCTATAACATAGAGGAGGACCTGGAGTACTTTCCAGCTAATCCAACAGATATTAAACTCTTTCTGAGCTCATTACATTTACCCCTACTTTCACCAGATCACCTCCCGTTACTAACTGATCCTATAACACTTGAGGAGGTACAAAAAGCAATCAATGATATGAAATTAGGTAAATCTCCCGGGCCGGATGGCTATACAGATCACTTCTACAAAAGCTTTCAACCCCTAATTGCCCTGATTTTATGTAAACTATTTGGAGAGATAATGAAGAAGGGTTGATTTACTGGATAATTCCTGGAAGCAACTATTACCACAATCTTAAAACCAGGGAAACCCTCTGATTTATGCAGTAGTTATTGTCCCATCTCCCTCCTTAATCTGGACACAAAACTTTATGCTAAAATACTCGCTAACAGACTCTCAAGAGTCATTACCTCTCTGGTTCATCCAGATCAGGTGGGATTTGTTCCACAGAGGGAAGGACCTGACGCTACTAGAAGAATCCTTAATATTCTATCGGCTATAGCAAATAAAGGAGTACCATTCCTTGCCCTGTCACTAGATGCCAAAAAGGCTTTTGACAGGGTGAGATGGGAGTACCTTTGGATCACGATGCAAACCTTTAATATACCAGATGCTTTTATTAGGGCAGTTAAGGCTCTATACTCATCCCCCTCGGCCAGAGTAAAAGGTGTGGGATTCAGGTCAGACCCTCTGCAAATAACCAATGGCACCAGGCAAGGCTGCCCACTCTCACCCCTTCTTTTTGCGTTAGCAATAGAACCCCTGGTGCAGGCAATCCGATTACACCCCCAAATTATTGGTGCACAATTGGCAACCTCATCACATAGTATTTCCCTCTACGCTGATGATATCACCTTGTTTCTCACATCCCCAACTACCTCTCTACCCGCAGTATTTGACCTAATTAGACGCTTTAGTCAGCTAAGCTACTACAAATTAAACATTGATAAAACGCAAGCTCTACATATTAATGTTTCTTATATTTGGAGAAACAATAGATCCAGAACATCTAGAACCACGTTACAAAGGCCACTTACACATGGAGGCTTAGCCCTTCCCAGTGTCACTATTATACCGCAGCTAGGCTATCGCATATACTCAGCTGGAGTCTGGCAGATGACCACCCACGGTGGTTTGACGCAGAATCAGCGGTTCTCCCGTTAGGACTTAACCTCTCCGACCTCTTGTGGATTCCCCCTCACTATAGGGAAAAATTTGCCAATATATCCCCAATAATATTGGATGCTCTTGGGTTTTGGTGTCAAACAAGACACAACCCAGATCTTGCCCCACAACCCTCCCCAGCTCTATCTCTGAGTGGTGCTCTATACTGTCTTCCAGATTCTCATCTCATGTCTTGGCGAAGCCTCCCTCCGGTCTTAGCCATGGATCTCTATGACCTTGGTTTATGGCTCACGCATTCACAATTTTGTACAAAATTCAAAATCCCTACCCCCTTTATTTTGAAGCCTTTCGCCTCCGCACATGGCTGAAGTCATAGGGATATCCGGGAAAAACCAAAAAACACCATTGAAATGGGAGAACATATGAATTCAGGGAAAAGGCCTTATGCATGCACTCTCTTTTCACTATAATCTTCTCCTTGAACCCACTAAACGTCATAAAATAGCCCAACACAGAGCATGGGAAAGGGAGATAGGCTTTGTAGCTGACACCGATTTAGGGCACACACGCATCACCATAACTAAAAAACTCCTACACTGTGCTACTCTTTGGGAGCTACAGTATAAAATTCTAGTCAGATGGCATCTTGTCCCCACTGCCCTACATAGGATATATGTCCCGCAGTCACCTTTATGCTGGAGAGACTGTGGACAACTAGGAACCCCCCTACATATTTGGTGGACTTGCCCTAGGATCCAACCGCTTTGGAGAAAACTCTTCAGAATATTTAACTTATTAAACATCAACCTCCCATTTAAATCAGAAATATCCCTACTTCATATGCACACAAATTTAACACACCCCAGAGAGGCCCTAGTAATATACCTCTTAATGGCCACCAAACTAATGATTGCCATAATGTGGAAACATAGAGACCCACCCCTTATGACCCAAGTTATTACTACAGTTCATTATATCAAACAGATGGAACTATACTCACATAGATTTCTAGACAAAGTGGACTTCTACCAAGAGACATGGTCCCCATGGACCGAGAAATTCCCTGACTGATTTAGACCCCTCTATGCTTTACTTTACTTATGACTATAGAGTGATGTAGGAGGGAGAGAGTAAGAGAGGAATATATAGAAAATTCCCCCATTTTTTTTTCCTTCTTCTTCTCCCTCCCATTAGACCTTATTGTCTATAAGAACACTAATTTAACTTACTGTTCTCTATTTTTAACACTGTACAAGCTTTAAAATTAGCCTTGCCGCCAGTCCCTGTTGTAAAACTGTTTGATGTACGGTTGCATGTTTTATGTCATTTCACTGATCTTTATGTTTTGAACCTGCTCCTCAATAAAATAAAAATGTTAAAAAAAAATCTTTGGGGAGAAAAAGTTAAAGTGGTCGCATAGTCCTGAAGTTAGTGGGCATCTGGTTTCGCTCTCGAGCTAACTTTTTACTTGTAATACAAGCACTAACCAAACCGTGTTAAAAGTTTTCTTTCAGCGGTGTTAGCATGCAAGCGAAAAAAAATATTTAGCTTGCAACTATGACCCACAAATCTAATTAGTATTAATTCATTATTTTATTAGACTGAACTATATGTATTGGTAACTTTACACCTACTTTCTTAGCTGAAGCCCTTTTCAGCATTCTTCATATGGAATCTTTAGTTTCAGTGCTTTTTCTGTTAGTTACTCACATAAATCATACATTTTTCAGCTGATGTGCATTTTCCACAAATACCTAAAAGTGTCAAAAACCTAGCATTTTAAGCACATCAGGTAACTTTTAACTTTAGGCTATACAGAAGGGAAGATTTGGGTTCCATTAGAGCCACCCTCTTTAACCCCTTAAAGACCAAGGACGTACAGGGTATGTCATACAAAAACTGTCACTTAATGACCAAGTACGTACCATGTATGTCCTCAAGGTTTTCAAGCGCTGGAAGCGATCGTGATCATTTCCAGGCGCTTTTAGGGTATTGCAGTGATGCCTCGATATTGAGGCATCCTGCAATACCCTTTTTTAAGCATCCAATGCAGAGAGAGTCACTCTGTGGCCGTCTCTGCATCGGGCCAGCGATGGTGCCGATCAATGGTGGGTGAGAGCCATTGCAGGGAGGCGGGTGGGCGAACCATCGCTGAAGAACTTCCGGCCAGTGGGGGATATCACTTGCAGGAGTGCGCACGCGCGGGGGGGGGGGGCGCGTGTGCGCGCACGACCACTAAACAAGAAGTGGTGGGAGAGGAGGGTGGGAGAGGAAGGTGGGGTGGGAATAATGTTGGGAAAGGGATCGGGGAGGGGGGGCATCTACACTACAGAGAAAGTGTGATTTATAAATAAAAAAAAGACAAAGTGGGTACTGGCTGACAGCTGCCAGTACCCAAAATTGCAGCAAATAGTTAGAGGGGGGAGGGTTAGCTGTTTGGGGGGGCTCAGGGAGGTTGGGTGGTAAGGGGAGATCCTACACTGCAGAAAATATATCATTTAAAAAAAAACTTTTATTTTTATACATTCTGCAAGTACTAAAGATGGCGGTGACAATAGTGAGGTAGGGAATGGAAGGGAGCTATTTGAGAGGGGTCAGGGAGGGATCAGGGGATAGGATGTGTCAGGTGGGAGACTGATCTCTACACTAAAGTAACCCTTCAAGCTCCCTACAAGCTACCTAATTAACCCCTACTTACTGATGGGCATAATCCAAGTGTGGTGCGCAGCAGCATTTAGCGGCCTTCTAATTACCAAAAAGCAATGTCAAAGCCATATATGTCTGAACAAAGGGGAGCCCAGAGAAGTTTGTAAATAATTTCAGTGAGAAACCCAAAGTTAGTGAAAAAAGTTCACAATTGTTTTTATTTGATAGCATTTTGCGATAAAATGGTGGCATGAAATATACCAAAATGGGCCTAGATCAATACTTTGGGTTATGTACTATACTACACTAAAGCTAAAATTAACCCCACAAGCTACCTAATTAACCCCTTCACTGCTGGGCATAATACAAGTGTGGTGCGCAGCTGCATTCAGCGGACTTCTAATTACTAAAAATCAATGCCAAAGCCATATATGTTTTCTATGTCTGAACAAAGGGGATCCCAGAGAAGCATTTACAACCATTTGTGCCATAATTGCACAATCTGTTTGTAAATAATTTCAGTGAGAAACCTAAAGTTAGTCAAATAGTTAATGATTTTTTTTTTTATTTGATCGCAGTTGGCGATGAAATGGTGGCATGAAATATACCAAAATTGGCCTAGATCAATACTTTGGGGTTCTACTACACTACCCTTAAGCTAAAATTAACCCTACAAGCTACCTAAGTAACCCCTTCACTGCTGGGCATAATACAAGTGTGGTGCGCAGCGGCATTTAGCGGCCTTCCAATTACTGAAAATTAATGACAAAGCCATAAATGTCTGCTATTTCTGAACAAAGGGGATCCCACAGAAGCATTTAAAACCATCTGTGCCATAATTGCACAAGCTGTTATTAATTTCAGTGAGAAACCTAAAGTTAGTGAAAAAGTTAACAATTTTTTTATTTGATTGCATTTGGCGGTGAAACGGAGGCATAAAATATACCAAGATGGGCCTAGATCAATAGTTTGGGTTGTCTACTAAAAAAAATACATGTAAAGGGATATTCAGGGATTCCTGACAGATATCAGTGTTAAAATGTAACTTATGCAAAGCGCCACTTGTACTTATTGCCCTATAATTTGCAAAAAAAGCAAAAAACATGTAAATATTGGGTATTTCTAAACTCAGGACAAAATTTTTAAACTATTTAGCATGGGTGTTTTTTGGTGGTTGTAGATGTGTAACAGATTTTGGGGGACAAAGTTAGAAAAATTGTGTTTTTTTTCAATTTGTTCATCATATTTTATACTTTTTTTATAGCAAATTATAAGATATGATGAAAATAATGGTATATGCCATGGGACCATGTAGGCTTTAGTTTTGCTCCTGACCACACAAAACTATATTCTGGTTCCTAGCAGAGAAGTATTCTTATAGCTAACAGTCTTCCTCCACTCATTTATGTAAGTAGAAATAATTTACATAAAGTTTGTCTACACAAGAGATCACCTTAAGGTATTATTACATCATGTCAAATGAGCATACAAACAACAGCTCTAAACAAAAATACAACCAATATATAACCCAGAAAATCTTGGCTACTTAAAGGGCCATTATACACTCATTTTTTCTTTGCATAAATGTTTTGTAGATGATCTATTTATAAAGCCCATAAAGTTTTTTTTTTTTTTTTTTTAAATGTATAATTTTGCTTATTTTTAAATAACATTGCTCTGATTTTCAGACTCCTAACCAAGCCCCAAAGTTTTATTTGAATACCGTCAGCTACCTTCTCTAGCTTGCTCCTGTTTGTGTAAAGGGTCTTTTCATATGCAAATGAAGGGGGAGGGGGGAGTGTCTTATTTCCCACTTGCAGTGGGCTTTCCAACTGCCTTTTCAACAGAGCTAAACTGAAAGCTTCTAAGTAGGTTTTGAAACCATTTTATACTGGATTTTTATATCAGTATCTGTGCATCTTATTCTTTATAGTAGTGTCTATTACATGCAGTTATATGAAAATGAGTGTATACTGTCCCTTTAACAGTAATTTGTGCTTTAGAGATAGTGCACAGTGTGTTCATCATCCTGTTTCATAAGCTCTGCAGCAGTCTCTACAACAAATAGTACAAATATTACCAATCTTTACAACACCACTGAGAGTACTTTGCTTTGTATTGTAGCAATTTAAATTCTTCTGCAATCATTTTATTATGTTTTGCTACGTATTGTTTGTCTGAAGGTTGCAAGTTCAATAATACATCTTTAAACTAGATTACAACTTGAACTAAGGTTCTGAAGAGTTACAAAGTGCATTTTAAAATACATTTTATTCAGGCAAGATTTACACAACAAAAATATTATAGAAACACAAATTTGAATGCAGAATTTCATTCTATTACTTAGTTTTATTTTTCCTTTCACTGCCTTATCAATGATCTCTATAATCAGTAATTCCTTCATTAACCTTTTGCGTAAATAAAAAGTGATCAAAAAGTAATATAAATAAATTGATACTATAATTATAAGGATACACTACTCTTCCACAATTGTGGTGAAATCATTCAAAACGTGTTCCAATAAATACTCCAAAATGAACAAATGTTCTGCATGATTTAAAGGGAAAAAAACAGCACAATGGTACTGTATAAATTCTCCAAAGGGAAAATAGATTGCCGAAGGGCTGATTATGTATATTAGAGCAGCCCTTCTGCAATATATTTGCCTTTGGAGAATTTATACATTACTTCACTATTATACTGTTTTTTGTCTTTGAGGCACGAAGAACATTTGTTCGTTTCTGGAGTACAAGGATATTGGAACACTTTGTAAACAATTTCTCTACAGTCGTGTAAGAGTAGTGTATCCTTACAATTAAATTATCTCTTTATTTATATTACTGTTTGCTAACTTTTTATTTACACAGTTTTGTACACAGTAATATTACACTTTTATTACATACTTTTTCTGCCTTTTGCTAAGCATCTCTTATCCGTCCATTTGAATAATTCTTCCCCTTCCTTCTCTTCCTTTTACTGACTTTTCTACTGCCAATCCACAATGTTCCCCCCTCTCATGACCTGTTTAATTCTCTATGAATATCTTATTATGCTCTCATCTTTTTCCAACATTCCTTAATTAAATTTTCCTACTTTATCATTCTTCTCTTTTCTTTTACATTTTCTTTTACATTTTCGTTCAATCTTAGTTTGGCTATTCTCTTCCCATTGTTCATCCTTTTTCTTCTTCCAGCCCTTACTTTATATCAAAATTAACCACTCTTCGCTCTACACATCCCTGTCTTCTCCATATAATTTCTATTCCTTTACCATTTCATCACCTTATCTCTGTTTCTTCAGCACAACAAGCTTTACAAAAAAGCAATCCAAAGGTATCATGGGTAAGATCTAAGGGGGGAGGGTACATCCACACTCACAGACCTACATATGTGAGATCACTAGTTATATGTTTACTTAGCAGCCTCTAGGAATAATAAACATCATAGTAGAAATACAATATTCATATACTGTACTTATTTGCATGTTTAAAATTGAGTACACAACCTATTTGTATTACTAGTATTATAATAATAATAATTACAGATTAAATTAACAGTTCCCCTGAAATACAGTGTCCCTGCTTCATCAGTTCAGTGGTTTACGTAGACAAGATACAACAGAATACAATAATCAGGCACACCACTAAACCATTATAAACTTATTTTAACCGGCTTAAAACTCATCGAGTGCATTTCAGCAATAGCCTTAATCATAGATGCTAGATGGAGACAAGCCCTGCTTAACGTCATTTTATTTCTGCTCTGCATACAATGGAGGTAGGTAAATCTGACAGACTAACACAGAGAATAGTCTCTTTACAGAATGTCCCTTGGGATGGTTATAAATAGACATGTGCAGCCACGAAAAATTTGGTTCGGTTCGGATCGATTCGAATTCGGAAGAAATCGAATGAATTTATTTCGGATTCTTTCGGATTCGTGTGAAATTCGGTTTGGTTCGGTTCGATTTGGTTCGATTCGGTTTGACATTTCGGCACTGTTAAGTGGGATGTGCTGTGTATTACACTAGTATACTGTACAATACTAGTGTAATACATGGCCATCCGAATCCATCCGAATAAATTCGAATCGATTCGGATTTATTCGGTAGATTCGGCACTGCCGCAATTCGGAAATTTGAATCGATCCAAATTCCGAATTCGACAAAATTCGCCCGAATTTCGATTCGGACCGAACCGAATCGCACATGTCTAGTTATAAAATGTAGTTCTGTTACCCTAAACCATCTTTTTACACTGTATCAGATTTATTGTTTTTT